>NC_143141.1:35301900-35933070 GCF_059928025.1 Delphinapterus leucas
AGTCACTCCATTAAGGTTGGTCATCTAAACAAACTGCTGTCAGATCAGCTTAGTTCTGAAGCTGAATAATCAACCCCAAATGTGTGGCAACACTTTGTCTCTAGCTCACACATCTCATGCATGTTCATTAAATTTCTTTGGGGATGGAGAAGAGCTTAAAATGCCCAGAAGGTACTCTGAGCAATCTGAGGGAGGAATCCCATTGGCGCCCAGCCAAGGTTTGCATGTAGATGCTCCCGGGAAGAGCTGAGCCAGCCATGCCCCACCCAGCAGCTTAATGCCTGCCTTTGAGAGGCAGCCTGTCTGACTAGCTTTTATAAAAATATCCAAGAATAGAAATACTTATCATGGAGTTAACAGCACTCTGAGACCTGGAAGCACTCACTGAGAACATTACCTCAATAAAAAGATTCTCTAATCACACAGATGGGCTTCCAGTGATGTGGAAAGATTGGGTGAATGACCCTGGTAAGTGAGCTGTTGAAAACGAGACTGAGACAGGGTTGCTCAGGGGTGTAGAATTCAAAGAATAAGGGGAAAACATGGTGAGTGAACTGCCTTTGAATGCATAAGCCACTAAAATACATACACACACACACACACACACACACACACACACACACAGAGCCCCATTCTAGAACTGGAGGGGGTGGCTCTCAATTGAGGATCATTCAAAGGAATGAATATATACTACAAATGGGTTTATGTAGAGGAGTTGGATAGACCCTAAATCCTCGGAGAGCCTATTTAGAACAAACTGGATTTAAACATTTTAGTCAGTTTGGAGGATCTTCATTCGCAAGTGGCCTAAAGGAAAGGCCAAGGGAAGCAACACTGAAATCTGTGCCCTGCCCAGTGCTCCAAAGGGTAGGGGGCTGAGTCCATTCCGCAACCAAGTCCCCGAAAGGACTTGTGGGGGAAGAGACTAAACTTAGCCTTGAATTTTGTGAATCAAGAGCTCCCTGAAATCACTTCTGGCTATGGACAGTGGAGGAACTCTTGAACGTGTTGAAAGTGTTTTTTGTTTGTTTTTTTGTTTTTTCCAAGAACATCTTTACACAAGGCAAAGAATCCATCTTTTAAAAACCAAGGGCCACTACTTCAGGATTCAAGAAGGAAGGGGCCCCTGCTCCCTTACTGCTGACAGGTCCCTTGTCAAGCCAGAGAGCTGCCACCTACCCTGCCGATGGTGGTCTTGTAGGCCGTCCTGATTTCCTGGCGCTGGGCTGTGTTGCGATAGGCCAGGACGTTGATGATGGCATCTTCATCCGTGCCTGGTGAGGAGCAGAGACAGGGAGTGAGTGTGATTTGAGAGAGGAATGAGACAATGGGTTCCTCTGTGGACACTGGTGTAACCCAAACACACACAGAGAGCTTTCTAAGAAAAGAAGTTCTTGTTCAGAGGGTTTCTCTATTTTGGTGGGAAAACAGACACTAGATTAGAGTCTCGGTCTCTCCTTTCATTAGCTATTTTTTTTTAACATCTTTATTGGAGTATAGTTGCTTTACAATGGTGTGTTAGTTTCTGCTGTATAACAAAGTGAATCAGCTATACATATACATACATCCCCATATCTCCTCCCTCTTGAGCCTCCCTCCCACCCTCCCTATCCCACCCCTCTAGGTGGTCACAAAGCACCGAGCTGATCTCCCTGTGCTATGCGGCTGCTTCCCACTAGCTATCTATTTTACATTTGGTAGTGTATATATGTCCATGCCACTCTCTCACTTCATCCCAGCTTACCCTTCCCTCTCCCCATGTCCTCAAGTCTATTCTCTATATCTGCGTCTTCATTTCTGTCCTGCCCCTAGGTTCTTCAGAACCATTTTTTTTTCTTTTTTAGATTCCATATATATGTGTTAGCATACGGTATTTGTTTTTCTCTTTCTGACTTACTTCACTCTGTATGACAGACTCTAGGTCCATCCACCTCACTACAAATAACCCAATTTCGTTTCTTTTTATGGGTGAGTAATATTCCATTGTATATATGTGCCACTAAACGAAAGAGTTAACTTCTCTGAGCATTAGTTTCCTTATCTATGAATGTGAGTGATCATAGTACTTTCCCTCTTTTGATCGCCCATATTTATCTTCCATGTTCTTGCCTTTCTCTCCTCACTTTTATTTCTTTATCGTCTCCTCTGAGTTTCAAAACAGTTCAAACCTGTCTTTTAATTCATGATTTGGCACTTCACAGGGTTTAAACTGGCTGCTCATTGTATCCACTGCGTTTTAAGATCTGTATTTGTGTTTTTCTTTTCTAAGCTCTCTTTCCTGATCTCTGATCAGGAAACTTTTTATAACTGCCCATGAATTCCCATGATGCAATATCCTACCAAAACTTTTCACTATGAATTACAGTTTTTAAAAAAATATTTTTAAAAGATTTATCTTTGCTCTTTTAAAAAAATTTATTTGGCTGTGTCGGGTCTTAGCTGTGGCATGCAGGATCTTTGTTGAGGCATGTGGGATCTACTGTTGTGGTGCGAGGGCTCTTCATTGTGGTGCACAGGCTTCTCTCTAGTTGTGGTGTGCGGGCTCTAGAGCGCATGGGCTCAGTAGTTGCGGCACGCGGGCTAATTTGTCCAGCAGCATGTGGGATCTTAGTTCCCCGACCAGGGATCGAACCCGCATCCCCTGAATTGGAAGGCAGATTCTTAACCACTGGACCAAGAGGGAAGTCCCTGAATTACAAATTTAAAATGTCTTAAATTTTGTTTGCCTGTTTCTTGCAGCAGCTTTTACAGGCGACTTTCACAGCTGGATGTTCATGTATGCTGGGTGAGTTTTCCATATTCCCATATACTGTATGGGAAGATGTGATGAGTTACAGGAGAGTCTACTGAAATATTTCAGGAAGAAATCAAAAAATGTATAGATTTACGAGTTATTCTTTGCAAAATTAGAGATCTAGAAAAATGTGAGGTGTACGGAGGAAGCTATATAGGTTTTTTTTGTTTTTTGGGGTATTTTTATTTATGGCTGCATTGGGTCTTTGTTGCTGTGTACGGGCTTTCTCTAGTTGTGGCAAGCAGGGGCTACTCTTTGTTGCGGTGCACGGGCTTCTCACTGCAGTGGCTTCTCTTGTTACGGAGCATGGGCTCTAGGTGCACGGGCTTCAGCAGTTATGGCACGTGGGCTCGGTAGTTGTGGCTTGCCGGCTTAGTTGCTCTGCGGCATGTGGGATCTTCCCAGACCAGGGCTCAAACCCGTGTCCCCCACATTGGCAGGCGGACTCCCAGCCGCTGCGCCATCAGGGAAGCCCACTATAGAGTTTTAAGTTTACATAACTTAGTGACCTACTCTGTTCTATCGGGGGGGAAAAAAAAAAAAGAGGGTAATAGATACAACCATCCTTTTTCCAGGAGAACTCTCAGCTGGTGGGAGAAGGTTCATTGCCTTTTGCTTTTTTAACCAGTTTCTGTGAAAGGCACCACCACTCTTCTGGTCTGTCAGGCTTGAACCCTCAAAACAGCTTTGATTATTTTACCCGCTCTCTTCCTTCACATTCAGATTTCCTGTCAAGTCATGCAAAATCTAGCTCTAAAACCCTTTTTGTATCTGTCCCCTCTTTTTAATTCCTATGACAACCACTCCAGTTCAGGGTTTCTTCTTAGACAACTTAAAGTCTGCTAAGTAGTAGTCTCACTTCCTAATTGGTCTTTCCAACGTCTTGCTAGATTCATTTTCCTAAAACGACAAACTCTCACAGTGTCCCTCCCCTGCTCAGGATACACATTGGCTCCCCACCACTTGCTGGATTTACCATCTGCACTGCTGTCTGGCATTTGGGACTCTCCACCATACCCCATTCACTATTGTAAATATCCACATAAAAAGTTACAGGCAGCCAGATCCAGAGACTTAGCTCCTGAATTCCTGTACTTGACCCAACTACACCGCACTCCTTTCTCCTGACCTCCTTCATTACCAGTCTATGGGCTTATGTCTCCCTAACCCCCTCCATCTAGCATCCTGATTCTGGCATTTGTTGTTTCCTGGACAATGCCTCTGGGTCATCCTCCCATGTCAGTAGCATCCTCAGGACCCACCCCATGGTTACCTGCCTTCCCAGAAGTCACCTAAAAAGTCAACTCCTGCTTTGTAAGTACATCCTGCTGCAAGCCATGTATTTCCGTGGCCTGCAGCTAAGTGCCTCCGCTAAAATGCAAAACAGGGCGATGCTCACACTCATCCCATGCCTTTGCTCATGCTGTTCCGTTCACCTGAAACCCATTCTCTCTTATCTATTATTTATTTACTTACTGAATAAATTTAACTCATCTCCCAAGGCCCATCTCAATTTCTACATCCTCCAAGAAGTTTTGCCTGATGCTCTCAAATGACATGTGACCTCTCTGACTCCTAATGGGATCTTACTTGTGCCCCTCCCGTCGCTATCATATTATGAACCGATCATGTTTCTGCGCATGCCTTGGCTGCCTAGCATCCATGGACGATTGAACCACAGGACTAGGTTTATAGTCCTTGTCTCCTCTAACCTTCACTGGCCCACACAGCGAGCACTGAAAATGGTTTGTTGTATCCAATGCCTCCCGACTCTGAGAATCCCGAATGCCATAGGGTCTACGTTCTGAATTATGGTGTTCTTGCTAGCCACCAAAGAATTAGGATACACCTGAAAAAAAGGGTGGGCCGAGTACCTTTTCCATTTTATTTATAAAAAGGGAAAATGATAGGTTCAGGGTAACGTCCTGTTCAGAGGTGGGCAGCAGCACAGCATAGTGGCTTAAGCTCCGGCTCTGGAGTCGGACTGCCTGGAATTGCCTAGAATCCTGACACGTACAACCCCAGACACCTCGGGCAAGTTAGCTCATCTCCCTAAACCTCAACTTTCTCATGAGTTAAACAAGTTGCTGTCAGAATTAAAACATAATCTATGTAACACATTGTGCCTGACACACAGTAGAGCTTAATAAATGCTCACTAATATTGTTATTGTTCCTGTTAGTAGCATTGGGGCTAAGATGAATTCTTCTTGGATAGAAAACCTGGGAAATAACGCCTTATGGTCAAACGTTTTTATCCAAATCTTGAGGAGATTCTAAATAGCAGCTATGAAACAGAGAGCACTTCTCTGGCCAAATGTCCACTCAGGCAAGTTTGGAGGCAGGGTCTAGGTCAGCATAGCCTGCAGTGCCCGGGCATGGCTGTGCCCACCCAGTGGGAGGCCTTTGCCCACGGGAGCTACCAGAGGGTGGTGCACTGGAAGACAAGCCCTTCTGGTCACGTACGCACAGGCTTCTCACCTAAAATCCCACACGCTACACGGGGGTACTGGCCTAGCTGTGCGTATTACAGCAGCAACAGGCGGGGGGCTGACTCAAGGGAAAGAACATGGACTTAGAGCTGGCAGGCTCTGCTGAGTGTGACTCATGACTCAGTTCCACTTACTCTGTGCCCTCCTATGTTACTTCTCTGAGTCTCAGTTTCACATCTGTAAAATGGGGCGAAGATAACAATAGGACCAGCTGCTTTCACTACATCACAGGATTATCGCACGTATTCGTTCCGATAATGTTGGTCAAAGTGCTTTGTAAACCTTCTGGCACGACATGCATACATGGGTTAACTGGAAAACAAATACATTTCTCAAATTTGATATATAGATGCATAATACCGGAATGTAAAACAGATTTAAATTATCAGGGAAGTCCAGAATGAGTTCATAACATTTAAAACTCTTAGTAAAAAACCCTCCTGTCTAGTTTGCCTTGAAAAGTCAACTTGTTCCCATTGTGTTTTCTTAGCCTGAGACGTACTCACAGTTGCCTGTGGACACAACACCCTCTGGGTGACTCTGTCATGCACAGCACATGAGGGGTGTTTACCTCCAGTGGGACACTTACCGAGACCTTTCATGGCCTTCCTCAGGGTCTGGGCATCTTCAGTGGCACTGAAGCCTGAAGCAGCTTTGACGGTGCCTCCCTTGGCTGCCTGAGTACACACAGAAAGATGGTGACTGAGAGGCACTTCTCACCAGCATGGCGCCATCTCACACAGCAAGTTTGCTGAGCACCCACCATGGGCCAGACACTCTTCCAGGTGCTGGGACACGGCAGTGACTGTGGGAGATGAGGCTCTTGCTCCCCTGGAGCTGATGTTCAAGTTCAGCAGGAAGCAGACAGTAAACGAGCCAACAAACAAATATTCCACCAGGCGGCCAGTGGTGAGAAGGGCTACAGGGCAGACAGAGAGGTCCTGGAGGGGCTGCTCTGAGGAGTGACATTCAGGCTGAGGTCTGAGTGACAGGAAACAGCTGACTGTGCAAAGATCAGGGGCAAGTGTTATAGGTAGAGGAAACAGCTGAGACAAAGGCACTGAGGCTGGAGCTGCCTTCTGGGGGAGGAGTGGGACAGAGGCCAGTGTGGCTTGAGTTGGTGGGCAAGCTGGGGAGTGGTAAGATAAGTTACACCATTACCTACAAAGTAATCTTGTCTCCCCTGAAAGGGGAAAATCAAACCTGAATTCAATCAAGCCTCTAAGGCCAAATACCAGTTTATGGTAAATAGGAGAAAGAGGAAAGAGGAAAATGTTAACCCACCCCACAGGGTTGTAATCAGCACAATCCAGACTGTGAGAAACACTACCTGATGAACGATCTAGTTTCTTCAACAAATAAACTGCAAGGAGAATTAGAAAAGAGAGAGATGGACGGACTTCCCTGGTGGCGCAGTGGTTAAGAATCCGCCTGCCAATGCAGGGGACACGGGTTCGAGTCCTGGTCCGGGAAGATCCTACATGCCGCGGAGCAACTAAGCCCGTGCGCCACAACTACTAAGCCTGCGCCCTGGAGCCCACGAGCCACAACTACTGAGCGCACGTGCCACAACTACTGAAGCCCACGCGCCTAGAGCCCGTGCTCTGCAACAAGAGAAGCTACTGCAATAAGAAGCCCGCGCACCGCAACGAAGAGTAGCCCCCGCTCGCCGCAACTAGAGAAAGCCCGCGCGCAGCAATGAAGACCCAACGCAGCCAAAAATAAATAAATTAAATTAAATAATTTCTTTTAAAAAAGAGAGGGAGAGAGAGAGATGGAGGGGAAATATAGCTTAAAAGAGATTAAAAATGCACATCAATAATCATAATGGATGAACTTATTGGGATCCTGAATCAAACACTAAAAAAAAATGACATTTATGAGACAGTTGGACATTGAACACTAACTTGATATTTGATGCCATTAAGCAACTAGTGTTAACGGTTTTAGGTATGATAATGGTATTGTGGTTATATTTTACTTTTTTAAGAGTTTGAATCTTATACACACTGAAAGAGTTTATAGATGAGAGGATAAGATGTCTAGAATTTGCTTCAAAATAACGGGTTGGGGGAAGTAAGTGGAGGTAAAGAAGAAACAAGGCTGACCATGAGTTAATAATTACTGAGTTATTATTATGTCATATAATAGTTACTGACCATGAGTTAATAATAATTATAGGTACAAAGGGGTTCTTTTTAATATTTGGTCTACTTTTGTATGTGTTTACCTTTTTCCATAATAAAAACTTTAAAAATGAAAAAGAAAGAAAATCAGAGAGGTTTCAAGGGCAGAACAAGAACCTTCACAAGCCAGTGAGGAGTTTCTGTTTTATTCTAAATGCAGTAGGAGGCACTGGCAGGTTTTCAGCAAAGGGATGGACGAGATGATCTGATTTACATGTTAAAAAGATCACTTGGGCTGCTGTAGGGAGATACAGAGACCAGTTGAGAATCTGGGCCATGATCCAGGGATATGATGGTAGACGAGGGTGAAACAGTAAAAATGGAAAGAGACAGACAGACTCAGCACATGTTTTGGAGCAAAGGCGGCAGAACTTGCCAATGGACTGACGTGGGAGGTGAGGAAAGAAAAGAAGCAAGTGTAACTCTAAATCTTTTTCCCTGAGCAGCCAAGCAGAGAGTGGCATCCTCTACCCAGATGGGGAATGCTGGAGGACTACCAGATTTGGGATGGCAGTGGGGAGTGGGATTTAGAAGTTCTATTTTCAAAGTGTTAAGTTTGGGATGTCCATTAAACATCCAAGTGGAGTTGTCAAAAGGATGGTTGGTTATACAACGTAAATCTAGAGGGCAAGTCTAGAGTAATAAATTCAGGACACATCAGCGTTTGGATGGTATTGGACGAAATGACCTAGGGAGAAAGTGAAGAACAGGGGTCCTAGGACAAGCCTGGGCCTCTCCAGCAGAGAAGGACCGGAATGGATAACCAAGAAGGACTGGTCCTTGATGTATAAAGAAAACCAGGACTGTGTGTTGTCCAGAGGCTGAGGAAGGAGGAAGATGTCAGTGCCTGCTAAGGTAGGTGTGAGTCGAGGACACAGAAGGGATGGTCAGATTGGGCAACACGGAAGGTCCTGGTGATCCTGACAAAGGCTTCTGCAGTGGAATGGAGGGTACAGAAGCCTGACCAAGTGGCAGAGGGAAGGATGGGAAGTCACGAGGAGGAGACGGCAGTCTAGACACTGGAGATGGGGATTAGCATCACCGGAAACGACCAGCATGCCTTAAAGTGAGAAATACTCTGATGCATACAAGGGACAAAAAGTTAGTGAATCTGGGCTTCCCTGGTGGCGCAGTGGTTGAGAGTCCGCCTGCCGATGCAGGGGACACGGGTTCGTGCCCCGGTGCGGGAAGATCCCACATGCCGCGAAGCGGCTGGGCCCGTGAGCCATGGCCGCTGAGCCTGCGCGTCCGGAGCCTGTGCTCTGCAGCGGGAGAGGCCACAACAGTGAGAGGCCCGTGTAACGCAAAAAAACAAAAAACCAAACCAACCAAACAAAGAAAAAGTTAGTGAATCAGACCCTCTGCATATACAGACTACAAATTAAAAACATCAACAAGCAAAACATGGGTTAGTAACCAGTAGGTACCATTCAGTTGACTTATGACTTAGAGATAATGTACTGATTAAGATCGAGGTGCCCTGAGTATTTCTAATCTATTTACTAATTTATTAATGTTATTTATGTACGTGAGGCAGCAAAGAGAAACATAATTCAATACAAAAGATAAATAAATAGATGAAGAAGTTCAGTGACAGGACACAAAGCATAGAAAATTACAGTAAAGAAGGGGGTAGGAAGGAAACGGAAACGGAGACCTTAAGGGCCTGTGTAATTATTCGACATGAGCCACAGATTTCTCTGTCTAGAAGCCAAACAAGAGGAAACTGTAATCAATAATGAGATTCACAGTGTCCATAAAAGGCAAAGAGATCAATTGCACCGAATTGCATCCCCAAAGAAAGATATGTTGAAGTCCTAACCCCCAGTACCACAGAATGTGCCCTTGTTTGGAAATACTGTCATTACAATGAATTAATTAATTGTAATTAATTAAAGCAAGATGAGGAAGCCGCTAATTCAACATGACTGGTGTCCTTCTTAGAAAACAGCACGTGAAGACAAAGACACTCAGGGAGAACACCACATGATAATGTGTTGTTGACTCCAATGTCTGCCAAAAAACGCCTAAGATGGCTAGCAAACCACCAGAAGCTAGAAAGAGACAAGGAAGAATTCCCCTACGGATTTCAGAGGGACCATGGCCCTGCCAACATCTTGATTTTGGATTTCTAGCCTCCAGAAATACAAGACAACATATTTCTGTTATTCTAAACCACCCAGTTTGCAGTGCTTTGTTACGGCAGCCTCAGGAAATTCATGCAGGCATTCTACTTGTTTTCTTCTACTGTATATCTGTAGTAATAAGCAAGCTGTGATTTGCTGTCAGAATTTCAAATGGCCTAGCTCAGCTCTTGACCCCACCAAGACAGCTTTCTGAGTCAAATGTCTCCCAATGTTCTTCTGGAACTCCAGTGTTGAAAAAATTTTGGATGGTACTTAAACACTGCATTTGACTTTTAAAGCAAATTGCATTGCTGAGGGACACTAGTATGGGATTAAAATTAATATCTAACAAGATGAATCGATAGGGAAATGTGCAAAGATAATACAGCTTATCTATCAGCATCTTTTTTCCAGAACAAGATAAGCCCGGAAAGTTGGTTCCTGTTAGCTCTAAAGTATCCATATCGACTAAATTCCAGGGAATAATGTGTCATTATCTGTTCCAGGAAGGCAGGGTATTCCACCCCAGGAAGGCTTCTTGTGGCAGCAGGCAAAGGAAACAGGCAGAGGATGTAGGGAAGAATGATGAAAACAAATAGCTAGAAATCAGTGATACATCACAATCCATGAAATGTCATTCAGTTATTAAAATAATAAATAATGATGAAGATAAATGTCAAAAGATGGGAATACGATACGATGAAATATTTAGCAATAAAAAGGAACAGAGGAACAAACTGCTGATACAGCATCAGGGATGGATTGCAAAAAATATAATACTGACAATAAAAGAACACACGCTCTATGATTCCATTTATAGGATGTTCTCGAACAGGCAAAACTAATCTATGGTGAAAACAATCAGAACAATGGTTCCATTTCTGGAGTGGAGTGGAGAGCAGGGTGGGGACTGATCTGGAAGGGGCATAGAGGAACTTCCTGGAGCGATGAAATGTTCTATCTTGATAAGAGGGGTAGGTCACACGATACATACCTTTGTCAAAACTCATCTACCAGTAACCTTAAGAGCTGTGCATTTCATTGTATGTAAATTATACCTCTAAAAATTTTTGGTAAATATTTGAATACAATGGCTTTTAAAACATATTTTCCTTTTAGAAATGTGTCATATGGTCATTGTAGAGATTTGGAAAAAAAATTTTTTTAAGAATTAAGAAGAAAATCTCGGGGGTAGGGGGAGGGATAAATTAGGAGGCTGGGCTTACCATATACAAACTACTATGTATAAAATAGATAACCAACAAGGACCTAATGTATAGCACAGGGAACTATACTCAATATTATGTAATAACCTATAAGGGAAAAGAACCTGAAAAAGAATATATACATAATATATATATAACTGAATTGCTATGCTGTACACCTGAAATTTACATATTGTAAATCAACTATACTTCAATAAAAAATTTTTAAATAATTAAGAAGAAAAATACAACACCCATAACTCCACCATCGAGAGTAAATAATTTTAATATGCTATGAGATGTAAAATAAACGTGTTAGCATAGCAAAGGCTAGAGTGAATACATTAACTGTTCTTTACGTTCTTATTACTATTTCAAAACCACTGTCATACAAGGAGGGTCTAAAATAAAGTGATGGAAAATAATTGGGAATTACAATATTGTGATTATACTGTATGGTTTTCCTTTCCTTTAAAGAAGCCCTTTATCTGTCCAATAAATAACAGTCATAATGGAAAAACAGGTTCTAGGAGGAAAGATGAGAGCAACTGAGGTAATTTTCCTCAGTGGAAAGCTCACTAAAGGGTCACTTGGTTACTGTCTTCACATGTAGAAAGGCTGCGAGCTTGTTCAGAACAGGAAGAGTGTCCCATTAATTATGGGTCCCCAGAGCCAAAAACCATGCACAAAGTAGGGGCACTGTAAACATCTCTGAATAAATGTTGTACATGTCCAGGGAGAATCCATCAAGAACAAATGGATTTTAAAGGACAGCATAAGAGATTTGGTGCAGACACGAGTAAGCCCTTGACTGTCAGAGATGATGAAGAAAAGTCTAGAATGTCTAATGTTAAAAAAAGATGTTAAGAGTATATTACTCTTTGTTCAGGATAGTTTACACATCCATCTTCCTAAAGGGAAGTGTGTAGAGTTGGCGGAATGTCTAGTTCCTCTCCAAGTATGAGATTCTACTTCTATTATTTCTTCCTAGAAGACCAGGGATCAAGCATCACCTGCCTATTGAGAAACTTTATTTGGGCAGGAGAAGGAGAGCAGGGGGCCAGCCTCAGGTACAGCCATGTTTGTAGCTGAAAGGCTCAGCTTCCACAGCAGCAGTGAGCTTTATGGAACCCTCAAAGGGATCCAATTCCCTGCCTGTCCCTGAGATCAGGTAACCAAGCTCCGAGGAGTCCTGTCACAGCCAACAGCGGGAGGCAGATGACAAGTGTTTCTTAGCTGATGAGCCTGAAATGATGGGGTTACACAAAGTGCGGACAGCGGTCATCTCCTAGTGGAGGAGGCTGCGGGATTTTGAGTTTTCCCTTTTTATTTGCCTACAATTTCTCAAATGAACATGTAGTGTTTCTGCAGAGAGAAAACTACAACTTGTTTCTGTATCTCAGGATATTAGAAGGATTCAAAGGAGTCCCTCTTTGAATTAATTTTCAGGGTCAGGTTACTCACCACCCCTGAAAGAAGTTAAAATGGTGTTTTCGAAAAAAGAAACTGCCTTTCCATTTCCTCGTCCCTCTCCTCTGATGAGCAAACAACCCTTTGTATAAGGCAACGGTCCCTGAGTACACATCCTGTACCTGTCTGCAGCTGGCACCAGGGAGGGTGAGGCACGTCTCCAACTTACCATGACTTTGACTCTATGTCAGGATCAGAGTTCAGTCAGCCAAGCAGAAGTTTCTCTGTGATAAAAGCAGAAGGGACATTACTGTGATAAGAGAAGTGTCATTAAAATCATTAATCAGGATAACGTACAATTTGCACAAAGTTAAGGCACAGGGAAATAACACCCAATTTCATCAAAAGGCCAGCTATTGATTAGCCAAAGAGACAAGGGCCAGGCTAATCATTAGAGAGAAACTGTTCTAAGGGGCGAGTTAATTACGCCAACAAAATACTGTCCTACCTGCTCTTCTGTTTGGAGATAACACATTACAGAAATGATTCCTCTTGCTTAGTTAGGGTGAGGTACATTGCTTGTACTCAAGCCAAACCTAGATTCTGAACTGGAAGCTCTAGTGGATCAGAAGAGGTGCCTCTCGGAGAGAAAAGAGAATCCGACTGCAACAGGGAAAGCACTGCACTCCAGCCTTTACCCTAAATGAGGGAGTGTGTGTGTGTGCGCGCACGCATTTGTGTATAATGGCAGGCCACTGGCCCAACCAACATTAGACTTTTCACTTCCCAATGACCACTTTCACTGCCACCATCTCAGGACTGAAAGGTGCTTCTTCCCTTTAAGCTGCAGCCTTACACGCTCAGCTTGGCCCTTAGTTCTCTTCAACACCCCCTCCTTCAGCAAGAAGACTGGAGCCATCACTCATTTATTCAGTCGTTTAGAATGCAAGAAATGTCTTTATTGAAGGCAGGCCTCTGAGGAGCAGGCCAACTGGCTTCCTGTTTCCATATCCAGGTCTTATGGAAAAGGCTCCTTTCCTGAGCATTTAGTTAGATGCTTGATACTCAAAGAATCATCCCAGAACCAGAAGCATGGGCATCACGTGGGAGCTTCTTAAAAGTGCAGAATCCCAGGGCTTCCCTGATGGCGCAGTGGTTGAGAATCTGCCTGCTAATGCAGGGGACACAGGTTCGAGCCCTGGTGTGGGAGGATCCCACATGCCGCGGAGCAACTAGGCCCGTGAGCCACAACTACTGAGCCTGCGCGTCTGGGGCCTGTGCTCCGCAACAAGAGAGGCCGTGATAGCGAGAGGCCCGCGCACCGCGATGAAGAGTGGCCCCCGCTCGCCGCAACTAGAGAAAGTCCTCGCACAGAAACGAAGACCCAACACAGCCAAAAATAAATAAATAAAAAAGATTTTAAAAATAAATTAAAAAAAATTTTTACACAGTGCGGAATCCCAGGCCGCCACTCCAGACCTACTGCCAGAGTATGTGTTTTAACAAGATTCCCTGAATATCTGTCCACACAGTGGTTTGAAAAGCACTGGCCTAGATAACCCTGCCAGGCAGCCCTTTTCAATCGTTCTCCCAGAATAACTACATCCTTCTTGCCCCACTTTATCACCAACTGAGTTACGTTTGGCCACGTTCATTCTTCATCTTCCACTTTCTGAGGCTTAGCTCATTCTTCCTTGTTTCCCATCACTCGCTACAGACTTATCTCCTATGACCTAGGGGTCAATCCCTTCCTACGGGGAATGTCCACTGGCTCTGGGGCACAGCCGGAGCAAAGGTGCAGAGGTGGGAATGAGCAGTGGCTTCAGGGACAAGAAGGTGACAAGGCTGCTGGAGCAGAGGGCTCCTTACAGGGAAGGCTCAGAGATACGGATGGAAAAGCAGGTGGGGAACTGATTACCAAGGGCCCTGTACGTGCACCTGAGGAGTCTGACTTATACTGTAGGAATGGGAAAACAGTGAAAAGGTTTGGGTTTTGCAGAGAAATGATGTAAGACAAAATATACTTCAGCAAGTTACTATACTAGAGGGTAGACTAGAGTCAGAGACAAGGGGTCAGGAAGGCTCGAGGTATTAGTACAGGAGCAAAGATCTGCACTAAAACAGAGGCAAAGATCTGGGTAGGATGTGGCCCCTGGAATAGGATATACACATGAGATATTTGGAAGGAAGACTTTATTGGATTTAGTGGCTCCTAAACTATATGGATTTATTCATTCAATCACTAAATATTCATAACACACCTCTATATCCCAGACACTGTTCTAGTTGATAGAGATAATACAGTGAATAAGACAAAGAACCTGCCTTCATGGAGCTTACAATGTACCAGGAAAGACAGACAACAAACAAACAAATGAATACGTAAAACAATTTCAGATACCAGTAAGATGAAGATATAACAGGATAATGGTATAGAAGAGGGATTGGCAAACTTCAGCTCAGGGGCCAAATTCTACTTTTCTACAGTCTACAAGCTAAGAATGGTTTTTTACATTTTCAACAGTTGATGGAGAATCAAAAGAATAATATTTTATGACACATTAACATTATATAAAATTCAAATTTCAGTGGTGGCTTGAGCAAAGCTTTCTGGAAATACTGAGAGTCATTATTCGATGAGCTAGAAATGTTTTACTAAAGGAAAAAACCGTATCACACTTGAACACAGGGTGCTTTTAGCCAGACGATTTATTTTAAAACTTGGACAGCACACAGCATAAGTCCATTTATATAAAGACAGCTGTTGTATATTTATTATTTACTAGTACCAACTGAGTTTCTAAATCGATTTTAGAAATGAATGCAGTAAATGGCACCCTTTGATTCTTTCATTAGATGTCAGGTAACACGTGTAAAGTGAACCCACACACATGCTTACTAGCACAGTATCTGGCACCTCAATAACTCTTGGCAAGAATGGGGGAAGGAATCGAACCCCCCCCCTCCCAATAGAGAATTGCTGTAGGCCTCTTATAATTGCGCAGAATAATCAGCCTGCAGAGGATGAAAGGCCCTTCTACCTGAAACTCCATCCCTAAAAGGCCACCCACATGTCCGCAGGCCTGCAGAGCCAAGGATTCTTTATAGGAACCCTCTTCTGGCTCAGCCTCCTTGATTCATTTGCTCTTTCTCTCGGAAGGCCAGCCTACAGTCACATAAACGGACCAGTGTGACCAAGTTCACAACGACTCAGACTTTGTATTGGGGTTGTACAAGCTCCTTTGTGGCTCACAAGGGGGCAAATAATTAGCAACTTGCCTCAGTCTTTACATCTGTGAAATGCAGACACACTCAGTCTTGGGTGTCGCTCAAATGACCATAAAAGCATCAGGACACTTCAAGATGGAAAGATGAAGGCTGAAGGGACCATATGTTTGCGATGCCTTTAAAAAAAAAAACTATGGGTTATGCAGTGGGTGGGAAACTGCATCTTCTTTATAATATGGGAACTCCTCACCTAGGGCTCAGGATAGGATTCCTGAAGATTTTAGGACATAGTTTTAGAGCAACTGAAAGAAAGCTGGGAACTAAATGTGAGGGACCTATCCCAATGGCAGTTACATAAGGGAATAATAAGTTATAAATAAGTTCAATCTATTTCAAGTAAGATTACATACACTTTCAGAAATAATTTATGATGAATCCATAAAGAAAAATTAGGTATGTCGAGAACACATCCCTACTGTTTTCCTCTAGTATGTCCAGAAGGATAATTATTACACTACCCTGCATTCTGCCCTATTGTATCACTGCCCGAAATTGGCAAGCCAGGTACTGACTCAAGCATAAAGTTTCTCCTGTCCTTACGGCAGACTGCAGGTATGTGAACAAGGCCCTGACTCCTGGTAATATTTCAGTAGGCCATATAGGCAGCAGTGTGGTGCATTCCTCCCCACTCACCCAGAATTTGGAAAGCAGGCAAATTAGACTCACTAGTAAAATCAGTAAATAATCATCAAAAACAAAGATATGCAAACTCGTCTCAAGGAGAAAGAATGGCTTCCGAGATGAAGCTAGCTTGCTGAAGGGTATTAACACATATTTAAAGAAAAATTGTGTCCATCAACAATGCAAGCTCAACCCAAAACCATCAGAGAAGAGTACTTTGAAATATTTATCAAAACCCTGGCCTCAAGAAAGGGTGGCTTGGCCCCACGATCAATGGTTCAGGCACCAGACATTTCCCCACTATGAAGATGAATTTTATCCATTTAAAACTCTTTGTTTTCATTCCTTGGGTGCCAAGCAACCTCTGGACTAGAGTTTGGCTTCCCATGTGGACCTGTCTACAAAGCACTGGAGTATGAGGATTTTTGTCTAAGTAACAGTTATATTTCTCAACATAAATAAATTAGCGTGCGCAAGCATGTGAGTGCATATGTGTGATAAGCCTATAAATATGAACCCGTCCCTGAGAGGTGAACCCCTTCCTGATGTGCTAACAAATACAATTTCTCTGGTACTGCTGGATGTGGCACCATGATGAATTCACCCCAGTACCAGATGCTCTCCTTGAGACCCCGACATAACTTGGCAGCCTCCATTCAGATTCATAACATTGACTCACATGCCAGGACAGGCAACCTCAACCTTCATTGTGAAGGGATCTGATGTCCTTGTGACACATTCTTACTGAATCCTTCTCCTCCCTGGAAGATCACATGTGAGTGAGTCATTCACCATTTTTCTTTGGTACATGGTTTCATTTTACATCCCACAGGATGACAAATTTAAACATTTAGTCTGTGGATCTGTGGAGTGCGAGTGGGCCCCACCCAGGCACTAAAGGTTTTTAAAACTGTCTATGAAACGGGAACATGAAAGCAACTCTTTTTCCTTGGAACTCAGATTCTCCTAAAGGTAAAGGATGGACTTCCCTGGTGGCACAGTGGGTAAGAAGACTCTGCGCTCCCAATGCAGGGGGCCTGGGTTTGATCCCTGGTCAGAGAACTAGATCTCACATGCATGCCGCAACTAAGAGTTCTCATGCCACAACTAAGGAGCACACGTGCCGCAACGAAGGAGCCTGCCTGCCACAACTAAGACCTGGCGCAACCAAATAAATAATAAAAACAAAGGAAATTTTGTTGCCGGGATGGCGTTTTCATTTTCAAACATTTAATCCAAGGCAAAGTGTGCAAGCTAAATGAATGGAAAGTTGGAAACCTATTTGTTAAGCAATTACAGGGAAGAATCTATTCCAACCCATCATCTGGCAAGTAACTTATTAACAGTCTTTTGTCCAAATTTTAGCCACTTATTCATAGCATTGTTGGAAACAGTAATAATAATTTCAATCCACAAGTAATTAAAAAACACAGGTTTTACATATAATTTAAAACATCCCCACTCCTTCTCTACCATCCCTACATCATGCCAAAGTCTATTAAAGTTTTCTACTCTGATTCCTTTGTCCAAAAGGTAGGGAGAAGGAGGGAAGGAACATTTATTAAACACTCCTCTACATGATCTTAATCTACCCAGTAACCTTTGGAATCATAATATTATCTCCACTTTACAAACCAACTGGGTGATATAATAATGAAAGCTGGCTATGGTGAGTTCTATATTGTATCAAGAGATAAGATTAGAAAAATAAAGAGAGCAATGAGGTGGCCTTAATGATTGCTGGAGAGCTGGTTGGGCCCTGCACTCTTAGTTCAATGCTTGCTTTGCTACATGTCCTTTCTACTTCACATAATACCTCAGTGTCCCCTCCCCAGGCACAAGCTTCAAGCAGGGCACAAATCAACGCATATTCTAATAAATTTTATAAGTGTTTCTCTGGGTACTGTATTCAGCTTCCATAACATAAGGCTTCAAATTTTCCTAAGTAATTTTCTTTCATTATCTGAGTGACTCCAAATGCTACCTGTGGACTGGAGACCTTTGGAATTCTGGTTGGCTGTTTTTTTTGGTGGTGGTGGTGTTTTTAAATTATTCTGCCTTTTAACTGCAGACAAACTTCCCCTCGTCCTCTCAGGCTAGTGACCGTAGAAACAAGGAGCTGATGCACTGGTAACACCAATTATTGCTCTCAATCATGGAACTGATAGGACAGTTTCACTGATGTTTCCCGCTCATTCATTCAACAAATATGATCTGAATGCCTGCCCCAGGCTAGGTACCATTCTAGGTGCTAAAAGGCACACCTTCATCACCCCGGCTATTCCCTTCATACAGAAAATTATCCCCTGTGCTTTGTCTGTTCAAGAGTAGCCTACGAGTAAAAAAAATCCTGCAGGTGGTTGGCGAGAACTCTGCTGAACTTCCTTCCCATTGCAAGGACTCTACAACCTTTCTGAAGGCTCATCTCCTAGCCTTTAATCTCCTCCTTCTGGTCCTGGGGCTCACTCCGCCGTGCGACAGCCTCTGCCACTGCTCAGCATCAGGAATGCTGGCCTTGTATTCCTTGTCACGTGTGCTGGAGCTGGAGGGACTTTATTTTTAAATAAATATTTATTGACCATTTAGTTATACTGTGCGCCTGGGTCCTTTATCAATACTCTTATCTTTTCGCCTTCTCATTGTACAGTGAACTGGGCATGATAACTTAAATTTTAGAAAAGTTAAGCATGATGCCCAAAGTCACTCATGTAGCGGGTGGTAGGAGCTGTGTTTTCAGTCACAGCCGTGACCCTAGAGACCTTTATACTATACCACGTTAAATGCAGGCATGTGTACACACGTGTACCATTATGCATTAGGGCAGGCGTAATGCTAGAAGCTTTTAGAGTAATAATGGAATCAAAACTTTAAATTGTCACTTCTTTTGCTGAACTAAATACTTTCTTCTTCTTCATGTCTTTAACAAGCTGGATGCAAAACAAAACAACAACAAAAACATTCCTCTCCCAGACTTATCCATTGGGAACTAGACCACACTTTGACTGGCAGACAGCTCCCAGTCAACAGTGTTGATTACAAGACTGTTGGCTCTTTGAAGAGACCATATTTCTAACCCCACACGCCCCTGCCCTAGTTCAGCCGTCCAGCCTTTCCAGTGGGAGAACAAGGCAACATGGCTCTGTGACAGTGTCTCTTGGAGCTGACACGTGGCCAGAGTTGTGCCATTTCCAGCTGAGAGGGACATAAGGAGTCCATCCAGGCGCATTCTGTGCTTCTCCCCCCATAACAGGGCCCAGAACCCTGTACTCAGTGCAGGGGTTCCAACCACAATATGCAAGTACCCCAAGTGCAGCCTGCTTCAGACTGACTGATGCATCACACCCTTGGGACAGTTTGAGTCCAGTGTCAAAGGTTTAAAATAATGGACCCATTTGGTTATGTTTATCCTAATGTCAGCAATATTTAGACTCTCCAGTGTACACGAGTAGGGAGAGAAAGAAGGGATGCTAGAAATAGCTCTTCCGGCTTATGCTACGAACCGAAAACAGCACGGGCTTTCATTCAAAGTCTAACATGGGTTTGGCGCAGCTCTGACATGTTTTCTCCAGCCCCAGATGGCAGTTTACTTACGCTATTAGAGGCAGTGCCCCTCCAGAATTAAATCACAACTATTCTTTTGATCTCCCAGAGTTGATTTTTCCCCCATTTCAGATCAAAACGTCTAGCAAACCACAGGTGAGAGAGCAATCCAAGGCCATGAGAGAGCAATCCAAGGCCATGATGTAAGTACACAAAGAAAGAGGGAGTAGAAATGGAGCGGAAAGGCCTGCCCCAGAAAGAGCTCATTTCCACCAGTGCTGGATTTTAAGGGTAGAGAAGGCTACAGAGAGCGCCCAGCCCACCCCTTCATGTAGACATGAGATAGCCCTGTCTACAGGTAAGTGGTGGGTTTGCCTCTGGGTAACATGCGTGGTAATAACGTGTTGGATTCATTCACTGACCCAAGGTCTGGCAGGTGCTGGCAGCATGGGTGGGACAGGTTCACACTAGTACAGGAGAATCCGTGCCGTCCTTCTGATGGGAAACACCCATGGGAAGGTCCAAATCTGAGGGTGGTGCAGCCAATGCCACAGTCCAACTGGGGTTTGTTTCTCACCCACATAGGAGAATATATTCTCCACCCTGAAGTAGGCAGAGATTTCTTAGATAGGACACAAAAAAGTACTAGCCATAAAAGCCAATATTGACAAGATTCATCAAAATAAAAAAGGTTTGCTCAATAAAAGACACTATTAAGAAAATTAACAGAAGAGCCATAGATTGGGGAAAAATATTCACTGCACATACATCTGACAAAGGACTTGAATCAAGAGTATATAAAGAACTAAAAATCATAACACAAGGATGAATAAGGCAATTTTTTAAATGGGCAAAAGACTTGAACAGACACTTCACATAAGATATATGAATGATCAGTAAGTATATGAAAACATGCTTGTTATTGGTTATGCAGAAAATACAAATTAAAACCACAATGAGATACCATTTCACATCCCATAAAATGGTGAAAAAAAAAGGGGGAGCGGCTTCCCTGGTGGCGCGGTGGTTGGGAGTCCGCCTGCCGGTGCAGGGGACACGGGTTCATGCCCCGGTCTGGGAAGATCCCACATGCCGCGGAGCGGCTGGTCCCGTGAGCCATGGCCGCTGAGCCTGCGCGTCCGGAGCCTGTGCTCCGCAACAGGAGAGGCCACAGCAGTGGGAGGCCTGCGTACCGCAAAAAAAAAAAAAAAAAAAAAAAAACCGAAAACAAAAACCGGACATCATTAAATGTTAGAGAAGATATAGAGCAACTGAAACTTTCAAACACTGTGAACTTGAGAGAACTATTCGGCAGTTTCAAATAAGGTTAAAGATGAATCTACCCTTTGACTCAGGATTCCATCTCTTATTTACCCAAGATAAGTGAAAACCCATATCCACAAAAACACTTGGGCAAGAGTGTTCACATGAGCCCTATTCACAACTGCTCCAAACTGGAGACAGCTCAAACTGGAGACAGCTCAATATTCAACAAATTGCAGAATATTCATGCAATGGAATACTATTCAGTAAACTACTGATATAGTGATAACATGGATGAATCTAAAATATTATTCTCAGTGAATGAAGCCAAATAAAGTGTTTATATGAAATTTATATGAAATTCTAGAAAAAACAAACCTAATGTATAATGCCAGAAAGCAAAAAATGGTTGCCTAGGGTCAGGGGTTGGTGGGTGGTGGTGAGGCAGAGGGGATATACCTGCCCAGGAGCACGAGGAAAGGAACTTTAGGGGGTGACTGAAATGTCCCTTATCTTGACTGGGGCAGTGGTACCCAGCTGTATACATTTGTCAAAACTCATTGAACTCACCTCACACCCATTAGGATGGCTACTACTAAAACAAAACAAAATGGGACTTCCCTGGCAGTCCAATGGTTAAGACTCTGCGCTTCCACTGCAGGGGGCGCAGGTTCGATCCCTGTCAGGGAACTAAGATCCCACATGGTGAGGCCAAAAAACAGAAACAAAAACAAAAACAAAACAAAACAGAAAATAACAAGTGTCAGTGAAGATGTGGAGAAACCGGATCCCTTGTGTACTGCTAGCAGGAGTGTAAAATAGTACAGCCACTTTGGAAAACAGCATGGTGGTTCCTTGAAAAGTTAAAAATAGAGTAATTACCATGTGATCCAGCAATTCCACTTATGGGTATATGTATTCTAGGTATATACAATCTGGAGATATATATATATATATGTACGTATGTATCTTTCAAAAACGTTGAAAGCAGGGACTGAAAGAGATATTTGTATATCCATGTTCACAGCAGCACTATTCAAAATAGCCAAAAGATGGAAGCAACCCATGTGTCAACTGACAGATGAATGGATAAACACAATGTGGTACATACACACAATTCAGCCTTAAAAAGAAAGGAAATTTGACATGTGCCACAACATGGATGGACCTTGAGGACATTACGCTAAGTGAAATAAGCCAGACACATAAAGATCAATACTGTATGATTCCACTTATATTAGGTACTTAGTCAAACTCATAAAACAGAAGGTAGAATGGTAGTGCCAGGGGGTGAGAGAAAGGGAGGAAAAGGAGTTACAGTTTAGCAGGTACAGAGTTGCAGTTCCGCAAGATGAAAAGAGTGGTGGTGATAGTCGCAAAACAATGTAAATGCATTGAACGCCACTAAACTGAACCCCTAAAAATAGTTAGGATGGTAAATTTTACCTTACGTGTATTTTACCACAATTTTTTAAAAATAATTTTTTCCAATAAAAATTGAATTTTTTAATTTTTTTATACAGCAGGTTCTTATTAGTTATCTATTTTATACATATTAGTGTATATAGGTCAATCCCCATCTCCCAATTCATCCCACCGCCGCCCCACCCCGCTTTCCCCGCTTGGTGTCCATAGGTTTATTCTCTGCGTCTGTGTCTCTATTTCTGTCCTGCAAACCGGTTCATCTGTACCACTTTTCTAGGTTCCACACATATGCATTAATATACGATATTTGTTTTTCTCTTTCTGTCTTACTTCACTCTGTATGACAGTCTCTAGATCCATCCACGTCTCTACAAATGACCCAATTTTGTTTCTTTTTATGGCTGAGTAATATTCCATTGTATATATGTACCACATCTTCTTTATCTTACGTGCATTTTACCACAATTTTTAAAAAATAATTTTTAAAAAGTGAACTCCTTAAAAAAAAAAAAAACCTCCTTGAACTAAGCACTTAAGATCTGTGCATTTTTTGGTATGTAAATTACACTTCAATAAGATAATGAACATGTCTACAGCCAAAAGTATATGATTAAGATAACACACACCTATACAGCTTTGTAGGCTGACAGTGGCCTCTCAGGGGAAGCCTGCTGCTGTTCTCTTTCATTTAGCAATACCCCCTCAAAGGCAAAGTCCAACTCAGTGGAATCCAAAAATCCATACAGCTTTTGCACAGCATCACGGGTAAAACCATGGCTCCTCAGGGATAACAACTATTCAAAGAGAAAAATCTGTTCGGCATAGTTAAGCTTTGCCCCAGGTTACACTGTTTTCCCGATCCATTTTCCGAGTTATTTTATAATTAGAGGCCCTCAAGGTAATGTGAAAGGTCACTTAATTCCATGTTCCCCTTCAGAAATACCGTAAGTAAACTATTCCAGGCAAGTAAGACTCTAAGACAGGAACCCCACTAGCTGTTCACCTAGGATGATCACAAAGCTACTGGTGCTGATCTCCAGTTCTTGTCTCTTCTATCACCAGAGCTTCTGTATGTCCATCTGCACCTGGGTTACCCGGACCCCTCCTTATGAATCACAAACAACAGGCCGCATATTTTGAGACCCAAATTTCAAGGTTGACCAGTACTCTTGATCTCCTGTCTTGTCTCAGCCATCATAAGTCTTAGGGGTAAACAAGGGGAGCGCCTCATCAGAAAAAAGGACCCTGAATCTAACATCTGGCCTTTCTCTTATAATCTTTCCCAGAGAAACTAAAATCCACTCCATCGTTCTTTACAAAATCCTTGTGATGCAGGAAGGGAGGAGACAGACGGGGCCGAATGAGAAACTATAGTACTGGAGGGGAGTGATCAGTAAAGAGGCGGTGAGAAAGTCTGACGCGGCCAGGCGTCCTCCTGTCCTGCTAGGGTTTGTTTGCCTGTAGGTAGGAAAACAGGTATTATGCAGCCCAGGCCTTTCCTTACCAATACCACCACTTCTGTTCGCCACGAGGGAAGAAAACACTCTTCCTAAACAAACGGGAAAAGCAACTAGGTTTTCCTTCACAGATTTACACTGCTTCAACCTTGGAGATCTGGAAGCGAGCAGAGAATGAACACTGCTCTCTTCAATGTCACATATTCTTCTGGCACCTCCACGCCCTGCAAATATGCAAGATCTAGCTCTGTGGGCAGTTCCACTCCCCCCTGGATCAGACACTCCCTCAGTGGGCCAGCGCAGGGTTCTATTTCCAAATCTTTCCAGAGTTCAAGCTGACTCTGAAAGAAGAATACAAAAACAGAACTGTTAAAATTCTCCCACAGTGGATGTCTGATTCACACAGGGAACTTGCTATTTCTGATGCCGCCTCTCCCAGTTTTTTCATTAAAAACCTCACGAAGCGGGGGCGGTGGTGGGATGAATTGGGAGATTGGGATTGACATATATACACTAATATGTATAAAATAGGTAACTAATAAGAACGTGCTGTATTAAAAAAATTAAATTAAATTTAAAAAAAAAACTCATGAAGGCACGGGGAGGCAATGGAAGAAACTCCGTGACAAAACCCAAAGCTCTAGGACTGACAGACAATGTCAGAAGCTGAGAGGAACTGAAACTAACTTGAGGCAGATCGAGTGAGTGTGTGTGTGTGTGTGTGTGTGTGTGTGTGAGAGAGAGAGAGAGACAGAGAGAGAGAGAGAGAGAGAGAGGGAGATAGTGGGGAGACGGGTTACACACCTCCATCAGCTGTCTGATGTGGGGATCCCTCCAGAAAACCCCAGCCCAGCCCAGCCCAGCCACCTGAGTTGAGAAGCTGTGAGGTGGAACCTTAACTCACCCTACTCATCCCCAAACCAGACAAGAGGCAGAGTAGAGGCAGGGAAAGGTGACCAGTGAAAAAAACCCTGGCGGAAATGCATCATTTATATATCAGAGAACCGGGCACTGGGGGTAGGAAAAGATGCTACCTCGGAGAGGCAGAAAAGAAACAAAGAGAAAACCAGCTAGAGGTGGGAATTCGATCAGGCACTGTACAAACAACCTTCTCTCCTGCTTAAAGCCGATGCCGGGCTTCCCTGGTGGCACAGTGGTTAAGAAGCCACCTGCCAATGCAGGGGACACAGGTTCGAGCCCTGGTCCGGGAAGATCCTACATGCCGCGGAGCAACTAAGCCCGTGCGCCACAACTACTGAGCCTGAGCTCTAGACCCTGCGAGCCCCAACTAATGAAGCCTGTGTGCCACAACTATTGAAGCCCGCGCGCCTAGAGCCTGTGCTCTGCAACAAGAGAAGCCACCGCAATGAGAAGCCTGAGCACTGCAACAAAGAGTAGCCCCCGCTCTCAGCAACTAGAGAAAACCTGGGTGCAAGCAAAGACACAATGCAGCCAAAAAAAATAAAAAATTAAATTAAATAAAATGAATTAAAAAAAAAAAGCTGATGCAAACACAAAAAGGGGCACAGGATGGGACCAAAGTGTCCCATCCACCCTATCCTTGACAGACAGTCTATACCTGTGCCGTGCAATGCCATAGCCACAAGCCACAAGTGGTTATGAGTAACTGAAATGCAGCTAGTGAGACAAAATAACTTTGAATTTTGTTTAATTTTAATTAAGTTTAAAGTTTTAAATTGAGGCAGTATAAGATATTTTTCCATAACACACAGCTGCAATGTTTTGGTGGGGTCACATTTCACTTTAACCATTGCACTGTGCAGTGCGCATGTCAGGCACGTTGCATCTGTTCTAGTTTTACATCTAATCACACCGCCAATCCACTTGGCGTCAACGGATTGATTCACTTTGACTGATACTATCTATGGATTGATGCAACATTTTTAATGTGTTTATTTGACTATGTCTTGCAGACAGTATGAATTACAGTGATATCTATGTAAACTGTAATTTGTAATCACGTTTAAATACTTATTTTAATTATAACATTTTCTAGTGTGAAAAAAAGCTATGGACACATTTAAAAATTTTAAATGAAGGCAGCTTACTGATGTGGAATTGAGTGGAGAGGCAGAAGCATTATGACTGGCACAGTAAGGAAAAAGAGATTCAATTGGCATAAGAGTTAGTGAATTAACTGGGACAGGTGCAGTTTTAAAAGTGATATGCTGGGACTTCCCTAATGGTCCAGTGGGGAAGACTCTGCACTCCCAACGCAGGGGGCCTGGGTTCCATCCCTGGTCGGGGAATTAGATCCCACATGCCGTAACTGAAAAGATCCTGCATGCCACAACTGAAACCCAGCGCGGCCAAAATAAGTAAGTAAATAAATAAATAAATATTTTTTAAAATAAAAAATAAATAAAATAAAAGTGATGTGCTTTTCAGTTTAAAGTCAAATCAATTCTAAAAAAGATGAACCAGGTTTTTCAATGTGGATGCAAATATTAAAGGACAATTATTTTTTGGTACTTAAGTTTTTTGGAAACCTTTTATGTATGGTTGAAATAATGTGCGTATGTGAATCTACATGAAAACTAAATTTTATTAAATCTAAATGCAGATCAAGTATTTCTGATGAAACTTCAGCAACAGAATTCAGATGTTCTGTCAGTGTAAAATACACACCGGTTTGTTAAGACTTAGTATGAAAAGAATACTGTAAAATACCTCATTAATCATTTCTTACACTGATTATACATTGAAATGATAATACTTTGAATCTGTTGGGTAAGGTAATTGATATTATTAATTTCACCTGTATCTTTTTATTTTTTTTAAAATTTGACTACTAGATAATTCAAACTTACATTTGTGGCTCACTTTATATCTCTATTACATACCTTGTGTAATAATTGTGGGAGCTATTTTTGAGCACTTATAACGTGTCAGACACTGTTCTAAACACTTAGCGTGAATGATTATCTCAGATTACCTCTTTTAGATCTCACCGAGAAAATTATTTATCTTCTTGGTGCCTTAATTTCCCCATTTGTTAAAAAAAGAAAGAAAAACACATAACGGGTCTATGACAAAAGAACAAAAGCCTCAGAATATTTAAAGGCAAAGCTTATCCCTGAAAATAACTCACTTAATTATTCATAAGAAACATTCAGGGAACCATTGGCAGAAGAACACATTCTAAATAGGAGGAGAAAATGATGAGCATGGTAACATCAAGAAATCCTTTGAGACGAAAGAGTTTGGCTTAAATATTCTGTATTCAGCACATCAAGGCCGAGATTAATTTTCTATGATCACCCTTTTCCTCCCTCCCGAGTGGCAAGAGATTTTTTTTTTTTTTGGTTTAATTTTTATAAGAAATTTACTATTGAAAAACAGTGACTTTTTTTTTTTTTTGGCTGCGTTTGGTCTTCGTTGCTGCGCGCCGGCTTTCTCTAGTTGTGGCGAGCGGGGGCTACTCGTCGTTGCGGTGCGTGGGCTTCTCATTGCAGTGGCTTCTCTTGTTGCAGAGCAAGGGCTCTAGGCACGCGGGCTTCAGTAGTTGCGGCTCGCAGGCTCAGTAGTTGTGGCGCACGGGCTTAGTTGCTCTGTGGCACGTAGGATCTTCCTGGACCAGGGCTCGAACCCGTGTCCCCTGCATTGGCAGGCAGATTCTTAACCACTGCTCCACCTGGGAAGTCCCGTGGCAAGAGATTTTATTTTTAAAACACTCGTGTATTTAAGAGGGCTTACCAAATCACATCTAAATAATAGTCTTTTCACTACTGTTTGGATTCAACTATTTTTTCCCCCATAAAAATAAATCCTCCAGGGCTTCCCTGGTGGCGCAGTGGTTGGGAGTCTGCCTGCCGATGCAGGGGACACGGGTTCGTGCCCCGGTCCGGGAGGATCCCACATGCCGCGGAGCGGCTGGGCCCGTGAGCCATGGCTGCTGAGCCTGCGCGTCCGGAGCCTGTGCTCCGCAGCGAGACAGGCCACAGCGGTGAGAGGCCCGTGTACCGCAAAAAAATAATAATAATAAATAAATAAATAAATCCTCCAGCAGGAGTCCTTCTAAAAGACATGGAGACTATCTGCAGAGATCATAAAAAATCTAATATTAACACCTTAAGAGGGACTTCCCTGGTGGTCCAGTGGTAAAGAATCCACCTTACAATGAAGGGGACACGGGTTTGATCCCTGGTCAGGGAACTAAGATCTCGCATGCCGCGGGGATAGTGGCCCATGCGCCACAACTACTGAGCTCACAGCGCCTCAACTAAAGAGCCCGCGAGCTGCAAACTACAGAGCCCACGCACTCTGTAGCCTACGCGCCACAATTTGAGAAGAGAAAACCCCCACACCTCAACTAGAGAGAAGCCCAGGAGCTGCAATGAAAGATCCCGCGTGCATTAACAACAACCCCAGCACATGCTGCAACTAAGACCCAACGAAGCCAAAAATAATAATAATAATAATAAATAAATTTTAAAAACACCTTAAGAGATCACAGAAAAGATAAAACAGAAAATACTGGGTAGCTTTTAAAAAATAACCTTTATTTATTATAAAATGTACGTGGCAGACAATTTATTATTTGGTTTTATTTCTGTTTTAGCAACCTCAGGATTTTGTAATTGTAACAATGACGTATGGATCCAGGATAGTTAGCATTAATTTTATTTGTCACCTCTCTTTCCCTCCAGTTGTTATTATTTAAGTTGCCTGCATGGTCTGATAAACTTGTTTCCCAAACCCAGTGAGAACGTGGGCAGAGGTAGAATTTTCCAGTGCAGTGCTAATAATTATGGATCTTTCCTACAAATGGAAAAGATCAACTTTCATAGAATTTTAGAGACTATAAGCTCTTAAGTAATCACATCTATTTCCCCCTTTGATTTTATTTTGTAAATTATTACGTCAACTTTAAGCACTGAAAAGGTCATTTTAAAAAAATGTAAACTTACCATCAACTTTCACTTACTGTTTGTTCCAATCTTTTAGCACAGTTGTAATCACAGTATGTATATCATTTTATGTTCTACTCTCTGCTCTTAATTTTCCTAATTCTACACAATCATCATATTTATTATTTTACTAAATTTACATTCTTCCACTGTATTGATATAATTTATTCAACGTCCCTCTACTATTGGTTGTTCAGGTTTTTTTATGCTATGACTACAATCTTTAGAGTTAGCATTGTAGATTTTATTCTTCTTTTGACCTATTCCTTGTGATATCTGATAATTATATTTCCAGTTGTCCTCCAAAGTTAAAAGGATATCCAAATCCCAGCCAGCCATAAGCTTGTTTGCTTGCTTTATTTATTTATTTACTATTTATTTATAATTTAATATTTAGGAGGTGTAGTACTGAACCTTACCGTTGGTTTAACTTGCTTTTTTGAATGCGTAGCAGGAACACTCTCTTCTCTTTTTCCACTTGTACCCTTCTTTGTGAATTATCTGTTTGCATTTTTTGCCCATTTTTGGGATCTTGGTGCTTCACTAACACATTTCTAGAAATTATGAATATATTATAAAATTTAATATTTTATATCAAGAATTTATTATGTATCTTTCCAATTTCATATCCTCCTTTTAGTACAGTCAAAATTCGTGAGAAAAATTGTAAATCATACCTTTGTACTTTGTACTCTTCCCGTCTTTTCCTTCGTACTCTTCCCTCTTATTATTACTTCAATGGTTAGAAAAGTCTCTTTTTTGGTGAAATGTTGATAATTGTTGAGTTGGGTGAGGAACAGGTATATGGGGCTTCATTTTAGTGTTCTCCCACTTTGGGTATATGTGGGGAAAAGTCCATAATGAAAACTTTTTTTAAAAAAGTATCTCTTCCCCATTGCTAGAACAAGTGCTTTATTTTATTTCTACTAGTTTTTCTCCCACCCCTTTCATGTTCCAGTTGAGAAAACTCTTGCCCAGGAGGTTAAAGTCACTCACTTACTATATGACTCATCCAGTTTCCTACCCACTAAACTTAGCCATCACGTCTTCTTTTTCAGGCATGGGGAAAACACCCAATGACATGGCTATCTGGAAACAGCTAGAATTCAATTCAAGAAAGTCTGGCTGGAAGATCCCAAGTAGCTGGTGCTTTATCCCTACAAGCTTACTCCAACCCTGCTCCACCAGTGAGACATGAGGAGACCAGGGGTGTGCTAATAATCTAACAGCCAGCTCTCCAGGGAAAGAAAACCCTGGTTTGTCTCCATTTCTTTGGTGTAAATATTTCCAACATGACCAATTTCAACTTACTTATGTGGTGTCACTGAACTTGGAGCTGGGAATAAGTAGGCAGTAGTACACCATTATATAGTATTTCCACCACACAGGTATAAGAGACCATATATAATAGTAAAATGTAGTAAAATAATTGGAAAGTGATGGGTTGTTTTAAATAAAACATTTAAAAATAAATACATAAAACTTATTTATAAATATGCCTATTTTAATGTAATGTATTTACGCCTAAGTTCATTTAACTGAATTTTTAAAAATTGATTTATTTTATTTATTTATTTTTGGCTGTGTTGGGTCTTCGTTGCTGCACGTGGGCTTTCTCTAGTTGCGGCGAGCGGGGGCTACTCTTCCTTGCGGTGCGTGGGCTTCTCATTGCAGTGGCTTCTCTTCTTGCAGAGCAAGGGCTCTAGGAGTGCAGGCTTCAGTAGCTGTGGCACGCGGGCTCAGTAGTTGTGGATTGCGGGCTCTGGAGCACAGACTCAGTAGTTGTGGCCCACGGGCTTAGTTGCTCCATGGCTTGTGGGATCTTCCCGGACCAGGACTTGAACCCGTGTCCCCTGCATTGGCAGGTGGATTCTTAACCACTGCGCCACCAGGGAAGCCCTAACTGAATTTTAAATAGTGGCTATATTTAACAATCAGCTTGCAAAACCCCTGAACATTTAACAACCACCTCTGATGGACTGATACAAGAACGCTCCAGCACACCACTGGGAGAACAGAGATGAAGGATGATTTTCTTTTTAATTGTGGTAAAATAAGCATAACAAAACTTACCATTTTAACAATTTTTAAATGTACAATTCAGTGGCATTAATTACATTCCCAATATCATGCAACCATCACCACATCCCAAACAGAAACCCCGTACCCATTAAATAATAACTCGATATTCCCCCCTCACCCCAGCCTCGGCTAACCATCATTCTACTTCCTGTCTCTACGAATTTGAATTTGGCTTTTCTAGGCATCCCCTATATGTGGAATCATATTTGTTCTTTTGTGTCTGGATTATTTCACCTGGCATAATGTTCTCAAAGTTCTTCTATCAATATGTTTGAGCACATATCAGAAATTCATTCCTTCTTAAGGTAAAAGCAGGAGTTTAAGACCAATATTTAAGGCCACCTTTAGTGCCCAGACAACCATGCTTGGCCTGCAGGGAGGGCGTGTGGATGCCATTTCATCTTCTCACTTCTGAGGAATAAGCCTTCCCCAGATTCACTGAAGTACAGAAAACCCTGGGAATCCAGTCCACCCAAAGCATGGCTCTGGTGGGGAGGTCACAGGCAGCTTTAATAGGGAGCACAAAAGAACCTGAAAAAGGTAGAAGGCGCCATGTGCATGACTAAAATCCCACTATGTTTATCTTTTCAATAAATCCAGACCAGTATTTCAACCTAAAAGAAGTTCACACAACCTAGTGGCTGTGAAAGTGTGGTTCCCAGACCAAGAATGTCACCATCAACTGAGAATTTGTTAAAAGTGTAAATTCTCAGGCCCAACCTCAGACCTACAGAATCCAAAACTCTGGGGCTGGGGTCCAGCAATTTAGTTTTTAAGAAGCCCACCAGGTGATTCTGATGCATTCTCAAATTTGAGAACCACTGCTTTAGAGTAATGATTCTAGATTCCAACTACTGATGCCTAAAATGGTCCCCAAACCATCCCATGGGCATTTTATAAGTGCAGATTCCCACTCATGATCTTACACCAAGAATAAGGTAATGGGGGGAAAAACAGGCAAAATTTTATTAATGGAAGGGGGGGTATCATAACATTAACACCATTTAATATATACAAGCATAGCTAGGCCTAAATATGACTCAGGAAATATGTTTGCCAAAGATTATTTAAACAGTAGAGTTCTCAAAACCACCCACTGCAAACATGCTTTACTTCTGGCAGGCCTGAGCTGTTAATTTATAAAATCTGTGAAACTCCAAATTCAAGTCTCCTCCTACATGTGAGTGCTGGTCTAGGCTATAAAGGAGGACATGCGGCGCTGGAGGTAGGAGGCTGGGAACCCAGAACAAGGGCGGAGCTCCAGTCCCTGCTCCAAGATTCACCCCCACTGTGAGAGCCAGTTTATTCTGGCATAAATCTGAGATAGTTGTGTCTATTGTGCAGGACTTCTGCCAGGATTAGCAATAATGTCAATCCCCATCATACCCTCCTTCCTCATTAAGAGAACCTTCATGAGTTGACAGACTGGGTTTGGTAAACCAGGAAGGTGGGACTCCCCAGGAAGAAATAATGACTGGTCCAAGGCAAGCCCATTCCAACCACCACAATGGTCTATGAGTGGCCATGTGACACACTCTGGCCAATGAGAAATAAAGGCAAGCCTGCCAAGGGGCTTGGAGACAGAGTGTCCCCCAGGCTAAAACAGATAGAGTCAGCCTACCAACTTCCTCCTTCCTTGGGGCCTTGGATGATGTCAGGACTTGGCGTCTGGAGCTATGGCTTGAAAAAGATTCTAATTAGTACAGAGGGTAAAGCACCTAGCACGGTACCTGGGAAAAGTCCTCAAACTTTAGTGTGCCCAAAAATCACTCAGAGAGTGTTTAGAAAAATGGATTTGGGGGATGCTAGACTCTAGAGCTTGAGTCAGTAAATCTTGGGTGGGGCTCAAAGACCTTATGTAATCAAGTTCCAATAAGCACCCCTGCTTATTCTCCTCACACCCAGTTCCAGGCCCTAATTCTCATTTAGGTGGTCCCTGCATGAGACCCCCCCATTCCAAAACTGCCACTTGCTGTGTGGGCAGGCACTCATCGTCTTTACTTAAATAGTTATTTTGCCCCAATCAGGTACTAGGCATTGTGAGAGAAACAGAGACGAAGAAGATCTTGCTAACCAATCCAATGACAAAGCAGCGCTCGGCAACTATTATAAAACCTTCAGGGTAGCGAGAGACTACAGACTAAGTCGTCCCACCACCACCCAAGAGAGTCAAAAAGCTCTCATTTGATAAAAGCTTAGAAAGACAGACAGGATTTAAACAGCAAAGAGGTCTGCAGGCAAAGACAGTAAAAATGAAGCCTCAGCTCTGATTATGAATGGTAAGACTTATTTGGAAAAGAGTATAGTTGACCCTTGAACAATACAGGTTTGAACTTCCCCAGAGCCACTTATACCTGAGCTTTTTTCACTAAATTCTACTGCACCAGTATGCCATCCACACATGGTTGAATCCGCGGATGTAGAACCAAGGATACTGAGGAACCAAGGATAAGCGGATGGACTGTAAAGTGATACGTGGATTTTCAACCGTGCAGGAAGTGAACAACCCCCGAGTTGTTCAAGGGTCAAATGCATTAAGTGTGGAGTTGGGCTGGTTTAAGGACATGAAGAGAGTAGAGATAAAGGCTGGAACAGTCATTTTCAAAAATGGGTCATTCTGTGGGGCTTGGAGGTTGGACTGAATTTTCCAGGCCATGAAAAATAGCACATTCATTCAGCATCCCTTTGGTGAGCACCTACTGTGCACTGGGCCAGAGGACGGGGGGCACATGGCCCTGCCCTCAGAGGAGCTCAAAGCTGAGGGGAGGGCACAGGCCTGTAATCAGGCACAAAAGTGTAAGCATTCCTGTGGTAGGGGAATCACAGGGAGACAGGAGCACCCAGGGGTGACCCCTCACCCAGATTAAGCCAATCAGGGGTGAAGACTATATGTAAGCCAAACCTTAAAGAGTTGGCCTAGTGTAGGGCAGGGAAGCAGGGAGCCTTTTTTTTTCCAAGGCTGAATCTCTTCCTTCCTGGTACCCAGAGCTTCCTTTTTATTTAAAAACATTTATCACATAACTGTGCTAAGCATTGGAGCAGATGCAAAAGAAAACAGGGATTTATAACCTAGGCCAGCAGTTTGTACTATGGGATGCCTGGACTCTCTAAGACCTATCCCCCAATAATTGGTCCTGTCTCCCATGGGCCTACAGAATGGCCTTAATTTCCCTGCTGCTCTGGCCGCTGGGACTAGTCCTGCTCTGGCTGACATGCCACTCCTCCACTGTGCCTGGTCTTGCTTTCTCATCCCCATGCCTGTGCATAAGCCCTTCTTCTCCTAGCCCATCTCCAGGATGGTTTCTCCTCCAGGAAGCCTCCTCTGACCACCCAGGATGGAGTTAGGTATACCCGCTCAGTTCTATGGCAGTCTGTGCATAGTGTATCAAATCATTTATCATGCAATGATAAATGCAGTGAGGCAATGGAGTGAACCTCTGCAGACTGCCCTGTGCCCCAGCCTCAGGGCCCACTTGTCGGGACAGGACACTCTGGGAGGCAGCAGCATCTTCTGTACTTCTCAAACTGGATGACTGCTGACCAGAGGCCAAGTGACCAGCTCAAAATGGACTTATGTGCTTAAAACTAATCGAAGTCACCTTTACCCAGCATTGCCTGGTTAAGTGGTTCTGGAGGTTGTGAAGCCCCTGTAGTTATAGACATCTTTGTATCTAACTGCCTGGCTGAGAGCAGGTTTAATAAACGTATTTGGCTTCTGTTAAAAAAAAAAAATTGCATGCAATCGTATGATTTTTTAATTGTTGATTTGCTTGTTTGTCTCCCTAAGGATGGGGTCTTGGTATTTTATCCTTGAATAGCTAGCATATGTATAATAAATGAATGAACTTTTTGCCATTTGGCGGGGGCCACTGACATCCCGCCTACCACCTGAAGACCCTTCTCTGAGGTGCTGAGCTGCCTCTCTTGCCCCTAGATGCTGCCCCAAGTCTTGCTCCCATAGGGATGCACCACCAGCATCATGACACAGCACATCATCCTCATTTGATGTTTGCTCCACTCCCCACCTAACAGCTGGGACTCCCTGCCTACTTAGAATGACCCAGATGACATCAAATCCATCTTGGACCAGTGGTGTGGACATAGCCTCTACCTCTTTACCTCTGAAAAAGTCCAACCCCGTAGTCAGCTTAATCTACCAGCCCTGCCTTCTCACGCTGATTCCCCGCTTTTAACCCATTATATAGTATAACAGAGTAGTAAGCACAGGAGATAGAATCAGACTGCCAAGTTCAAATCTTGGCTCTACCAATTGATAGTATGTGATGTCGAGCAACTTCCTCAATCCCTTTGTGCCTCAGTTTCTGCATCAGTATAATGGAGACGACATTAGCAGGACCCACCTAACATAGGTGAAAATTTTTTAAAAAGTAACATGCCATAAATTTGGCACAGGGTCAGGTTCATAGGGGACACTAGGTTTCAGCCTACAGAGAGGCAGAGACCTCACAGACTAAGCCGCAGAAGGAGGTCCAGGCTCTGAAGCCAGAGCCAGGTCTCTGAGTGCCCATGACCTGATATCACTGAGGACTTTCTCTGACAAAGCGACCTGCCCCAGCAGGTCTATCTAGTCTACAAGCTGTGCCTTATCCCATCTACCTCCTCTCTCTGCTTCTGCAGCTAAAAACACATGGAACCATCGGACCATTTAAATGCAGAACTTTCCCCACCATGCAAGTCAAGGCACCTTACAATATTTTTGCAACCAGTTAAAGTATAGCCAGATGAAATGTATGGAAACCAAAGCACATTCCATGCTAGCTCTTTGTATACAAATAAGAAAGTATATGACCATATATTAATTTTAAGGTTGGAAAACTTGATAATTGTACATTCTTCATTTCTGTTTCATTCTCCCTCTTCACAAGCAGTGTTAAATGGACAGGTGCTATCTGTAACTCTCTGTTTTAAAATGCTGACAATACATGAACATGATAAAAAAAAAAACAACTCAAATAGTACCAAAAAGTATATGTTGATAAGTCTGTAAGAACTTCACCTCCCTCCAACTACAGTGGCAGTCATAATTTTCCTGTGTATCCTTTCAGAAGTATTTATGCATTAACAAGTACCTAAGAATATAAATAGCCTCCACGATTCTTATATACAGAAATGTTAGCATATCTTGTAAAACTGTATTTTGCTTTAAATATACGTATATACATCTTCAATATCATTCTATATCTGTTCCTATCAACCTGCACCACTTTTTTTTTTTTTTTTGCGGTACGCAGGCCTCTCACTGTTGTGGCCTCTCCCGGTGCGGAGCACAGGCTCCAGACGCGCAGGTTCAGCGGCCATGGCTCACAGGTCCAGCCGCTCCGCGGCATGTGGGATCTTCCCAGACCGGGGCACGAACCCGTGTCCCCTGCATCGGCAGGCGGACTCTCAACCACTGCGCCACCAGGGAAGCCCCTGCACCACTTTTTAACAGCTGCACTGTATTGTGTTGCATGGATGTTCCATAACTTAACCAGTCCCTTACTGATATTTAGATCGTCTCCAAACTTTTGGTGCTACAGACAATGCTGCAATGTATATATCCCTGTACACATGTCTCCACACACATGTCCAAGTATATCTTTAAGATAAATTCCTAGTATTCAAATTGATGGAACAAAAGTAAATGGATTTAAAAATTTTGAGAAACATTGCCAAATTTTAGGGCAATTCTTAACACAATGTCTAGGCGTCCATGGTTGGGATTAGAAGGGTGTCCGTAAACCCCTTGAGACTGTATGGGAAAATGTCAAATGCATGTTTATTCTTCTCAAGAGAAGATTCGTGGCTTTAATCAGATTCTCAGGGACTTCCCTGGCGGTCCAGTGGTTAAGACTCTGCGTTTCCACTGCAGGGGGCACAGGTTCAGTTCCTGGTTGGGGAACTAAGATCCCACATGCTGTGTGGCACGGCCAAAAAATAAAAATAAATAAATAAAACAAGAAAAAATTTTCAAAGGGGTCTGTGACTCTAACAAGGATGAAAACCAGTGAGTCATTGGGTCCTTGTACAGCATCAAAAAGCGGCAATAACAGAAGCTGAAGCTAAGCAGGATCCAGAAAATGCCTTCCTGAGCCCCTTGGAGAGGAGTGAGAAGGCAGGTGCTGGGGGCTGTTGATATCACTGGGCTTGTGTCCACAAAGGACCTCCTCCAGAGGAGATGGCTCCACTACACAGGAATCAGGAGAACTTGTTCCCATTCACCACAGGGGCCCTCTACACTAGCTCCTGGTAATAATTTAATGTTACCTGTTGGGTGGTGGGGGGAGGTGAGTGCCTTAACCCAGAGGATTGAATCCACAGTGACTGGGCAGGGAGGTCTTTCTGATGACTTGACAAAAGTCCACTCATGGGGCCTCCTGATCTGTTTCAAGTCAGGCTGTTCATGCTGTGTTATGTCCAGGCCTTAAAGGGTTAATGATGTTGAGGGGGAAAAGGCAAAGGTCTTTTCCAGAGTAATTTACAGTCTGGCCTTTGGCTGCAATTTATCCTTGCTGCTGATTGCAGATAAAATGTTCCACATGAGTTTTATGTCTAGCAGTCCGGACCAAGAAGCAGAATGGCAATTTACTGACTCAAGCATCTTGAACCTTTAAAATAAATTCTTCAAAGGTGGTGGTACAGGTTCCCACAGCAAAGCTCTCCGTCCAGTTCAAACATAACTGAACACTAACAAGTTATTCCCAATAAAACCAATGACAGGCAGATTCCTGGGTCCCACCCTGTCATACTGATCAGAACTTTTGGGGCAAGAATCTGTGTGCTGTGCAAGCTTCCGGAGGGATGTACCTGAAGTTTGGAAACTATGGCTTTAGAAGTCATCTTAGTTTAACCTTGTCCCCTTCCCAGCTCCATCAGAAAGGGGCTGTTCGGCCTCTGCCCAGATATCTCTGGGGAGAGACTCCCGCCAGCTCCAAAGTCACCCAGCCTATGGGTTTCAAAAGCCACTTCCTTAAGTCCAACCAGAACCTGCCATCCAAAAATTCCTGCCCAGCTCTGCCCAGTGCCACAAAGAGTGAGTCTATTCCCTCATCCACAAGCCAAGCCCTTCCCGAATTTAGGGCCATTCACCTGTATCCCCACACTACTGCCAGGTCCAGTTCTTCCCACCATGGTTTACATATCAGCTTGACCAGAAGAAAGTTGAAAAGGCAAAGAAAAACATTGGTCAAGATTTAGTTAATAAGCCAGGAAGCCACAAATCCAAATGCCAAATCACTCTGAACCAAGCACTCTGACAGAGCCACAGTAGGACAGAGAGGATAACAGAACAGGCTTTAGTATCCAGCAGCTGGATTTAAATGTTTGCAAAGGGTCTGACCTTGACTGGGGACCACCACTTGGAGCCTCAGGATCCTCTTCTGTAAAACAAGCTTAATAACACCGCCTCAGGTTGAAATAAAGATTAAACAAGTAACCTAGCACGGCTGTTACTCAAAGTCCCTCCATGGAGGATACTACAGCATCCACCAAACTGCCTCCATAAGTAGCCCTAAGTGCAGTAAAAGCAAACTCCCAAAGGTTAGGTTTGGGTCAAACTGCAGCCCAAAGCCCAGGCAAAAAGTCTAGAAGTGTCTGTTTTATACGAAGAAGGTATCTAAATTCTGAATCCTACTACAAAGTATATCTGTAATTGTTTTTGTATGAAAAGTGTTTTTATCCTCAAATACCTGGATAAAATTGACACCCAAGGAAAATTCCCCCTCTGGTTTATTCTGGAGCTACAAGTACTCCCTGGCACAAGGTCTGTTATCCCGGTGCCTGCCCCTCACCTCCATCTCTCTTGGAGAAGAGCAGGCTTAGTTTCCAAGCAGATGAGCAAGGTTGGGAAACAAATGAGCGGCTAGACATAAGCAAAGAAATGGGCCGCAAGATACAGTCTGAGGATGACCAAGCGGCTTCTCACCCTACAGATACTGAGGGCTGGTGTGCTCGGACTTGACTGCAATGTTACCCTCTAAATAGCTTTCAGAGAAAAATTATCCCTAACCAAATGCAAGAACATCTAGGTGGGAAATTCACAGACACCTTTGATCCAGTAGTTGTGTGTACGTCTGTGCCCGCACGTGTACCCCCAAAGCGATAGAAATCTGATCTAAGCTGATGTAGGGGATCCGGCCTTAGCCAGAAAGGGCTCTGGGAAGTCAGCCGGTCCTGGGCGGCTATGGTTACCCATTTCCTCATCCCTGTCCCCTTCCTCTGCTGCTTGCTCTTCCACCTCTGTCATCTGAGAATTCCCTGGCAACTAAAGAGCGAGGGCTTCCCTATCAAGAGAGTTACTTGCAATGTAAGGAGGAGGTGGAGGGTTCTAGAACTGATGGACAATGGGATGGATCATTTAGAGGGGGGGAACCCTATTCATTCTTCCCACTGTCAGCTGGAGAGAGCAGGTGCCCAGTTTTCATGAAAGCTGTGGGTTACTCAGGACCCACATGCTCCCAACAGCTTACAGAAGACTTGCATCAATTTGGGAAGCACTTAAAATTGGGCAGATTGTTGAAAAGCAATAACCTCTTTGGTCCCAAAGTCTCCAGCTGGTTAAAACCATGACTGAAGAGCGAGGCTGTGCCATCGGCAGACTCTGGTCATGGATCTCATAATAATATCAGATTCCCATGTGCCAGGCATTGTGCTGAGCACGTTAGGTGCACACAGAGAGAAAGGGTAAGAGACTAGGAGAAAGGAGTACGTTTCTTAAACGGAGTAAAGAAAGAATTAAAAAAGCAAAACTTGGGTGTTGGACTGAGTCAGCTCCAGGGAATATTACTCAGTCCTTTGTTTGTAATGCCTAAATCCAGCACCGTGCTTGGCACATGAACTCAATAAATAGCTGCGGTGCTCTCTAACTGGTGTACATCCTGAGCTGCATAAACCGCTCTGGAGGTCCTCCTGGAAGGTGCCGGTGGATAAGGGCGGTGTTTACCTCTCCCTTGCCCACCCGGAGCGAGTCCGGCTCGCTCCACCCTGTGCCTGCCCGGGCGGGCCCGCAGGCCGGCCGCGGGCACCCCCTCCTGGGAGCGGTGCGGCGCCAGACCCGCCACCCCCGCGAGGCTTTCCCGGGCTGTTGCACCCCTTCCGGAGCCCGGGACCCCCTTACCTCTGGGGCCGAGACTGGACGGCGCTCCTTCTCTGCGGTCACCGAGATCACACCCTGGCGGGGCCGGGCAGCGGGTCTTATCCCAGGCGGACCCGCCCCGCTTCGGGGTGGAGACTGAGCCCGAGTTCCTGGTTGTCCCTCTCTGCCCACGAGACCGGAAAAGCCTACGCGGGCGAAGCGCACCTGGACGCCGGGGCCGGGACCGCCGCGCCTGGCGCCCGCGGAGGGACTGCACCGGCCTCGAGCCCGCGCGTCGCGCTCTCGGCTTTGTCCCCAGCCTGGATCCCAGCCTGCCCGGCCCCGCCCAGGCCTGCTCGAGCTCCCTCGAGTCGAAGCAGTCGGACTCTCAGGTCTCCGGTGCTCGGGCGCCCCTACACCCTCGGAGGGCCGCGCCCCGGGACCTCTCTCGCACACACCCTGCGCCCACCGCGGCCGGAATTCCGGCAGAGAGTCAAAGCTTCCTCCCCGCGACATTGCACTTTCTCACGCCGGAAAAGTGGAAAGTGAAATCAGAACGGCACATTTCGTTTCCCTGTCAGCACTATACATACCCCAAAGTTACCCGTAGTTCCACTTATACCTTGAGAAAAGCCAAGTTCCCTTTCCTTGGGGAAACCTTTGGAAATGGGAGTTCGGAGCAGTCCCAGATCTTTCTCTCTACCATTACCTGGGTTCGCTGCTGGTCAAGTAGCTCCCGGGTTCGGCATTGAAGCAGCGCTCTCCCCTTATTATACAGTCTTTGTTCGTATCTGCCTCCCCGATTGGACTCAAACAAGGCACTGACTGGGTCTAAGTGGTCTTTGCACTCACACCCAGTACCGTTCTGGCACTCGGTGAATGTCGCATAATGAACCTATTGGGTATATCGGCAAATCCGGATTTCATTTAACAGAGGGTAGGTAGCTTTGGGGAGGGTGTGTTTGTTTGTGTGTGTGTGTGTGTGTGTGTGTTTTAAGAATCGATTTTATTTTTGGTTGCGTTGGGTCTTCGTTGCAGCGCACTGGCTTTCTCTAGTTGCAGCAAAGGGGGACTACTCTGCATTGCGGTGCGCAGGCTTCGCAGTGCGGTGGCTTCTCTTGTTGCGGAGCACCGGCTTTAGGAGCGTGGGCTTCAGGAGTTGTGGCTAGCGGACTCCAGAGTGCAGGCTCAGTAGTTGTGGCACAGGGGCTTAGTTGCTCTGCAGCCTGTGGGATCTTCCCGGACCAGGGATCGATCCCCTGCATTGGCAGGCGGATTCTTAACCACTGCGTCACCAGGGAAGTACCTGGGGAGTGTGCTTTATATCCAACAGATCAAAATGCAAGTGACTGTTAGCACCCTTAAAGCTGGAGAGGTGAGCCTCCCTGGTGGCTCAGTGGTTAAGAATCCGCCTGCCAATGCATGGGACACAGGTTTGAGCCCTGGTCCGGGAAGATCCCACATGCCACGGAGCGACTAAGCCGGTGCGCCACAACTACTGAGCCTGTGCTCTAGAGCCGTGAGCCACAACTACTGAAGCCCACAGGCCTAGAGCCTGTGCTCCGCAACAAGAGAAGCCACTGCGGTGAGAAGCATGCTCATGGCAATGAAGAGTAGCCCCCGCTCACAGCAACGAAGACCCAACGCAGCCAGAAATAAATGAATAAATAAATTTATATTAAAAACAAAAAGCTGGAGAGGTAACATTAAATTATTTCCTTAAGATGCAACTAAAGGAGGTGGTTTAATATGGTTGAGAGCATGGGTTTGGGGATCAGACTGATCTGGATTCTACACCTGGTCAGCCCCTTTTCTCTGCTTGATACCTTTAAGTTTCTGAGCTTCAGTTTATGAACTAACGTGGAGTAAACTGAAGAAGACAAACAGTGGGGAAAAAAATGAAATAAGGATAATTCATTTCCTCAGAGGGATTAGACCCACTACTTAATCCTTAAAAAATTAATAAAATAAAAAAGGAAAGGTTAGAAATGGAGCAGATGCACCCTGCCAAGATCACCTTTACTAGGCGGGTGTACCCAGCTCACAGCGCCCCCTTTTCTCCCCATAACTGCCCTCATGCCAGGTTGGGAAGCCACAGTCAATGCTAACCTTACAGGGTACAAAAGGCCAAGAATTAATCTATGATATCCTTCCTATTCCAGAGCTCCCATGGGCTTAGGCTGAGGCTAAATTTCAGCAGAAACCCCTTCTGTGCTTTGCTTCTTCCTCTGTGATGTCCTGCTTGACTCACAGGTTCTCCTGAGAATACCTCCTCACTAAGACACTTACACAAGAATCTCTGTCTCGGGCTTTGCTTCTAGGCAACCTGATCCGTGAGTATTTTATTTCATTTAATGTTTTAAGGTTTTTTTAGGAGTATTAAAAAAATTAATATAGGGACTTCCCTAGCTGCCCAGTGGTTAAGACTTTGCCTTCCAGTGCAGGGGGTGAGGGTTCAATCCCTGGTCAGGGAACTAAGTTCCCACATGACTCTCGGCCAAAAATCCAAAACATAAAACAGAAGCAATATTGTAACAAATTCAATAAAGACTTTAAAAAAATGTACCCCATCCAAAAGAAAATCTTTAAAAAAAAGAAAGTAAACAAATCAACAGCCTCTGAGCAGTTTAAAAAAATAAATAAAAAATTAATGTAACAGTTGAAATTAAAGATTCAAAGGAGACTTTAAATTAAAGATAGCAGAATGAACACATGCATTTGCCTTGCTCCCTCTTGAAATCTCACTAAAGCAATAGTAGATTTTTTTAAAGAATGAAATAGGGCAAATTTGTAGCAACATGATGGACCTAGAGATTATCGTACAAAGCGAAGTAAGTCAGAAAGTGAAAGATCAAATACCATATAATATCACTTATATGCAGAATCTAAAATATGATGCAAATGAATATATCTACAAAACAGAAACACTCACAGACAGAGAACAGACTTGTGAACTTGTGGTTGCCAAGGGGGAGGGGGGTGGGAGAGGGAAGGATTGGGAGTTTGGGATTAGCAGATGCAAACTATTATATATAAATATGATGGATAAACAACAAGGTCCTACTGTCTAGCACAAGGAACTATATTCAATATCCTGTGATAAACCATAATGAAAAAAATATGAAAAAGAATATACCTATGTGTAACTGAATCACTTTGCTTTACATCAGAAATTAATATAACATTGTAAATCAACTATACTTCAGTAAAAAAAAAATTTTAAATAGTAGATTAAAAAAAACTCTCAAGAGGGACTTCCTGGGTGGTCCAGCAGTTAAGACTTCACGCTCCCAATGCAGGGGGCCAGGGGTCAGGGAACTAGATCCTGCATGCCTCAGCTAAGAGCCTGCATGCCACAACTAAAAGATTCTGCATGCCGCAACTGAAGATCCTACATGCTGCAGATCCCGTATGCCTCAACAAAAATCCCGCATGCCGCAACTAATACCTGACACAGCCAAAAAACAAACAAACAACAACAAGAAACTAACCCCCTCTCCCCAAGAAAACCTCACAAGAACAAGAGAGGAAAAATAACAAAATTTTGGAAACCCGAAAGCAGATAGGTGATAATTGACATAGCAGACATGAGAAAACTGACTCCTAAGCCAGGAGTAGGGAAAGCCAAGAAGCAACATGATATTGTAGAATTTCCCAGGGTAATGCAGGTATTGTGTGCTGCACCAAGTGCTTCTAAGAGTGGGTATATAATTAAAACTAAAAACAGGAGGATTTTTTGTAGGTCTGTACTGGAAGCAGCCAATCTCCTCCATCTCCTTCCCAACAGTACACAGCTGCCACTGCCCTCTCCCACTTGGGCAGCAAATCAGAAACATAGTCTCTGAAGGGGATAAAGCAGAGGATCTCTGGAATGGGGCATACCAAGTGTAGTCAAGATGTTCTGGTTATCTAAGGCTGACTAACAAACTAGCCCAGAACTTGGTGAATAAAAACAATGACCATTTTATTATATCTCCTGATTTTTTAGGTCTGAATTTGGACAGGGCTTGGCTGGGCATTTCTTCTGTTCCACGTGACATCAACAGAAATCACTTGGTCTCACACAGGTCAGGATATCTATTATCAGAAAGACAACCGATAACAAGTTTTTGGTGAAGGTGTGGAGAAAAGGGACCCCTCGTGCACCGTGGGAGGGAATGTAAATTGGTGCGGCCACTATGGAGAGCAGTATGGAGATTCCTCAAAAAATTAAAAATAGAACTACCATACAATCCAGCAATTCCACTTCTGGCTATTTATCCAAAGAAAACGAAAGCACTAATTAGAAAAGATATATGCACCCCTATGTTCATTGAAGTGTTATTTACAATAGCCAAGATTTGGAAGCAACCCAAGTGCCCATCAATAGATGAATGGACAAATAAGATATATATATATACATATATCACTCAGCCATAGTAAAGAATGAAATTTTGCCATTTGGGACAACATGGATGGACCTAGAGTATATTCTGCCAAGTAAAATAAGTCAGACAGAGAAAGACAAATACTGTATGATTTCACTCACATGTAGAATCTAAATGACAAAACAAATGAAAAAACATAACCAAACAGAAACAGAGCCATAGATACAGAGAACAAACAGGTGGTTGCCTGAGGGGAGGGAGGGGAGGGAAGGAGAGAAATAGGTGAAGGAGATTAAAAGGTAGAACTTCCAGTTACAAAATAAATAAGTCACAGGTATGAAATGTGCAGTGTGTGGAATATAGTCAATAATATGTAATAATATGTAATAATGTGTAATATGTATGGTGACAGAGGACAACTAGACTTATGGTGATTATTTTGAAATGTATAGAAATATCAAATCACTATGTTGTATACCAGGAACTAATATACATATACATATATATATACACATATATATGTATCTATATACACATATATATATACACACACATATATATGTATATATATACATATATATGTGTGTGTGTGTGTATATATATATGTATGTATGTTAAAAATATACACCAGACAAAACTTTTTTAAACAAGTCACTTGATGGTATTCAGCTGGCAGATGGGCCAGTCTGGAGGATTCACTCACATGTCTGCCACCATGATAAGGTGAGCTGGAAGGCTGATCTCAGCAGGCACTGTCCACAGGAGCACCTACACATGCCCTCTCCACATGGCAGTTTCAGGGCAGTCAGATTTCCTGTGGAGGCTCAGGGCATGCAAAAAGGATACTCCAAGAGATCCAAGCAAAAGTTACTAGGTTTCTTATTATCTAGGCTTGGCAGCCCCTGGACGTTATTTCTGTTGCATTCTATAGGTCATGGAAGTCACTAAGGCCAGCCCAGACTCAAGGAAGGGGCATTAGGCTCCATCCCTCAACTGGGAGACTAGCAAAAAATTTGCAGCCACCTTTAATCTACCCCACAAGGCTGGGGGAGTGGCTCTGAAATTGAAGATCTATATGAAACTTAATATAATGAATGTTGAGCTGCTCAGTATTCCTCCTTCCCTTGACTCCCACAACCCTGGCAACCAAGATGAGGAGTTTGGAATACTCTCCTCTGGGGAAGAGAAAAGACCTAAAGAGACTGTCATCGGTTACTCAATGAAAGCGGAGCAATCCTTTAGTGACTTCACCACAGTCAAGCCCCACCCCTTACCCAGGCATACAGAGCTTCCAGGCAGCATTTTATTTATTTTTAAATGTTTGTATTTTATTTTATTTTTTCTTCCAGTTTTATTAAGATATAATTGACACACAACACTGTATAAGTGTAAGGTGTACAGCATAATGATTTGACTCACATGCATCATGAAATGATTATCACAATAAGTTTAGTGAGCCTCCATCATCTCATATAGATACAAAAGTAAAGAGATAGAAAAAAATTTTGCGCGTGATGAGACCACTTAGGATTTACTCTCTTAACAACTTTCCTGTATGACATACAGCAGTGTCAATTATATTTATCACGCTGTACATTACATCCTTACTATTTATTTAATCTTATAACTGGAAGTTTGTAGTACCTTTTTTTTTTTTTTTTTTTTTTCCCGGTACGCGGGCCTCTCACTGTTGCGGCCTCTCCCGTTGCCGAGCACAGGCTCCGGACGCGCAGGCTCAGCGGCCATGGCTCACGGGCCCAGCCGCTCCGCGGCATGTGGGATCTTCCCGGACCGGGGCACGAACCCGCGTCCCCTACATCGGCAGGCGGACTCTCAACCACTGCGCCAACAGGGAAGCCCTGTAGTACCTTTTGACTGCCTTCATCCAATTACCCCTCCCGGCCCACTGCCCAACCTCTGGTAACCACAAATCTGATCTTTTTTCTTATGAATTTGTTTGTATGTTTGTTGGTTTGTTTTTGAAGTATAATTGACCTACAACACTATGTTAGTTCCTGTTACTCAACACTGATTTTTTCCATACGTTTCAAAATGATCACCATGATAAATCTAGTTACATGTTGCTATACAAAGCTATTACTTAGTTATTGACTATATTCCCCAAGCCTTCATACCCATGACTCATTTATTTTGCAACTGGAAGTTTGTACCTTTTAATCTCCCTCATCTATTTCTTTCTTCTCCCCAGCCCCCTTCCTTCTGGTAACCACCTGTTTGTTCTCTATATCTATAACTGTGTTTCCATTTTGTTATGTTTGTTCATTTGTTGTTTTTTAGATTCCACATATAAGTGAAATCATACAGTATTTGTCTTTCTCTGTCTGACTTATTTCACTTAGCATAATATCTTCTAGGTCCATCCATGTTGTCCCAAATGGCAAGATTTCATTCTTTTTTTTTAATTTTATTTTTTTAACACAGCAAGTTCTTATTAGTTATCTATTTTATACATATTAGCGTATATAAATTAATCCCAATCTCCCAATTCATCCCACTCTTTTTTAGTCCAGGCAGCATTTTAGACCTCAGTCTTAGGGCTGCTAGAAAAAATACAAGACACTTAAAGTGGAATTTCAAATAAATAACAAATAATTTTTTACTAAATTATAAAATTCTTATATACAGTATGTCCTAAATATTGCATGAGTATATTTATACTAAAAATTATTTATTGTTTATCTACAATGAAAAGTTAACTAAGTGTCCTGTTTTGTTTGTTTTACTAAGTTTGACACTACTAAGTAAGAACAAACATCCAAAGGTCATCAGAATTTAAGGGAAGGATCTGATATGAAACAGAGCAGAAAAAAAGAAACTTGGAAGAAACAGACTATATGGAGAGTTGAAAACTTTGAAAAATCTTTCATTGATCTCCTTTGAGAAACAAAAATAGAATAAAATAGAATAGAAATACAATAGATTCTCTAAAAAATGAACACTCAGAGAACCAAACAGAGCTCTTTTAAATTAAAGCTATGATAGCAAAAATGAAAAACTCAGTAGAATGGTAGGAAGATAAAGTGAGGAAATATCCTAGAATGTGTAGATAAGAGACCAAAAAAAGAGAAGGATGTAAGAAAGGATAAGAAAATTCAAAAGTCAGCCCAGGATATCTGGGAAACAGAGTGCAAGAAATCAATTAAATAATTCAATCATATACTTTTAGAACTAAAGGACATGAGTTTCCACATTGAAAGGGCTCACTGAGCCCAACAAAATGGACAAAAACAGAACCACACCAAGGCACATCATGATAAAATTTCAGAACACTGGGGACATAGAGTAGACCGTAAGCACTCAGAGGGAAAAATGAGGTTTCACACAAAGGATCAGGAAGGATCAGAGTGGCATCACTTCTCCATAGCAACACATGAAGCTGGAAGACAATGGAATAATGTCTTTACAATTCTGGGAGAAAATTATTTCCAATACAGGTTCTTATACCCAGCCAAACTATCAGTCAAGTGTGGGGGTAAATAAAGATATTTTCAGACATGCAAGATTAAAAATATTTTTTTATCTTCCAAGAATCTTTTCTTAAGAAGCTTTCAGATGGTATGTTCCACCAAAACAAGGAAGTAAACCAAGAATGTTTAAAAAAAAAAGTGAATAGTGGAATGGACAACTGAAAATTGAATGGCAGGGAAGGGTGGTTAGTTAACACTATAGTTATTGAGTCTAATTTACTTAACTGTAGAGTATAGCTAACATTTATATAAGCACTTATCATGCGCCAGTCACTATTCTAAGTACTTTAGATATGCTGTTTTAATCAGTTAATCCTCACAACAGTTCTATGAGTTAGATACTTGCATGGAGTATGTGTCAGTAAGTATTACTATTGATGGTATACAATCACTTGCTAATTGAACAAAATTGTATTAAACTTCCTGTGGCAGATTGTATTTTTCAGAATTGGTTGTAATAATATATTCAGTCTCTCATGCTGTTCCAACACCACCCTCCCCACCCCAGTCAAGAGATAGCATCTCTGTCCCTACTCTTTGGACCTGAGTGGACTTCTTGGGTGAGCTTCCGTGATTGCATAACAATAGTAATGCTTTTGAAGCTGGGTCTTAAAAGATGATATAGCTTCTGTCTAGTTCTCTCACTCAGAGCATATGCCTGTGGAGACCTGAAGTACAGCTTCCCTGAAGCCACCATGCTGTGGAGACTACGCGGACAGACCACATGAAGACAAAGAGAGTCGGAGGAGTCCCAGCTGTTTCAGCCCCAGCCGTTTGAACTTTCCCAGACCCAGTGGTAGACAAGCTAATGAAGAAGCCAGATGACCCCAGCATCATCCCTGTCGCACAGCAGCCAGATGAGAGACACTGAGTGAGGACCACTTAGCTGAGCTCAGCCAATCCCCAGACTCCTGAGAGATGACAATAGTAAATGATTATCATTGTTTCATACCATGAACTTTGGGATGTTATTTTATGGCACAACAGATTACCAGAACACTTCTAGATAGGAGTGGGGGTGTCTAACCGAGACTTCTGAATCTCCCTTCCCAGTACTCACTGAAATGGCCCAGAGCCTTTGGGGGGGCGGAATTTTTACCCTGAGTGGCAAGCTCCTCTCTGATATTCATTCTGGCTGCTGGCCGAGAAGGAGGTGAGGACAAAGGCCAGATAACCTTCAGCCCTTTGGGACAGTGGCTTTGCAAAAACATTGAGAAGAAGCCTTACAGGGGTGACTTTCCTTGCCAGATGGCTCTCTTCACAATCCTTACAGGCTGCTGGAAGGTAATCAATCCTTCAGCCTAAGATATGAGAAGATTCTAACAGCATCCAAATAGACAGGCAGGGAGCCAAGAAGCATTAGCTCATCCTGTTTGGGAACAAGTGCAAAGCATGGTTAAATTCAAGGATGAGTAAGCATAAAAAAGGTTATAAAACCATGAAAAAATTCTGGAACAAAGAAAAGAAAACAGCATCTAAGAGGCAGAAGAAGAAACTAGTTTTCCAGGTTTTACAATATGAAACAGAAGTAAGTTTTAAACTGTCTCTGCTATGACTTTGATAGACCAAACACCAAAAAACATACAAGTGATTGGAATAATATTATTTATGAGGTAGAATGAATAGTTATGAACTGGACTGGACTCCATGTTCTACAGAGAAAGCAGCTTCCTTTCAATCATCTACTGAATATTCACAAAAACTGACAAAATATTTATTGCAAAGAAAACCTCATAAAATTCCAAAATAAAAACAGAGTTTGAATCCCAGCTATACCATTTCTTAGTTGATGACCTTAAGAGAGTCACTTATCTTTTCTGTGCCTTAGTTTTCTCATTTGTAGAATGGGAATAATGATAGTACCTACATTATAGGTGCTATGTTATAATAATTAAATGGCATATTTTTTGAAGAGTTTTTTGTAACTCTATGTTAGTGTTAGCTATTTTTCTGATCACAGTTAATAAAATTAAAATTCAATAACAAAACTATTAACCAATCTTTCCCTTTTAAAATCAATAGTATTTGCTACCACCTAATTATATTAAATGCCATGTTTGGGGGCTCATAAGGAAACTAAATTTGACACCGTCCTTCAAGATATCTCTCCATTGTCTCCTAGAATCCACTGGTATCAAAGAAAAATTTGATACCCAACTGGTTCTTGTTCCTTAGTTGATAATCTAGTTTTTCTCACAAGAAAAACTTAAGATTTCCTCTTTCCCTTGAAGAATGTGTTTAGGAGTGGACCTGTTTTGCTTGTCCTGGTTGGCACTCTTAGGTTGTTCACTAAGACTGAAATATTTTCCAAACTCAGAAAAGTTCACCTATATTGTATCTCTCTTCCATTATTTCCATTCTTTTGTTCTGGAATTTCTATTTGATGCTGTGGGAACTTTTGACTTTATCCTCCATGTCACTTAACCTTTCTTTCATTGGTTGTTTTTGTTTTATTTTGGCTTTGTTTTCATCCTTTAGCTCTGAGTTTGAGAGAATTCTTAGGATTAATCTTAACTCAGTTCATTAATTCTATTTTTAGTTGTGTCCATTTTATTCAGCCCATCTACCAACTTTTTTTAATATACAGCTTTGATTTTTATCATAGTTGCAAATGCACATAGTTTTTTGTTTTTTGTTTTGTGGTACACAGGCCTCTCACTGTTGTGGCCCCTCCCGTTGCAGAGCACAGGCTCCAGACGTGCAGGCTCAGCGGCCATGGCTCACGGGCTCAGCCACTCCACGGCATGTGGGATCTTCCCGGACCGGGGCACGAACCCGTGTCCCCTGCATTGGCAGGTGGACTCTCAACCACTGCACCACCAGGGAAGCCCAATGCACATAGTTTTAAAAGACAAATAGTTCTACAAGATTTGTTACAAAAAGAACAGCAGTTTTCCATCTCCTCTCTCTCTCCATCTTTCTGCCAGGGAACTAGTGCTGCTTTAGGCACAAACCCATCTGGGGCCATAGAATCCATTGATTCCTGAGATTATATAATAGGTATCCCAATCACAAGTCACAGCAGTGTATAAGGCTTGCTAAAATAAAGTCTGTGAAAGGTTTGCAAGAGGGATTCTCATGAAGAAAACCTGTGTTTCCCAATTTGAAAAGATACATTCACCACCACATTCCTTGTAGCATTATTTACAATTGCCAAGATATGGAAACAACCTAAGTGTTCATTAGTGGATGAAGAGATAAAGAAGATGTATATATACACAATGGAATATTACTCCGCCATAAAAAAGAATGAAATCTTGCCATTTGCTACAACATAGATGGACCTCAAAGGCATTAAGCTAAGTGAAATAAATCAGACAAAGATAAATACCATATGATCTCACTTGTAGGTGGAATCTGAAAAACAAAACAAACAAACAACAGCAACAAAAACCAAGCTCATAGATACAGAGAACAGATTGGTGGTTGCCAGAGGGAAGTGTGTGTGTGTCGGGCGGGTCAAAATGGGCGAAGGGTGTCAAAAGCTACAAATATCCAGCTATAAAATAAAATCATGGGCATGTAATGTACAGCATGGCAATTGTAGTTAATAATACTACAGTACATATTGGATAGCTGCTAAGAGAGTAGGTCTTAAAAGTCCTCATCACAAGAAAAAAAGAAAAGAAAAGAAAATTTCTGTAACTGTGTGGTGATGGATGTTAACTAGACTTATTGTGGTGATTATGTCACAATGTATATAAATACTGAATCATTATGCTGTATGCCTGAAAGTATTGATAATATAATGTCATATGTCAATTATACCTCACTTTAAAAACAAAATAAAATTTAAAAAATTAAGAAGATCTCTGTTTCCAACCTGCTAAATTGAAAGTAAGGGAAAGAACAGTGATAAGAAAACAGACAGGAAAACAAGTCTGCTTGGCGACACCCCTGCCCAATGGTAGTGACAGTTCTACCTTCAGTGATTAGCATTGGACTTCCCTTTTCCCCACCTCCTCAAACCTGAGCCAGCAGATCACTGCCTCCATGGAGAAGGTGACACTGCAACTTGCTTCACTTCCAGCCTGGGCTCCTTCAAGAAATTTAAGGCATAACATGGCAGCAGGTGAGCAACATGCCTACATTAGTACAAACTTTGGATTAGGTCCTCTTTGGGTACTGTAATAATATTTATTCAATGAATTGGCGTTTGGAAAGAGGTATTGCCCAACTTATCTCATTTTTAGATATTAGGATCTCAGAAATTTATGTTTGCCTAACAGACAGACATCGTAAGCAGTGGTGATGAATCCTCTATGAACCCCATTCCCCATCAGGAGATAGTCTAATTCTACCAGAAATGTATCAAAGAAAAATGTGCAGCACTTGCTCTTTTCCTTTTTCAATGACCCAAAAGAGGAACGTCTTTTTTCTCTTCTTCTCCAAAACCTGTTTTGGCTACCATAAGATGCTGCAGCTCAACCAAAAGAGAAAGCTGATTTGACCTCAGAGAGGTTGATCACTTGCATTACAACAGCATAAACTTTAGCAAAGTTTGACAAGCAAATAACAATGCATTTGTAGACCATTGGCTCCAGGGAAGTGCCCATTTCCACGTTTCACCCCACTCAGAAGCCTGGCAGCTGATGAGGAAGGTAATTTTCTTTCAAGATTGTTGACCTTTTTTTTTTTAAAGCATCTGCTCTTCTAGCTTGTACTTTTCCTGCTGCTGTCCTGCAGCTCACATATATGCCTCATAAAATCAAACCATCATTATGAAAATTAGCTCTGATCATAGGAGTCATGGTCTCATTTGTTTTTGCAAATACCCCAGATGAACGTGGACAGCCCTGAAGTGATTGCAGGTAAGTCAGCTATCACAAAAACACAGCAGCTGCAAATAGTATAGGGTGAGAGCTAGCATGATAATCCATTTTTCTATACAGCTGTCCCTTGGTATCCATGGGGAATTGGTACCAAGACCCCCCCCCACCGACACCAAAATCCCTGGGTGCTTAAGTTCCTTACATAAAATGGCATAGTACAACATACAAGACTCAGAGTGGCCAAGATGGCAGAGTAGGAAGACCCTGAGCTCACTTCCTCCTATGGGCACACCAAAATTATTATTTACAGAGCACCTGTTGATGAGAAAGACTGGAATCTACCAGAAAAGATCTTCTACAACTAAAGATATAAAGAAGGAACCACAACAAGATGAGTAGGAGGGGTGGAAACACGGTATAGTCAAGCCCCACACCCCCGGGTGGGCAACCCACAAATGGGAAGATAATTACAATTGCAGAGGTTCTCCCCAAGAAGTGAGTGGTCTGAGCTCCACATAGGGCTCCTCAGCCTGGGGGTCCTGCACCAGCAAGATGAGCCCCCAGAACATTTGGCTTTGAAGGCCAGCGGGGCTCACTTTCAGGAGAGACAGAGGGCTGTGGGAAATAAAGTCCATTCTTAAAGGATGCACACAAAATCTCACATGCTCTGGGACCCAGGGCAGAAGCAGTAATTCAAAACGAGCCTGGGTCAGGCTTACCTACTGATCTTGGAGAGCCTCCCAGAGAGGCAGGAGGCAACTGGGGCTCACCCTGGGGTCATAGACATTGGTGACAGCCATTTTTGAGAACTCCTTCTACCAGGTGGACACTGGTGTTAGTAAGCACCATTTTAGAATCCTCATTGTTAATTAGCACCAGGACCAGGCCTCACCCACTAGCCTGCTGGCACAAGTACTGGGACACCTAGGGCCAAGCAACTAGCAGTGTGGAGAGACAGCCCCATCCACCAGCAAGCCTGCTGCCTTAAGACTCCATGAGCCCACAGTACCACCTGGCCCTGGCCATGAACGCCAGTGCACCAGCACTACCCCCTGGACCCATAGGGACTTGTAGCCAGGGACCCTGGGACAGGCTCTGACCACCAGTGAGCGGACACTAGCCCCAGGACCCAGCCCTGACCATCAGCAGGCAGACACCAGCTCCAAGACACCTTGGACCCCACAGCCAGCCATGTCAGGAAGCCATCCCAACCACCAGCAGGCTGACACTAGGTCTGGGACTCCTGGCCTTGCAACCGCCCACTCACGAACCTGGCTATGCCCAACTGTGGGCCAGCACTATACCCCTAGGGCCCACAGCCAGCAGGCTTGTAACCCAGCCCCCACCCACCAATGGTCAGCAGCCTCCACACAAGGCCGGGCCTGAAAGCCAACTAGACCAGCGGCCAGTCACACCTACCAGGCTGCCCACAGTAGTCAGCTCATCACAAGAGAAGGACACACACAGCCCAAATAGGGGACACTCTTAGAGTAACAGTTCTGGTGACCAGAAGGGAGTGCCCTCCTGGGATGCATAGGATGTCTTCTACAAAAGGGCACTTCTCCAAGGTCAGGAAAAATAAGCAACCCACCAAATACATAGAAATAAAAACAGCAAATCAGGCAAAATGAGGTGACAGAGAAATATTTTCCAAAGGAACAAAATTAATTCCCTGAAGAAGAACTAAGTGAGGTAGAGATAGGCAATCTACCTGATAAAGGGTTCAAGGTTATGATAAAAAAGATGTCCAAAGAACTCAGGAATAGATTGGGTGATCAGAGTGAGAAGTTATAAGCTTTTAACCAAGAGTTAGAAAATATAAAGAACAACCAAACAGAGATGAAGAATACAATAACTGAAATGGAGAAAACACATGAAAGAATCAATAGTAGATTCAATGATACAGAGGAATGGATCAGTGGGCTGGAAGACAGAGTGGTGGAAATCGCTGAAGCTGAACAGGAAAAAGAAACAAGAATAAAAATAAATGAGGAGATCACTGAGATTTAAGAGATCTCTGAGACAATATTAGGCCTACTAACATTCGCACTGTAGAGGTCTCAGAAGGAGAAGAGACAGAGAAAGGGGGCAAATAATATATTTGAGGACATAATAGCTGAAAACTTCCCTAACTTGGGAAAGGAAACAGACAACCAGGTCCAGGAAGAACAGAGTCCCAAACAGGATCAACGCAAAGAGGACCACACCAATATGCATTGTAATTAAAATGACAAAAGTTAAAAATAAATAGAGAATATTAAAAGTAACAGGGGAAAAGCAACAAGTTATACACAAGAGAATGCCCATAAGGCTATGATCTGACTTTTCAGCAGAAACTTTGCAGGCCAGAAAGGAGTGGGATGATATATTTCAAGTGATGAAGGAGAAAAGCCTACAACCAAGAATACCTGGCAAGGCTTTCATTCAGATTTGATTTAGAAATCAAAAGTTTTACATAAAGGCAAAAGCTAAAAGATTTCAACACCACCAAACCAGCTTTACAAGAAATGTTAAAGGGACTTCGCTATGAGAAAAAGAAAAGACAGGCCACACAAAAGGAAAAAGCTCATTGTTAAAGACAAATATACAGTAAACACAGTAAATCAGACACAGCTAACATCACACTCAATGGTGAAAAGCTGAAAGCATTTCCTTTAAGATTAGGAACAAGACAAAGATGCCACTCTCACCACTTTTATTCAACATAGTATTGAAGTCCTAGCCACAGCAATCAGACAAGAAAAAATAAATAAAAGGAATCAAAATTGGAAAGGAAGAAATAAAACTGTCACTGTTTGCAGATGATATGATACTATATATAGAAAATCCTCGAGACACCACCAGAAAACTGGTAGAGCTCATCAATGAATTTGGTAAAGCCACAGGATACAAAATTAATATACAGAAATCTGTTTTGTTTCTATACATTAACAATGAAATATTGAAAGAGAAATTAAGGAAACAATCCCATTTACAATCATATCAAATAAATAAAATACCTAGGAATAAATCTAACTAAGGAGGTAAAAGACCTGTACTCAGAAAACTATAAGACATTGATGAAAGAAATTGAGGATGACACAAATAGATGGAAAGATACATCGTGTTCTTGGATTGAAAGAATTAATATTCTTAAAATGTCCATACTACCCAAGGCAATATACAGATTCAATGCAATCCCTGTTAAAATACCAATGACATTTTTGACAGATCTGGAACAAAATAATTCTAAACTTTGTATGAAAACACAAAAGACCACAAATAGTCAAAACAATCTTGAGAACGGAGAACAAAGCTGGAGGTGTCATGTTCTCTGATTTCAGACTATACTGTATTACAAAGCTACTGTCATCAAAACGGCACAAAAACATACACATAGATCCATGGAACTGAATAGAAAGCCCAGAAACGAACCCACACTTATATGGGCAATTAATCTATGACAAAAGAGGCAAGAATATACAATGGGGAAAAGACAGCTTCTTCAATAAGTGGTGCTGGGAAAACTGGACAGCTATATGCAAAAGAATCAAACTGGACTACTCTCTCACACCATGCACAAAAATAAATTCAAAATGAATTAACGGGGCTTCGCAGGTGGCACAGTGGTTAAGAATCCGCCTGCCAATGCGGGGGACACGGGTTCAAGCCCTGGTCCGGGAAGATCCCACATGCCGGGGAGCAACTATGCCCGTGTGCTACAACTGAGCCTGTGCTCTAGAGCCCGAGAGCCACAACTACTAAAGCCCTCGAGCCTAGAGCCCGTGCTCTGCAACGAGAGAAGCTACTGCAATGAGAAGCCCGTGCAACCCAACGAAGACCCAATGCAGCCAAAACTAAATTAATTAATTAATTTTAAAAAATAAATTAAGGACTTAATGTAAAACCTGAAACCAGAAAACATCTACAAGGAAACATAGGCAGTGCACTCTTTGACATCAGTCTTAGTAATATTTGTTTGGATATGTCTCCTCATGCAAGGGAAACAAAAGCAAAAATAAACAAATGGGACTATATCAAACTAAAATCTTTTGCACAATGAAGGAAACTATCAACAAAATGAAAAGGCCACATGCTAAATAGGAGAAGATATTTGCAAGCAATATATCTGATAAGGGTTAATACGCAAAATATACAAAGAACTCATACAACTCAATATCAAAACAACAACAACAACAACAGCAATCCAATTAAAAAATAGGCAGAGGATCTGAACAGACATTTTTCCGAAGAAGAAATACAGATGGCCAACGAGCACATGAAATGATGCTCAACGTGGCTAATCACCAGGGAAATGCATATCAAAACCACAGTGGGAAATCACCTCACACCTGTCAGAATGGTTATTATCAAAAGGACAACAAATAACAAGTAACAAGTGTTGCCGAGAATGTGGAGAAAAAGGATCCCTCATGTACTATTGGTGGGAATGTCAATTGGTGCAGCCACTACGGAAAATAGTATGGAGAGTCCTCAAAAAATTAAAACTAGAACCACCATATGACCCAGTAATTCCACTCCTGGGTATTTATCCAAAGAAAACAAAAACACTAATTAGAAAGCAAAGTCTATGCTGAAGAAGATGAAATCTAGAAGTATAAAGATATCAAGACTTAATAATAAGGTCCTGTGACTTCCCTGGTGGCACAGTGGTTAAGAATTCACCTGCCAATGCAGGGGGCACGGGTTCGATCCCTGGTCTGGGAAGATCACACATGCCGTGGAACAACTAAGCCCGTGAGCCACAACTACTGAGCCCGTGTGCCTAGAGCCTGTGCTCCACAACAGGAGAAGCCACTGCAATGAGAGGGCCGCGCACCCCTGCTCACTGCAACTAGAGAAAGCCTGCGCGCAGCAACAAAGATCCAACGCCGCCAAAAATAAATAATAAATTTATGTAAAATTTAAAAAATAATAATATGGTCCTTAAGTCAGTGTGGCACTCACACAAAGATAGACAAATAGATAACTGGAACAGAAGAGAGAGGGCAAAAATAGACCTTCACCCACACAGTCACCTAATTTATAACCAAGGTAGCAGTGCAGTGGGGAAAGTGCACCATTCATTTTCCATGAATGGTGATGGGTCAATTTACAGCATATGAAAAAATAATGAATCTTGGTAGTTACCTAAAAGAGAATCAATTGCAGATGGACTGTAGATCCAAACATGAAAGAAAAAAAAAATAAAGTTTTTAGAAGAAGACAAGTCAATGTTTTAGAATAGGTAAAGATTTCTTAAGTAGGATACAAATAGTTCTAATCATACAGGGGAAATGATCAATTTAATAATATTAATCTTAAGAACTTCTGTTCATCAAAAGACATGAAGAGCATGAAAAGGCAAGTCTTAGAGTAGGGTATGATATTTACAATACACATATCAAAAAGAGGACTAATAACAAGTATATATATATAATGCTATAAATTTAAAGCATTTTAGAGTAAAAGAATGGCCAGAAACAGAACATTTATGTACTACCTTACTAGATATTTACTAACTACAAAGGGAAGAATGGTAACTTTATGGTAGAGACACCTGACAGATATCACCTTAAACCAAGTGATCAAAGTTGACATCACTCCGGAGAAGACAATTGACATCATGTTCCTCCTGCTCTCATGCACTGAGAAGGATACAACATCACTCCTCCAAAGATGCATGACCTGAATTTAATCATGAGGGAACATTAGACAAATACAAATTGAGGGCATTTTACAGAATAACTGACTCGTCGAAAGTGTTAAGGTCATAAAAGACAAAGTAAGACTGAAGAATGATCCCAGATTAATTGGCACTAAGGAGACATGTCAACTAAAGGCTATGGGTAATCCTGGATTGAATCCTGGTCCAGAAAAAATCATTAGTGAGACAATTGATGAAATTGTAATAAGGTCTGTAGTTGAGTACCAATGTTAAATTATTGGTTTTGATAACCAGACCATAGTTATGCAAGATATCAAGATATGAAGCTGGGTGAAGGGAAAATGGGATTTGGGGGTACTATTTTGAAATTATTTCAAAATGAAAAGTTAAAAATAAAGAAAAAAATAACAACTTTGGTAAAACACCTGTTCAAGTGTTTTGCAGAAAACTGACACTTTACAAAAAGGGATATTCAAATAGCCAATATAACATGATAAGAAATGCTCATCTTTATTAGTCATAAGAGCAATGCAAATTAAAGCCCTGGTGAGATACCACTGCACACACCAGAATGTCTAAAATGAAAAAGACTAGTTCTATCAAATGTTGTCAGATCAGAGCAACTACTACTCTCCTACACTGCTGATGGGAGTGTAATTAGTACACCCACACTGAGAAACAGTTTGGCAGCATCAATTTAAGCTGAAAAAATGTAGATCCTATGACCCAGCAATGTGTAGGTAATGTGCATCAATAGATATTTTCAAAAATTTTTATAGCAGCATTATTTGTAACAGACAGTAACTGGGAACAATATGTATGTCCATCAATGGTGGAATAGATAAATAAATTGTGGTATGGTGACACAACACAACACGCTACAGCAAGAGCAAGAACAAATTACAGCACAAGAGTATGAATATCTTCTCAAATAAAACACTGAGTGAGACCAAATGTAAAATAGATAGCTAGTGGGAAGCAGCCACATTGCACAGGGAGATCAGCTCAGTGCTTTGTGTCCACCTAGAGAGGTGGGATAGGGAGGGTGGGAGGGAGATGCAAGAGGGAGGAGATATGGGGATATATGTATATGTATGGCTGATTCACTTGGTTATACAGCAGAAACTAACACACCATTTTAAAGCAATTATACTACAATAAAGATGTTAAAAAAATATTGAGTGAGGACTTCCCTGGCGGTGCAGTGGTTGAGAATTCTCCTGCCAATGCAGGGGACACTAGTTCAATGCCTGGTCCAGGAAGAGCCCACATGCCGTGGAGCAACTAAGCCCGTGTGCCACAACTCCTGAGCCTGGACGCCACAACTACTGAAGCCTGAGTACCGTAGAGCCCACACGCTGAAACTACTGAAGCCACCGCAACAAGAAGCCCGCGCACCACAACAAAGAGTGGCCCCTGCTTGCCGCAACTAGAGAAAGCCCGCATGCAGCAATGAAGACCCAATGCAGCCAAATATAAAGAGAAAAAAATTGAGTGATACAGATAGAGAACAGACTGTGGTTGTCAAAGGGGTGGGGGTTGGGGGAGGGATGGATTGGGAACTTGGGGTTAGCACCTGCAAACTATTATATGTAGAATGGATAAACAACAGTGTCCTACCATATAGCACAGAGAACTATATACAATATCCTATGATAAACTATAATGGAAAAGAATAAGAAAAACTATATATATATATATATATATATATAAAATTAAAAATAAAACATTGGGTAATAGAAGCCGGGCACAAAGCAGCACCTAATATATGATTCTATTTAGGTGGAAAGTCCAAAAGCAGGTAAAATCCATCTATGTTCTTAAAAGTCAGGGTAATGGTTACCTTTGTAGAGACTAGAAGGGCTTGTGGGGTTCTGGTAACTGTTAATTGATCTGGGTGCTGATTACATAGTGTGTTTACTTTGTATAAATTCATTGAACTGTGCACTTTCCCATATGTATGCTTTGCATTTCTCTAGCAGAGCAATAACGGCACAGCCAGTGCAGACTGACAAGTGAATTAAAACTCTTGGGCTGACGAATGCTTTGATTGGTTCTTCAGGAAAACTTAATTTCAAAACAAATCAGTTGTCTCACTAAACAGTTTTGATAATTTTCTCAGCTGCAGCCCAACAATTGCATAGTAAAAGAACTTTATGAGAACCAATGACTTTACAAAGCAAGGACTAAACATATTTTAGAGAATTTCATATTTTCCATGTCATATCTGGAAGAAAATTACATTACTAAAGTGCTGGGTAAAATGAAATGGCTCTTAAATGCCATTTCTTTCTTAACAATAAACGGTTGTTTGAAAACCAGAAAACATAAGATTGTGAGTAATTAAGAATTTTATTTAGTTTCTTCCATAGCAAACATCAATAAAACTAAAAGCTGGTTCTTTGAAAAGATAAACAAAATTGATAAATAATTAGCCAGACTCATCAAGAAAAAAAGGGAGAAGACTCAAATCAATAGAATTAGAAAAGAAAAAGGAGAAGTAACAACTGACACTGCAGAAATACAAAGGATCATGAGAGATTACTACAAGCAACTATATGCCAATAAAATGGACAACCTGGAAGAAATGGACAAATTCTTAGAAAAGCACAACCTTACAAGACTGAACCAAAAAGAAATAGAAAATATAAACAGACCAATCACAAGCACTGAAATAGAAACTGTGATTAAAAATCTTCCAACACACAAAAGCCGAGGACCAGATGGCTTCACAGGCGAATTCTATCAAACATTTAGAGAAGAGCTAACACTTATTCTTCTCAAACTCTTCCAAAATAAGCAGAGGGAGGAACACTCCCAACCTCATTGTATGAGGCCACCATCACCTTGATACCAAAACAAGACAAAGATGTCACAAAGAAAAGAAAACTACAGGTCAATATCACTGACGAACATAGATGCAAAAATCCTGAACAAAATACTAGCAAATAGAATCCAACAGCACATTAAAAGGATCATACACCATGATCAGGTGGGGTTTATCCCAGGAATGCAAGGATTCTTCAGTATACCCAAATCAATCAACGTGATACACCATATTAACAAACTGACGAATAAAAACCATATGATCATCTCAATAGCTGCAGGAAAAGTTTTCTACAAAATTCAACACCCATTTATGATAAAAACCCTCCAGAAAGTAGGCATAGAGGGAACTTACCTCAACATAATAAAGGCCATATATGACAAACACACAGCCAACATTGTCCTCAGTGGTGAAAAACTAAAACCATTTCTACTAAGATCAGGAACAAGACAAGGTCGCCCACTCTCACCACTATTATTCAACATAGTTTTGGAAGTTTTAGCCACAGCAATCAGAGAAGAAAAAGGAATCCAAATCAGAAAAGAAGAAGTAAAACTGTCACTGTTTGCAGATGACATGATATTATACATACAGAATACTAAAGATGTTACCAGAAAACTACTAGAGCTAATCAATGAATTTGGTAAAGTAGCAGGATACAAAATTAATGCACAGAAATGTCTTGCATTTTTATACACTAATGATGAAAAATCTGAAATAGAAATTAAGGAAACCCTCCCATTTACCACTGCAACAAAAAGAATAAAATGCCTAGGAATAAACCTACCCAAGGAAACAAAAGATCTGTATGTAGAAAACTATAAGACACTGATGAAAAAAAAGAAAGATGATACAAACAAATGGAGAGATATACCATGTTCCTGGATTGGAAGAATCAACATTGTGAAAATGACTCTACTACCCAAAGCAATCTACAGATTCAATGCAATCCCTATCAAACTACCACTGACATTTTTCACAGAACTATAACAAAAAATTTCACAAATTGTATGCAAATGCAAAAGACCCTGAATAGCAAAAGCAATCTTGAGAAAGAAAAACAGAGCTGGAGGAATCAGGCTCCCTGACTTCAGAATACACTACAAAGCTACAGTAATCAAGACAATATGGTACTGGCACAAAAACAGAAACACAGATCAATGGACCAAGATAGAAAGCCCAGAGATAAACCCACACACCTATGGTCAACTAATCTATGACAAAGGAGGCAAGAATATACAATGGAGAAAAGAGAGTCTCTTCAATAAGTGGTGCTGGGAAAACTGGACAGCTACATGTAAAAGAATGAAATTAGAACACTCCCTAACACCATACACAAAAATGAACTCAAAATGGATTAAAGACCTAAATGTAAGGCCAGCCACTATAAAACTCTTAGAGGGAAACATAGGCAGAACACTCTATGACATAAATCACAGCAAGATCCTTTCTGACCCACCTCCTAGAGAATGGAAATAAAAACAGAAATTAAGAAATGGGACCAAATGAAATTTAAAAGCTTTTGCACAGCACAGGAAACCATAAACAAGACAAAAAGACAACCCTCAGAATGGGAGAAAATATTTGCAAATAAAGCAACTGACAAAGGATTAATCCTCAAAATATACAAGCAGCTCATGCAGCTCAATATCAAAAACAAACAACCCAATCCAAAAATGGGCAGAAAATCTAAATAGGCATTTCTCCAAAGAAGATATACAGATTGCCAGGAAGCACATGAGAAGCTGCTCAACATCACTAATTATTAGAGAAATGCAAATCAAAACTACAATGAGGTATCACATCACACCGGTCAGAATGGCCATCATCAAAAAATCTACAAACAATAAATGCTGGAGAGGGTGTGGAGAAAAGGGAACCCTCCTACACTGTTGGTGGGAATGTAAATTGATACAGCCACTATGGAGAACAGTATGGAGGTTCCCTAAAAAACTAAAAATAGAACTACCATGCAACCCAGTAATCCCACTACTGGGCATATACCCTGAGAAAACCATAATTCAAAAAGAGTCATGTACCACAATGTTCATTGCAACTCCATTTACAATATCCAGGACATGGAAGCAAGCTAAGTGTCCATTGACAGATGAATGGATAAAGATGTTGCCCGTATATACAATGGAGTATTACTCAGCCATAAAAAGAGATGAAATTGAGTTATTTGTAATGTGGTGGATGGACCTCGAAACTGTCATCCAGAGTGAAGTAAGTCAGAAAGAGAAAAACAAATACTTATGCTAACACATATATATGGGATCAAAACAAACAAACAAACAAACAAAAAGGTTCTGAAGAACCTAGGGCCAGGACAGGAATGAAGACGCAGACGTAGAGAATGGACCTGAAAACACGGGGAGGGGGAAGCTGGGATGAAGTGAGAGAGTAGCATGGACATATACACGCTACCAAATGTAAAATATATAGCTAGTGGGAAGCAGCTGCATAGCACAGGGATATCAGCTCGGTGCTTTGTGACCACCTAGAGGGGTGGGATAGGGAGGGTGGGAGGGAGACGCAAGACGGAGGGGATATGGGGATATATGTATACGTATAGCTGAATCACTTTGCTATATAACAGAAACTAACACAACATTGTAAAACAATTATACTCCAATAAAGATGTTTTAAAAAAAGAATTCTTTTTAATTTCTTATAATGCACGTTATCCTCAAGGCCACATACTCCCTGCTCAACCCACTGTTTGCATTCCCCTGGGCCTTAAGTCTTCTTCAGGTCTTGGGGGTTGACTTTGAAGGCAGGCAAGAGACCTTACCATCATGATGGATACGTTCTATATCCTAATTGGGGTGGTGGTTACACTGGCATATATATTTATTAAAACACACTGAACATTACACTTAAAAATTTTGCCTTTAAGCAGGGATGGGGGAGATAAATTAGGAGTTTAGGATTAACATATACACACTACTTTATATAAAATAGGTAAACAAGCACAGGGAACTATATTCAATGTCTTATAATAACTTATAGCAGAAAAGAATCTGAAATATATATATATGTATAACTGAATCACTTTGCTGTACACTTGAAACTAACACAATATTGTAAATTAACTATAGCTCAATGAAAAATCATAATCAAAATTTGACTAAAAAAATCTTCTCCTTAAAAAAATTATACTTTTAAATATAATGTAAATTATGCCCCAATTAAAAAAGAAGAATGCTAAAATGATTAATAGCTATTGGTTGCCTGGAATCAGAATTTATGAAACCAACACCCCATGATGTTATCAATAAGGCCTTGTAGTATTTCCCAGAAATACTAGTTTTCAGGGAACTGGGTTCCCTGTGGCTTGACCTGTGTCTCCTGGATTTAAACATCTGTGGATTGAAACATATCCAGACGAACAAGAAAAAGAGGCTCTATATGAGCTTGGTGAGTGCTGTGAAACTTTTATTCCATTTAATAAAATTACATGACAGGATGATAAGGTATTTTCCAAATCACATAATAAAAAAAAAAGCTGGTATCAAACTAAAGTCCTTTCTACACAGGCAGCCCCTGCATCCCCACTTCCTCTGTCTCCCCACTTTAGTCCTCAGTGAAGTCTCTTTATAGTACCTGGGGAGGTACTATAAAGAGGGAGGTTGCCATCTGGTGGCAGGAGAAGCAACTGCAGGGCTACAAGAAGCATGGGGGAAATGAGCTTATGCCTTTTTACAGAACTCAGAAGGTCTCCTGGCAGAGGATAATTCTCCACCTGTGGATTGCCAGTGATGCGTTAGTCATCCACCAAAGGGCTTGCGAAGATCCTCTGAAAAGATACTTTGAAGTTGAAGAGAATTGAGGGAGCTCTTTTGAAAGGAAGACTCTCAGGGACAGGGAAACTCTCAGGCATGACTCTTCTCCCAGCTGGAACAGCACAGTGATGACAGCCAAGGACACAGGGCTGCAAGTAGCCCCTACTCACTGATGCATTTGTGCCAGATTAAAAAAGCGTTCTTTCATCTGGGTGGACAAAGCCCCAGGGTGCACAGCTTGGTAAGTGGAATACAGGCTGTATCTCAGCCCTCCTCACCACCTCTGCCAGGAGCTCTTGTGCAGTGGACAACCTGCACAACCATGACTGCAGCCCCGATGCAGCTATAGAACCTTCTCTTGGCACCTAAAATGCCTACAGCAAACACCAATGCCCAAAAGCTGGGGCAGAAGATGGGCACATCCCACCCTCATATGTATGCATAAGGTAGTTGGGCAGCCACTGTTACACGTGAATTTCAGTTTTCTTTCCAACAGGCACTACCATTTCTATTCAGGCCAAGGTGTTTCCAGGTGAAACAGAAAAAATGTTGTGAGCTTCTAACGTAGGGTCTTTAGGAAAATAGCATCACACTGCTTTGCCATGAAAGACTGTAGAATGGACAAATTTGAAAGTTATAGGTAAGGGGCTAAGGAAATTTTACATTCTAAAAATCCCTGGACAGGGGCTTCCCTGGTGGCGCAGTGGTTGAGAGTCCGCCTGCCGATGCAGGGGACACGGGTTCGTGCTCCGGTCCGGGAGGATCCCACATGCCGCAGAGCGGCTGGGCCCGTGAGCCATGACCGCTGAGCCTGCGCGTCCGGAGCCTGTGCTCCGCAATGGGAGAGGCCGCAGCAGTGAGAGGCCCGCGTACAGAAAAAAAAAAAAAATCCCTGGACAGACAAAAGACACATTGGAGAAAAAGACAGAGAAGATGTTTGTTCATTTAGCAAACATTCCTTAAGCACCCTGATTTGAGACGCTGGGCTAGGAAGGCATTACAGTGATGTTTAGAACAAGAGTCTCTCTGCCTGGCAGACACACACACACACACACACACACACACTCTGTGCCCTAGAAAACTTCTCTCCCAAGTTCACAGTTCAAAAAGCATGTCTTTGTGAAGACCTCTACTTCCCTTTGCATTTAGGAGTTTCTTCATAGCATTTTTATGAGTGTATCAGTTTTAGCACTTATCACATTTTGTTATAATTACTTCTTTTTATTTGGTTGTTTATATTTATTGTTTTATTAGCTTTCCTCTTCCACCGAATCGGCTTTTGGCTGATTTGATTTTCTCTATTGTTTCTTTGTTTTCTATTTCATTAATTTCTGCTTTTATTCTTACTATTTTTATTATACTTTCTTTAGGTTTGCTCTGTTGTTCTTTTTCTGCTGTCTTTCGTTGAACTCGAACCAATTTGTTTATTTATTTATTTTTTATTTTATTTTATTTTTATTTATTTATTTTTGGTTGCGTTGGGTCCTTGTTGCTGCGTGTGGGCTTTCTCTAGTTGCGTTGAGTGGGGTCTACTTTTTGTTGCAGTGCGCAGGCTTCTCATTGCGGTGGCTTCTCTTATTTATTTTCTATTTTTTTTTAATGTGGTCCAATTTTTAAAGTCTTTATTGAATTTGTTACAATATTGCTTCTGTTTTATGGCCACGAGGCATGTGGAATCTTAGATCCCTGACCAGAGATCGAACCCGCACCCCCTGCATTAAAAGGCGAAGTCTTAACCACTGGACTGCCAGGGAAGTCCTGTGGTGGCTTCTCTTGTTGCGGAGCACAGGCTCTAGGAGCATGGGCTTCAGTAGTTGTGGCACACAGGCTCAGTAGTTGTGGCTTCTGGGCTTAGTTGCTCCGTGGCACGTGGATCCTGGACGAGGGATTGAACCCAAGTCCCCTGCACTGGCAGGCGGATTCTTAACCACTGCACCTCCAGGGGAGCCACCCATTTATTTATTTATTCGTTTTTATTATGGTCAAATATATAAAACAAAACTTGCCGTCTTAACCATTTTTAAGTGTACAATTCAGTGGCATTAATTAAGTACACAGTGTGGTGCAACCATCACCACTATTTCCAAAATTTTTCACCACCCCAAACAGAAATTCTGTACCCATTAAGCAACAACTCCCTGATTTCACCCTCATCTCCAGCCTCTGGTACCCTCTAACTTACTTTCTGTCTCTATGAATTTGCCTATTTTAGAAGTTTCATGTAAGCAGAATGATAGTTTTTGTCTTTTTGTGTCTGGCTGATTTCACTTAGCATAATGTTTTCAAAGTTTATCCATGTATCAGAACTTCATTCCTCTTCTTGGCAGAATAATGTTCCATTGTATGTACATACCACATTTTGATCATCCATTCAACTGTGGATGGACACTTGAGTTGTTTCCACCTCTTGGCTGCTGTGAATAATGCTTCTATGAACATTGGCATATAAGAATGTGTTCAAGTCTCTGTTTATAATTACACTATTCTGTGTATATACCTTATAATAATCTCTTTATATCACTGGTACTTGGAATAGACTATAGACCCCTAGGGCTTGTCTTACTCATTTTATATCCCCAAGCCAAACACAGTAGGAATGGGTATGAGGGGGGTAAATAATTGAATAATGATAGTTCTTTACATCTATGAATCACTTTGAAGTTTATAAAGCATTTATCATATATATATATATCTTTAACATATTTATTGGAGTATAATTGCTTTACAATGGTGTGTTAGTTTCTGCTTTATAACAAAGTGAATCAGCTATACATACACATATGTTCCCGTATCTCTTCTCTCTTGCGTCTCCCTCCCTCCCACCCTCCCTATCCCACCCCTCTAGGCGGTCGCAAAGCACTGAGCTGATCTCCCTGTGCTATGCGGCTGCTTCCCACTAGCTAGCTATTTTACGTTTGGTAGTGTATATATGTCCATGCCACTCTCTCACTTTGTCCCAGCTTACCCTTCCCCCTCCCCCTCCCCGTGTCCTCGAGTCCATTCTCTAGTATTCTTGATTCCCGTCCTGCCCCTAGGTTCTTCAGAACCATTTTTTTTTCTTAGATACCATATATATGTATTAGCATACAGTAATTGTTTTTCTCTTTCTGACTTGCTTCACTCTGTATGACAGACTCTAGGTCCATCCAGCTCACTACAAATAACTCGATTTCGTTTCTTTTTATGGCTGAGTAATATTCCATTGTATATATGTGCCACATCTTCTTTATCCATTCATCTGTTGATGGGCACTTAGGTTGCTTCCATGTCCTGGCTATTGTAAATAGAGCTGCAGTGAACATTGTGGTACATGACTCTTTTTGAATTATGGTTTTCTATGGGTATATGCCCAGTAGTGGGATTGCTGGGTCGCATGGTAGTTCTATTTGTAGTTTTTTAAGGAACCTCCATACTGTTCTCCATAGTGGTTGCATCAATTTATATTCCCACCAACAGTGCAAGAGGGTTCCCTTTTCTCCACACCCTCTCCAGCATTTATTGTTTCTAGATTTTTTGATGATGGCCATTCTGAGTAGTGTGAGATGCTATCTCATTGTAGTTTTGATTTGCATTTCTCTAATGAATTATGATGTTGAGCATTCTTTCATGTGTTTGTTGGCAATCTGTATATCTTCTTTAGAGAAATGTCTATTTAGGTCTTCTGCCCATTTTTGGATTGGGTTGTTTGTTTTTTTGATATTGAGCTGCATGAGCTGCTTGTAAATTTTGGAGATTAATCCTCTGTCAGTTGCTTCATTTGCAAATATTGTCTCCCATTCGGAGGGTTGCAAATATTTTCTCCCATTCAGCGGGTCTTTTGGTCTTGTTCATGGCTCCCTTTGTTGTGCAAAAGCTTTGAAGTTTCATTAGGTCCCTTTTGTTTTTATTTCCATTCTCTAGGAGGTGGGTCAAAAAGGATCTTGCTGTGATTTATGTCATAGAGTGTTCTGCCTATGTTTTCCTCTAAGAGTTTGATAGTTTCTGGCCTTACATTTAGGTCTTTAATTCATTTGGAGTTTATTTTTGTGTATGGTGTCAGAGAGTGTTCTGATTTTATACTTTTACATGTAGCTGTCCAGTTTTCCCAGCACCACTTATTGAAGAGACTGTCTTTTCTCGACTGTATATCCTTGCCTCCTTTATCAAAGATAAGGTGACCATATGTGTGTGGGTTTATCTCTGGGTTTTCTATCCTGTTCCATTGATCTATATTTCTGTTTTTGTGCCAGTACCATACTGTCTTGATTACCGTAGCTTTGTAGTATATTCTGAAGTCAGGGAGCCTGATTCCTCCAGCTCTGTTTTTCGTTCTCAAGATTGCTTTGGCTATTCAGGGTCTTTTGTGTTTGCATACAAATTGTGAATTTTTTGTTCTAGTTCTCTGAAAAATGCCAGTGGTAGTTTGACAGGGATTGCACTGAATCTGTAGATTGCTTTGGGTAGTAGAGTCATTTTCACAATGTTAATTCTTCCAATCCAAGAACATAGTATATCTCTCCATCTATTTGTATCATCTTTAATTTCTTTCATCAGTGTCCTATAATTTTCTGCGTACAGGTCTTTTGTCTCCTTAGGTAGATTTATTCCTAGATTTTTTTTTTTTTTTTTGCAGTAAGTGGGCCTCTCACTGCCATGGCCTCTCCTGCTGCAGAGCAACAGGCTCCGGAGGTGCAGGCCCAGCAGCCATGGCTCATGGGCCCAGCCGCTCCACGGCACGTGGGATCCTCCCAGACCGGGGCACAAACCCATTTCCCCTGCATCGGCAGGCGGACTCTCAATCACTGCGCCACAAGGGAAGCCTGATATTTTATTCTTTTTGTTGCAATGGTAAATGGGAGTGTTTTCTTGATTTCACTTTGAGATTTTTCATCATTAGTGTATAGGAATGCTAGAGATTTCTGTGCATTAATTTTGTATCCTGCTACTTTACCAAATTCATTGATTAGCTGTAGTAGTTTTCTGGTAGCATCTTTAGGATTCTCTGTGTATAGTGTCATGTCATCTGCAAACAGTGACAGGTTTACTTCTTCTTTTCCGATTTGGATTCCTTTTATTTCCTTTTCTTCTCTGATTGCTGTGGCTAAAACTTCCAAAACTATGTTGAATAATAGTGGTGAGAGTGGGCAACCTTGTCTTGTTCCTGATCTTAGTGGAATAGGTCTCAGTTTTTAACCATTGAGGACGATGTTGGCTGCAGGTTTGTCATATATGGCCTTTATTATGTTGAGGAAAGTTCCCTCTATGCCTACTTTCTGCAGGGTTTTTATCATAAATGGGTGTTGAATTTTGTCGGAAGCTTTCTCTGCATCTATTGAGATGATCATATGGTTTTTCTCCTTCAATTTCTTAATATGGTGTATTACATTGATTGATTTGCATATATTGAAGAATCCTTGCATTCCTGGGATAAATCCCACTTGATCATGGTGTATGATCCTTTTAATGTCCTGTTCGATTCTGTTTGCTAGTATTTTGTTGAGGATTTTTGCATCTATGTTCATCAGTGATATTGGCCTGTAGTTTTCTTTTTTTTGTGACATCCTTGTCTGGTTTTGGTATCAGGGTGATGGTGGCCTCGTAGAATGAGTTTGGGAGTGTTCCTCCCTCTGCTATATTTTGGAAGAGTTTGAGAAGGATAGGTGTTAGTTCTTCTCCAAATGTTTGATAGAATTCGCCTGTGAGGCCTTCTGATCCTGTGCTTTTGTTTGTTGGAAGATTTTTAATCACAGTTTCAATTTCAGTGCTTGTGATTGGCCTGTTCATATTTTCTATTTCTTCCTGGTTCAGTCTCGGAAGGTTGTGCTTTTCTAAGAATTTGTCCATTTCTTCCAAGTTGTCCATTTTATTGGTATATAGTTTCTTGTAGTAATCTCTCATGATCCTTTGTATTTCTGCAGTGTCAGTTGTTACTTCTCCTTTTTCACTTGTAATTCTATTGATTTGAGTCTTCTCCCTTTTTTCTTGATGAGTCTGGCTAATGGTTTATCAATTTTGTTTATCTTCTCAAAGAAACAGCTTTTAGTTTTATTGATCTTTGTTATCGTTTCCTTCATTTCTTTTTCATTTATTTCTGATCTGATCTTTATGATTTCTTTCCTTCTGCTAACTTTGGGGTTTTTTTGTTCTTCTTTCTCTAATTGCTTTAGGTGTAAGGTTAGGTTTTTATTTGAGATGTTTCTTGTTTCTTAAGGTAGGATTGTATTGCTATAAACTTCCCTCTTAGAACTGCTTTTGCAGCATCCCATAAGTTTTGGGTCTTCGCGTTTTCATTGTCATTTGTTTCTAGGTATTTTTTGATTTCTTCAGTGATATCTTGGTTATTAAGTAGTGTATTGTTTAGCCTCCATGTGTTTGTATTTTTTACAGATTTTTTCCTGTAACTGATATCTAGTTTCATAGCATTGTGGTCAGAAAAGATACTTGATACGAGTTCAATTTTCCTAAATTTACCAAGGCTTGATTTGACCCAAGATATGGTCTATCCCGGAGAACGTTCCATGAGCACTTGAGAAGAATGCGTATTCTGTTGTTTTTGGGTTGAATGTCCTATAAGTATCAGTTAAGTCCATCTTGCTTAATGTATCATTTAAAGCTTGTGTTTCCTTATTTATTTTCATTTTGGATCATCTGTCTATTGGTGAAAGTGGGGTATTAAAGTCCCCTACTATGATTGTGTTACTGTCGATTTCCCCTTTTATGGCTGTTAGTATTTGCCTTATGTATTGAGGTGCTCCTATGTTGGGTGCATAAATATTTACAATTGTTATATCTTCTCCTTGGATCGATCCCTTGATCATTATGTAGTGTCCTTCTTTGTCTCTTGTAATAGTCTTTATTTTAAAGTCTATTTTGTCTCATATGAGAATTGCTAATCCAACTTTATTCTGATTTCCATTTGCATGGAATATCTTTTTCCATCCCCTCACTTTCAGTCTGTATGTGTCTCTAGGTCTGAAGTGGGTCTCTTGTAGACAGCGTATGTACGGGTCTTGTTTTTGTATCCATTCAGCCAGTCTATGTCTTTTGGTGGGAGCATTTAATCCATGTACATTTAAGGTAATTATTGATATGTTTGTTCCTATTCCCATTTTCTTAATTGTTTTGGGTTTGTTATTGTAGGTCTTTTCCTTTTCTTGTGTTTCCTGCCTAGAGAAGTTCCTTTAGCAGTTGTTGTAAAGCTTGTTTGGTGGTGTTGAATTCTCTTAGTTTTTGCTTGTCTGTAAAGGTTTTAATTTCTCCATCAAATCTGAATGAGATCCTTGCTGGATAGAGTAATCTTGGTTGTAGGTTTTTCTCCTTCATCACTTTAAATATGTCCTGTCACTCCCTTCTGGCTTGCAGACTTTCTGCTGAATGATCAGCTGTTAACATTATGGGGATTCCCTTGTATGTTATTTGTTGTTTTTCCCTTGCTGCTTTAAATATTTTTTCTTTGTATTTAATTTTTGATAGTTTGATTAATATGTGTCTTGGCACGTTTCTCCTTGGATTTACCCTGTATGGGACTCTCTGCACTTCCTGGACTTGATTAACTATTTCCTTTCCCATATTAGGGAAGTTTTCAACTATAATATCTTCAAATATTCTCAGCCCCTTTCTTTTTCTCTTCTTCTTCTGGGACCCCTATAATTCGAACGTTGGTGCATTTAATCTTGTCCCAGAGGTCTCTGAGACTGTCCTCAATTCTTTTGATTCTTTTTTCCTTATTCTGCTCTGCAGTAGTTATTTCCACTATTTTATCTTCCAGGTCACTTATCCGTTCTTCTGCCTCGGTTATTCTGCTATTGATCCCTTCTAGAGAATTTTTAATTTCATTTATTGTGTTGTTTATCATTGTTTGCTCTTTAGTTCTTCTAGGTCCTTGTTAAATGTTTCTTGTATTTTCTCTATTCTATTTCCAAGATTTTGGATCATCTTTACTCTCATTATTATGAATTCTTTTTCAGGTAGACTGCCTATTTCTTCTTCATTTCTTAGGTCTGGTGGGTTTTTACCTTGCTCCTTCATGTGCTCTGTGTTTTTCTGTCTTCTCATTTTGCTTAACTTACTGTGTTTGGGGTCTCCTTTTCACAGCCTGCATATTCGTAGTTCCCGTTATTTTTGGTGTCTGTCCCCAGTGGCTAAGGTTGGTTCAGTGGGTTGTGTAGGCTTCCTGGTGGAGGGGACTAGTGCCTGTGTTCTGGTGGATGAGGCTGGATCTTGCCTTTCTGGTGGGCAGGTCGACGTCTGGTGGTGTGCTTGGGGGTGTCTGTGGCCTTATTATGATTTTAGGCAGCCTCTCTGCTAATGGATGGGGTTGTGTTCCTGTCTTCCTAGTTGTTTGGCATAGGGTGTCCAGCACTGTAACTTGCTCGTCATTGAGTGAAGCTGGGTCTTGGTGTTGAGATGGAGATGTCTGGGAGATCTTCGCCGTTTGATATTATGTGCAGCTGGGAGGTCTCTTGTGGACCAGTGTCCTGAAGTTGGCTCTCCCACCTCAGAGGCACAGCACTGACACCTGGCTGGAGCACCAAAAGCCTTTCATCTACATGGCTCAGAATAAAGGGAGAAAAAATAAAAAGAAAGAAGATAAAATAAAATAAAGTACAAGAAAAGAAAATAAAATTATTAAAATAAAAAATATTATTAAGAAAAAAATTTTAAGAAGTAAAAAAAAAAAAAACAACAGACGGACAGAACCCTAGCACAAATGGTAAAAGCAAAGCTATACAGACAAAATCACACACAGAAACATACACACTCACAAAAAGAGAAAAAGGGGAAAAAAATATATCTTTGCTCCCAAAGTTCACCTCCTCAGTTTGGGATGATTCGTTGTCTATTCAGGTATTCCACAGATGCAGGGTACATCAAGTTGATTGTGGAGATTAAATCCGCTGCTCCTGAGGCTGCTGGGAGGAATTTCCCTTTCTCTTCTTTGTTCGCACAGCTTCCGGGTTCAGCTTTGGATTTGGACCCGCCTCTGCGTGTAGGTCGCCTGAGGGCGTCTGTTCTTCGCTCAGACAGGACGGGGTTAAAGGAGCAGCCGATTCGGGGGCTCTGGCTCACTCAGGCCAGGGGGAGGGAGGGGCACGGAGTGCGGGGCAAGCCTGCGCGGCAGAGGCTGGCGTGACGTTGCACCAGCCTGAGGCGCACTTTGTGTTCTCCCGAGGAAGTTGTCCCTGGATCACGGGACCCTGGCAGTGGCAGGCTGCACAGGCTCCCCGGAAGGGGGTTGTGGATAGTGACCTGTGCTCGCACACAGGCTTCTTGGTGGCGGCAGCAACAGCCTTAGCGTCCCATGCCCGTCTCTGGGGTCCGCGCTGATAGCCGTGGCTCGCGCCCGTGTCTGGAGCTCCTTTAAGCGGCGCTCTTAATCCCCTCCCCTCGCGCACCAGGAAACAAAGAGGGAAGAAAAAGTCTCTCGCCTCTTCGGCAGCTCCAGACTTTTCCTCGGACTCCCTCCCGGCTAGCCGTGGCGCACTTACCCCCTTCAGGCTGTGTTCACGCCGCCAACCCCAGTCCTCTCCCTGGGATCCGACCAAAGCCCGAGCCTCAGCTCCCAGCCCCTGCCCGCCCCAGGGTTTGGACATTCCAAACCAAACATCTGCAATGAAATGCACAAGCCTCTCGGGCTGGGGAGTGCTGGTCGGCACCGATTCTGTGTGCGGGAATCTCTCTGCTTTGCCCTCCGCACCCCTGTTGCTGCGCTCTCCTCCGTGGCTCCTCAGCTTCCCCCCTCCGCCACCCGCAGTCTCCGCCCGCGAAGGGGCTTCTAGTGTGTGGAAGCCTTTCCTCCTTCACAGCTCCCTCCCTGAGGTGCAGGTCCCGTCCCTATTCCTTTGTCTCTTTTTATTCTTTTTTCTTTTGCCCTACCCAGGTACGTGGGGAGTTTCTTGCCTTTTGGGAGGTCTGAGGTCTTCTGCCAGCGTTCAGTAGGTGTTCTATAGGAGCTGTTCCACATGTAGATGTATTTCTGATGTATTTGTGGAGAGGAAGGTGATCTCCTCGTCTTACTCTTCTGCCATCTTGAAGCTCCTCCTATCATATATTTTATTTGGTCTTCACAATGACCCTGTGAGGCATGTAGGAGAATCTGATATTATTTCCACTTTACAAAGGAGGGCAGCAAAGGTAAGGGGATCAGAGTCAAAGTCACTTAAAATTTCCAGATATTTTGCCTTCTAATTCAATTCTATTGTCATCCTGTTATTTTGCTATTATTTCTGAAAAATTACTGGTGAAAAGTATCCATTCTTAAGAAATTGATTACAAGAATGTAATTGATTACAGGAATGTAAGAGAGCTGCAGGAGGCTGAGGGGTCTTGATTTGTCTTCATTATCTCGTACAGTAGTTCCTGTACTTGGAATATAAACAATCCAGGCTGATCATTTAACAGCACAGATTTCATTATATTATTGCTCTGTATGAAACCTTTCAATGGCTTCACACTGCTTCCAAGGTCAAAAACAAAATCCTTAACAAGTCTCCCACCCTGTAGAGTTTAGCTCTTGACTTCCAAACTCTAATCCCGATAAGGACCAGGCAATTGAGTTAAATGAGTGAGCTGGCTGGGTGTAAGATGAAATAGCAACTGGCCTTAGCTGCAGTGGTGGAAATTGATAGCAAGTGGTGGGGACTGCGATGGCCCGGGGAGTGTTGACAGTGGACAGTCAGTATTTGGTTTGTTGCCGTGGAGTCATGCAGACCCAGTGTGGCCAGATCTTACAACTTTCTTAGAGAAGCAGAAATTTGGATATTTTGTGTGAATTTTATGTATTTTTTAATATTGGCAATTATTCACGCTTTTAATAGGCTAGTTTTTAGAGCGGTTTTAGGTTCACAACAAAATTGAGAGGAAAGTACAGAGATTTCTCATATACCTACTGTCCCCACTCATGCATAGCCTTGCCCCACTATCAACATCAGTCACCAGAGTGGTGTATTTGTTACAATCCATGAACCTGCATTGACAGGTCATAATCACCCAAAGCGCATAGTTTACATAGGAGTCCACTCTTGGTGTTTTACATCGTATGGGTTTGGACAAATGTATAATGACATGTATCCACCATTATAGTATCATACAGGATGGTTTCACTGGCCTAAAACCCTCTGCACAACTAATTCAAATTTAAAAACCATTTGGGCCAAAATTAGTGTGAATCAGAGAAAACAGAACAGGTTGATCACTAGCCTAGTGAACAGGGACTCCCTGCGTGTTTCTCCTGCCTTACGCTATGTCCCTCTATACTCCAGCTGTACTGAACATCTTCCAGTACCTCTAATGGCATGGCTCTCAACCCTGGTTGCGCATGAGAATTACTGGTGAATTGGAAGAAAAAAAAAATGATGTGTGGTTTCCACCTCTACATGTTTCTTTATGGGTCCCCAGGTGATTCTCATGTGCAGCCAGGATTGAGAACATGTAATTGCCAACTGAACTTCCTGCCTCCAGCTTTGCCCTCCTCTGGGCAATTTTCCACACTATTACAAGAGGAAGCTTCTAAAAACATAAATCTGATCAAGTCGCTCCCCTGTTCAAACCGTCCTTTGGCTGCTCCTTGGCATAAGGATACATTCTTTTGCATAATCGGAAAGTCCTTCAAGAGCTGGCTCCTATCAAGAGCCTTCCAGCCTCATCCCTTCCCATCACTGCCTCTGCTCCTTTCCACATGAATGCACTTTGTTTCAGCTACCCTTGATTTCTTGAGTCTGGATTTTCCGTGGATTTCCATGCATGCTCTATACTCTTTCACCCATGAGCCTTTGAACACGTGCAACTGGAGGGGCTTGAATGAAAGTGGTCACCAGGGCACTGCTGGAGAGGGAGTCGGGGCTTGAGAGGGTCTGACGCCGTGCAGGGAGGTGACCAACACTAGTACCATCCTCAAAAAGATGGAAAACTCCTTAAAGGCAGAGATTACAGTTAGTATTGCCAGTTTCCCTTTCTCCTATCCCTCAGGGCCAAGCCTTGAGGATATGAAGCAAATTCTAATTAGAATTACATTCTCTGGAAATACTCCCTAGTTTGTTTAGTTATTTTGGAAGGGAGCAGCAGGTCTAAAGTATTAGAGTTAAAGGAAAATGTGGCAGGTTCTGGAAAGTACAAGTAATTCTACAAGTCTGAACCTGAATGATTCTGTGACCTCTTCCAGGGATCTCGGGCTCTGGCTTCACATAGCTGAAACAGCATCTAACTGAGAAGGTTAAATATAATTTTGTTTATGGTTAGTGAATTACATCCCCTAAGTATCTCTTAAGAGACTGTAGGAAAGAGAAGAAGGAAGGGTGAAATGACAAACATCCAGAGGATGGGGGTGACCTTTATATTGCAATTTATAGCCTTCTTTGGGAATTCTAACCATCAGGGAGGCCCTTTGCCCAACAGTTCAAGCTTTTATCCAGCAAACGTGGAGTCCTTGCTTCTGTTATGTAGATGAAAAGCAAGGTTCTCCTGGGGTCACACAGCAGGAGCTTGACATTTGGGGAATGTGATTGATGAGTTCTGTCCTCCCACAGAGGAGTTCCATGGTGAGAGAGGACTCCAGAAGCCAAAGAGCCAAGGGACATTCCAAACCAAACATCTGCAATGAAATGCAGAAACTGTTGAGCTGTGCCAGACCCAGCTAGACACACAGCCCTGTGTTCCCATGAGAACATCTCCCAGCCAGACTTGCCACCATTAAAACAGCTGTTTTTAATTCCAGCTTTCTCCCGAGAAGACTCCTTTGATAACATCCGAGGGGGAAGGGATGACATAAATTGTGTAAGTTTCTCAGCTTTCCTGTCACCTGATAGAAATCCAATCCCCAAGAACATACACTGTAGAAGTCCAGGCAAATTCAGAGTTTAGGCATCACCTGAGATGAGTGAATCAGATGAGGTACCATTCCAGGGCATCATGAGGGCCCAGGCTACCTGATGTTGAGGCAAGTCTTTGGCGGGGAGGGGCCACAGGGAATAAGATATTCCAAAGAAGAAAAGAGCATGGGCCGGGGAGTTCCTTAAAGGCACTTAGCCTACTTCCCAATTTTCTCTAGGACTGGCCAACACTCAGAGTCATTATCAAATCCATTATCTTTGTCCCTCCTCTATTCTTCTCTTAGGACCCTATAGAAAAAAATATTAACAGCAAAGATTAGGCCCAACAGACATCAGCAGAACTAAATTTCTTTAGTGATTTCTTTTTCATCAGTGAATTGTTTAGATTGTCTAAATTGTTAAATTTTTGCCTTAAACCTTTAAAAATTAAAGTATGACATGTATACAGTAAAGGGAATAAATTGTAAGTTTGAGAAATATATATAAGGGCACAAATTAAATGAACCCATCCAAATAACCACCTACCACCCAGGCCAAGAAAAAGAATATTACCTTTATCCCAAAGCTTCCTTGTGCACATTTCTTTTTCTTTTTTGGCCACACTACATGGCATGCGGGATCTTAGTTCCCCAACCAGGGATCCAACTTGTGCCCCCTGCAGTGGAAGCACAGAGTCCTAACCACTGGATGGCCAGGGAAGTCCCTCTTTGTTTGTTTTTTTAATTTGTTTTTGTTTCTTGTCAACAGCTCAATGATTTTAAGTACATGTATACTGTTGTGCAACCTTCACCACAATCCAGTTTTAGAACACTCCTATTGTGACAAAATGTCCCCTCCTGCCCGTCCATAATCATTGTCTACTCTTGCCTTCAACCCAGGCAACCACTGATCTGCTCTCTCTCTGTGGTTCTGCCATTTCTAGAAATTTCATATAAATGGAATAATATAACACATAGTCTCCTTTCCTTAGCATAATACTTTTGAAGTTCATCCTTTTTTCTTTGCATGCACCAATAATTTGTTCCTTTTATTGCTAATAAATACTACATTGTATAGATATACCACAACGATTTATCTCTTCACTAGTTGGTGGACATTTGGATTGTTTCCAATTTGGGGCTCTTAAGGATAATGCCAGGACTTCTCTGGTAGTGCAGTGGTTAAGAATCCACCTCCCAGCGCAGGGGACACAGGTTCGATCCCTGGTCCGGGAAGATCCCACATGCCGCAGAGCAACCAAGCCCGTGCACCACAACTACTCAGCCCACGTGCCACAACTACTGAAGCCGGCACGCCTAGAGCCTGTGCTCTGCAACAACGGAAGCCACCGCAATGAGAAGCCCACGCACAGCAACGAAGAGTAGCCCCCGCTCGCCACAACTAGAGAAAGCCCACGCGCAGCAACGAAGACCCAACACAGCCAATAAATAAATACATTTAAAAAAAAAAAGGAATAATGCCATTTGAAATACTTGTGAGCAAGTATTTGTGTAGACGTATATTTTCATTTCTCATGGATACATAGGTAGGAGTGGAATTGCTAGGTTGTAAAGTATATTTAGCTTAAGAAACTGCTAAGCTTTTCCAAAGTAACTATCATTATACACTTTCACCAGCAATGTATGAGGGTTCCAATTTCCCCATAACCTCAACAACACTTGTTATATTCTGTCTTTTTGATTATAGGCATTCTAGTGAGTCTGTTGTGGATTCTCTGTAGTATTAACTTGCATTTTCCTAATGATTAATGATGTTGAGCTTCTCTGAGTGTGATTATTAGCCACTTGAATATTTTCTTTGATGAAATGTTTACTCAAGTCTTTTGCCTATTTTTTAAATTAGATTTGTTTGTCTGATTAAGTTGTAAGAGTTCTTTTTGTGCTCTGGATACAAGTCCTTTATCAGATATATGATTTAAAAATATTTTTCCTAATCTATACCTTAATCATTTTCTTAATGATGTCTTTTGAAGTGAAAAACTTGAATTTTTATTGATATATAATTCACAGACCATAAAATTTACCATCTTAAAGTGTAAAATGAAGTGGTTTTTAGTATAGTCACAGGTTGTGCAACCACTCCCACTATCCAATTCCAGAACATTTCTATCATCCCTCAGAAGAAACCCTGTTCTCATTAGCAGTCACCCCCGTTCCTACCTCTTCCCACCCCCTGAACCACTAATTTATATTCTGTCTCCATGGATTTGCTCATTCTTGACATTTCATATAAATGGAATGGTATAATATGTGGCCTTCTGTTTCTGGCTTCTTTCATTTAGCATAATGTTTTCAAGGTTGTAGCATGTATCATTACTTCATTCCTTTTTATGGCTGAATAATACTCCATTGTATGGGTATGCCACATTTTATTTATCCATTCCTCAAAGTATAAGTATTTGTGTTGTTTCCACTTTTTGACTATTGTGAATGCTTCTATGAACACTTATGGGCAAGTTTTTGCATGGACATATGTTTTCAGTTCTCTTGGATCTATACCCAGAATTACAAAGCCATGTTGTAATTCTAACTTTTTTGAGAAGTGCCAATTTTTTTTCCACAGCAGATGCAACATTTTATAGTATTAACAGCAATGTACAGGGGTTCCAATTTCTCCACATCCTAGCCAACATTTTTCATTTTCCATTTTTTGATTCTAGCTATTCTAATGGGTGTGTGGTTGTATCTCATGTGGTTTTGATTTGCATTTCCCTAAAGAGTAATGATGTTGAGTTTATTGGCCATTTTTTTGTCTTCTTTGAAAAAATGTTTTTTAAAATCCTTTGCCCATTTAAAAATTAGGTTATTTGTCTTTTTATTATTGAGTTGTAAGAATTCTTTATATATTCTGGATACTAGACTTTTATCAGATGTATGATTGCAAATATTTTCTCTCCTGTAGGTTGTCTTTTCACTGTCTTGATGGTGTCTTTTGAAGTGCAAAAGTGTTTAATTTTGTTGAAGTCCAACTTATCAATTATCTCTTTTATAGATACTTTTTCTGTCTGAAGAAATCTGTGCCTAACCCAAGGTCATAAATATTTTCTCTTATGTTTTCTTCCAGATGTTTTTTTATAGTTTTAGTTCTTACCTGTAGGTCTATGATCCATTTTAAGTTGGTTTTTGTGTATGGTATGAGGTAAGGGTCTAAATTCTTACTCTAATTCTCCTCCTTTTTCTACTCCTCCTTTTCTTTTTCTTCTTTTTTCTCTTTCTCCCTCATCTTCTTCTTCCACCCCTTCTCCTTCTCCTCCTCCTCCTTCTTCTTCTTCTCCTTCATGCATATGTGTGTGTATAGATATCCAATCAGCATTACTTGTTGAAAAGAATATCCTTTCTGCATTGAATTGCCTTGGTACATTTATCAAAGATCAACTGACCATAAAGGAGAGTTTATTTCTGCACTCTCTATTCTGTTCCATTGATCTACATGTTTATCCTTATGCATTGTCATGATTATTGTAGATTTAGAATAGCTGCCTTAAAATCAGGTAATGTAAGTCTTCCAACATATTCTTTTCAAAATTGTTTTGGCTAGATGTGTTGAATACAACTGAATTGTACACTTTAAAATGGTTAAGTGTTGCATCCAAATTGGAAGGGAAGAAGTAAAACTGTCACTGTTTGCAGATGACATAATATTATATATAGAAAACCCCAAAGTCTCCACCAAAAAACTATTAGAACCAATAAATGAATTCAGGAAAATTTCAGGATACAAAATTAATATACAGAAATTTGTTGGTTTCCTTATACACTAATAATGTACTATCAGAAAGAGAAAGCAAGAAAACAATCCCATTTAAAATCACATCAAAGAGAATAAAATACCTAGGAATAAACTTAACCAAAGAGGTGAATCACTTATCCTCTGAAAACTACAAAACATTGATGAGAGAAACTGAAGATGATACAAGGAAATGGAAGGAAGTTCCATGTTCATGGATTGGCAGAATTGATCTTGTTAAAATGTCCATACTACCCAAAGCAACCTACAGATTTAATGCAATCTCTATCAAAATAGCCATAACATTTTTCACAGAACTAGAACAAATAATCCTAAAATTTATATGGAACCACAAAAGACCCTGAATAGCCAAAGAAATCTGAGATAAAAGAGCAAAACTGGAGGTATCACATGTCCTGACTTCAGAATATACTACAAAGCTACAGTAATCAAAACAGTATGGTACTGGCACAAAAACAGACACATTGGTCGGTGGAACAGAATAAAGAGCCCAGAAATAAATCCACACAGAAATGGTCAACTAATCTACAACAAAGGAGGCAAAAATATACAATGGGGAAAAGATAATCTCTTCAATAAGTGGTGCTGGAAAAACAAGACAGCTACATGTAAAAGAATGAAATTAGAACACTTTCTCACACCATATACCAAAGTAAACTCAAAATGGGTTAAAGAACTAAATGTAATACCTGAAACCATAAAACTCATAGAAGCAAACATAGGCAGAACACTCTTTGACATAAGTCATAGCAATATTTTTTTTGGATCTGTCTCCTAAGGTAAAGGAAACAAAAGCAAAAATAAATAAATGGAAAAAAAGAAAAAGAAATGGGACCTGATTAAACTTAAAAGCTTTTGCACAACAAAGGAAACCATCAACAAAATAAAAAGACAATCTATTGAATGGGAAAAAATATTTGCAAATGATATGTCATATATCCAAAATATATAAATAGCTCATACAACTCAATATCCAAAAAGCAAACAACCCAATTAAAAAATGGGCAGAAGACCTGAAGAGACATTTTTCCAAAGAGGACATACAGATGGCCAACAGGCACATGAAAAGATGCTCAACATCAGAGAAAGACCAATACTCTATGTTATCACTTACATGTAGAATCTAAAAATTAAACAAACAAATAAATATAATAAAAACAGACTGTGATGGGAGGAGGGGCAAGATGGGGTAGGGAACTAAGAGGTACATACTACTATGTATAAAATAAGATACAAGGATATATTGTACAGCACAAGGAATATAGTAAATATTTTTACTTTAAATAGAATATAATTTATAAAAACATTGAATTGCTATGTTGTATACCTGAAACTAAAATAATATTGGAAATCAACTGTACATTAAATAAATAAATAAATAAATAAATATTTTAACAACAACAACAAAATAAAATGGTTAAGGGTTAATTTTATGTTATGTGAATCTTATCTCAATACAAAAAAAAAAATTAGGAAGACATTCTGGGGATGTAACCAGTGCAGAGGCAGAATTAAAGTGCTTGGGACTTTTGACTAGCAAAAATGCCTTCTAAGCTACTCTTGAGTTGAACTAGGCTGCATATGTTGGTTTACAAGTGTGTTTTGCTTAAGCCAGGAGGTAAATTGTTAAATTCTTTGATGTTTCTAAACACAGATCAGAATTTTATTTCTCTAAAAAAGTTGAATAATTAGTAAAATTTATATCTTGAAAAAAAAAAAAAAAAGACTGCAGCTTTCATCTTGGGTTCTCCCTTTCTTCCTCTCTCAAATCACTCTCTCTGGGGTAAGCCAGGTGCCATGAGGCTAGGCAACCCTATGGAGAACTTCATGTGGTGAGGAAAGGCCTCCAGCCAATGACCAGCAAGGAACTGAAGCCAGCCAGCTGCCACCTGAGTAAGCTTGAAAGCAGATCCTCTCTTAGTTGAGTCTTCAGGTAAGACTGCAGCCCTACCAACAGCTTGACTACAGCCACATGAGAGACCTTGAACCAGAGGTACCCAGCTATACCACTCCTGGATTCCCGATGCACAGAAACTGTGAGATGATAAATGCTTGCTGTTTTAAGCAGCTACATTTTGGAGTAATTTGTTACACAGCAGTAGATAACTATTACAGCTATAGATTTCCACTGTTCCTATCTGAAGGTCTAGTAATTTTTCAAGAATAAATGTTTCCTAATTTGTTTTCTGCCTGTGGTCAATTTCCAGACCCCTAACACTTTATTTTTTAAATAATTTAATCGAGTTTTATACTTGTTTTGTTTTTGCCAAGAAGATTCACCAACCTCTTCACACAGCCATAGCCAGAAGTCCCTAAGGCTGCCTGATTTTTATCTTATGCATAAACTCCATGAGATTATTCAAAATGATCTCATGGCAGTCCTCTTTAGTTTGCATAAACATTTCCTCAAGAAAGAGAAATTGTTTATTACACTGACCAGGCTTCCAAGGTAATACCATCATTTCAACACAGCCCCAAACAATCAGCCCCCCAGATGGTGACCTGAACTTCCCAGCTTCTGAGGAAACCACCCAAACCAAAACCCCTGCCCAGGCAATCTAAAAACACAGGAATTCACCTTAACTACTTCATGAATTTTGTGCCATTATACAAGAGCCCCTAAAAAAAGAAACAAATTGTAATGTATTTTGAATTTTAAGTAACACTTCAATTTAAAGAATGTTCTGGGAGAAACACTGATTGGCTTGAGTAGCAGACCTGGAGTAGGTGGGATAAAGCAACATGACTTCAGGGTCCTTGAAGAGAAACCAAGTTTTTAGATGCTTGGGTTCAAAGAGGAAACAATTATAATAGAAAGATATGGGGATGGAGATTCCAGAAAAAGAAAGGACCAGACAGCAAGTATTTCTGGTTCAACTCAAAATAAGATCCTTTGACTCACAAAATAATTTTGTCTGATGCCCTGTAAACCTTGGCCTTTGTTGCCTTTATTTACGATGCAGGGATAATGATCAGATACCACCTGCTTGTGCCAATGAGCCAGGCCTGCCAATTACAGAGCAGATGCCAGGATGGGCGTTGGGAATGTGGGATGAAAGCCGCTGGATAAACAAAGAGGAATTGACGGGAATTTCCCAAGCACTAGCCTCAGTTTTCTGCCCTGAAGCCTCTTGTCACATCATGGCCAACCTTGAGGGCATAGCCAGGTAAAGAAGGCAACTTTACCAAATGGATGGATTTTTTACCGGACATGTTCATATTTGCATGAATTTGGGAACATTCATTTTGTGGCAGCCTCCTCCACCCTTGGGGCTTCTGCATTTCCTAGCAGCCAATCACCTAAGCTAATGAAGCCCCTGCTCTACGTCCATCTCTATCACACGATGATGCTTTATTGTTTACCAGGCACTTACCTATTTCTTTGTCTGTTTATTATCTGTTTTGCCTTCGCTGGAGTGTAATCCTGGGGCAGCATAAATCTGACTGTATTCTTCTCAGCACAGTGCTTGACCAGTAGTAAGCATGTAGTAAATAGTTGAGTTGATGACTCAGAACTCTAAAAAATTTTCCAACTCAGGCATCTCTTTTAATATACATACTGGACAACTCCATTTCAAAGTCTAGCACATACTTCAACCTTGCAGTGATGAAAATGCAATTCTTTTTGTCCCTGCCCTTCCCTCCAGCCAATGGCAAAGCCAAGAACTTGGGAGTCATTTTCCATCCTGACCTCTCTCCTGGATTCCTGGAGCAGCCTCCTGTTGAAACTGCCTACTGCTGTGTTCTCTCTTACGTTTATCTCCCGAGTGACCTTCTGAAACAAGTTTGATCACAGCATACCACTGCTGAAAACTCCAGGGTGGGCCTTTAGGTTGCTTCCATGACCTAGCTATTGTAAATAGTGCTGCAGTGAACATTGGGATGCATGTGTCTTTTTGAATTATGGTTTTCTCTGGGTATATGCCCAGTAGTGAGACTGCTGGGTCATATGGTAATTCTATTTTTAGTTTTTAAAGGAACCTCCATACTCTTCCCCATAGTGCCTGTATCAATAAATATTCCCACCCACAGGGCAAGACTGTTCCCTTTTCTCCACACCTTTTCCGGCATTTGTTGTTTGTAGATTTTCTGAAGATGCCCATTCTAACCGGTGTGAGGTGATACCTTATTGTTTTGATTTGCATTTCTCTAATAATTAGTGATGTTGAGCAGCTTTTCATGTGCTTCTTGGCCATCTGTATGTCTTCTTTGGAGAAATGTGTATTTAGGTCTTCTGCCCATTTTTGGATTGGGTTGTTTCTTTTTTTAATATTGAGCTGCATGAGCTGTTTATATATTTTGGAGATTAATCCCTTGTCCGTTGATTTGTTTGCAAATATTTTCTCCCATTCTGAGGGTTGTCTTTTGGTCTTGGTTGCGGTTTCCTTCGTTGTGCAAGAGCTTTTACGTTTCATTAGGTCCCATTTGTTTATTTTTGTGTTTATTTCCATTACTCTAGGAGGTGGATCAAAAAAGATGTTGCTGTGATTTATGTCAAAGAGTGTTCTTCCTATGTTTTCCTTTAAGAGTTTTATAGTGTCTGGTCTTACATTTAGGTCTTTAATTCATTTTGAGTTTATTTTTGTGTATGGTGTTAGGGATTGTTTTAATTTCATTCTTTTACATGTAGCTGTCCAGTTTTCCCAGCACCACTTATTGAAGAGACTTTCTTTTCTCCATTGTATATCCTTACCTCCTTTGTCATAGATTAGTTGACCATAGGTGTGTGGGTTTATCTTTGGGCTTTCTATCCTGTTCCATTGACCTATATTTCTGTTTTTGTGCCAGTACCATATTGTCTTGATTACTGTAGCTTTGTAGTATAGTCTGAAGTCAGGGAGTCTTATTCCTCCAGCTCCATTTTTCTTTCTCAAGATTGCTTTGGCTATTTGGGGTCTTTTGTGTCTCCATAAAAAAAGATTTTTTGTTCTAGTTCTGTAAAAAATGCCACTGGTGATTTGATAGGGATTGCATTGAAGCTGTAGATTGCTTTGGGTAGTAATAGTCATTTGCACAATATTGATTCTTCCAATCCAAGAACATGGTATATCTCTCCAACTGTTTGTGTCATCTTTGATTTCTTTCATCAGTGTCTTATAGTTTTCTGAGTACAGGTCTTGGATAAAGAAGATATGGTACATATATACAATGGAATATTACTCAGCCATAAAAAGGAATGAAATTGGGTCATTTGTAGAGATGTGGATGGATCTAGAGACTGTCATACAGAGTGAAGTAAGTCAGAAAGAGAAAAACAAATATTGCATATTAACGCATATATGTGGAATCTAAAAAAATTGTACAGATGAACCAGTTTGCAAGGCAGAAATAGAGACACAGATGTAGAGAACAAACATATGGACACCAAGGTGGGAATGTGGTGGGATGAATTGGGAGATTGGGATTGACATATATACACTAATATGTATAAAATAGATAACTAATAAGAACCTGCTGTATAAAAAATAAATAAATAAAATAAAGTTCAAAAATTCAAAAAAAAAAAAAACACCAAAAAACAACTTCAGCGTGGCTCCACATTGACCTCATATAAAAACCAAATTACCTCAGCAGGGCACTAAGGCCTTGTCTATCTCTCCACCCCTCCACATGTCTCAGCTCTAGCCATACTGAGCTGTCTGCAGTTCCCCAAATGTAGCTGTTAGTACGCATCTCGGCCTCTGTCTCTCTTCTCTTCTTGTCTTTCTTGTCCCTTCTTTCTTGGGTTATCTCATCTATGAAGATTTTTTTTTTTACCAATATTATATTTCTCAAAACTTGCTTTTAAGTGACAGAAACCCACCACAAACTTCAGTTTAAAAGGGGGGATGTATTAACTTATATACGTGACGACTGGTTGGAGTCAGCCTCAGGAATGGCTGGATCCAAACACTTGAATGGTGCTGTTAGCTCTGTCTCTGTCTCTGTCTACACACACACACACACACACACACACACACACACACAAACTTTGGTTTCTTGTTATGAGTTTATCTCATTTTCTCTTGCTTGGGGAAAATGTGCTCCAGGCTTATATGAAGTTCAGACATCTCAGGGGAGAGCAAAAATTTCTTTCTCCTAGTTTTAGCTTATAAAAATTATGGGAAAAACTAAGATTAGCATGGCTGCAGACATATGCACAGTCATTGACCTCTGGATGGAGGGATAAAGTTATGATTGGCCAGGCCTTGGACCATCCCTCTGGACCTGGGGAGGGAAGATGGGTACTCCCTTTGTTGAGGAGCCATTCTCCAATAAAAGAGAAGGTGCTGTTACCAGGAAAAGAAAGTAGACCGCCAATGTCTACCACGATCATCTTCTCACCCTCCCTACTGCTCCGTTCATGTTCCCACTGCCTTCTGTGCAGAGACAGTGGGCCTAGTGGGGGATAAAACAGATTTTTGAGTCAGATGAACATAGATTCAATTATTGTCTTGATAATAACTCTATGACCTTGAGCAAGTTCTAAGCCTCTCTGTGCCTTTACTTTCTCATCTGTACAATATTTTAGGATTCTTGTGAGGATTAAAGACAACATAGGTAAAGTATCTGGCATAGAGTAGGTAGCATTATTAATAACACCCATAATAATTAATTGTATTTGCCTATTTCTTCCTTCTAGGTCATGAATTCCTGATGCAGGGCCTTGTTTTAGGTACAGTAAAACTTAGTTATAATAGCTGGGTTCAAATATATCATAGACTGATGATGTATCAGTTTGCTAGAGCTGCCTTAACAATTACCACTGTAAGGTTGGGCCACCCAAGATGGCTGTTCTCTTGCTCTCTGTACATCCCCTGCTTGACCAGTCCCTGCTTCACTCACACCCTACTCACATGACTGACCTTCCCCCTTAATCATAGAGCCTAATCAGTAAGTGCCTATGCACTTGCCTCTGGCCCCAGCTAGTGATTATTCTAATCTTTAAATCAGAACTATCTCCACTATGATAGTTTGTCAAAGGGGTTGTGAGGGGTGCACCACTCTGCTGGTTTCCCTGGCAACCAGTGAGTGAACCAGATGTCAATTCCTCCTGTAATTGGTAATCTCCCTCTTCCCCTGGGAGCGAAGACTGCCGCCACGTCCTGCCCGCCATCTGCCACAGACGCAGGGGTGTCGCTCCAGGACCTTGCTTCATATGTGTAAGCTCCCCCATCCATTAAACCATTGATGTCTCAGCCATTAACTCCAGGCTCTTCTTCAGTTTTGAGGCTGGGCGAGTACAGGGCTTACAGGCCTGTGGGGTGCAGCCCAACACCCACAGACTAGGTGGCTTGAACAATAGAAATTTTTCTTACAGTTCTGGAGGCTCAAAGTCTGAGATCCAGACATGAGCAAGATTGGTTTCACCTGAGGTCTTTCTCTTCAGCATGTAGATGGCCTGTCTCCAAATACAGTCACATTATGAAGAAATGGGGGTTAGTACTTCAACATACAAATTTTGGGGAAAAACAATTCAGTCCATTACAATTGATTTCTTTCCACTGAAATAATATGCTACTGAAAAGGTATACAGGAGAAGGCAAGTTTTGAAGACAAGGAAAGCGTTTACTTCTGTCCACCTCAATCTTGGCTTTACAATAATGATCCATTGCATTTATATAGACTTCCTTTTTCAGTTCTCCAGAGCATCTTCACATCTATTATTTGACTTCACCGTGTCACTCTAGAGGGTCCTGGATTAGTTTCATGAACCAAATTGACCAGAGATCCAGAAGACACAAGGTTAACCAGAAATGGTCAGCAGGGGGCATTGTGAATAAGCCCCAGAAACTCCAAGGAGAAAACTGTTGTGGTTTTGAACTCAGACCTGGAGCAGGCCCAGCGTCCTACCAACTGACTCAAGTACCTCTGGACTTGGGTGCCTGGCTATTGGTTGGGCTCAGGTTGAACCACGTTTGCCTTCCAGGGCATCTCAGCACAAATTAGGTCCCAGCCCAGGGATCTGGACCAACATAAGTACTTTTCCCATGCTCAGGAACTGAGTGGACAACATAAGTTCAATGGGAGCCCAGCCAGCCTTTCAACCCTGCCTGGGTCCCAGGAAATAAAGTGCTGATGTTTGGGAAAGCCTGTATCTCCAGGAGTAGCAGTGGGCCCAGCGGTGGACACACTGTGGACAGTAGGCTGGCTGAACTGGGTTTGTACCTGGATGCAGGCTCTGAAGAAGGCTTTAGTGCTTTGAGAGGTCTCAGTCACTTTCCCTCACTGAAGCCCCACTGTCTGATTTTCTTGTGCTTACCCGGCTTTGATTATTGGGAGTAGATGCTTGTATTCTATCAACTCATTTAGGCCTGAAGTCCTGTGGTGGATGCCTTTGGTCCTCACGTCATCCTTCTTTCCTTCTGGAAACAGTATACTCCCCTCCTTCGGAGAAAGTCAACCCCCATTCCATGGGATCTGGATGGGGCTGTCAATCATGATGCTCTCACATATCTGCCCTGATCCCCCAGCCCAGGGCCCAGCCTCAACAGACAAGAAAGAGCCAGGGCTTGTGGGATGGTAAACCTGGCAGGAGAAGAGCCTCCGAAAGGGGGAGGTCAGAAATGTGCTCAGAGTCCAGGCTGGAGTCTTACAAAGATGTCACCCAGCACTGGGAACTCATTTAGGACAGGGACGCAGACTGAAGACTGTCCTTGTCCCTTCCTTGTGGAGGACAGAGCAGCAGAGAGTGAAGTTTCTATGAACTGGGTTTTGTTCATGCTATATTAGATTTTTCCTTCTTTTCAAGGCAGGTAGCCTGGCCTTGGTGTTCCTTCATCAGATGAAGTCTGTGTTGTAGGGTAGAAAGCAGAAAATGCTAAAAAAAGACATTTCTTTCTTTTCTTTTCTTTAATTGTGTGTATGTATGTGTGTGGGTGTGAGAAAGAGAGAGAGAGAGAGAGCGAGAAGGAGAGAGAGAAAGGCTGAACTTCCCCAAGTCCCAAACTCCTTAAAGAGCTAGGTGCTCCAGGGAAACAGGTGATGCTTTTCGGGAAGAAGTGGAAGCAATGGAGCAACAGAGGAGGAGATCTGGGGTCTGTTAACAGCACGGAGCTGAGGCCCACATAACCATGTTACGTGGGTGTTGGTGTGCTGGTGCCCCACATAACAGCTCATGGGAGCTGAGTGTTCAATTTTCAGGAATTTTGCAAGCTGGTTGACCTTACTTCAGTAGCTTGAAATCAGCCATGGTGGAGGTGTTCACACCATGGGAACTGGCCTGTGCTGCAAGTCAGGGCTCTTCCCCCATCCCAAAGCCAATTACTAAACATTTGCTGCCGCATGTAAGAGTGACCTTTCTCCTAATCTCATCATTCTGGCAAATGGCTCCTTCCTTGGGGAGAATGAGTGGCAGGGGTGGGAGATAGTGCTCTCCTCTAAAAAGCAGACTGGAAAGTTCTTTATGAAAACATATGGAAACAGAAGTAGAGGACATCCCCCTCCCTCCCTTCCCTCTCTCCCTTCTTTCCTTCCTTTTTCTTTTTTACCTATAATAATACCTATACTGGAGATTTTCGAGAAGGATAGGAGGCAGCAGAGTATGACGGCTGAGAGCAAGCCTTTGCAGTTAGACAGAATTTGGGCTCACCGCCCGGCTCACACACTCTCTAGCCATGTGATATTGTATGAAGTGGAGTAAAGTTGGAGTGAGAAGCATCTTGATATGTGTTTGGGGCAGAAGCCAAGCCACTCTGTTCATCGGCTCTCTCAGAAGATCTTGATGACCCCAAATAGTCCTACCCTGTCCTTCTCTGAGCCATGGCTACTAATGTGATAGCAGTCCACAAACCTGGTCCAGAGAAGGTGGATAGGATCTAAGCGCTCTCCTGACAACTCGTGGAGAACCCAGGCCTCAACAGCCTGAGAAGCTCTGGTCTGCCTTTCCTAAAAACAAAATGCCAAACTGCCCCGAACATCTGTCCTTTGCTCCTTTTTATGAGGGAGTGGGTAGATTCCATTGCTTTTCTAAATTTTAATTTCCTCAACTGTAGGATGGAAATAAAAATAAAGCTTCATTGCCTTTCGTGGATACAGAATGAAAGGCCCAGAACCATGGCAAATTTGTTATTGAAAATTTTTGGAGTTTCCCAGTTGGATTCAATTAGGATCATGACTGGTGTGGTTGCCACCCCCAGGTTGAAAGAAAAATGCCATCATTAACCTTTAATTATTCACAACAAACCCATAGGAAAAGTCCTTGGCCCAGGTCCTAATGGAGTTATTAAAGCTCTTTTCCTATTCCACTGTTTAAACTCAAGGCAAATAACCTGGTACTTTTCTGCGGCTTCTCCCTGTAGAATGTGAAGGACCAATAGTGAACCCTCCCTACCAGTGCATGTTAGGGCAGGGGCTAAACATCTTTAGCTTCTTGGAGTTTTTTGCTTTACTTTGTCCACCTATTGTTCTCATTTGGTTGTGTTATTGTTGATGTGTGTGTGGTCTGTTTAGAGGGAGACTTTGGAAGCACAGAATGGTCACACATGGTGTGTAAGAACCCCTGAGAAAAGGAAACACCAAGGGAATAAAGAGGGAAAAAAAGAAATTAAATTGAGACAAGAACAGGCAACACAGAAAAGCCTATGTACAATAATCATCTATCCTTTTCTCAATTTTATGCTTTCTTTCTTACTGCATATGAGGTTTTTTCCCTTCTCATTTCTATATGTCTCTTTTCTCTCTCTGTGCCCTCATTAACTCAACCTCATTAACACGTCCAAAACCAGAAGTCATTATCCTGATACCATCCTCCGCATCCCTCAAGTCCCACTTCTCTTTCTGAATTTCCCCATGTGTTCTCAGGTTCTACTTCAGGTCAGCTGCCCAAGTGGAAAACAACAACAACTCAGAATCATTCCTTATTTTAAAAATCTGCTTATTGAGATGTAATTTACATACAAGAAAAATTCACTCATTTTAAGCACACAAATTTAATGTGTTTTAACAAATGTACAGTCATGTAACCATCACAACAATCAAGACATTTCCACTAACTCAAAAAGTTTCTTTCTGTCACTACAGTTTTGCCTTTTCTAGAATGTCACATAAATGAAATCATATAGTAGTCTTTTGTGTCTGGCTTCTTAGCTTATTGCATTTGAGATTTATCTATATTGTTGCAGGTATCAATAACTCACTCATTTTTATTGCTGAGAAATATTGCATTGTATAGATATATCACAATTGTTTGTTTACCCATTTACCAGTTGATGAACATTTGCATTGTTTTGTTTTGGGTTATTATGAATTAAGTGCTATGAATATTCACATATAGGTCTTTGTGTGGACATATATTTTCCTTTTTTGGGGGAGTAGAATTTTATTTCATTTCTAGGAAGACAATTGCTGAGTTGTATGGTAAGTGTAATTTAACTTTACAAAACACTGATAAACTATTTTCCAAAGGGACTGCATCATTTTCATTCCCATCAGCAAAATATGAGAATTCCAGTTGCTTCTTATCATTGCCAACACTTTGCATTGTCAGTTAAAAAAATTTTAGCCATTCAAGTAGATGTGTAGTATTGCTTCATTGTCCTTTTAATTTGTGTTTCCCAGATGACTAACATTGTTAAGTATATTTTCATGTGCTTATTTGTCTTGAGTATATCTTCTTTGGTGAATTGTCCACTTTCTTTCCCATTTAAAAATTGGGTTGTTTGCCTGTCAGAATGGGTATCCTCAAAAAGAATGCAAATAAACACAGCAAAGGAAACCATAAACCAATAGAAAAGACAACCTACAGAATGGGAGAAAATGCTTGCAAATGATATGACTGACAAGGGATTAAATTCCAAAATATAGAAAGAGCTCATACAACTCAATATCAAAAAAACAAACAACTCAGTCAAAAACTGGGCACAAGATCTAAACAGACATTTTTCCAAAGAAGACATACAGATGGCCAACAGGCACATGAAAAAAAAGTTCAGCATTGCTAATTAGAGAAATGCAAATCAAAACTACAATGAGGTATCACCTCACTCCAGTCAGAATGACCATCACCAAAAAGTCTATAAATAATAAATGCTGGAGTGGGTGTGGAGAAAAAGGAGCCCTCCTACACTGTTAGTGGGAAAGTAATTTGGTGTAGACAATATGGAGAATAGTATGGAGGTTCCTTAAAAAGCTAAAAATAGAGTTGCCATGTGATCCTGCAATCTCACTCCTGGGCATATATCCAGAGAAAACCATAATTCAAAAAGATACATGCACCCAGTGTTCACTGCAGCACTATTTGCAATAGCCAAGACATGGAAGCAACCTAAATGTCCATTGACAGAGGGATGGATAAAGATGTGGTATATATATACAATGGAATATTACTCAGCCAAAAAAAGAATGAAATAATGCCATCTGCAGCAACATGGATAGACTTAGAGATTATCATACTAAGTGAAATAAGCCAGACAGAGAAAGACAGATATCATATGACATCACTTACATGTGGAATCTAAAATATGCTATAAGTGAACTTATTTACAAAATAGAAAGAGACTCACAGACATAGAAAACAAACTTATGGTTACCAAAGGCGGAGGGATAAATTAGGAGTTTGGGATTAACATACACACACTACTATATATAAAATAGGACCTACTGTATAGCACAGGGAACTATATATTTGTAATAACCTGTAAGGGAAAAGAATCTGAAAAAGTATATATATGAATCACTGTGCTGTAAACCTGAAACTAACACGACATTGTAAATCAACTATATTTCAATTAAAAAAAAAGAACACAAGTAACAAATGTTGGCAAGTATGTGGAGAAAAGGGAGCCCTTGTACACCATTGGTAGGAATGTAAATTGGTGCAGTCAGTGTGGAAAACAGTATGGAGGTTTCTCAAGAAACTGAAAACAGAACTACCGTATGATCCAGCAATTCCATTCCAAGGGTATACATCTGAGGAAACAAAAACGTTAATTCGAAAAGATACATGCACCCCAAAGTTCATAGCAGCATTACTTACAATTGACAAGATATGGAAGCAACCTAAGTATCCATCGACAGTTAAATGGATGAAAAAGATGTGGTATACGTACACAATGGAATACTACTCAGTCATAAAAAGAATGAAATTTTGCCATTTGTAGCAACATGGACGGACTTGGAGGGTATTATGCTAAGTCAAATAAGTCAGACAGAGAAAGACAAATATTGTATGGTGTCATTTACATGTGGGATCTAAAAAATACAACAGGGACTTCCCTGGTGGTGCAGTGGTTGAGAATCCGCCTGCCAATGCAGGGGACACGGGTTCGATCCCTGGTCCGGGAAGATCCCACATGCTGCGGAGCAACTAAGCCCATGCCCCACAACTACTGAGCCTGCCCTCTAGAGCCCGAGAGCCATAGTTACTGAAGCCCACGCACCTAGAGCCCTGCAACAAGAGAAGCCACCACAAATGAGAAGCCTGCGCACCACAACGAAGAGTAGCCCCCACTCGCCACAACTAGAGAAAGCCCGTGCGCAGCAACGAAGACCCAATGCAGCCCCCCAAAATAAAATTAAATAAAGTTTATTTAAAAAAATACAACAAACTAGTGAATATAACAAAAAAGAAGCAGACTCACGGATACAGAGAATGAATTAGTGGCTACCAGTAGGGAGCGGGAAGGGGGAAGGGGGAAGGTACAATATAGGGGTAGGGGATTAAGAGGTACAAACTACTAGGTATAAAATAAGCTATACGTGTTTATATTGTGCAACATGGGGAACATAGCCAATATTTTATAATACTATAAATGGGATATAACCTTTTAAAAGTGTGACTATTGTACGCCAGTAACTTATATAATATTGTACATCAACCATACTTCGATTTTTAAAAAATGGGTTGTTTGGTCTTTATTATTGATTTGTAAGAGTTTTAAAAAATATTCTGGATAGGGAATTCCCTGGAGGTCCAGTGGTTGGGACTCGGCGCTTTCACTGCCAGGGCCTGGGTTCAATCCCTGGTCGGGGAAGTAAGATACTGCAAGCTGCGTGGCGTGACCAAAAATAAAAAATTCTAGATACAAGTTCTTTATCAGATACATATTTTGCCTATGGAAATAACCCAAAATACAGACAAAGAGTCATTCATGAGGTTTTTCACATCAATGTTATTTACAATTGTGATGAAATTGGAAATAAGTTACAATCTAATAAAAGGGAAACTGTTCACTTCTTTACGATTCAAAGGAATATTTTACAGCTATTTATTAATATTAAAAATGTAAAGACATAGAAACCTGCTTTTGATGTAATTTTAGGCAGAAAATAAAATTATGTATAATATCAGCTATGCATTAAGAAAGCCTGGAAGTATATGCCAAAGCAATGAGGGTAACACTGTCTAACTGGTAAGATTATGGCTGGCGTTGAGATTCTCGATATTTTTCCAAACTTTTCAAGATTGATATGGAAAGCCTTAGTTAAACAAGAAAAAACATCTCATAAAGAGGTAAATGGTTAACACAGTGGTTGGTGCTTCCTTTACAAGCTCACCTAGACTGAGGCATGACTTGTGATACCATTAATAACCAGGTGGGTTAGTCAATAGCATAGCAGACCAGCCAAAAGCTTTGAACTGTAATTCCAGCTCTGCCCTTGAACTTCAGGCTGTTTTTCACTCCTGTTTAAAATGGGACTCAGAACTGTGAAGTACTTAGCAAGACTGCCATGTAGCTTTCTGGGGAACTGCTTCCCAGGTATGTACTCTCAAATATGCAACAGCTCTTGAGATTTGTTCAGTGACTTGGGAAGATAATCTTGAGAAGTCAGGCATGCCTTTAATATTTAGAAGAGAGAGCCTCTGCTTCTGCCGATACACAGATACAAAGAGCTGGAGGGCAAGCAATAGGGGTAGTTAAGGAGAAAAGCCTTGGGTTGAAGAAAATATTGGAGGCAAGAAGAGAAAGACAAGGGTGAAAAGAGGAAATGGACGAAAGAATTGAGAACCCAAGAAAATAAGTCTCTGGACTGAGAACTGTCATACTTTGAATAAGAATTTTGTAGCTACATTTTGCACCTGTAAAGTCTTACTCTGTAAATGATTTGTATCCTTTTACTCATTTTCCTTTCTAGTTCTACAGCTATTTATGTCATCCTCTGGAGACTGGAAAGAGAGGACAATTACTACTGGGTTTACTGAGAGGAAGGAATTTAAGGTGCTTCTATAGGAATGACTCTCATAAGAAGGCCGTTTCCTAAGGCAACATATTTTGTCAAGATGAGTGATTCAGCTCATATCAGAGATATTTTTGAACCTGGTCAATTACTTTACCTAAGGCAGCCACACTATATATGTTTGCTGATGTGTAACTCATGAAACCAAGAAATAATATTCAAATGATTATTTAGAAGATCAAATAGAGGGTTTTAAAAAAATTGGTAGCCAACAAAAGCTAGCCAAAATTCTTTTTTGAAACTTGATAATATGGAAATGCAAAGGGCCTAGAATAACCCACACAATCTTGAAGAAACACAAAGTGGGAGGACTTACTCTACTGTACATTACCTATATTATAAATAATTGTGTCACAAGGATGGACATACCGACCAATGACATAGAGTATAAATCCATAAGAAGATCCATGCCTATGTGGATATTTTATTTATGACAAAAGAGACACTGCAAAGCATTAAAGAAAAGATAATCTTTTCAATAAATGGTGCTGGGAGCATTGAATAAATTATGTGGAGAAACTTGACACCTACCTCATACTATACATGAAAATTCATTCCATCCCCATGCACTTGGAGTCCATGAGCCAAAGGGATATGCAAAGATGCTTAAACATTTCAGGGCTGGTTTCTCTGTTCATATCCAGTTCTGGTGCTTAGGAACAGGGACCCATGCTGATGCCCAAGGGCAAAAAGCCCCACTTCCTTTAAGGAAGGGGGCAAGCCTGACCCTGATGCCCAGTAAGGGGCAACCCTGGGCTTTTTGTTTTTCATGCTTTTCTTTTTGTTGGCCTTGTGCTGAGTTTGTTTACAAAAGATGTATTTTGTTTAACCAAATATTAAAAATGGAAAACTTGGTACATTAAAAAATTCATTCTAGATGTATCATAGACTTAAATGTAAAAGGCTAAATAAAGCTTCTAGAGGAAGAAGAGCTTCATGACTTCAAGATAAGAAAAGATTTTTAATAAGTACTAATCATAAAGAAAAAGATCATTTGAGTACATTAAAATTTAAAACCTCATTAAAGGCAAGGAAAGACTTTTAAAATAGGAGACAAAAAGAACTGATCATAAAGAAAAAGACTGATAAATTTGAGATTAATTTAACATTGGTATAAATACTTTCCATTTATTAAAGGATACAGAATATGCAGAAAATATTTGCAAACCTGTAACCTACAAAGAGCTCATGTATGAAATACATAAAGAAATCCTATAAACCAATAAGAAAATGACAGTCAACCCAGAAGAAAAATGGGCAAAAGATTTGAACAGATGCTTCTGGGGAAAAAAAAAGGATATCCAATGGACAATAAACATATGAAAAGATACTTAACATCCCTAATAATTAGAGAAATGCAAATAAAAACTGTAACCAGACATCATTATATACCCACCAGAATGGCTAAAATTAAAAGACCAGCACTACCAGGTGTTGGTGAGGATGTGGACAGCAGATGCTCTTATATGGTGCTGGAAGACTGCAGACTGGTACAACATTTTGGAAAATTTTTTATAGTATTTAATAAAGTTGAAGGTACATATAAATTTTTACCCAGCAATGCCATTTATAAGAATATACCCAATAAAAATATGAGTACATTTTTTTTTTTTTTTTTTTTTTTTTGGTACATGGGCCTCTCACTGTTGTGGCCTCTCCCGTTGCAGAGCACAGGCTTCGGACGCGCAGGCTCAGCGGCCATGGCTCACAGGCCCAGCCGCTCCGCGGCATGCGGGATCTTCCCGGACCGGGCACGAACCCGTGTCCCCTGCATCGGCAGGCGGACTCAACCACTGCGTCACCAGGGAAGCCCCTGGGTGAATCTTAAAAACATATTGTTGAGTAGAAGAGGCCAGATCCACAAGAATATATATTAGCTTTTTTCCCAACGGGTTTGCCACCAGGACACGAGTGTCCTAAAAACCTAAGCAAAACCTAAGCAAAAATGGGAAAGGAGAAGACCCACATCAACACCGTTGTCATTGGACACGTAGATTCGGGGAAGTCTACCACTACTGGCCATCTGCTCTACACATGTGATGGGATAGACAAGAGAACCATTGAAAAGTTCGAGAAGGAGGCTTCCGAGATGGGAAAGGGCTCCTTCAAGTATGCCTGGGTCTTGGACAAACTGAAAGCTGAACGCGAGAGTGGTATCAGCATTGATATCTCCCTATGGAAATTCAAGACCAGCAAGTACTATGTGACCATCATTGATGTCCCAGAACACAGAGACTTCATCAAAAACATGATTACAGGCACATGCCAGGCTGACTGTGCTGTCTTGATTGTTGCTGCTGGTGTTGGTGAATTTGAAGGAGGTATTTCCAAGAATGGGCAGACCTGTGAGCATGCCCTTCTGGCCTACATTCTGGCCACACCCTGGGTGTGAAACAACTAATTGTTGGAGTTAACAAAATGCATTCCACTGAGCCACCCTACAGCCAGAAGAGATAGGAGGAAATTGTTAAGGAAGTCAGCACCTACATTAAGAAAATTGGCTACAAACCCGACACAGTAGCATTTGTGCTAATTTCTGGCTGGAATGGTGTCAACATACAACCATTCTAACATGCTGGAGCCAAGTGCTAACATGCCTTGGTTCAAGGGGTGGAAAGTCACCCGTAAAGATGGCAATGCCAGTAGAACCACACTGCTTGAAGCTCTGGATTGCATCCTGCCACCAACTCGCCCAACTGACAAGCCCTTGTGTTTGCCCCTCCAGAACGTCTACAAAATTGGTGGTATTGGCACTGTCCCTGTGGGTCAAGTGGAGACTGGTGTTCTCAAACATGGCATGGTGGTCACCTTTGCTCCAGTCAAAGTGACAACTGAAGTGAAGTCTGTTGAAATGCACCATGAATTTTTGGGTGAAGCCCTTCCTGGGGACAATGTGGGCTTCAATGTCAAGAATGTGTCTGTCAAAGATGTTCGTCATGACAATGTGGCTGGTGACAGCAAAAATGACCCACCAATGGAAGCAGCTGTCTTCACAGTTCAGGTGATTATCTTGAACCATCCAGGCCAAAGCAGTGCTGGATGTGCACGTGTGCTGGATTGTCACACAGCTCACATTGCTTGCAAGTTCGCTGAGTTGAAGGAGAAGATTGATGGGCATTCTGGGAAAAAGCTGGAAGATGGCCCCAAATTCTTGAAATCTCATGATGCTGCCATCGTTGATATGGTTCCTGGCAAACCCATGTGTGTTGAGAGCTTCTCTGACTATCCTCCTCTGGGCTGTTGTGCTGTTCGTGACATGAGACAGACGGTTGCTGTGGGTGTCATCAAAGCAGTGGACAAGAAGGGAGCTGGAGCTGGCAAGGTCATCAAGTCTACGCAGAAAGCTCAGAAGGCTAAATGAATATTATCCTCAATACCTGCCACCACAGTCTTAATCAGTGGTGGAAGAACGGTCTCAGAACTGTTTGTCTCAATTGGACATTTAAGTTTAACAGCAAAAGACTGGTTAATGATAACAATGCATTGTAAAACCTTCGGAAGGAAAGGAGAATGTTTTGTGGACCATTTGTTTTGTTTGTGGCAGTTTTAAGTTATTAGTTTTTAAAATCAGTACTTTTTAATGGAAACAACTTGACCAAAAATCTCTCACAGAGGGCTTCCCTGGTGGCGCAGTGGTTGAGAGTCCGCCTGCCGATGCAGGGGACACGGGTTTGTGCCCCGGTCCGGGAAGATCCCACATGCCACGGAGCGGCTAGGCTCGTGAGCCGTGGCCGCTGAGCCTGCGCATCCGGAGCTTGTGCTCCGCAACGGGATAGACCACAACAGTGAGAGGCCCGCGTACCGCAAAAAAAGAAAAAAAAAATCTCTCACAGAATTTGAGACCCATTAAAAAAGTTTAATGAGAAAAAAAAAGAATACATGTTATATAATTCCATTCATATAAAGTTTAAATACAGGTCAAACCAAACTATACTGCTTAGGGTTCCATGCTTAGGAGAAAAACTACAATGAGAAACAAGGAAATAATTATCACAGAAGTTAAGGTAATAATTATCTTTCAAAACAAAAGGAGTAGTGATTAGGGGGAATCACTTTTGGGATTTCTGGAATATTGGCAATTTTGTATTTCTTGACCTGTGTGTTGCTTTGTGAAATGTCATCAAGCTGTTTCGTAAACTTCACTGTTTGTCTGTTAGACTGGCCCAAGAAGAAATAGAAAAATTGAATAAACCAATATCCATAGAAGAAACTGAAATGGTAGCCAAAGATCTACTTCCTAAAAGAAATCAGATCCTATAACTCTATGATTAGATTCTATGAAACTTTTAAGGAACAAATATTTCCTACCTTATCCAACTCTTCCCGTGCTAGCATTAACTCACATCAGAACTAAATTTAAAAGCAGAAGAAATTTAAAATAATAAGCTCATTTATAAAAAGATACCAAGATTCTAAATAAAATACTAGCAAATTGAATCTTGCAATTCATTAAAAGAATAATTATCATGACCCAGGATTGAAAGGATATTTTAACACCAGAATATCAAGAATTCTACTAACTAGAAGGATGATGTGAGCATGAACTTAGTAGATGCCACAAGATCATTTATGTGTGGTATAGCCATGCAATGGGATATCATTCAGCCATAAAAAAGGAATGATGTACTGATACATGATACAACGTGGAGGAATCTTGAAAACATGCTTAGTGAAAGAAGCCATGCACAAAAGTCCACATACAGGCATACGTTGGAGATACTGCAGGTTCAGTTGCAGACTACCTCAATAAAGCGAGTCACAGGAATTTTTTGGTTTCCCAGTGCACATAAAAATTATGTTTACACAGTACTGTAGTCTATTAAGTGTGCAATAGCATTATGTCTAAAAAAACAATTAAACATTGAAAAAACAGCCTTAATTAAGAAATAGTGCTGTTGGAAAAATGGCATCAATAGACTTGCTCGATGCAGGGTTGGCAGAGACCTTCAATTTATAAAAAACACAATATCTGTGAAGCACAATAAAGTGAGGTATGCCTGTATCATACAATTCCATTTGTATGAAATGTCCAGATTAGGCAGATCCATAGAGACATAATTTTTCTACCAGCTGTAACAAAAAACACACCCTGGTCAAATCAGACTCATGCCAGAAATGCAAGTAGGTACTGGGCATATACCCTGAGAAAACCATAATTCAAAAAGATACATGTACCACAGTGTTCATTGCAGCACTGTTTACAATAGCCAGGACATGGAAGCAACCTAAATCAGCAAATGAATGGATAAGGAAGATGAGGCACATATACACAATGGAATATTACTTAGCCATAAAAAGGAATGAAATTGAGTTATTTGTAATGAGGTGGATGGACCGAGAGTCTGTCATACAGAGTGAAGTAAGTCAGAAAGAGAAAAACAAATACCGTATGCTAACGCATATACATGGAATCTAAAAAAATGGAACTGATGAACCTAGTGGCAGGGCAGGAATAAAGACACAGATGTAGAGAACGGACTTGAGGACGTGGTGGGGGAGGGGAAGCTGGGATGAAGTGAGAGAGTAGCACTGACATATATACACTACCAAATGTAAAATGGATGACTAGTGGGAAGCTGCTGCATAGCACAGGGAGATCAGCTTGATGCTCTGTGACGATCTAGAGGGGTGGGATAGGGAAGGTGAGAGGGAGGCTTAAGAGGGAGGGGATATGGGGATATATGTATACGTATAGCTGATTCACTTTGATTCACTTTCTTATACAGCAGAAATTAACACAACATTGTAAAGCAATTATATTCCAATAAAAAATGCAAGTATGGTTCATTATTTGGATTTGTATTAATATGACACTATATTAATAAATCAAAGGAGAAAAACAATATAATCATCTCAATAGATACTTAAATACCATTTAGCAAAATTGATTTCTGACTAAACAAAACAAAATCAGGACTTCCCTGGTGGCACAGTGGTTAAGAATCTGCCTGCCAATGCAGGGAACGCAGGTTCGAGCCCTGGTCTGGGAAGATCCCACATGCTGCAGAGCAACTAAGCCCGTGTGCCACAACTGAGCCTGTGCTCTAGAGCCCGCAAGCCACAACTACTGAAGCCTGCATGCCTGGAGCCCTGCTCCGCAACAAGAGAAACCACTGCAGTGAGAAGCCCATACACCACGACAAAGAATAGTCCCCAGTCACCACAACTAGAGAAAGCCCGCGCACAGCAACAAAGACCCAGTGCAGCCAAGAAAACAAAACAAAACAAAAACAAAAACCAGAAAGGCTTACTATCATGAATAGCTAGATTTTTTTTTTGCCATTATAAAGATCCAGTATCATACTTTAATTACCATTAAAGTAAGGAAGAAGACATTATACCTTAATAATGTTCTGGAAATCCTAACCAGTACAGTTAAATAAGAAAAGAATTTAAGAGATATCTCTTAAGGTAAGAGATACCTTTCATACCTTAAGTAAGACACTCTTAAGGTAAGAAAGGTTTACTATTTGTAATTGTATCAAAGGATAACGAGAAACCTGAAGAGTAAAAAGAACTGTTAGGAAGTTGTGGGAAATGCAAGAATGGCTACGATATTTTGAAGCTCTTCTCAGGAGTGGAGTATATTTCTTCACACTTTGAATTCGAGTTGAACTATAAGACTTTCTTTAGAACATTGGGAAATTAGCAAGTTTGAAAAGTGCTTGTGCATTGGAACTTGCCCTCTTTTATGTTTTAAGGAAATCTGAGACCACTACTCTGTGAATTAAGCCTAGGTTAGCTTGCTGGATGGTGAGACACATGTGTCAAGTCATTGACATTACCCAAACTGACACAGAACAAACTCCCAGACCCATGAGGCCATCCCAGACTACTTAGGCCAGTTGAGGTGCCAGTTGACTGCAGAGATAAACTGAACTGGCCTAGACGAGGACACCAGTTGATCTGCAGAGTCTTGAGGAATAACACATGCTTGTTGTTTTGAGCCACTATGTTTTGGGGTGTTTTGTTATGCAGCAAAAGCTGACTGATACAGAAATTATAAGTGAACTTATTAAAGTGGTCGGCTACTTTTTTACAATTAGTGTACAAAATTGACAAATGGTTAGAAAATATAATGGAGGAAAGATCCCATTTACAACAGCAACACTACCACCAATATACCTGAAAATAAAAGTAACCAGAAATAGACAGGACCTATATAAAGAAAATGTAAAATCTCTATTAGGGAATATTAATTCTTGCTAAATTAATCTGTAAACTCAATGTGATCTCAATCAAAATGTCAAAAAAATGTAAACATTAGAAAATCTTAATGGGTTCATTAGTAGAAATAAACAAGAAAACTATCTGAATGGAAAGATATTTGGGGGGGCAGTCAGATTAGATATTTTATTGCATTTTGAAGTTACAAGAATTAAAAACAGTTTCATTCCAGAAAAATGTAGAGAGACCAACAGAATCAAATAGAGAATCCAGAGCAGACTAAAATACACATGATTTTAGTAAATGGTAATGGTGACATTTCCAATTCATGAGAGGAAAGATAGACTATTTTTTAAAGTGTTGGGACTAGTTGGGGGAATAAATTCAAGCTGTATAACCCCACTTCTTTTATCAAAGTAAATTCCAGAAGGAATGTAATGTAAAATGTTAAAATGAAACTATAAAAGTACTAGTAGTAAAGAAGCCAGATACAAAAGGTCACATTTTGTATGGTTACATTTATGTGAAATGTCCTGGGAATCCATAGAGAAAGAAAGTAGATTAGTTGTTGCCGGGGGTGGGGGGCGGACAGGGAAATGGGGAGTGACTGCTTAATGAATATGAGGTTCCTTTCAGGGTGATGAAAAATTTGTAAAATTAAATCGTGGCAATGGTTGCACAACTGTGAAAATACTAAAAATCACCGAATTGTATACTTTAAAAGGGTCAATTTTATGGTATGTGAATTATATTTCAGTATATATATATATATATATATATATATATATATATAACTGAATTATATTTCAGTAACACTCTTCCTTAAGAAAAAAAGAGGAAGAAGAAAATGAAAAGCCCAGAGACTGGAGAGTCCAGGGGAGGCTCTGACCCAAGTAATGAGGTCAGGTACAGTGGAGCTGGGTCTGGAAGGGTATTTTTCGGAAGTAGATGTTTTATACGAAGAAAGGGAGCAAAAGAAATTACCTCTCTTGGCTCTGATTACTGCATCACTCAGCCTCTTCCCAGGACTTATGGACTCTGCATGCCCTGGATAATTATTTTAAACTTAATAAATGGTTTTCAGTAAAAAAAAAAAAAAATTACTAGAAGAAAACATGAGTGAATTCATTTATAATCTTGTAATGAATACCTTTCTAAGCATGACACAAAACCCAGAAGTCAAATGGAAAATGATTGATCCATTTGCAGTTTTTATATTAAAACACCACATACAGGTAATAATAGTATTATAGTTATGTTTTTAAAAGATTTTTTGTCTTTAGAGATACGTACTGAAACACGTGTGGATGAAATGATATGATGTCTGGGATTTGCTTCAAAATAACTTGGGATGGGAGTGAAGTTTGGTAATGAGTCCATGGGATACTCTTCTCTCTAATTTTTTTAAGTTTGATTTTTCCATGACAAAAAATTAATAAATGGTAAGAAAAATGTATGTACAACATAAAAAGATAAACTGGGAACAAATATTTGCAGCTTAAAACATTAAAAGGGCTTGGGACTTCCCTGGCAGTGCAGTGGTTAAGACTCCATGATCCCAATGCAGGGGACATGGGTTCAAGCCCTGGTCTGGGAAGATCCCACATGCCGCTGAGCAACTAAGCCCGTGCACCACATCTACTGAGCCTACACCCTAGAGCCCGTGCTCCACAACGAGAGAAGCCACCCCAATGAGAAGCCCGTGCCCTGCAAAGAAGAGTAGCCCCTACTTGCCGCAACTAGGGAAAGCCTGCATGCAGCAGCAAAGACCCAATGTAGCCAAAAATAAAATATAAATAAATTAAAAAAAAAAAGTATGGCATTTATTGCCAAGCAAGAAGAACAGGTAGCTTGTGCTCAAAAGACCCAAACTCCCACGTGGCTTTTGGGGAAGGGTTTTTAAAGACAATGTGAGGGAGAGGGTCACAGGTTGCGTGATCAGCCCATGCATATTTCTCTGATTTGTTGACAGTGAGATAACAGGGTGCTGTTTTGGGAATCTCAATTATCAACCTTCTGTGTCCAACTGGTCTGGGGTCTATGTGCTAATGGTCAGCATGCAGTTAACTTCCTCCACCTGGTGGGGGTTTTAAGTATCTGCAAAACAACTCAAGGATATGGCTCAGGATATTATCTATAGCCCTTGAGGAGGAACTAAAGGTCCTTGACTTTGTTTTATGGCTAAACTATTATTATTTGTCTTGCTTGACTGCTTTTCTTTGTTTCTGCATTTTCTCACTTCTCTGATTAAATTTGTTCTTTGGAACGAGGGGAAGGCCTAGGAGGTTAAAACTTTTCTACAAATAAGAGGCAGGGGACATGGGGGTGTGTTCCCGAGAAAGCCTTGCAGGATCCTGCTCATTTTCAGGTTCACCTCTAAGATACATTATTACGAAATCAAGGCAGAAGAGTTTCACAGAGTGTGTATTGTATGGCCCATATATACACAGAAATGTGTGTGTTGTATGTGCATGTGATATGTTTATTATAATTTTTATATAACCATAACACATTTTTCTCGAGTTATAAATAAATTATTAATAGTGGGGAAAGGAGTAGTGATGTTGGTGGTGAAAGTAAGATTTAATTTTAAAACTTTTTGTAGTGCTTGGATTCCCCTCCCCCCATTTGCATGTCTTCATTTTAATTTTTTCTAAGTTTAAAGGAAATGGAAGCTTTTGCACTCAAAGGCTGTGAACCTTGGCATATGGTTTACAAGATAAAGTTCCATTTGTATGTAGTAGCTAACCATACCTTTTTTTTGGTCATTTTTCCCTTGCTGCTTTCAATAATTTTTCTTTGTCTTTAATTTTTGCCAGTTTGATTACTATGTGTCTTGGCGTGTTTCTCCTTGGGTTTATCCTATATGGGACTCACTGCGCTTCCTGGACTTGGGTGGCTATTTCCTTTCCCATGTTAGGGAAGTTTTCAACTATAATCTCTTCAAATATTTTCTCTGGTCCTTTCTCTCTCTCTTCTCCTTCTGGGACCCCTATAATGCGAATGTTTTTGCATTTAATGTTGTCCCAGAGGTCTCTTAGGCTGTCTTCATTTCTTTTCATTCTTTATTCTGTTCTGCAGCAGTGAATTGCACCATTATGTCTTCCAGGTCACTTATCTGTTCTTCTGCCTCAGTTATTCTGCTATTGATTCCTTCTAGTGTAGTTTTCATTCCAGTTATTGTATTGTTCATCTCTGTTTGTTTGTTCTTTAATTCTTCTAGGTCTTTGTTAGACATTTCTTGCATCTTCTCGATCTTTGCCTCCATTCTTTTTCTGAGGTCCTGGATCATCTTCACTATCATTATTCTGAATTCTTTTTCTGGAAGGTTGCCTATCTCCACTTCATTTAGTTGTCTTTCTGGGGTTTTATCTTGTTCCTTCATCTGGTACATAGCCCTCTGCCTTTTCATCTTGTCTGTCTTTCTCTGAATGTGGTTTTTGTTCCACAGGCTGCAGGATTGTAGTTCTTCTTGCTTCTGCTATCTGCCCTCTGGTGGATGAGGCTATCTAAGAGGCTTGTTCAAGTTTCCTGATGGGAGGGACTGGTGGTGGGTAGAGCTGGCTGTTGCTCTGGTGGACAGAGCTCAGTAAAACTTTAATCTGCTTGTCTGCTGATGGGTGGGGCTGGCTTCCCTCCCTGTTGGTTGTTTGGCCTGAGGTGACCCAACACTGGAGGCTACCTGGGCTCTTTTGTGGGGCTAATGGCAGACTCTGGGAGGGCTCATGCCAAGGAGTACTTCCCAGAACTTCTGCTGCCAGTGTCCTTGTCCTCACGGTGAGACAAAGCCACCTCCCGCCCCTGTAGGAGACCCTCCAACACTAGCAGGTATGTCTGGTTCAGTCTCCTATGGGGTCACTGCTCCTTCCCCTGGGTCCCGATGCACACACTACTTTGTGTGTGCCCTCCAAGAGTGGAGTCTCTGTTTCCCACTGTCCTGTCAAAGTCCTGCAATCAAATCCCGCTAAGCTTCAAAGTCTGATTCTCTAGGAATTCCTCCTCCCGTTGCCGGGGGACCCCCAGGTTGGGAAGCGTGACGTAGGGCTCAGAACCTTCACTCCAGTGGGTGGACTTCTGGGGTATAAGTGTTCTCCAGTCTGTGAGTCACCCACCCAGCAGTTATGGGGTTTGATTTTATTGTGATTGTGCCCCTCCTACCGTCTCACTGTGGCTTCTCCTTTGTCTTTGGATGCGGGGTATCTTTTTTGATGAGTTCCAGTGTCTTCCTGTCGATGATTGTCCAGCAGCTAGTTGTGATTCCAGTGTTCTCGCAAGAGGGAGTGACAGCGCGTCCTTCTACTCCGCCATCTTGGTTCCTAATCTGCTAACCATCCTTTTTAACAGGTAAAATTTCAAAATCATAACATTAAATCTTATTTTTGCCTTTCTACGCCTTTCTTCCATTCCTCCTTCTCTCCTTCTGTTCCCCCTAGGTGTTCCCTTCCCTGTCTAAGCCCAAAACCACTGAGCATGTGGCTGTTACAAAGGCATTGGGATGTCTTTGGAAGTGCTGCTTCATACTTTTTCACAGCTCTCCTTGCATCTGGTACACTCACGGCACGAACTGAAAACTCAATACCTATTTGAAAACAAAAATTTTCTTGGGCATGATTAATACCCTTGCTTTGAAAGTCGCAAAGCTGTAGTGCTGAATCCTTCATTTCCAGCACATCAATCATGCACTTCTTTTCACTCAGGACCCCTCACTTTTTAGGGCTATCACGTCCACTGCAAGTGCCAAGCCCAAACCTCTCACTATGTGGGCATCCACTAACTTTTCACAGATGGTTTTCCATGTCTTTATAAAGGATCCTTTCGCTTCCTTCTCAGGGTGGGCCAAGTACAGAGAAGAGCCCTGGACCCTTGAGCCAATAGAACAAAGTTTAGCCCCAGCTTGGCCACCAACTCTAGACCCAATGTCCTCGTCTACAAAATGCAGATGAACTCTAGAAACCCTCCCACCCCGATCCCCGCATTCTCACTTCCGGTGCCAATGCTCTGCAAAGAGCATCACGCCCTCCTCTTCCCTCACCATGTATATCTTAGTTATCCCCTGCCCAGAATCTTTCCTTCAATTTACTAGCTCTTTAAGATATTAGCATAGTATATTTTCCAGGCTTTGTTGTTTAGCTTTTTCCCCTGTTTTCTCTCCTTATCCTCTTATTTTCTTCTGAAGGATAATGACTCCTTCACTCAATAATTCAAATCATAAATATCAATCTAGTTTGATTGTGTCTAGGTAGACACCTCTTCTTCTCCCTCTTAAATGAAATCACAACTCAAAACCACCCCCTTGTAGAGCATTTGTAGTTTATATCACAGCCTTGAGAAGCAAGGGATAAAGCTCGAAAGGGCAGAAAGCATGTGAGTCTTAGAGGAACAAGGACGAGAATCAACTCCTAGCACCACTACTCCTTCTCTTAACCTGCCTGACCCTCGGTTTTTTCATCTGTATTACAGAGGCAATAATAGTTCACTCTTGCCCACCTCCCAGTCCCCCTGCCCCACCTGGTCAGAGCTGACAACTCAGTCTGTCCTCAGGATCCGTCGTCTCTATAGGTGGCACCCCCAGTGCCCAGGCCTACCAGGAGTCCTTCTCTGCTGCCGTCGTTCCCCACTCACTGCCCTCATGGCTTGCCTCACTCAGCCTATCCTCCTCAGGGAACCGGAGCTCCCTGTGTAGAAACAGTGGGGAGAGGCAGGTGGAAGGAGGCCACAGAGGAGACAGATGAGTGGAGAGGGCTGAAGGGCAGTTCTCCAGCTCCAAAAAAATTCAGTGTGAACAGACTCCTCATGTAGTCACTGTTCCCCCAAATGGACATTTAGAATTATCTCAGAGGTAGGACTGCTTTTTGTTTGGAGATAAATCTTAACAGGGTGAGGTGATTCATGCTTTCATTCCATTGTTTGGGAGGCCAACAGCCTCCTGAAAGCAGATACCATCTCTCCCTGCATGGTTTCTCCTTAACTCGGTTGTTTCCATCTAAGCATCGAGAAGAGCTTGCAGGTGTTGTTTTATTTCACACTCATGGTGCGCTGTTCTGTGTTGTTTGTTAGAACGCTTCCCACAACTTTCTTTTTCTCCCCCATCTCCAAAAATAGCAAATGACATTGCTGACCCGGATTTTCCACCTGAGTCTGTTTTTCATTTTGAGAGAGCTCAACATGGGTGCTGAGTGTTGCCTCAGCACCAACTAAATACTGGTATTTAACTCTAGGACAAAGTCAGAGGTTATCCCTTTCTGCTATGCAGCTGCAAATCTGTCTTTATTCTTGGCATGAAAAAAAAGGATGTTATTTGTGATGGAAGAACTACATATGGGAAAAGCTTGGACGTGCCTGGATTTCTGCACAAAATATGTTCCTGAAACTTAATGTGTACATAGATTTATCTTAGAGCAAAGTCAAGCTTACCACAAATGACTGGTAAACACAGTTTCCATGATAACAAGTATCTTGAGAGTAGACCTACCCTTTATATGACACATGTGTAACTTGGTTTCTGCAGGCCACACCACCCAGGGCATTCAAGGGGGGCCATAGGACCAGTGATAACTCCCTGGCAGGACCAACTTCATGGGTGGGCACCCTATGTAGCTCTCCGGGCTCCACCCTCCGGAAGGTCCTGTGCTGTAACGTGCTGCTGTCACCATCATGAAATCCTGAAAATTTAAAACAAAGGGTCCATATTTTAATTTTGCCCTGGGCTCTGAAAATCATGTAGCCAACCTTGTTCCCTGACTCTTGGTCCATCTACTTTTGTTCCCCATTGCTACAGCCTCTGGTTAAATCCAACCCCAGTGATGTCCAGAAGCCCCCTGCGGGTGGGTTTCGCAGAAGTTGATGAAGCCATCTGGTCACCTACTTTGTGCCCACTTCATTTCCTTCCTCTCCTGTGCTCACAGGCACTGTGGCCAGGATTTGTGGCAGCCCTCGGGGAGCTACAGACAGGGTGCCGTGTCCTCTGGACTCCCCAGAGGGCTGCGTATTCTGGCAGAAGTGTTCTCCACTCTCTTGGTAAATACATTTTACCTTTCGCCCCATCAGCTTGCGCCCCAAATGCCTCACAAAGCTTAGTGAGAAAATGTCCCTCCAAGGTCTGCTTGTGGCCCCCTCCCTTGTCTCAGCCCCTAGACAGCAACCTTCTACCTTCCCAGTCTCCCGGTCAATGCCTCTCCTCCAAACCTTCCCTTTTCCCCTTCCAGCCACCTTCCTCCCACCTAGAGCTTCACCATCCACCCTTTGGTTCCTGTTTTCCTCGGAAGCCGCCACTAAACATGGATGAGCACTTTTCAAAGAACCACTGCATTTACCAACTCTCTGGGTGTTTTTCAGAACGCCTTTTCTGGCATATGTTAATAAATGCAACAAAACAGAGGGAGCTTCACTTATCATATGAATTGGGAAACACTGCATATTAGATGCTTTTCTCGGAGATTTAACCAATCACTGTTAAGTAAGTTGAAAGTTCAGGGAAGAAACTATTTAACTTAACACAGTGTTTACCAAATTGAATTGGGCATTCAACACTTACTGCAAACACACACACACACACAATTAAGTTAGCATTCTGCAGACAGTATACTTGGGGGATGCTCACTAAGAGTATAATAAACTTAATTTATGTAAATTCATTCTTAGCATAATTTAATCTTTTCTTGAGGACTCATAAGGTACCAGTATTTATCATTTGATCTCTGGACAAATGGAAATTAAACACACTCTGAATCACACTTAAAACACGCTAAGGACATTTAGCCTTACATAGAGCTAGGTACATAGATAGCAAAGACTTGCTGCATTACTGAATTTAAAGAAACTCTTTGAGCCTCAGTTTCTTATAGGGGTTGGGTAGTTGGTCTCTAAGACCACTTAATAAATGTTGAGTCTTGTATGCCAGGCACTGAGATGTGCAGAATAGGCTCCTCCTCCAACAGAACTCACAGTTCAGTAGAAAACAAGCAAGAAACAAATAACGATACTACAACATGATATTGTTACAAGAGATATATACTTAGTGATATGGGACACTGAGTTGGGTCTTAAAGTGTGAGCAGGTGTTTGTTAGGACGAGAACATACGGGGAAAGGGACTTCCAAGCTAAGTGTACAGCACATATAAATGCATGGAGGCTTAAAGCACTAAAACTTTTAGAGACACTCTAGGTCTAAATTCCTTGACTTTAAAAAGTTTTAATAAATATTAATAAATTCCATAATGCAAAACATCATGCCCCAAATCAGAGTTTGATATGTTAAGTCTCCTTACAGTGGAATATTTTGAGCTTTCCAGAATTCAGGTAATATTCTGAGGTTTTCTTAAGATGAATTACTGGATAGTAACTAATCCCACACCCCTTCAAAGTCTGCATATGCCAGGAAGCCCAGCAACAGTGGCCAAATAGCTCTGGTCCTGCTAGTGATTCCCATTCTGCAGACTTTTGTCCTGCCCGAGTGACATCTGGACGGCTCACGAGGGTCAGTCCAGAGCCTCACGTCCCAGGCTTTTTCCAGTTGTGCTCCACAGCTCTCTGGGTATCAACAGCAGCTTCTACGGTTCTGTGGCTCGTTCCAATGAAATAGTGTGTGCGTGTGTGTGTGTGCCCATGCACGTGTGTGTGTAAAATTACTGAGGCTTCTCATATTTGACCTTTGAGCCTATAATTTTGAATCTGGTTCCTTTTTCTCTTCTGTCTCCAGAAGAGAACGCAGAGCAACTAAGCCCGTGTGCAACAACTACTGAGCCCACGTGCCACAACTACTGAAGACCGCGCGCCTAGAGCCAGTGCTCTGCAACAAGAGAAGCCACCGCAATGAGAAGCCCGCGCGCCGCAAGGAAGATTAGCCCCCGCTCGCCGCAACTAGAGAAAGCCCGCGCGCAGCAACAAAGACGCAACGCAGCCAAATATAAATAAATAAACATAAAAAAAATTAAAAGGAAGATTAAAATATAAAGCACATCATGATAATGCTGTCAGAAAAATCTATTGGAAAAACTGCTGCCACAGCCTCCATTCCTAGCATTCATGTGTACCTATGACTTATCATTATTCTTTTATTTATTTTTATTATTATTATTTTTTTGTGGTATGCAGGCCTCTCACTGTTGTGGCCTCTCCCGTTGCAGAGCACAGGCTCCGGACGCGCAGGCTCAGTGGCCATGGCTCACGGGCCCAGCCGCTCCACGGCATGTGGGATCTTCCCGGACCGGGGTATGAACCCGCGTCCCCTGCATTGGCAGGTGGACTCTCAACCACTGCACCACCAGGGAAGCCCTCATTATTCTTATTTATCAGTTATTTCAGGGTGTTTCTTCCCAGCAAGGTCCCAGGATACATTTTGATTATGAGTTTCTTTGTTTGCTTTATAAACAATACTAAACCACTATCAACTAAAATATGGTGCTTAATAAAGCAACCAGTGATGCCCTGATATACGTGCATTTGAAGTCAAGGCCTCGTTACTTAGGAGAGGTGACTCATTAGGTGGGTAAAGCTTTTGCAGGAGTTATTTTTAAATGAACTCCTGAGCATGCATTGTCACCTAAAAAAAAGAAGGGTTTTTAGAGGATGGACAAAAAAAAGGGCTAATTTAGATGCCTGAGAAAATAGCTTGAAAAATATAGGCCATTTGCTCAGGCTAGAGAGGGTGTCCCAGGGGTAAGGACATAGGAACTGGACAAACAGAGCAGAGCCACTAAATAGAAGGGAGAGAGGAACTGAGGGAAAATTTTGAGAAGTGCCTAAATTTTACCTTGGTTGACCATGCTTAATGTTATAATGCTTTAAATTTTTATTTTGATTAGATGTGTCTAATGTTAGACTTGGAAGTCTAACATCCAAGTAACAGTATGCTCAATCCACACAACAGAGTACTACACAGCTGTAAACACCAATGAGTACTATATGGAACAATCCTGCAAATATAGGGTTAGAGAAAACAAAGTAAGGTAGGAAAAGTGTCTATGCAAAACCACTGTTTTATCTAAGAAGGGAGATTAAATACACAAAAATATTTGCTTTTCTTTTTTTTTTCTTTTTTTTAACATCTTCATTGGAGTATAATTGCTTTACAATGGTGTGTTAGTTTCTGCTTTATAACAAAGTGAATCAGTTATACATATACATATGTTCCCATATCTCTTCCTTCTTGCGTCTCCCTCCCTCCCACCCTCCCTATCCCACCCCTCCAGGCGGTCACAAAGCACCAAGCTGACCTCCTTGTGCTATGAGGCTGCTTCCCACTAGCTATCTACCTTACGTTTGGTAGTGTATATATGTCCATGCCTCTCTCGCTTTGTCAGAGCTTACCCTTCCCCCTCCCCATATCCTCAAATTCATTCCCTAGTAGGTCTGTGTCTTTACTCCTGTCTTACCCATAGGTTCTTAATGACATTTTTTTTTCTTAACTACCATATATATGTGTTAGCATATGGTATTTGTCTTTCCCTTTCTGATTACTTCACTCTGTATGACAGACTCTAGGTCTATCCACCTCATTACAAATAGCTCAATTTCGTTTCTTTTTATGGCTGAGTAATATTCCATTGTATATATGTGCCACATCTTCTTTATCCATTCATCCGATGATAGACACTTAAGTTGTTTCCATCTCAAGCCTATTGTAAATAGAGCTGCAATGAACATTTTGGTACATGACTCTTTTTGAATTATGGTTTTCTCAGGGTATATGCCCAGTAGTGGCATTGCTGGGTCATATGGTAGTTCTATTTGTAGTTTTTTAAGGAAACTCCACACTGTTCTCCATAGTGGCTGTATCAATTTACACTCCCACCAACAGTGCAAGAGGGTTCCCTTTTCTCCACACCCTCTCCAGCAGTTATTGTTTCTAGATTTTTTGATGATGGCCATTCTGACTGGTGTGAGATGATATCTCATTGTAGTTTTGATTTGCATTTCTCTAATAATTAGTGATGTTGAGCATTCTTTCATGTGTTTGTTGGCAGTCTGTATATCTTCTTTGGAGAAATGTCTATTTAGGTCTTCTGCCCATTTTTGGATTGGGTTGTTTGTTTTTTTGTTATTGAGCTGCATGAGCTGCTTATAAATTTTGGAGATTAATCCTTTGTCAGTTGCTTAATTTCAAAATATTTTCTCCCATTCTGAAGGTTGTCTTTTGGTCTTGTTTATGGTTTCCTTTGCTGTGCAAAAGCTTTGAAGTTTCATTAGGTCCCATTTTTGTTTTTATTTCCATTTCTCTTGGAGGTGGGTCAAAAAGGATCTTGCTGTGATTTATGTCATAGAGTGTTCTGCCTATGTTTTCCTCTAAGAGTTTCATAGTTTCTGGCCTTACATTTAGGTCTTTAATCCATTTTGAGCTTTTTTTTGTGTATGGTGTTAGGGAGTCATCTAATCTCATACTTTTACATGTACCTGTCCAATTTTCCCAGCACCACTCATTGAAGAGGCTGTCCTTTCTTCACTGTACAAAAGATAAGGTGGCCACTTATCAAAGATAAGGTAACCATATGTGCGTGGGTTTATCTCTGGGATTTCTATCCTGTTGCATTGATCTATCTTTCTGTTTTTGTGCCAGTACCATACTGTCTTGATTACCGTAGCTTTGTAGTATAGTCTGAAGTCAGGAAGCCTGATTCCTCTAGCTCCGTTCTTCGTTCTCAAGATTGCTTTGGCTATTCGGGGTCTTTTGTGTTTCCATACAAATTGTGAAATTTTTTGTTCTAGTTCTGTGAAAAATGCCAGTGGTAGTTTGATAGGGATTGCATTGAATCTGTAGATTGCTTTGGGTAGTAGAGTCATTTTCTCAATGTTGATTCTTCCAATCCAAGAACATGGTATATCTCTCCATCTATTTGTATCATCTCTAATTTCTTTCATCAGTGTCTTATAATTTTCTGCATACAGGTCTTTTGTCTCCTTAGGTAGGTTTATTCCTAGATATTTTGTTCTTTTTGTTGCAGTGGTAAATGGGAGTGTTTTCTTAATTTCACTTTCAAATTTTTCATCATTAGTGTATAGGAATGTTAGAGATTTCTGTGCATTAATTTTGTATCCTGCTACTTTACCAAATTCATTGATTAGCTCTAGTAGTTTTCTGGTGGCATCTTTAGGATTCTCTATGTATAGTATCATGTCATCTGCAAACAGTAACAGCTTTACTTCTTCTTTTCTGATTTGGATTCCTTTTATTTCCTTTTCTTCTCTGATTGCTGTGGCTAAAACTTCCAAAACTATGTTGAATAAGAGTGGTGAGAGTGGGCAACCTTGTCTTGATCCTGGTCTTAGTTGAAATGCTTTCAGTTTTTCACCATTGAGGACAATGTTGCCTGTGGATTTGTCATATATGGCCTTTATTATGTTGAGGAAAGTTCCCTCTATGCCTACTTTCTGCAGGGTTTTTATCACAAATGGGTGTTGAATTTTGTCGAAAGCTTTCTCTGCATCTATTGAGATGATCATATGGTTTTTCTCCTTCAATTTGTTAATATGGTGTATCACGTTGATTGATTTGCGTATATTGAAGAATCCTTGCATTCCTAGAATAAACCCCACTTGATCATGGTGTATGATCCGTTTAATGTGCTGCTGGATTCTGTTTGCTAGTATTTTGTTGAGGATTTTTGCATCTATGTTCATCAGTGATATTGGCCTGCAGTTTTCTTTCTTTGTGACATCCTTGTCTGGTGTTGGTGATGGTGGCCTCGTAGAATGAGTTTGGGAGTGTTTCTCCCTCTGCTATATTTTGGAAGAGTTTGAGAAGGATAGGTGTTAGCTCTTCTCTAAATGTTTGATAGAATTCGCCTGTGAGGCCATCTGGTCCTGGGATTTTGTTTGTTGGAAGGTTTTTAAACACAGTTTCAATTTCAGTGCTTGTGATTGGTCTGTTCATATTTTCTATTTCTTCCCAATTCAGTCTTGGCAGGTTGTGCATTTCTAAGAATTTGTCCATTTCTTCCAGGTTGTCCATTTTATTGGCATAGAGTTGCTTGTAGTAATATCTCATGATCTTTTGTATTTCTGCAGTGTCAGTTGTTACTTCTCCTTTCTCATTTCTAATTCTATTGATTTGAGTCTTCTCCCTTTTTTTCTTGATGAGTCTGGCTAATGGTTTATCAATTTTGTTTATCTTCTCAAAGAAACAGCTTTTAGTTTTATTGATCTTTGCCGTCGCTTCCTTCATTTCTTTTTCATTTATTTCTGATCTGATCTTTATGATTTCTTTCCTTCTGCTAACTTTGGGGTTTTTTTGTTCTTCTTTCTCATATTGCTTTAGGTGCAAGGTTAGGTTGTTTATTCAAGATGTTTCCTGTTTCTTAAGGTAGGATTGTATTGCTATAAACTTCCCTCTTGGAACTGCTTTTGCTGCAGCCCATAGATTTTGGGTCGTCATGTCTCCATTGTCATTTGTTTCTAGATTTTTTAAATTTCCTCTTTGATTTATTCAGTGACCATTTCGTTATTATGTAGTGTATTGTTTAGCCTCCATGTGTTTGTATTTTTTACAGATCTTTTCCTGTAATTGATATCTAGTCTCATAGCATTGTGGTCAGAAAAGATACTTGATACAATTTCAATTTTCTTAAATTTACCAAGGCTTGATTTGTGACCCAAGATATGATTTATCCTAGAGAATGTTCCATGAGCACTTGAGAAAAATATGTATTCTGTTGTTTTTGGATGGAATGTCCTATAAATATCAATTAAGTCCATCTTGTTTAATGTATTGTAAAGCTTGTGTTTCCTTATTTATTTTCATTTTGGATGATCTGTCCGTTGGTAAAAGTGGGGTGTTAAAGTCCCCTACTATGAATGTGTTACTGTCAATTTCCCCTTTTATGGCTGTTAGTATTTGCCTTATGTATTGAGGTGCTCCTATGTTGGGTGCATAAATATTTACAATTGTTATATCTTCTTCTTGGATCAATCCCTTGATCATTATGTAGTGTCCTTCTTTGTCTCTTGTAATAGTCTTTATTTTAAAGTCTATTTTGTCTCATATGAGAATTGCTAATCCAGCTTTCTTTTGGTTTCCATTTGCATGAAATATCTTTTTCCATCCCCTTACTTTCAGTCTGTATGTGTCTCTAGGTCTGAAGTGGGTCTCTTGTACACAGCAAATATATGGGTCTTGTTTTTGTATCCATTCAGCCAATCTGTGTGTTTTGGTGGGAGCATTTAGTCCATTTACATTTAAGGTAATTATCAATATGTATGTTCCTATTCCCATTTTCTTAATTGTTTTGGGTTCGTTATTGTAGGTCTTTTCCTTCTCTTGTGTTTCTTGCCTAGAGAAGTTCCTTTAGCAGTTGTTGTAAAGCTGGTTTGGTGGTGCTGAACTCTCTCAGCTTTTGCTTGTCTGTAAAGGTTTTAATTTCTCCATTGAATCTGAATGAGATCCTTGCTGGGTAGAGTAATCTTGGTTGCAGGTTTTTCTCCTTCATCACTTTAAATATGTCCTGCCAGTCCCTTCTGGCTTGCAGAGTTTCTGCTGAAAGATCAGCTGTTAACCTTACGGGGATTCCCTTGTGTGTTATTTGTTGTTTTTCCTTTGCTGCTTTTAATATGTTTTCTTTGTATTTAATTTTTGATAGTTTGATTAATGTGTGTCTTGGCATATTTCTCCTTGGATTTATCCTGTATGGGACTCTCTGCACTTCCTGGACTTGATTAACTATTTCCTTTCCCATATTAGGGAAGTTTACAACTATAATCTCTTCAAATATTTTCTCAGTCCCTTTCTTTTTCTCTTCTTCTTCTGGAACCCCTGTAAGTTGAATGTTGGTGCGTTTAATGTTGTCCCAGGGGTCTCTGAGACTGTCCTCAGTTCTTTTCATTCTTTTCTTTATTCTGCTCTGCAGTAGTTATTTCCACTATTTTATCTTCCAGGTCACTTATCCGTTCTTCTGCCTCAGTTATTCTATTGATCCCATCTAGAGTATTTTTAATTTCATTTATGGTGTTGTTCATCATTGCTTGTTTCATCTTTAGTTCTTCTAGGTCCTTGTTAATTGTTTCTTGCATTTTGTCTATTCTATTTCCAAGATTTTGGATGTTTACTATCATTATTCTGAATTCTTTTTCAGGTAGACTGCCTATTTCCTCTTCATTTGTTAGGTCTGGTAGGTTTTTATCTTGCTCCTTCATCTGCTGTGTGTTTTTTCTGTCTTCTCATTTTGCCTATCTCTCTGTGTTTGGGGTCTCCTTTTTACAGGCTGCAGGTTCGTAGTTCCCGTTGTTTTTGGTGTCTGTCCCCAGTGGCTAAGGTTGGTTCAGTGGGTTGTGTAGGCTTCCTGGTGGAGGGGACTAGTGCCTGTGTTCTGGTGGATGAGGCTGGATCTTGTCTTTCTGGTGGGCAGGTCCATGTCTGGTGGTGTGTTTTGGGGTGTCTGTGGACTTATTATGATTTTAGGCAGCCTCTCTGCTAATGGGTGGGGTTCTGTTCCTGTCTTGCTAGTTGTTTGGCATAGGATGTCCAGCACTGTAGCTTGCTGGTCGTTGAGTGAAGCCGGGTGCTGGTGTTGAGGTGGAGATCTCTGGGAGATTTTTGCCATTTGATATTATGTGGAGCTGGGTGGTCTCTTGTGGACCAGTGTCCTGAAGTTGGCTCTCCCACCTCAGAGGCACAGTACTGACTCCTGGTTGCAGCACCAAGAGCCTTTCATCCACACAGGTCAGAATAAAAGGAAGAAAAAGTAGAAAGAAAGAATTAGTAGAAGTAGAAAGAAAGAAAGAAGGGAGGGAGGGAGGGAGGAAGGAAGGAAGGAAGGAGGGAAGGAAGGAAAAAAGAAAGAAAGAAGACAAAGTACAATAAAATAAAGTAAGATAAAATATAATAAAGTTATTAAAATAAAAAAATAATTATTAAGAGAAAAAAATTTAAAAAATAACAAAAAACGGACGGATTGAACCCTAGGACAAATGGTGGAAGCAAAGCTATACTGACAAAACCTCACACAGAAGAATACACATACACACAAAAAGAGGAAAAGGGGAAAAAATCATAAATCTTGCTCTCAAAGTCCACCTCCTTAATTTGGGATGATTCGTTGTCTAAGTTGATTGTGGAGCTTTAATTCCCTGCTTCTGAGCCTGCTGGGAGAGATTTCCCTTTCTCTTCTTTGTTCTCACAGCCCCCAGGGGCTCAGCTTTGGATTTGGCCCCGCCTCTGCGTGTAGGTCACAGGAGGGCGTCTGTTCTTCGCTCAGACAGGACGGGGTTAAAGGAGCCGCTGCTTCGGGGGCTCTGGCGCACTCAGGCAGGGGGGAGGGAGGGGCACGGAGTGCGGGGCGGGCCTGTGGCGGCAGAGGCCGGCGTGACGTTGCACCAGCCTGAGGCGCGCCCTGCGTTCTCCCGGGGAAGTTGTCCCTGGATCCGGGGACCCTGGCAATGGCGGGATGCACAGGCTCCCCGGAAGAGGGGTGTGGACAGGGACCTGTGCTCGCACACAGGCTTCTTGGTGGCGGCAGCAGCAGCCTTAGCGTCTCCTGCCCGTCTCTGGGGCCCGCGCTTTTAGCCGCGGCTCGCGCCCGTCTGTGGAGCTCCTTTAAGCGGCGCTCTTAATCCCCTCTCCTCGCGCACCAGGAAACAAAGAGGGAAGAAAAAGTCTCTCGCCTCTTCGGCAGCTCCAGACTTTTCCCCGGACTCCCTCCCGGCTAGCCGTGGCGCACTAACCCCTTCAGGCTATGTTCATGCCGCCAACCCCAGTCCTCTCCCGGTGCTCCGACCGAAGCCCGAGCCTCAACTCCCAGCCCCGCCCTCCCTGGCGGGTGAGCAGACAAGCCTCTTGGCCTGGTGAGTGCCGGTCGGCCCTGATCCTCTGTGCGGGAATCTCTCCTCTTTGCCCTCCGCACCCCTGTGGCTGCGGTCTCCTCCGCGGCTCTGAAGCATTCCCCCTCAGCCACCCGCAGTCTCCGCCCGCGAAGGGGCTTCCTAGTGTGTGGGAACATTTCCTCCTTCACAGCTCCCTCCCACTGGTGCAGGTCCCGTTCCTATCCTTTTGTCTCTGTTTATTCTTTTTTCTTTTGCCCTACCCAGGTACGTGGGGAGTTTCTTGCCTTTTGGGAGGTCTGAGGTCTTCTGCCAGCGTTCAGTAGGTGTTCTGTAGGAGTTGTTCCACGTGTAGATGTATTTATGGTGTATCTGTGGGGAGGAAGGTGATCTCCACGTCTTACTCTTCCGCCATCTTCCCAGAAGCCCCCGCTCAAGTTCAGATTTTGTTGCCGCTTGATCTTCCACTCAGTCTTGAATTGTATCTGCTAGTTTAGGAGGCAGGGGTGGCTGTGGCTCAGTGCAGGGGCAAGGACACAGGCAGCAGAAGTTATGCTTTTCTTTTTTAAATGGAAGAATAAACCATAAAACTTTGTTTTTTAAAAAAGATTATCTTGGGGCTTCCCTTGTGGTCCAGTGGTTAAGAATCTGCCTTCCAATGCAGGGGACACGGGTTCGATCCTTGGTCGGGGAACTAGGATCCCACATGCCGCGGGGCAAGTAAGCCCGTTCACTGCAACCACTGAGCCCGTGCGTCACAACTAGAGAGACTGTGTGCCACAACTAAGACCTGATGCAGCCAAAAAAAAAATAAAGATTATCTCTTTTGGGGGGAGGGGTCAGGTGGAGGGGACTGGAGAGGAAGCCACTGTCATATGAATATGCCTGGTTTGAGGACTTGACTTCAGAAGCTGGTAAACATTTTACATACTTTCATTAAAAAATATTTTTCATAAGTTTTTAAAAAACTAAAATAAAAAAATCAAAATGAACTATAATGTACTTGGAGAAGTAGCAACACAGAAAGGAACTATTTCAAGGAACTATTTCAAGTGACTAATTTGATTTTCATTGTTATTATATACCTTAAAAACAAAAGTAACTACACAGCAATCTTAAATGGATTCCAGTAATCATATTATGGGTAGAAGTGTTAGAACAGGTTTTCTAAGACAGCTGCATGTTTATTGTAAAATAAAACAAATAAATAATGGTGTTGATGTCTTTGAGGACTGGGATTTTTGGTAAGAGAGAAAGAAAATACAAATGTAACATTGGTGAAGTTAGGAAACATCCTGTGACTTCTTTGGCCGTCTAGTGGTTAAGACTCCGTCTTGTTTGAAAATGTCATATAAACTCATGACAGATCTTCTCTTAAAGAAGAGGAGTATTTCCTAACTTTCTACTGAAATGGCCCAGAAACCATGATCAACCCTGTAGCCTGACAACCCTAGAGCTCAGAGTATTGTCTCTAAATCTCATTGCCCCTTAAAAGGAATCAAGGCCCTTGGAGTAATGGCTGATTCCAGATCTGAGGCCGAAAATTCATGAGCTGAGACTGGAATGTAAAGAATCCTGTTATACTAGAAATCAAGGAAATTACTAGGATCATATTTAAAAGACTCAGAAGCCAACCTGAATAAACTCCCACTGGCCAAATATGGCACAAATGAATATTAATAATAATAACGGCAATGGATTGAAATACATTAAAAACCATGAGTTCATGATGATACTTAAAACAAAAAATCAAACACTCACTGACCAGCTTTGGCAGATGCTAGGGAACCAATTCATTATTTTGAAAATTAGTGAATAATCATTTCCTGTATAATCTGTACTTCAGGGTACAAATAATTGATGAGGGGTACTTGTTTAGAGAAGTATTTCGGCTAATAAATGGGGAAAGAATGATAGAATATCACCATTTGCAACTCCTAATTAATTAACGGACCTAGACACTTATCAGTGGCTGCTGACACAGCAAAAAGAGAGCCAGACTTTCTTTGCTTCCTGATGAGAAATATACAATACCACCCATGAAGTATTCTGCCCCCTAAAATCAAACATAGATCTGATCACAGGAAATATAGGGGACAGAGGAACATGTTAAAGACACCCTAATAATATAGTCGGAAAAATACAGTCTGAGAAATTCTACAAGACAGATGACTCAGCACCTTCAGCAAATAAATTGCCAGGGAGAAAAACTAATGAAAAGGGAAACCTATAGATTAAAAGAAACTTAAGAAACACATCAACCAATTGCAATGGGTGGACCTTAGACTTATCCTGATTTGAGCAAATTCAAATTAAAAAATGTATGAGACAAATGGGAAAGTTTAAACATTGACTGGATATTAGATGATATTAGGGAATCAATATTAATTTCTTAAGTGTGATAAAAGTATTGTGGGTATAGTTTCAAAGAGTACTTGTATTTTAGAGATACAGGCTGAAGTCTTTATAGATGCAGTGATATGAAGTCATGAATATGTTTCACTATGATCTAGGGTAGGGGTATAGATGATACAAGATTAGATACAAATTGATAATTATAGAAACTTGATGATGTATTCATTGTATTATTCTTTCTACTTTTTAATTTTGAAAATTTTCCCTAATAAAAAAAAGTTTTTTCACGTGCACTGTACTACCCTTCTAATTAATAAGAGCCAAGCAAAGCCAGGAGTAGGGGATGCCTCTTGGCATGTACCTAGAAAGAGCAGTGCATCAAAATACAGGAACTCATAGACTTGAAAGAGACCCTATTCCCTCCTCTGTGGCTTGAACCACCTCTACATTGTTCCTAAATATTGTTGCCCATATTCTGCAGGATTACCTTCAGCCTGTTCCACTTGTGACAGCTTTGAAAGTTCTTCCTCATCCTGAGCAGAAATCAGTCTCCCTGTATCTTTCTGCCACCCATAGATTATAGGCCTAAACCTTCCTCACACAATAGTCCTTCAAATATTTGAAAACCAGCATTCAACTGCCCCTCTCGCCCTAACTGCACATGCAGGTCTTTTGAGCTTCAGCCCTAATTCTGTCCCCACAGGCCCAATACTTTGGTTTTCTGCCATCCTGGCTGCTCTGCTCTGATCTCAGAACAGTTTGACTTGTAAGTCATGTGCTCTGGAATGAAGTGATCTGGGTGTAGCCTGGCAATTACAGAGAACAACAGGGCTATCGCCTCCCTTGTTCCAGTTACATTTTTTGTTGTTGTTACCCTGGGCTGGAGCCTGGATGCACAAATTTCCAAGAGCTAGGTGTTACATTTTCAAGAATTCTGTAGGCCAATTGTTAAAGGCAGTCATAATTAAAATTTAAATTACATAAACTTACAATTATGTGTTATATTAAAAGGTAAAAAATACTTAAAATGTATCACTTCCTTATTAGTTTACTACATATTACTATTATCTCTTCCTTTGAGGTTATTTACTTTGGCTGCATTTGTGTAGTGGAAATACTGTAATGTACTGGTATGCTACTGCAAATCTCTTCCAAACTGGATTCAGTGACATCATTGGTAACTTGAAACTGGCCATCGTGGGAGTATTTACACTACAGAAATTGGCAGGTGCCATGAATCAAGGTGTTTTCTTCCTGCAGAGAGCTAGTTGTTAAACATTTTACCACCACACCCCTAGACACAGCCTGAAGTTTTAGGGTTTTTTTGGCAGCCACGTTACACTTCTGACTCAAATTAGGCTAAGGCGCTTAGCTTCTGCTAAAGCAAGTATAACCCATTCTTACTGATACAAATTAGTTCGTCAGACCTCATATTAAAAATTTTCAAAATACTTCCTTTTAGATTCAACTCACTAATTCTGATTTTGTCATCCAAGTATTCATTAGACCTCCAACTTCAGGTTACCAATAAATTTAATGAGCACACCTCCTGTATATTTATTCTGAAAGCATTCATGAGGGGAAGAGGGACACAGCCCTTGGACTCATCATTATATATTGTACTTTCTTACAGTTTGATATCAATTTGTTAGTCGGCACCTTGTGCATATAATCAACTGGTTACTAATTCATCAAGAATGCCAGAGTCCAGTTTGTTATTTCCCCATCTGGTCCAAAAGAAAATCATGAAAAACCTCATTAAATGTCCAACCAATGATGAAATACTCTCTCTATAAGGGCTTTCCCCGAGCTGCTGGGCAGGTAACCTTGTCAAAGAGGAAAGGAGATAATCAGCCTTGGCTGATTCTGAATGAGCTCATTCTGAGTCAACCATCACTTCACCTAGAACCTGAAACTGTTCGTCTAGTCACACATTCTAGAGTTTTGCCTGAGATTGAAGTTACAGACAATGGTCTACAAATTTTCTGGTTCTGCCTTCTCTCTCGTTCTGGAAAATTAAGATATCCCGCTGTCTCCAGTCTTCTGATAACTCTCCTACTTTCAGTGATGTCCCCCAAATCACTGACAATTGGTGATCCCATACTAAGTTTTCCTCGGGGCCCTAAGATGTTATTTCTCAAAGCTGGGGATTTGAACTCACCTGGAGCAGTTCTGGGCTTTTTCACATTCTATCACTCCATCTTGGGCTTCCATCTTCCCCTACTAAGGTTCATTCTTTTCTCTATTCCTCTTCATCTTACTCCTTCCATGTGGAGAAGAAATGTCTCTGCCATGAAAGTCAGAAACAAAAGAAAATGGAAAAGCTCTATTTTCTTCGTATCGCCCACTGGCAGTGGTCCCAAGCTGAAGATCCTATCCTTTACTTGATGTTAGTGGTCAAACTTTACTAAAATGACAGCAATAACAGAACCTTGTAGTTTTAGAATAACTTGAGCGTATTGGGAGCTTTAGCTTTTCTGATACTTATGACTGTGTCCACGAATATTCTAGCACAAAGAATGACAATTTGATGGTAGGATAGATATATGATGAGATTCCTGACCTTTCAGAAGTTGTGGCATCACATCCTTGTTCGAATTTGCAACAAGCTCCCTACCGTAGAGCATGGTATATATTAATTTTTAAATTTTCAATTAATTTGGTCTTGAGAATTTTTCACCTTGAAGTGTTTTAATAAAACACTGTAGATTGTTCTGATAATTACAAAATTACAATCAAGGGGAACGGCAAATACGGAAGAACTCAGTATACTTAGGAGCTTTTTTCTTTAATTTTACTTAGCTGATCTTTAATATAAAAACACCTCTTAATATAACCAGCTCTTGATATTCAGCATTTTTTACCTGGAAGTCTGTAAGTTGCCCTTATACACAGTTCCAAAAAATGTTAACGATGTTTATGGGTTTTAACTTGGAGGCCCTGAACTAAGAGATACAAAACCTAGGTTTTCCACTTTGTTCTGCTACTAATCAGTTGTGCCATCTTGAAAAGTCCCTTTGCCTTTTTTGTTCACATCTAAATATTGTTGTAAGTCCCTTCCAGATCTAAGAGCAGAGAGCAGTAAAATGCCCAGCTATCCTGTCTGCGGGTTCTTGGCTGTCTCCACTCACTCTGTAGTGGATGTGAGTATGTGGGTATGTATGGGGGGACAGGGAGGAAAGGTTTGAGTTGGGAGCCTTGGTAGGGAAGGGGGGAAGAGGAGGAGGAAAATAGCCCATATCATTCCTCTGAGGTTTTTCACAAGAGGTAATTTCAAAACAAAACTAAGTCAACCTATCAAAACAAGATAATGACAAGGGAGAAAGTAAAAGTTTTTGGCCAAATCCATCTCACAATCATTCTTTCCTGTCCCCACAAAGCTATCTGAACTGAGATCTTGTTAGTGGACCTCCATTTCCAGTAAACATCACTCACTTAGAACAAAAACTGGAAGCTCCCACATGTAGCCACTGGAAATAGTCCCAGATGCAGGAAGAGGTTTGTATGACATCATCCAGAAAGTTATGCAGTGGGAAGGTCTGCAGATTAGAAGACTAGCTCACCTAAGGGTTCTTCTCACTAGGAATTTTTATCCAGTTTTAGAAGTCCCAAGTTTCCTGGAAAATATATTTATTGGTAAGTGTGTATATTTCACCCATATGTTGAAATGTATATACCTTACTGGAAATTGCTCAAATGCTAAAGAAATGTTATTCATGTGTGTAAACATTTAATTAAATAGTAGAAAAAAAAAGACAAATATTATTGTTCCTCTGTATGTGAAAAAGTTTTGTTCATGCTTTTAAAAATAACTCGGTTGTTTTAGTAAAAATGATATGTGCTTATTGCAAAATATTGAAACAAATCAGAAAAGCACAAAGAAGATAACAAAAATCTGCTGAAGCTTCATTAGCCACAAATAAACATTGACAGAATTTTGGTAGACTCTCCAGACATTTTTCTGTGCATATGCACGTTTAATTTTACAGGAGTGGCATGTTTTTTATTTGCTGCGTTGTATTATTCCTTCCTCCTCAATAATGTCACTAACATCTTTATGTGTAACCAAATATAGGTATATGGTGTGACTTTTGAGGACTCCATAATTTTTCATTTTATTTTGTTTGTTCCATATAGTTAGTCGATTCCATGTGGATGAAAATATAGGTTGTTGAGAAAGAGCTTTTTTAAGCCTCAAAAGAACAGTTATGTAAAGAATATAAAGTTATGTTAAGTAACATATTTGCACAAGAATCTGGTTTGGTTATTCCTCCTGCAAAAGCTTGAAATATAGTAAATGAACAGTGAGTGTTATAGACATGTAAGATGTATCTGAGCCGTTAATACAATTAAGTGTTTTAAAAAGCAAGAATGAATCACAAAGTAAAACTCAACATATTTAACAACACATTGAATAAAAGAGGCTGCACAAAGCTCCCTACCCACTTCTGCCATTTGAAGATACAGGAGACCTGCGACCAGTAACAGGGTCCTCACCTGACCACCCTGGCACCCTGATCTCTGACTTCGAGTCTCCAGGACTGTGAGAAATAAATGTCTGTTGTTTGTAAGCTATCCAGTCTCTGGTATTTTGTTATAGTAGCCCAAATGGACTAAGACGGACTTTGAACAAGTTAACTAGTTACCAATTCTGGGTCTCCCACAATTCCAAAGTCTTCTTCATTTCCCATGAATCTACAAACCACATCTGTTAATTTTAGTTTTAATTTCCTTTTGAGGCAAAATTCCCTTATTCATTTGTTTCTGAACCTACAATTCTGAAACCCAATGAATTTTAACATTATTTATGATTTACATATTGTCACATTTCAAAACAAATTTGAGGCAGTAAATGTTATTACTTAGTAATTAACTGTTTAGTTTTTTTGTTTGTTTTTTTTTGCGGTACGCGGGCCTCTCACTGTTGTGGCCTCTCCCGCCGCGGTGCACAGGCTCCGGACGCGCAGGCTCAGCGGCCATGGCTCACGGGCCTAGCCGCTCCGCGGCATGTGGGGTCTTCCCGGACCGGGACACGAACCCGTGTCCCCTGCATCGGCAGGCGGACTCAACCACTGCGCCACCAGGGAAGCCCCATTTTAATGATTTTTAAGTTCAGTGGCATTAAGTACATTCACATTTTTATACAACCATCACCACCATACATCTCCAGAACCTTTTCATCTTCCCCAACTGAAATTCCCATTAAACAATGACTCCCCAGTCCCCCTTACTCCCAGCTCCTGGTAACCACCATTCTACTTTCTGTCTTTGTGATTTGACTATTATAGGTAACTCAACTTTGTTCGGTTTTAAGCCTTAAATAAATCTCTTCTCTATCTTGGTTGAGAACTCTGCTAGTTTGAAAGAGCCAACTTTAAAAAATCCAAATGTTTTTTACGTGGAGGTGACATTTACATACCACAAGATGCTTACAGATACTTTAAAACATACAAAAATTTACCTATCTTTATGTGAATGTATATGTGACAATGTATTATCAGCATGATTATAAAGTCATGAGACTCGTGTGCCATTTTATTTTGAAGTCACATCATACCCCTAAACGAAATAGCAGAATACAAATCTATATGCTGTGATTCCACCATGTAAAAAAGAATATCTTTGTATAGAATAAGACTGGAAAGTAAGAACATAGGAAAATAAAAATGGCTTATTTTTAGAGTGGTGCAGTTTTTGCAATGTGATTTTAAAAAAAAATTATCAATAGTGTTATCAAGTTGGAGAACAGTTTTTTTTAAAATAAATTTATTTATTTATTTAATTTATTTTTGGCTGCATTCGATCTTTGCTGTGCGCCGGCTTTCTCTTGTTGCAGCAAGTGGGGTTACTCTTTGTTGCCATGCGCGGGCTTCTCATTGCGGTGGCTTCTCTTACTGGGGAGCACGGGCTCCAGGCGCAGGCTTCAGTAGTTGTGGCTCGCAGGCTCTAGAGCGCAGGCTCAGTAGCTGTGGTGCACCGCTCCGTGGCATGTGGGATCTTCCCGGACCAGGGCTCGACCCATGTCTCCTGCATTGGCAGGTGGATTCTTAACCACTGCGTCACCAGGGAAGCCCCTAGTTTTTTTATTATAAGAGGATAGCAGAAAATAGATATTAAATTCACAGATTAATAAATGAGAAGAGAAAGGGCTGATGTTGTCTTATATCTCAAAGTTTCTAGAAAATCACTTCCATGAAAACTTTTCCCAGGTCCAACCAATTTGAATGTGGAAAGCATTTTTTTTTCCCTCTTTGAAAATAGACACAGAAATCATTGAGTACACCTATAGAAAGGCTGACCCACAAAATGTCCATTATACTTCTACACATTAGGCATAAATTATAAGCCAAGGGGAATGTGGGCATATAACTTTAGGAAAATTAACTCAAGATTTTTTCCATTTTTAAATGAATTGTGTCCTAAAATTGACCTGCCTGTGGTAAAGGTATGTGCTGACTCTTTCCCACCTTTCCTTTCACAATAGTCTTTCTCCCACTTTACAAAAGGAAGGCATACCTGTCACCATTTACCTCACTGTGCAAAACCCTCCAGACAGGCAAACAAAAAGACTATGCAAAATAATTGGTCTCTGGGAAGCATCTTAATCACAAATCAAGTCACTAAATGCACACGCTAAGGCTTATACTTATTTCTGTTAAAGGAGAAGCTAGGGGTTCGAAATGGAATATTTGGTTCTTGTTGAGGTGTATCTAACTCAGTGTGAATCTAGGACTTTTATTTAATGACTTTGCCTCTTCTATTCCTTAACTATTGTCAAAGGATGCAGCATTTTTTAGGAGAAGTTCCATGAGGGGAAAGCAAAGACAGCATTGGTGAAAAGTATTGAAGTGTGTAAGCAGCTTTCTAAATACAAGCGATTCTTTTAGGCTATTCTTAACACTCATCCTTAGGCCATATCATTAGCTGGAAAGAAAAGCATGTTCAAACTGAATAAGCAGAACAAGCCTGTGGCACTGACTCTTCAACATAATTTGAGGGTTTTCTGGGACTACTGTATATGATTTTAGATGAAAATTTTACTTAATTTGTTTAAAATTCAGTGTGAATCAATAAGCTACAATCTGTTTTATAAAGCATATAATGAAAACTTTATTCCAGCTATAGTCAACCTTCATCTTATTTCAACTAATTAAATATTTAGTATTTTCTAAATCCTAATAAAAACAAAAAATAAAAGTAGATGCCAGCTGCGAGGCCAACTAGTTTTAGTAGTATCTTTCTTTTTTATTAGATACACAAGGAAAGTTTGAACATAATATCTAAGGAGTTAACAGGGCTATTTCTGATTTTTATACATGATTCTTATTCTGAAAAGCCAAACACTTGTATTTGATACATGGCACACATATTTAACAAAAAGCATGCAGTGACTTTTATCACACTCCTTGCTTAATAAGTAACTTACCTGTAACTTCAGCTACACATGCTAGTTCATTATTTCAAAATAGTAATAAAGAAATAGCGTATTCCTTTCATCTGGTTTTATAACATAAAAAGGAAAAGCGCCAATTATATTAGATATACATTATTTTAATCTCAAATTCTTTCAGTAATGTTGCCAGATACTATCTATAATTTACTTCACAATGCTTTATAATCTTTCTTGAAACATATAAATACATACTGTATATGTATTAAATAAAGTTGGGGGAGGAAAGAAGCCAGACTTTTCTCACAAACTAAGTCTGATTTACATGGTTTCTCTGACCAAGAGGACTGATTTTACCAATTAGATTACATGATGTACTCATAAATTAAATGTATTCACAAATTAAATGAGTAAAATCTATCTCCACAATTTTGGCAAAAATATATTTAAATCACGTTATAAAAATAGCATTTTATTAATAAATATTATATTGAAAAGGGTGCTTTGAAATTTACATTATTTCTATTACCTGAACCCTTTTTTTCTTTTATTTTTTTATACAGCAGGTTCTTATTAGTTATCCATTTTATACATATCAGTGTATACATGTCAATCCCAATCTCCCAATTCATCACACCACCACCAACACCACCACCACTTTCCCCCCTTGGTGTCCATATGTTTGTTCTCTGCACCTGTGTCTCTATTTCTGCCCTGCAAACCGGTTCATCTGTACCATTTTTCTAGGTTCCACATATATGCGTTAATATATGATATTTTTGTTTTTCTCTTTCTTACTTCACTATGTAGGACAGTCTCTAGGTCCATCCACGTCTCTACAAATGACCCAATTTCATTCCTTTTTATGGCTGAGTAATATTCCATTGTATATATGTACCACATCTTCTTTATCCATTCATCTGTCGATGGGCACTTAGGTTGCTTCCATGACCTGGCTATTGTAAATAGTGCTGCAATGAACATTGGGGTGCATGTGTCTTTTTGAATTATGGTTTTCTCAGGGTATATGCCCAGTAGTGGCATTGCTGGGTCATATGGTAGTTCTATTTTTAGTTTTTTAAGGAACCTCCATACTCTTCTCCATAGTGCCTGTATCAATAAATATTCCCACCCACAGGGCAAGACTGTTCCCTTTTCTCCACACCCTCTCCAGCATTTGTTGTTTGTAGATTTTCTGATGATGCCCATTCTAACTGGTGTGAGGTGAGACCTCATTGTAGTTTTGATTTGCATTTCTCTAATAATTAGTGATGTTGAGCAGCTTTTCATGTGCTTCTTAGCTATCTGTATGTCTTCTTTGGAGAAAAGTCTATTTAGGTCTTCTGCCCATTTTTGGATTAGGTTGTTTGTTTTTCTAATAATGAGCTGCATGAGCTGTTTCTATATTTTAGAGATTAATCCTTTGTCAGTTGATTCGTTTGCAAATATTTTCTCCCATTCTGAGGGTAGTCTTTTCATCTTGTTTATGGTTTCCTTTGTTGTGCAAAAGCTCTGAAGTTTCATTAGGTCCCATTTCTTTATTTTTGTTTTTACTTCCATTACTCTAGGAGGTGGATCAAAGGATCTTATGTGATTTATGTCAAAGTGTTCTTCCTATGTTTTCCTCTAAGAGTTTTATAGTGTCTGGTCTTACATTTAGGTCTCTACTCCATTTTGAGTTTATTTTTGTGTATGGTGTTAGGGAGTGTTCTAATTTCATTCTTTTACATGTACCTGTCCAGTTTTCCCAGCACCACTTATTGAAGAGACTGTCTTTTCTCCATTGTATATACTTGCCTCCTTTGTCATAGATTAGTTGACCACAGGTGTGTGGGTTTATCTCTGGGCTTTCTATCTTGTTCCATTGATCTATATTTCTGTTTTTGTGCCAGTACCATATTGTATTGATTACTGTAGCTTTGTACTATAGTCTGAGGTCAGGGAGTCTGATTCCTCCAGCTCTGTTCTTTTCCCTCAAGACTGCTTTGGCTATTTGGGGTCTTTTGTGTCTCCATATAAATTTTAAGATTTTTTGTTCTAGTTCTGTAAAAAATGCCATTGGTAATGTGATAGGGATTGCATTGAATCTGTACATTGCTTTGGGTAGTATAGTCATTTTCACAATATTGATTCTTCCAATCCAAGAACATGGTATATCTCTCCATCTGTTTGTTTCATCTTTAATTTCTTTCATAAGTGTCTTATAGTTTTCTGCATACAGGTCTTTTGTCTCCCAGGGTAGGTTTATTCCTAGGTATTTTATTCTTTTTGTTGCAATGGTAAATGGGAGCGTTTCCTTAATTTCTCTTTCAGATTTTTCATCATTAGTGTATAGGAATGCAAGAGACTTCTGGGCATTAATTTTGTATCCTGCTACTTTACCAAATTCATTGATTAGCTCTACTAGTTTTCTGGTGGCATCTTTAGGATTCTCTATGTATAGTATCATGTCATCTGCAAACAGTGACAGCTTTACTTCTTGTTTTCCAAATTGTATTCCTTTTATTTCTTTTTCTTCTCTGATTGCCATGGCTAGGACTTCCAAAACTATGTTGAATAATAGTGGGGAGAGTGGACATCCTTGTGTTGTTCCTGATCTTAGAGGAAATGCTTTCAGTTTTTCACCATTGAGAATGATGTTTGCTGTGGATTTGTCATATATGGCCTTTATTATGTTGAGATAGGTTCCCTCTATGCCCATTTTCTGGAGAGTTTTTATCATAAATGTCTGTTGAATTTTGTCAAAAGCATTTTCTGCATCTATTGAGAGGATCATATGGTTTTTATTCTTCAATTTGTTAATGTGGTTTATCACATTGACTGATTTGTGTATATTGAATAATCCTTGCATCCCTGGGATAAATCCCACTTGATCATGGTGTATGATCCTTGCAATGTGTTGTTGGATTCTGTTTGCTAGTATTTTGTTGAGGATTTTTGTATCTATATTCATCAGTGATATTTGTCTGTAATTTTCTATTTTTTAGTACCTCTGTCTGGTTTTGGTATCAGGGTGATGGTGGTTTCATAGAATGAATTTGGGAGTGTTCCTTCCTCTGCAATTTTTTGGAAGAGTTTGAGAAGGATGGGTGTTAGCTCTTCTCTAAATGTTTGACAGAATTCACCTGTGAAGCCATCTGGTCCTGGACTTTTGTTTGTTGGAAGATTTTAAATCACAGTTTGTTTCATTATTTGTGATTGGTCTGTTCATAGTTTTTATTTCTTCCTGGTTCCGTCTTGGAAGGTTATACCTTTCTAAGAATTTGTTCATTTCTTCCAAGTTGTCCATTTTATCGGCATAGAGTTGCTTGTAGTAGTCTCTTAGGATACTTTGTATTTCTGCACTGTCTCTTGTAACTTCTTCTTTTTCATTTCTAATTTTATTGATTTGAGTCCTCTCCCTCTTTTTCTTGATGAATCTGGTTAATGGTTTTTCAATTTTGTTTATCTTCTCAAAGAACCAGCTTTTAGTTTTATTGATCTTTGCTATTGTTTTCTTTGTTTGTTTTTCATTTATTTCTGCTCTGATCTTTATGATTTCTCTCCCTCTGCTAACTTTGCATTTTGTTTGTTCTTCTTTCTCTAGTTCTTTTAGGTGTAAGGTTAGATTGTTTATTTGAGATTTTTCTTGTTTCTTGAGGTAGGCTTGTATAGCTATAAACTTCCCTCTTAGAACTGCTTTTGCTGCATCCCATAGGTTTTCAGTCGTCGTGTTTTCATTGTCATTTGTCTCTAGGTATTTTTTGATTTCCTCAGTGATTTCCTGGTTATTTAGTAATGTATTGTTTAGCCTCCATGTGTCTGTGTTTCTTAAGTTTTTTTCCATGTAATTGGTTTCTAATCTCATAGTGTTGTGGTCAGAAAAGATGCTTGATATGATTTCAATTTTCTTAAATTTACTGAGGCTTGATTTGTGACCCAAGATGTGATGTATCCTGGAGAATGTTCCGTGCGCACTTGAGAAGAAAGTGTAATCTGCTGTTTTGGGATGGAATGTCCTATAAACATCAATTAAATCTATCTGGTCTATTGTGTCATTTAAAGCTTGTGTTTCCTTATTAATTTTCATTTTGGATGATTTGTCCATTGTTGTAAGTGAGCTGTTAAAGTCCCCCACTATTATTGTGTTACTGTTGATTTCCTCTTTTATAGCTGTTAGCAGTTGCCTTATGTATTGTGGTGCTCCTATGTTGGGTGCATATATATTTATAATTGTTATATCTTCTTCTTGGTGTGATCCCTTGATCATTATGCAGTGTCCTTCCTTGTCTCTTGTAACATTCTTTATTTTAAAGTCTATTTTATATGATATGAGTATTGCTACTCCAGATTTCTTTTGATTTCCATTTGCATGGAATATCTTTTTCCATCCCCTCATTTTCAGTCTTTATGTGTCCCTAGGTCTGAAGTGGGTCTCTTGTAGACAGCATATATATGGGTCTTGTTGTATCCATTCAGCAAGCCTGTGTCTTTTGGTTGGAGCATTTAATCCTTTCATGTTTAAGGTAATTATCGATATGTATGTTCCTATGACCATTTTCTTAATTGTTTTGGGTTTGGTTTTGTAGGTCCTTTTCTTTTCTTGTGCTTCCCACTTAGAGGAGTACCTTTAGCATTTGTTGTAGAGCTGGTTTGGTGGTGCTGAATTCTCTTAGCTTTTGCTTGTCTGTAAAGCTTTTGATTTCTCCATCGAATCTGAATGAGATCCTTGCTGAGTAGAGTGATCTTGGTTGTAGGTTCTTCCCTTTCATCACTTTAAGTATATCATGCCACTCCCTTCTGGCTTGTAGAGTTTCTGCTGAGAGATCAGCTGGCAACCTTATGGGAGTTCCCTTGTATATTATTTGTCACTTTTCTCTTGCTGCTTTCAAAAACTTTTGTCTTTAATTTTTGCCAGTTTGATTACTATGTGTCTCAGCTTGTTTCTCCTTGGGTTTATCCTGTATGGGACTCACTGCGCTTCCTGGACTTGGGTGGCTATTTCCTTTCCTTTGTTAGGGAAGTTTTCAACTATAATCTCTTCAAATATTTTCTCTGGTCCTTTCTCTCTCTCTTCTCCTTCTGGGACTGCTATAATGCGAATGTTGTTGCATTTAACGTTGTCCCAGATTTCTCTTAGGCTGTCTTCATTTCTTTTCATCCTTTTTTCTTTAATCTGTTCTGTAGCAGTGAATTCCACCATACTGTCTTCCAGGTCACTTATCCGTTCTTCTGCCTCAGTTATTCTGCTATTGATTCCTTCTAGTATATTTTTCATTTCAGTTATTGTATTGTTCATCTTTGTTTGTTCTTTAATTCTTCTAGGTCTTTGTTAGACATTTCTTGCATCTTCTCAATCTTTGCCTCCATTCCTTTTCCGAGGTCCTGGATCATCTTCACTATCATTGTTCTGAATTCTTTTTCTGGAAGGTTGCCTATCTCCACTTCATTTAGTTGTCTTTCTGGGGTTTTATCTTGTTCCTTCATCTGGTACATAGCCCTCTGCCTTTTCATCTTGTCTGTCTTTCTCTGAATGTGGTTTTTGTTCCACAGGCTGCAGGATTGTAGTTCTTCTTGCTTCTGCTGTCTGCCCTCTGGTGGATGAGGCTATCTAAGAGGCTTGTTCAAGTTTCCTGATGGGAGGGACTGGTGGTGGGTAGAGCTGGCTGTTGCTGTGGTGGGCAGAGCTCAGCAAAACTTTAATCTGCTTGTCTGCTGATGCGTGGGGCTGAGTTCCCTCCCTGTTGGTTGTTTGGCCTGAGGTGACCCAACACTGGAGCCTACCTGGGCTCTCTGGTGGGGCTAATGCAGACTCTGGGAGGGCTCATGCTTCCCAGAACTTCTGCTGCCAGTGTCCTTGTCCTCACAGTGAGACATAGCCACCCCCTGCCTCTGCAGGAGACCCTCCAACACTAACAGGTAGGTCTGGTTCAGTCTCCTATGGGGTCACTGCTCCTTCCCCTGGGTCCCGATGCACATACTACTTTGTGTGTGCCCTCCAAGAGTGGAGTCTCTGTTTCCCACAGTCCTGTCAAAGTCCTGCAATCAAATCTTGCTAGGCTTCAAAGTCTGATTTTCTAGAAATTCCTCCTCCCGTTGCCGGACCCCTAGGTTGGGAAGCATGACGTGGGGCTCAGAACCTTCACTCCAGTGGGTGGACTTCTGTGGAATAAGTGTTCTCTAGTTGGTGAGTCACCCACCCAGCAGTTATGGGATTTGATTTTATTGTGATTGTGCCCCTCCAACCATTTCATTGTGGCTTCTCCTTTGTCTTTGGATGTGGGGTATCTTTTTTGGTGAGTTCCAGTGTCTTCCTGTCGATGATTGTCCAGCTGCTAGTTGTGATTCCAGTGTTCTTGCAAGAGGGAGTGAGAGCATGTCCTTCTACTGTGCCATCTTTCTACCTCAACCCTTTTTGGAAATATTGGGTTGAAAAAGGTGCCACTAAGGAAAGGAATAGCAATGATATGTTAAATTTTGGTAAGACCTTTTTTATATATTTCCCAGAAACTGAGGAAGTGAATGGCTCTAATGACTGGGTAATAAATTTCTGCAAGTGGTAGTTTTCATTTTTTTTTTTTGCCTTTGATAGAATTTTAAAAGGATCAATCAAGTTAAAGTTGATATATTGTTAAAAGTAATTTTTGAGACTAGATCCCTTTGTTTTTGTGTGTCTTTGTTTCTTTGGCTTATATTTCAGTCATGCAAAGAAATAAGTGATGTTGCCAAAAGAAGACTTCTTCAAGTCCGTTCTGTGTATGTATTGAACAATTTTTCCCAGTGCTTATATCTATAAAAATAAAAAATAGACATAGAATTGATGGAATTAATGAACTGAATTGTTAAAAGCCCCATTCATCTTGTAAAGAAATGCATTTCCTGTAAATTGGTGCAGCCACTATGGAGAACAGTATGGAGGTTCCTTAAAACACTAAAAGTAGAGTTACCATATGATCTAGCAATCCCAGTCCTAGGCATATATCCAGAAAAGATGAAAACTCTAATTTTAAAAGATACATGCACCCCGATGTTTGTAGCAGCACTATTTATAATAGCCAAGACTTGGAAGCAACCTAAGTGTCCACCCACAGATTAATGGATAAAGAAGATGTGGTATATATGTACAATGGAATATTACTCAGCCATAAAAAAGAATGAAATAATGCCATCTGCAGCAACGTGGATGGACCTAGAGATTATCATACTAAGTGAAATAAGTCAGATGGAGAAAGACAAATATCATATGATATCACATATGGGGAATTAAAAAAATGATACAAATGAACTTATTTACAAAACAGAAACAGACTCAGACATAGAAAACAAACTTAGCTTACTAAAGGGAAAGGTTGGGGAGAGGGATAAATTAGGAGTTCGGGGTTAACAGATAAAAAGAACTACATATAAAATAGATAAACAACAAGGACCTACTGTATAACACAGGGAACTATATTCAATATCTTGTGATAACTTATGGAAAGGATCTGAAAAAGAATATATATAGGGCTTCCCTGGTGGTGCAGTGGTTAAGAATCTGCCTGCCATTGCAAGGGACATGGGTTCGAGCCCTGGCCTCGGAAGATCCCACATGCCGTGGAGCAACTAAGCCCGTGCACCCCAACTACTGAGCCTGAGCTCTAGAGCCCGCAAGCCACAACTACTGAGCCCACGTGCCACAACTACTGAAGCCTATGTGCTTAAAGCCCATGCTCTGCAACAAGAGAAGCCACGACAATGAGAAGCCTGCACACCACAACGAAGAGTAGCCCCCACTCACCACAAGTAAAGAAAGCTCGTGCACAGCTACGAAGACCCAACACAGCCAAAAATAAATAAATAAATATTTTAAAAGTGTATATATATATATATATATATATATATATACAGCAAATTGATTCATCATATATATATATGAATCACTTTGCTGTACACCTGAAACTAACACAACATTGTAAATCAACTATACTTCAATTTTTAAAAATTCATTCCCAATATAGTTTTACTTTTTGTCAATTTATCAAAATTGTGTTATTATTTATGTTGTTTTAATTAATTGTATAAAGCTAATAATTGTCAACAAGAAGAAATTTTTTAAACACTTAGAGACTTATAGGAAATTAAAAACTAAAAATCAATTTTGTAGTGTAGAAATAAAATGATCCAATCAATGAACGAAAATCCAAGCATATCATTATATTACTTTGGGATAAACTTCTATGGGGAAATTAGAAATATGTGTTCTAGAAGAAAAAAGAACAGTGTGAAATTCCTAGCTGTTGGAGAAGAATTTAAGTATTTTTAAATGGATGATGGTATTTATATTTCATCAAATATATGGTATTTAGTCTCCATTCCATACATTGAAAAGAGTGATGGAACACTTTTATTTTTAAATGACAGTATTTATGAGATGCCATCAAATATATCCTTTGCAATTATTTAGACTTATGATGAAAATTTTTATATGTCAACTTTAAAACATATGAGGGAACATGGGGTTTTTAAAAATGAACTTAGTGATTATGTCAGTGAAAACATTTGAAGACCACTGTAATAATTCCCAAGTAACGCATGATATTTCACAGATGCTCCCAGCTGAAAGACTGTTGTTGATTTCTACTGTGGTCTAATCTCTGCCCTCTTGTTAAACGAAATCCACCAGGACTATTTGGAAAATACTTGCCAAGAAGCACTTAAACTCTGGAGTTTCTAATGAATTGAGGTCACTGCTGCATTCAGTAGTTTATTTAATAGTCATGACCCTGGGCTTCCCTGGTGGCGCAGTGGTTAAGAATCCGCCTGCCAATGCAGGGGACACAGGTTTGATCCCTGGTCTGGGAAGATCTCACATGCTGCAGAGCAACTAAGCCCGTGCGCCACAACTACTGAACCTGCGCTCTGGAACCCGCGAGCCACAACTTCTGAGCCTGCATGCCACAACTACTGAAGCCCACGCACCTAGACCCCATGCTCCTCAACGAGAGGAGCCACCGCAATGAGAAGCCCGCACGACAACCAAGAGTAGCCCCTGATCACCGCAACTAGAGATAGCCTGCGCGCAGCAATGAAGACCCAGTGCAGCCAAAAATAAATATAAGTAAATAAGTAAATTAAAAAAAAAAAAAGAAGCTCATGGGCAAGAATGTTAATTTTGAATGCCCAGAGTTTCAGCTGTAAACAGAAATGACTAAATAAAATATCATTCACAATTTAAAAAAAAGAATACATGGGGCTTCCCTGGTAGCGCAGTGGCTAAGAATCCGCCTGCCAATGCAGGGGACACGGGTTCGATCCCAGGTCCGGGAAGATCCCGCATGCCGCGGGGCAACTAAGCCCGTGCACCACAACTACTGAGCCTGTGCTCTAGACCCCGTGGGCCACAACTACTGAAGCCCGTGGGCTTAGAGCCCGGGCTCTGCAACAAGAGAAGCCACCGCAGTGAGAAGCCCACGCACCGCAACGAAAACCCAGCGCAGCCCAAAAAATAAATTAATTAGTTAAAAAAAAAAAAAGAATACATGACTCACTAATGTTGGGACAGGGACATTTCGGGAACCCCAATTTATATTTTATGTCAATTATAGCAAGTACATCTTAGTTCAATACTTTAATGTGTCAATTTCAGTGAATACAACAGATTTCCAAAATGAAATGGTTGAGTCCCAGTTTAAGAAGGCATCTGGCTAGGTGTCCATTAGCTTCTCCCAAGAACCCATTAAAATTCCTTAAATGACTTAGGAAAAGATTAAGACTGTTAACAACAGGTGGATAAGGTAAATGGCATCTGTAAGGAAACTAAAACACAGAATTTAAAACTACATTAGAAGCAAGAAAAAGCTGAATGGTATGGAGGGCAAACTTTAGAAGCTTTCTTAGAAAACGGAGGAAATGAACAAAAGATATGAGAATGAAGAGAGATGAGATCATAGACTCAAAGGGCAGAGAATGGAGATCTGACAGCTACACAGTTGTGTCAAAGAAAATATGAAACTTTAGGGGCATAAACTCACAAAGGCAAGAGAAAAAGTACAGGGGGACAATAGCACTAAACTTTTGGAAAAGGGAGAACAAATAAGAGTGGTAAATATTTAGCAGATCAGAGAAGGGTGCATCCAAAGCCACAGTGGAGAAAGCTGAAAACAAACCCAACATATACCACTGAGTCGTCAAAAGGCTCAGGAATTTGTTGCAAAAGGTACCTATGAAAGAATTGGCTGAACCTTTAAGAAGCAGTTTGATTCCCTCGCCCACACTGAGTGGCCAGGTGACTATCCCCTCCAGCCCTGGCAAAAGACTGGAGGTTTGTCTCTGAAAAGCGTAAACACAGAGCAAGGCTGAGAGCCAGAGTATAGCACTGAAGCTAAGAAGATTAGGGGATGGTTGCACGCTGCATGCTGGCTCCCCTAGGTCTCTTCCCTAACTGGGTCCTCCAACACAGGTGACCAGGTCTTTGCCCTCCAGGCAGGATATTAGTATCTTCTCTGGGAAAATCTGACCAGCCTAGTTCTGAAGAAATGGGCTTTAGAAATTCACCTGCCCTTTGGCTTATAGTCAACAAATGCTATCTAAGCACTCAGTTTCCAATCAGCTTTTCAAATTCTCAGTTTTAAATGTGAATACACAACCAAGGATTATCAAATGTTAAGGAATGCCTTGAATATTAAATAAAGAGGCCAAGTCAAACAAATAAAGAGTAAAAGGCAACTTTTTTTGTGATGTGGACCATTTTTTTAAAGTATTTATTGAATTTGTTACAATATTGCTTCTGTTTCATGTTTTGGTTTTTTGGTTACGAGACAGGTGGGGTCCTAGCTCCCTGACCAGAGATCGAACCTGCACTCCCTGCACTGGAAGGCAAAGTCTTAACCACTGGACTGCCCGGGAAGTCCCATAAAAGACAATTTGAAGGAAGCAGACTATGTAAGGAAAAGAAAACTTTAAAAAAATCATTAATCCACGAGGAGATATTATGTTCATGAAATAAGAACAAGATCATATTAGCTACTGGGAAGTAGCCGCATAGCACAGGGAGATCAGCTTGGTGCTTTGTTTCCATCTAGAGGGGTGGGATAGGGAGGGTAGGAGGGAGATGCAAGAGGGAGAGGATATGGAGATATATGTATACGTATAACTGATTCACTTTGTTATACAGCAGAAACTAACACACCATTGTAAAGCAGTTATACTCCAATAAAGATGTTTAAAAAAAAAATTGTGTCCAGGACTTCCATAGGAAACCTGGGTATCTTCTCTATCATTTTTTAAAAGCAAAAGAAGACGTTCACAGATAATCTTTAAAAGCATATATCTCTATCTGATAGAGATATATAAAAGCATATATCTCTATCTGAAGCCTCATATCTCTATCTGAGAGATGACTCAAAAAAACCCTCAAAGATCATGTTATAAAAGAACTCTCTGGTGGTATTAAAATAAGGTGAACAAAGAATTTCATCAATGTATTTTTATAATTGTGGTTTCAAAACAATTCAACTGTGAAAAATTACTGAAAGACGAAACAATAATTTCATAATAGTAGCAACTAACATAAAGTGTTAGTCTCTGGTCTAAATGCTTTACATGAATTACCTCATTTAACCCTCCGAACAGCCCAATGATGGTAGATACCATAATTATGTCTATTTTACAGATGAAGAAACTGAGGCACAGGGGAGTTTAGTAATTTGCCTAAAGTCACACAACTAGTGTACTTGCTATTTAACTATGTCTCTATGCTGTGACCCTGAGATTGGAACTCTGCTAATCATATTTCCTAGACTTCCTTGCAAAGTGGCTCCCTGTGTCTGCTAATAAGAGGCACTGGAAGAAAACTGTAGGGAGAGAGTAGGAAAGAAGGCTTGTGCTTTCTGTTTTCTAGTACTGTCAATATTGTTCCACCATTAGCAGCAGACAGTTGGCTCTAGCTCCCAACTTCTTTGGGCACTCCTAGCATGAATCTTGCTTTGCCCCTCAGAGGAATCTTCAGCAGGGGTGGGGCAGGGAACCCTCTCCTCCTCTGAAATCCAAGCACCAGCTGCAGAGAGCCTCCCCTTAAAGATCTGAGCACCAAACCTACAGGGCCTCTCCTCTGAGCTCCTAGGTTCTAGAAACTTGATTTCTTCCTTTTGTTCTCACAGTCCTAAAGGTTGAAGCTTCTTCCTGCAGTTACTAATCTCTGGTTACCTTAGCTTCTTGTTTTTTCCTTTTAGTCTTCTAACTCCTCTGTAACCAATTCCCTGTATTTAATATCTTCTGTTTGAAATACTTAGTGTGTTTCTGTTTTTCTAATTGGACCTTGACTTATACAGTTAGTAAATGACAGGGCTGGGATTCAGATCCAGTAGCCTGACTCCAGAGCTCATACTCTTAATTGCTATTCATATTATTCTAAGTGCTTAAAAACAAAACAAAAATAAGACAAAAAAGTAAACATGACTTTAAATAACCCTTGGGACAAAGAGGGACCAAAAATTGTAAAATGTAATTGGAGTATTTAGGTCTTAAATAATGATTAGAGAAAAATTAAAACACTGTGACACACAAAAGCTATATTTATTGAGGGTGAAGCTCTTAGCTTTAAATGGTTTTATTTTTAAACAAGAAAGAAAAAAGCAAATACACCAAATATTTATCTAAATAATTAGAAACATAATAAAATAAACCAAGGTAGGGAATTCCCTGCCTGGCAGTCCAGTGGTTAAGACTCGGTGCTTTTACTGCCATGGGCCTGGATTCGATCCCTGATTGGGGAACTAAGATCCCAAAAGCCACATGGTGCAGAAAAAAAGATAAAATAAAGTATACCAAGGTAAAACCAAAGGAAAAACAAAATATAAACAAAAGTAGAAAATATGCCAGTCTCATGTCTACTTTTGCTTGTCATTTTACCATTTTTTAAAATCCTCAGTGCCTGGCAGACCTCAGAGCTCCTTGCACGTAGTGGAAGAAGTCGGTTTTAATGCAATATTTTCTCTATCAACTAAAACTATTCACACACACATACATAGGTAATATACATGCATACTGAAAATGACAGGGAGGATATCCATCTGTCGTAGGGTTTACTTATGAGTAATGAGATCAATTATTTTTATTCTTCTTCCTTCTGCTTTTCTTCCTCCTGCTTTTCTGTATTTCCAAATTTTACAAAATGATTATGCATTATCATAACTAGAAAAAATGTTTTTAAAATAACCTTTCATCAAAAAATTTTAGAGTCCTTTGTTATAAAGCAGAAACTAACACACCATTGTAAAGCAATTTTATGCTAATACAGATGTTTAAAAAAATTTTTTTTAAAGGCCTAAGATCAAATTGGGGAAAAGTGTTTTCCATTTATGTGACAAGGGTGTTTTTTTTTTTTTTAATTTATTTACTTTTTATTTATTTATTTTTTTGGCTGCATTGGATCTTCGTTGCTGCACGTGGGCTTTCTATAGTTGCTGTGAGCGGGGGCCACTCTTCATTGTGGTGCGTGAGCTTCTCATTGCTGTGGCTTCTCTTGGTGCGGAGCACAGGCTCTAGGCACGTGGGCTTCAGTAGTTGCGGCACGCAGGCTCAGTAGTTGTGGCGCACGGGCTTAATTACTCCGTGGCATGTGGGATCTTCCTGGGCCAGGGATCGAACCTGTGTCCCCTGCATTGGCAAGTGGATTCTCAACCACTGCGCCACCAGGGAAGCCCAAGGGGTTTTAATTAATAACATTAATATATAAAGACCGGCACATCTAATCTAAAGTAGTCACTCAGACAATTTCTATCATATCACTCTAGTCTAATTATATTATGGTATTTACCATTATCCAACATTTTTCTTGACTTGTTTGTTCATTTACTGTGTTTTCCTTACCCTGACCCTAACATAGGCTCTCTTACAAGGAGAAACCTTGTTTATCTTGTTCCACATCAAATTGCCTATTCCTAGAACAGTGCCTAGTACATGCGAGGAGCTCAGTATATACCAACTGAATAAATAAAAGAGTACTTTCAATCAATTCTTAAAAATGAATGCTCCAACAGAAAAACTGTATAACAATGTGATTTTAAAATGAAGAAATATACATATCCAATAAGTTTTAGACTATAAACTCTGTAAGGAAAGGAATATGTCTACCTATTTATCATTATATTTCCAGTTCCTAACACAGTTTTGACATGAAATAGATACTTAATAAAACAATCAATGAATAAATGATTGAACATAATGTTAAAGAAAAAAATTTCATGACACTTGTCAAAGACAGTAAAGAAGACTTTATTCAGGAGGGACTATTGCAATGAGGATTTGGTGGTAGGGAAGAGAGACCAAGCTCAAATCCAAATCCAATCAGGATAAGTAGAGATCTATAGCCAAAGAGCAGGGTGGATGGAAAATTACTAAGAGGAAACATCAAGGCTAGGGGGAGTCTTGCTGGTCAGACTCAACAGGATTCTTGCCTTAAGGCGGCCCAAGGTGATAAGATATTGAGAGTGAAGGATAGGAATGTGACCAGATTTCCAGAGTGATCATCTATCAGGGGTGAGGGATTTTCACTCAACTGGCCCAGCAGAATTCTTGCTAAAACTGGACTAACTGGGCCAAGAACCGAGCCCAAGGTCAAAGTCTAGTCAAAAAGAGGACTCAGGGCTTCCCTGGTGGCGCAGTGGTTGAGAGTCCGCCGGCCGATGCAGAGGACACGGGTTCGTGCCTCGGTCCGGGAAGATCCCACATGCCGTGGAGCGGCTGGGCCCGTGAGCCATGGCCACTGAGCCTGCGCGTCTGGAGCCTGTGCTCCGCAATGGGAGAGGCCACAACAGTGAGAGGCCCGCGTACCGGAAAAAAAAAAAAAAAAAAGGTTCACTAACTTAAACAATGACAATTAAAGCGACAAGCACCATCTCTACTTATCAAAATGTAATAGAGGGGACTTCCCTGGTGGCGCAGTGGTTAAGAATCCACCTGCCAATGCAGCGGACATGGGTTTGAGCCCTGGTCCAGGAAGATCCCACATGCTGCAGAGCAACTAAGCCCTGTGCGCCACAACTACTGAGACTGCGCTCTAGAGCCCACGAGCCACAACTACTGAAGCCCGCGCGCCTAGAAGCCTGTGCTCCACAACAGAAGAAGCCACCGCAATGAGAAGCCCACACACCACAAGGAAGAGTAGCCCCCTGCTCGCCACAACTAGAGAAAGCCCGCGCGCAGCAACGAAGACCCAATGCAGCCAAAAATAAATTAATTAATTTAAAAAAATGTAATAGATCTCTCTCTCTTTTTTTTTTTCTTTTTCTTTTAAAGACAGGTCACCGGTAGAGAGTGACTGGGGGCTATTTTTTTTTTTTTTTTTTTTGCGGTACGCGGGCCTCTCACCATTGGGGCCTCTCCCGTTGCGGAGCACAGGCTCCGGACGTGCAGGCTCAGCGGCCATGGCTCACAGGCCCAGGCGCTCCGCGGCATGTGGGATCTTCCCGGACCGGGGCACGAACCCGTGTCCCCTGCATCGGAAGGCGGACTCTCAACCACTGCGCCACCAGGGAAGCCTGGGGGCTATTTTATTGTATTTTATTTATCTATTTATTTTGACCATGCTGTGTGGCATAAGGGATCTTAGCTCCCTGACCAGGGATTGAACCCATGCTCCCTTCATTGGGAGGGCAGAGTCTTAACCATTGGACCACCAGGGAAGTCCTAGATTTCTCTTTACACTGTACAAACTCAGTGTTCACAAGGGTACGGAAATACTTAGGATTTAACGTCTTTTAAGACCAAAAACTTCTTGAGTTACAAGGAGTATATCTATTTTGTTCATTGTAATAAACTTTCAAAGGCATAGCCCAGGGCCTCCCTGGTGGCACAGTGGTTGAGAGTCCGCCTGCCGATGCTGGGGACACGGGTTCGTGCCCCGGTCCTGGAGGATCCCACATGCCGCGGAGCGGCTAGGCTCTGAGAAGATCCCACATGCCGCGGAGCGTTAAGGCGTAGCCCACGGTGGGCACTTTAACATTTGTTAACTGCATCACTGAGTGGGGAGCAAATCAGTATTAACTTTCCTAGAGGGTACTTTGGCTCTATAGCTGTAAAAACATTCATACCTTTTGACCCAGTTATTCCATTAAAAAAGAAATCATAGCCTTAGGAAAAAAGTCAAAGAAGCACAAATAAGGATATTCATTCTAATCATATACAGTAAGTCCCCTGCATACAAACCTTCAAGTTGTGAACTTTCAAAGATGCAAACATGCAGTCCCTCAACATCAGGCATGAGTGAAATTGAAGCTTGCCCTCTATCTCCTATTGCTGACGATCCTTCAGCTCTACCATCTCCCACCTCCTCTCCCTCCTCCAGTCAGTAACTCTTCTTGCCTCTTCACTTGATGCCAGCCCCTGTATGCCAGCTGTTGTACTGTACTACTGTACTTTTCAAGGTACTGTACTGTAAGATTAAAAATGTTTTCTTTACTTTTTGTGTTTGTTTGTTTTTTATGTATTATTTGTGTGAAAACTATTGTAAACCTATTACAGTACAGTACTACGTAGCCAATTGTGTTAGTTGGGTGCCTAGGCTAACTTTGTTGGACTTAACGAACAAATTGGACTTACGTATGTGCTCTCAGAATGGAACTCATTTGTATGTAGGGGACTTACTGTATGTATAACAGTAAAATTTTAAAATAAAACGATACAGTATTCAAAGAACGTATTATTAAGAGCAGCCATTAAAAATAATGCTTCTGAAAAACATGTAATGAAATGGGAAACTATTAAATGAAAAAAAAAGTACCAAATATGTATTGTGATTCAATATGGTAAAAAAACAAAACAAAACAAAACAATTTATATATGGAAAAATGCTAAAAGGAAATTGATCAAAATGTCAATAGCACAAATAAATGGAAAGATATTCCATGCTCATGGATTGGAAGAATTAATATTATTAAAATGTCCATACTGCCCAAAGAAATATACAGATTCAGTGCAATCCCTATCAAAATTCCAATGGCATATTTCACAGAAACAGAACAAAAAAAATCCTAAAATTTGTATGGAACCATAAAAGACCCTTTATAGGCAAAACAATCTTGAGAAAGATGAACAAAGCTGGAGGCCTCATGCTCCTTGATTTTGAACTATATTACAAAGCTATAATAATTAAAACAGTATAGTATTGGAATACATACACATAGATCAATGAAATAGAATACAGGGCCCAGAAATAAACGCATGCATGTATGAAAAGGAGCCAAGAACATACAATGGGGAAAGAACAGTCTTTTCAATAAAATGTTGGGAAAATGGACAGCCACTTGCAAAAGAATGAAACTGGACCACTATCTTATACCATATACAAAACTCATCTCAAAATGGATTAAAGATTTGAAAGTAAGACATGAAATCATAAGACTCCTAGAAGAAAACATAAGCTACTTGACATAGGTCTTGGCCATGATTTTTTTGAATCTGACTCCAAAAGCAAAAGCAACAAAAGCAAAAATAAACAAGTGGGGCTACATTAAACTAAAAAGCTTCTGTACAGCCAAGGAAACCATCAACAAAACAAAAAGGCAACATACTGAATGGGAGAAAATATTTGCAAATCATCTATCTAATAAGGGGCTAATATCCAAAAATATAAAGAACTCATATGACTCAATAGCATAAAACAATCTGATTTAAAAATGGGCAGAAGATATGAAGACGTATTTTTCCAAAGAAGACATATGGATGGCCAATAGGTACATGAAAAGATGTTCTACACCGTCAACCATCAGGGAAAGGCAAATCAAAACCACAATGAGATATCACCTTACACCTGTTAAAATGGCTATTATCAAAAAGACTAGAAATAACAAGTGTTGGTGAGGATGTGGAGAAAAGGGTATCTTTGTGCACTGTTGGCAGGAATGTAAATTGGCATAGCCACTATGGAAAACAGAAGGAGTTTCCTCAAAAAAATAGAACTACCATATGATCCAGCAATTCCACTTCCTGGTATTTATCTGTAGAAAATGAAAACACTAATTTGAAAAGATATATGCACCTCCCTGTTCATCGTAACATTATTTACAATAGCCAAGGTATGTTAACAACCTAAGTGTTCACTGATGGATAAATGGATAAAGAAACTATGATATATATATACAATGGAATATTATTCAGCCATAAAAAAGGAAATCTTGCCACATGTGACAATATGAATGGACCTCAAGGGCATTATGCTAAGTGAAATAAGTCAGAGAAAGACAAATAGCATGTGATCTCTGTTATACATATATGTACATATCTCTTAGATGCAGAGAAGAGATTGGTGATTTCCAAAGGTGGGGGTGGGGTGAGGGGGCATGGTGGGAGAAACAGGTGAACTGTTTTCTTCCTGTTGTTTTTAAATAAATTGAGTTTTAATAAAAGATGAGGACTGAGAGCTGCCTATTGGACATATTAATGTGGAGAATTGTTGGAGACAGCAAGAATAGACAATCGTATTGAGGTGTTTTTGCAGGAAAGAGGTACAGAAAAATGGGGTAGTTGCTGGAGAAGGATGAAAATTCAAGGTAAATTGATGTTTAACTAATGACATCAAAATGAACTGCAGGAGAAGGTGGAAATATGAGAGACCTAGAATGTTTCACCTGCCTTTCATGTTATCCAAGAGGACTGAATATCCTATACACTTTATTCATCCATTGAGATTTACTAGTATCTAACTTGGACTTTCAGGTCTAGCAACAGTTTTGATGAAGGAATTCTGCTAAGAGAACATTTCTATGGTTAATCAGACTATTAGAATTCTATCTAATTAGGACCCTGATAAGAAGCATTGAATATGTTTCAGCAATTTTGTTTGATTTTTCGTTAAATTACTAATTCATTTGTTTAAAGTATTTATTGAGCACTCACTACATATGTGTGAGTCAGTTGCTAAGGACAGAAAGATGAATGTGGTGTAATCCTGAAGGGATAAACATGTAAACCAGTAACGACAGTACAAATTGATATGGGCTATAAATGAAGGTATAGTCGTCCCTCAGGATCTGAGGGGGATTTGTTCCAGAACCCTTCTCAGATACCAAAATCTGCTGATGCTCGAGTCCCTTACATAAAATGGCGCAGTATTTGCACATAACTTATGCACAAGAGATGATACTTTAAATCATCTCTAAATTATTATAAAACCTAATACAATGTAAATGCTATGTAAATAGTTGCTGGCCAAGGTAAATTCAAGTTTTGCTTTTTGGAACTTTCTGGAATTTTTTTTTTCTGAATATTTTCCATCTGTACTTGGTTTAATCCTCAGATGTGCAACTGTCAGATACAGAGGGCCAACTGTACATTCAAAGTGCTGTAGTAACAGTAAATAGCAGAACACAGCAGAAGGGGTAGTTGAAAGATTTATAGGGCAACTAAAGGGAGAAAGGGGATTTAGAGTTACAATAGGGCATTGGACTGGAAAATGTTGAGAGGTCCTTGAAAATTTGAGCTTCATGAAAACAGTGAATGCAAAAAAAAAATCAATAGCAATTATCTCTGAGTGATTTTTATTCTGAGTTGACTTCTTCATACTTTCTTCAGTGATTATATAATTACTTTTCTAACCAGAAAACAAAACAAAACCAAAAAAATCCAAGAAATCTTTTTAAAGAAAAGAAATGGTTGTTACTATGTCCCTTCTGCTAAACAGGGGCTCTCAAACTTGAAAATGCATCAGAATCACCTGGATGGTTGGTGAAAAGAGATTGTCACCTCTGCCCCTCCCTCCTATTCAACAGATCTAGGTGGGGCCTGATAATTTGCATTTCTAATAAGTTCCACTGGACTAAAAGATTGCAATATAGAATGGCTATATGGTACAGTGAAAATGAGTGGGTTTTGAGGTCAGGTTGTGATTCTGGTTCTGCCCTTTGCAGGCTGTGTGTAGCAACAGTTGACATACTTTAACCACACTCAGCCTGTTTCCACATTGATAAAATAAAAGTAACACACACCTCAGAAGTGTATTGTGAAGGCTGAATGATATGATTAAATATCCAATGCAGTGCAGGCCTTAGTTAAGGTCCTTAAATAATGTTGGTCCCCTTCCCTTTGATTTCCTCTACGGATGAACCACACATTTGCCATAACTGGGTTTACTGTGACATGGTTTAGTCACATCACAGGTCAAATCATTTCCTCCGAACCTAACAAACCATGCACATCCCTCTGCTAGTAACAAAATCTTCATTGTTCATTTATAAAATTGGGGATAATAGTATAATAGTGTCTACTTTGCACAGGCGCATCCATGAGGGTTAAACAAGATACTATGTTAAGTGCCTAAATCAGTAATTGGCATGTGGAAGACGTATAGTAACTTTCCTTTCCCTTTCCCTTTAATTGAATATTTCTCCATAGTATCTCCTTGACCAAGTTCAAAATGGTCTAGAATAACTCAAAACAACTTTTCCACCCTAATCAGATTGTTTTCTGTGTCACATTTAATTTGAAGTCAATTATTTGGTTTATTTAAATACTGGTAAGGACAGACTATATAAACTATTGTAGTGGATTTTCAAGGAGATAAGTAGAAGACTGTTACCTGATTCTGAGTAGTTGGTTGAGGTGACAATATACTTGAAAAGCTGCAAGGCCAGGGAGGACAAATCATACAGAAATAAGTGTGGTAGGAGTTTTGAGATTACAGTGGTTGATCTGACTATTTTACACTAAGATCTAGAGAATTACTGAGTTGTAAGAGAGCTATGGCTTTATGGCTGAGAAAATAGGTCCAGAGAGCTAAGTGGTCTAGGGGCACAGCTATGGAGTGGCAGGGGTTTCCCGTCTCCCAGTCCTGTGCTGCTTATAGATATGTTTCTTACCTTAAGGAGGCAGTTTGGTGTAGCTAGTTAAGCACTGGGTTCTGAAGTTAAAATGCTTGGATTTGAGTCCTGGTTTTTCCAGTTACTATCTGTGTGACTTTGGGCAAGTCACTTATCTCTATGCTTCAGTTCCTCCATCTATAAAGTGAAAATAATAATAGTACCTTATTTCATAGGGTTGTTGTGAGGATTCACTAACTTAATATATGTAAAGCATTAAAAACTGTAGTTTTGACATTATAACTGCCATTAGTCTCTAAGAGAATGGAAGACAAGAAGTCCAGTCTTCTGTTTTTTCCTTCTTTTTCTTCTTCTTTTTAAAACTTCCTCCCTCAGATTCTGATCAAAGCATCCACATGAGTGCTCAATAAATACATGTTAGCTACCTTAATCTTATAGGATAAAAACACATTTTTGTATCTCAGAAGTAAGACTTAGGATTTGCATAAGTCAGGCCTAGTCTGGTAACAGGAAAGTCTAGAGAAGTAAAAACTGAGATAGCAACAGATTCCAGGATCCAACAGGGCTTCTTTTAAAAAGCCAGGCAAGGGACTTCCCTGGTGGCGCAGTGGTTAAGAATCCACCTGCCAGTGCAGGGTACACGGGTTCGATCCCTGGTCCGGGAAGATCCCACATGCCGAGACGCAACTAAACCCATCTGCCACAACTACTTAGCCTGCGCTCTAGAGCCTGTGCGCTGCAACTACTGAGCCCCCGCGCTGCAACTACTGAAGCCCACGCGCCTAGAGCCCGTGCTCTGTAACGAGAAGCCACTGCAATGAGAAGCCCACGCACTGCAGCGAAGAGTAGCCCCCACTCTCCACAACTAGAGAAAGCCCACGCGCAGCAAACAAAGACCCAACGCAGCCACAAAAATAAAAGAAATTAAAAAAAGAAAATAAAAAAGCCAGGCAAAATCAATAGATGCAGAGAAAGATGGAGGTCAATGAATCTAATTTCAAATATGCTTTCCCATCTATTTTAAGATCTATTCCAAACTTCCTTGGAGAAAATCTAGACTTTTAAGGAAAGTGCAGAGAACATGCCTCCCATGGGCTTGCTTTGAGGGAATGTTTCAGCAGGTGCTGCATTCCGCCCTGGAGGTGGCTGCATGGATTTGTGAATTGAGGTGACAACACTGACTCCCTGAAAAGATGCTGTCTCTACACAGGAACTTTAACTGATAGTTTAACTACAGTGATACTACTTGAAACACAAGGAGGAAAGAGGAAGAGGAGGAGGAGAAAAGGGAGAAGGAAAAGAGGGAGGAGAAAAAAGAGAAGGAGGAGGAAGAGGAAGAAGCAGTAGAAACTGCCGTCAAGCCAGTCACAACTCAGTTCAGTAGTCATTTTAGAAAAAGCAAGAACCATCCCCCACCCCCGACCCCCCTCCGCCCTGGAGCAGCTTTCTCTACGCTCCTCAAATGACTGCTGAAAAAAATCTGGGACTAATTTACAAGCCAAGAAGGCTGTCGCAGAATTAGGGAGAGCAGGTGGAGGTGAGAAATAACCTATATTGAGGGACTTGAAACATCATGGATTTGGGGAGGGGGGATGGGCAGGGATTTGGCACTACCTTCAGCATCATCTATCAGGAAATCTAGGGATGGAAGAAGGTTCCAAGAGGGGTCCCAAATCTTCTGCATTTTGCAGATGCAAATCACATCGTCCACCTCCACTCTCGGCACTCGGGCGGTATCAAGATAAAATAAGCATCAAAAGGGGAATCTTGAAGTGAAAACAAATAGCAGAAGGTCAGCCTAGAGTTCTTGTGTGGGAGTGGCTTAACAAAGGTCAGCACAGCCACAGCATCAGAAAAGGTGGAAAAGGTAACCAACAGACGAGCCCCAAAGTTTGGGGTTTGGGTCTTCTGGTACCCTACGATTTGCCCCGCACACACACCCTTTAAGTTTCTCAGTTTGAGTCTCGCCTGTAGACTTCCTGAAAAGATACGGTCTTATTAAGCGTTCTCACAGCGCCTAGCTCAGAGCTGACCCGTGAGCCGGTTCTCAATAACATCTGGGAGCAAAAGCGGCTTTTGAAGTTGGAGGAGGAAGGGCTCTGGGTTTATTTATGTTAGGGTTGGCTTTCGGGTGTGGCCTGGCACCAACTGCCAGCAAAAATTTCCCGATCACCTCCGGTCTTCCACCTCTGCCCAGGTGACGTCGGTAAGCCCCGCAGGGCCAGCTAGGGGCTAAGCGGCTAAGCGGCTAAGCCGCGTCCTTCAGGTGTCAGTCTCGATCCGCTCGGAAACCACAATCCCCAGAATCCCTTGGGCAGGGAGGTCAAGTCGCAAATAAGATGGCTCCAGAAGGGTGGGACATGCAGCAGGGTGGAAACCCTGGTCCCTGGCAGTTTCTTTACCGGATGTGTTTAAATAACTGAATCCCCACAAATGCACCACTCCACTAACCACCTCCGTGGCCGAGGAGGCCACCGCAGCCGCCTCTCTCGGTCGTCCAGGGGCATCCTGGGAGTTGCAGTCCAGTCGCTGGGCTGCGCCGAACAACCTTTCCCATAGTGCCCTACGGGTCGGGCAATTTCAACGTTCTTTTCCAAAACTCTCTCCACACTGAGATCCCCTTTCCCCGGTCCCCTTCTCTCCGACAACTCCTTCCAGTCTGTGGCGACAGAGCGCCGGCCGCCGGCGGCCTGGGCCCGTGGTCGGGTCGCCCCGAGAGGCACTTCCGGTGGCGGTTCACTTCCTGGTTGGGTGGATGGAGCCGAGCGGGAGCGCGCGCGGGGGAGGGGCGGCGGGTTAGTCTCCTCCGGGCGCTCCGGGGATCAGCTGGCGGGCGGGCGGGCGCCGAACGCGTCCCCGGCTCTCGCTGCAGCGCCGCCTCCTCTTCTTGTCGCAGGCCGGCCCGGCGGCCGTGACAATGTTGCGGCGCTGGTAGCTGGGCGCCGGCCGCCAAGCCATCTCAAGTGGGTGCCGCTGGGATGCTGCCTCGCGGGGCGGCGGGGAGACCGGGGAGGAGGGGAAGCAGTGCCGGGTTGGGTCAGCGCTGCCCGAGGCGGCCCGAATCCCTCGTTTTTCAGACCCCGGGGCACAGGGTCCCGGGTTCTGGGGCCGGGGACTCGTTTTCAGCCCCAGGGTTTTTCTAAGAAAATGCATGCAGCGTTTCCCCAGGATGGTGGCTTTTGCTCCCCCTAGGACTCAGCAGTTGAATTTTTAAGTGTGTTACTGATTCATCCTCTCTCTCTTCCTCTGTCATCACAGGTTTAAACTTACACGAATCGCTCTCTTGAGGAGGAGGGGACCGCCGCGCGATTGACACGCATATTCCTATAGGCATCCTCCCTCAGCCCCCACCCCCTCGGCCGGATTCGGGTGGCTCCTCTCCTAGCTGAAATCCGAGAAGAAATCCTTGGATCTCTTGTTAAAAAAAAAAAAAAAAAAAAAAAAATCTAGAAACCGTCGGTATTTTGCTTTACTGCTTCCTTTTCGCAAGATGAAGAAGTTTTTCGACTCCCGGCGAGAGCAGGGCGGCTCTGGCCTGGGCTCCGGCTCCAGCGGAGGAGGGGGCAGCACCTCGGGCCTGGGCAGTGGCTACATCGGAAGGGTCTTTGGCATTGGGCGACAGCAGGTCACTGTGGACGAGGTGTTGGCGGAAGGTATGGTGGGACTCTTTCAGTGCGCCGTAAATTAAAATCTTGTGCTGATGCAGCAAGACGTTGAATGTATGAATGGGTTTTGACCAGTTGACCCTCCCTTCCCCCTCCCCTTGCCCTGTGAATCATTGTCCTTGAGAAATTTGAAACTGAGATTTCAAAGTGACAGGGCTTTATGGGGTGGGGGGAATTTGCCAGAAATTGTTTACCTCGGTGGCCTTTTATTTAAAAAAAATTTTTGACAAGCCAATTCTTGCCTGCCTCACCGAATTATGAGGATCAGACGAGAAAACGTATGTGTGAAAGTGTAAAGCTTTACATCAGATGTAGGGTGTGGGGCTTGTCATCCTCCTAAAACTTGAAATACGGATGTGAGGGCTGAGCGGTGGGGATGGAGGACCTTTAAGAGCGGTTTCTTCTCCTACCCAACTTTCCCACTCCCTTGAGCAGGCACTGGAAGGAAGAGAGGATTTTCAGAGAATCAGAGTGTGTTTTTCTAAGATCCAAGGGCTCTTGTTGGATTTGACTAGGTTTGTTTCCTGACCCAACTGTAATCAGGTCCCCAGGATGCAGCTAAGATAACAAATTACATGAAATGAATGTAGTTATTTTGAAATCAGTCCAGTAGGCCCCTCTTTCTCCTGTTCTTGTTTTTCGGTTTTTGGTGTGTGTGTGTGTGTGTGTGTGTGTGTGTGTGTGTGTGTGTGTGTGTGTGTGTGTGTGTGTTTGTGGTTGTGTTTTGCCAGAAGAATTACTTGAGAGTGGCCTCCGATTTTTTCTTTTTCTCTTTTGGAGAGGATGTTAATGTTATTTAGATCTGCTGTGTAAATTCCCTACACGTGTTCATCTGTGTATCTATAGACATGTAGATATATATCTTTATCCCCCAGGCTGTCCTGTAATCTTTGCATGTCTCTTTTGGTAACCTTAACGTCGACCTTCATAATTATGCCAGACTCATAATTTTCACAGCCCATTGCCTGCCTAGTGAGCTTTTATTTTTAATAAAAGCAGCAATTTCCTTGGCATGAAGCTATTCCAACTAATTGGATGGGGCCAACCTGCTGTAGGTTGTTTTATCAGCCGAGAGGGGATGGGGGAAGGGGAGGCCTCTATTAATGCAGCATGGTGGGGGAACAGTTTATTAGCAGGAGAAGAAGCCTTCTTGCAAGCTAAGGTTGGAGCAAGGGCCCCAACCTGGGCTTGGGACATGCCTGACACGGTGAGTGTTGCTCGTGGTGGGTTTGGAGGAGGAGCTGTTTGGCTCTCAGCTTGTGTCGGCATGGGATTCAGCTGGGCCCAGTTTTCTGGGGTTACGGTTGAAGACTTTTTAAAAACACTGGTTTAAAAAAGACCTGGTAGTTGATGTCCTTATGAAATTGTTGCTCTTTTCCATTTTCAGTACTGCTCTAGCTGGACTTAATCCGGGGCCTGAGTCACTGTCCCTCTGGATCCTTCCTTGTGGGCTTTGGTGCAGGATGGGAGATGCTTCTGTGCCCGCTGCCAGATCCACACCCTTGAGTCTGGTCTGTCTGTTTCATACCTGTGCCAAATCCCTTGACTGCGGTGGGATGGAGAAATGGAGAAGGAGTGTGTGTGAGAGAGAAATCAAGAGGAAGGAGGGGGCCCAGAGCTCTTTCCTTCCCTCTCAACGGCCTCTGCTGAACTTAGAGCCCAGAAACATTTTGTTCAGCTAGGATATTGTCTCATTAGAGGTGATGCTACCCTAAGCAGTGCCTTTTCTTGGAGTCTGAGTTGACGGGGAGGAGAAAAGGCAAAATTGGTCTTTTTTATCTAGGCTGCCCTTCTCTTCCCCAGAATTCATCCCTGAGAACTGCACATCATGCATGATGGTATTTTTAAATGGAACTGAGGGCTTGCAGCTCTGTATTCATTCATTCATTCATTCAACAAACAGTTATGGAATGTCTGTGATGTGCCAGGCACTGTGCTGGGCTCTGGGGAATATGATTTAAAACTAGATGCTGGAATTTACAAACTACTTTGAGAGATGGAAAACAGCCACTTAAGACAGAGCAATCTGTGCTATCATGGAGATAAGCTTAGGGTGCAGTGGCCTCCAATTTTAGAGAGCCAAGAACTGCTTGCGGCAGGAAGTGACTGACTGAAGGACGAGCAGGAGTTATCCAGGTGCGGTGACGGCACGGACAAAGGCTCAGCTAGGTCTGGCAGTGTCGCCCTCTTTATGTTCTTTGACTGTAACTGAATTTGAGTATGTGGTTCTTAGAAGTATGTAGCTGTGTAGGAGCCAGTATACAAAGTACTTGTGAAGAACCCACCAAGTACAAAGACACTGCTGGGTTCTGGGAAGGATATAGGGAGGTTTAAAGTATGATGCCTGCGTTTAAGGAGCTGTCAGTGAATTTATGAAAACAAGGCAAACATTCACCCCTACAGCAGCACGGTTACCAGGGCTGTCTGTGGAATCAGGTAGATCTAGGTTCAAATTCTGGATCTGTTCTTTACTAGCTGTGAAACCTTGGGTAAGACATTTCAGACCTCTCTTGAATCTCTGTTTCCCTCTGGCACTCTCAAAGTGTGGAGCCTCGGTCCAGAGCGTCAGCATCACGTGGGAGCTTGTTAGAAATGCAGATTCAGGCCTCACCCCATAAATTTGGTTGTGGGGCTTTAACAAGTTCCTGGAGAGATTCTGCTGCAAGCTAAAGTTTCAGAACCACTGCCCTACGGAGCGGTCTTGAATATTAACTGAGGCAATGTATGTAAATTATTTAACATTTTTCAGATGTTCAATAATTGGTAGCCATTACTTCTCAGCCAGGAGGAATGGGGGGCAATGTGAAGGCTAGTTTGACTGCAGCAATCTGCAGCTTTCCTTTCCCCCAGTGTGGGTAGACACAGCCAAATGTTCTTTGCAGAGGCGTCAGCAGCTCCTTAAAGGGTCAACAGATGTTTTGGGTGGCCATGCTCCTTCCTGAACCCTCTTCGCTCTGAGTCCCCGGGTGCTGACCTAGTCACCAGTCCCAGCCAGTGTTGCCTTCGGATGATGAGAGTCATGCATCAAAGTGCCCAGGGCAGTGGCCAGGCAGTTCAGGGAGGGATGATGTGCTGGGCTTAGAGCTCAGACCCTGTTACCACCTCATCTCACTGACCGTCCCTTTTTCCCTCATGTGGGTTTGGTCTGTACTTTACAGTGAGGAATCGCAGGAACCCCAAGGAGGAGGTGCTGGGGTGTAAGGCAGGAGAGTGCCTGGGCTGCCTTCTTTCCATCAGCGGCATCAGCCCCAGTCACCCAGTTTCCCAAACTAGTCCAGTGAGGGTTTGTCTGTCTGGGGGAAGTGAAGGTTCTAAGTCACGAGGGGTCTGGCTTTGTGTAGGCTGGTGCAGGGGAGGATGTTTTCTCTCTAGCTTCCTCAGTGAAGATGCCATGATGAGATGCTAAATCATGTGTGAGGTAACAGGCGTGTGATGTCAAGGGAAGATCTGGTTTAAGCTTCCAGAATGAGCTCAGTGGGAAAAGTGGAGCAATGCTCAAAGGAGGACTGAGAGGCTACGCTTTTGTCATATCCCCTTAGCTATATGAGGCCTTACATCTAAGCTCCAGACAATACGTAAATGTTGACTACCTGCTGTGTCCAAGACAGCATTCCTGAACATTCTGTATAAGGTGGAACAGGGGGCCCTTCAGGAAAGTTTTCTGACCTACACTAAAGGAATTCAGGTCTAGGGCTCATGAGAACTACTCAGTAAGTCTCCATGTCAGTAAACTTTGACAGTTTCTCCTACCTACAGTGCAAAGTAGTGAGGCTTAAAAAATATGTGTGAAATCACCTAAACCTAACAAATGTCTGTGCGTGTGTGTGTGTGTGTGTGTGTGTGTGTGTGTATGTATGGCATAAATATGTATTGGTGGTATCAGTATGACGCATGCATGTATTCGTTTAGTGAACGTTTGTTGGTGCCTTCTCTGTGGCAGGTGCTGTATTAGGCTCCAGAGCTACTGGGATGAATGGGACTTGGGCCCGGCTCTTAAGAAGCTCATAGACCAGCAAATAACGCTACGATAAGTGTGCAGCGCTTAGCGTGGTCCTGGGTGTGGACTAGGTGGTAAAAAGATGTTATGAGATGATAAAGGGCCTGGGGCTGAGGGTTTCCGGATGAAGTGTCATTTGAACAGGAATGGAAATTAACCAGCATATGTTCCGGATGAGGGTTACTCAAGCCTTTCTAAGCAGAAAGAATAGCACATGCAAAAGTGCGGAGCAGGGAGACAGTATGGTGAGTTCTGGGAAAACTGGCTAGTCTGGTGTTATCATTTTGGTTAGTAGAAGTTTCCCTTCCAGAGTCAAGGAAAGAAGGACATGGCATGGTAGAAGGAAGTTGTTTTACTCCCTGGCTGTGCTGGCTGCTTGCTTTCCCCAGTGGCCCTGGGCCTTCTGAGTAACCATTGGCTAGCTGTCCAGTGTGCACTGCTTCCCTCTGTGCCTCAGCCCTTTGCCAGTAGTGGGGGCGAGGAGGTGGCTGGTGTCTGGGAAGGAGTGGTCCCGAAGGTTTGAGGAGAGGCAAGAAGCTTGAAGCAGAAGCAGCCAGGGGAGTGAGAAGACCAGTGTTACAGGAAGGAGTGGACAGGGGAGATAATGAGGGTGTTTGGCCCAAGCAGAAGGTATGTTGGAGAGAAAAGAAAAGGAAATAAGGCCACAGAGAGCTTCAGCGCCAGGCAGGGAGCTTGGCTATAAGCATGTGAGGTCTTCCCTTGATGCAAACAACCAATTTGACCCCTCCCACTTCAGATGTCTTTGCCTGCTGGGAAGTCTGGTTTTTTAGTGGCAACTGCAGATTTTCAGGGGGTGGCTTGTGAATGGTGTCTTCTTCCTGGCTTCGGGCATGATGACGGTTATAGCTTTGCTAAATATAGCCAAATCTTGAATTCAGAAATGAAATCTAGAATAAGTCATTGCGTGGTCAAAGCCTTTCCTTTGGTCTTTCTAACGAAGTCACACTCATTTAATGAGAGGTCATGAAGAGAGAGAAACAGTTTCATATGGGTTTCGAGAGGGAGGGTATGGGGGGAGGCATACACTTGCACCTTGGTAGCTAAAACAGGAAAATCTTGGTAAATATTAATAAAGAGCACATGAAAACATACTACTGCATCAGAGCAGTCATTTTACCTTGCAGTATTTGAAAGTTGACACTTGAGACAGAAAGGGGACTCACCCCACTGTCCACCTTCATCTTGTCCTCTTCAAAGGATAGATGCTTTCTGAGCTGCTTAAGAAATCCCTGTGCCATCTGCATCTTTAAGAGCCAAACAATGATAATCATAGAAATGGAATTGTCTATTGAAGTAGCATCCAGCACTTGAAGTAGCAGAGCATAGCCTTCAGCCTACTTTTCTGGAGCCATCTTTTGGTGTGTTTGGTGTGGTGGTGGTAGCACTGCATTGTGGTTGGAAGACCCAGGTTTGTTCGTTCATTCTTTGCCGTGTTCAGCAACTGTGCCTGTGCTGGATGTCATGCAGTGATTAAATAAGACACGGCTCTGCCTTGAGGAGCTCACTATCATAGAACTTCAGACATATGAGCAAATAGCTCTATGTGCTGCGATGAGGGATGTACAAGGGCTAGGGGACAGACGTGAGGGAGCCATTAATCTTGTTGGGTGAGGAGTAGTCAGGGAAAGCTAAAGCAAGTGATACTTGAAATGTGTCTTCAGAAATAAGAACTTAGTACTAGATGGACAGGGTCAAGAGAACATTCTAGGCAGAGAGAATAACCAAAGACACAAAAGCAGGAAAGGGCACTGCTTGCTAAGAGCTGTATGTTTTGAGACAGTAGTGATCTACTAGTGTCCAGTGCTGTGCAGGCCAATAAAGTAGCCACTAGCCACATATGGGTATTTAAATTTAAATTATCTGATATAAGATAAAAATTTAATTCGCCAGACACAGTAGCCACATTTCAGTTGATTAATAGCCACGTGTGGCTAAGGCCTACAATTTTGGACAACACAGACGGAGAAAATTTCATCATCAGAGAAAGTTCTTTGGGCAGTGTTGGTTTAGAACAATAGTCCTTTAAACTTTTTAGGTAGAATAACACTCAGTTTACAGACATGCTCTCCCTTGTTTATTTACATTATATTCATGGCCTGCTGTCATTAGCTAATAACCTGAAGGCGTAGTGTGTACTTACAGTGAAGTTCATCATTTATGATAGTGGTTGCACATCCATACTTGAATCTCAGCAAGGTTTCGGTGAACTTCTTGTCATATCTTATTAGACTGTGATTGTTTCTGCGTTGTAGTGTGACTGTTGAAGAGGACACCGGGATAGAAATCAGGCCCTGCCATTCTCTTGTTGCTCACGTATGCTTGTGTTATCTGTATCCAAGCTTTCTTTGCAGGAATCTTTTTAATCCCCTTGTTTGCTTTATGAGAGCTAATCCATTTAAAACAAATGTAATGAGTAAACGCACTTAAGCAAGCACATGGACTGCAGTACCTCTCAGTACATCTCAGCCTTTGCTACGGAGCTTCCGCTCTTCCCCCAGGATTCCATCAGATTTGTCTGAGACGTGACTGACATTTGGACTTGATGGAAACATTAGAGATGGACCGTACATTAAATGTTAGTAAAGATAAAAATCTTATTTTTTAAGATGACAGTTAATAAAAATAGTCTCATATTTTCTTTCTAAACCCAGTGGGTTGCTTTGTGTACCTCTGTTTGGAGACCACTGGTCTAGAGCAGTGATTCTCAACCAGGGGCGATTATCCCCAGGTGACATTTAGCAACATCTGGAGACATTTTTGATCGTCACAGGATGGGGTAACACTGGCAGCTAGTGAGTTTAGGCCAGGGCTCCTGCTAAACGTCCTACAGTGTACACGATTTCCCCACCCCCGACAGAGAATCATCTAGACCCAAATGTCAGCAGTGCCAATGTGGTACAGCATGATGTGTCAGCCAGTATGGGGACAGAGAGGAGTCGGGTGGCTCAGAAGGGTCTAATTTGCTGTGTGACTTCAGGCAAATCACTTAATTTTAAAATTTATTTTCTCAGAATCAGCAAGCCAGCAATCTTTCTTAACCTGTTATGGTTAAAAACCTCTACGTCATTTTCTGTGTAAGACAGCTACTTGCAGAGTAAACTGGTAAACCAACGGAGATAGAACGGCGAGTCTGTGTGGTCCTGGCTGAGAGGAGTTATAGCAGGACTCTCCACTGACTGCATGTGAATTATGAGCTTTAAAAAATTCTCCCCATATTCCCATATCTGAGCAACCCCAAAATGTGGTGGAAACATTTTCTGACTTGAATTACTCAGAGCGAGGTTCAGTTGGGGAGGGATATTAAAGGTCAGAATGTTACGAGAGAAGATGTTGGTAATCCTTTGTGTAAGGAAGAGTCTAGCACTTGCAGCTAAGGGTCTTGGGTTCAAGTTCTTTCACATCTGCCCCTTGTCGGCTTTGGGGAAGTCATTTAACTATTGTGAGCCTTTGCTTCCTCGCTGTAGTAAACGTCCTTCCTACCTCTGTAGGGATGCTGTGATCATGAAGTGAGAGGCTGGAGTTATAACGCAGAGAGCGTAAGAGACAACTTGCCCCTCCAGCCAGGAGGAGCAAGGTTTACTGAGCATCTAGCATATTCTTTACCAGCTCTGTTTGAGGTGCTATGGCAGAGAGAAGTAATGGAAAGCTTGGCTTCTGCCCTCCCAGTTGACGTGACGTGACCAACACGCAGGAAGCAAGTGCACCCCACAAGACAATAGCTATTGAAATGCTGGCATGTGTGGTGTACTCTCTAAATTGTGGAGGGGTTGAGGGGAAGGAGGGCAATGAGGACTGAGATGGTTAGGCAAGATTTCCTGGAGTGGGATTGTTCTCAACTGTGAGTCTTTTCTCTGGAACCCCTTCTTCGAGGAACCTTGTTTTAGGGAACATACCTAGTTCAGCACCTTTGCACATGTTATATTCTTAGTAAAGTTGAAGTATTGCAACATTTTTAGTCTCTTTCAAGGAACAGCGTTGCCTGCATAAATAAATAGTATGTTCTGTGTTTATACCCAAAGCAAAAAAGCTTTTTCATTCTATGTGATTTTGAATCAGGAATAATGAGTATCAGCACGTTAAGGCAATACTGGCTGCAAGATTTTGTGCTTACTTTCTTCCTCCATTGTTATCTTTATTATTATTAGTCTGTTATTTTTATTATCATTTAGTCTATTATGTATAAACAATCTCAGTTCTTCTATTGAGTTATGGACAGTTGTTAGAAGGAGGAGTTCTTCTTATGAGTGAGACTTCTACCTTGGCAGAGGGTGAGTTCCCCAAGTTGGAACAAAGTTAAAAGAGTAAAAATTTGGAGTTTCATTTGAGATGTGCTGTGAGTGAATCAGCTTGAGCTGATCAGTTTTCTCCTTGGGCTCTGAGTGAACCTTGGCAGACAATGGAAGGCAATGCCAATTACACATTGACATAGCCACACGGGGGGGGTTCAAGAGAGTAAGGAAGCTTTGTTATTTATGATTTCTGAAGAGCCAAGAGATTGTTGGATGAAAGAGTTTATGGCATCCCTATATTATTATAATAGAAGGCCAAGTGAAGCATTGATGTTGGATTATCATTTGTAATTATAATGATCTTAAATAATGATGCCTTTCATCTAGGACTTGAATCCTGGGGAAAGCAGTATAATGCCATGTAATTTGCTTGGCGCCTGTTTTTAAGGACTTATAGCTATTGTACTGGGACCTTTAGAGTAAGAGAAAGATTATTGTCCCTCTGGTACTGAGCATGAATTTGAGAACAAAATGGAGACTTTATTACCCGGGGACAGGAAGAGAGAAGAGGACTCAGACCTCATCAGTTGGGCCCTTCCAGCTTTACAGAGGTGGCATGTCTCCCACTAGTACCCTCGACTCATCATTTTCCCTGGTCAGTGAATTTTGTTGGTTCAGGAAGTGCTGATTATCTTACAGGTTTGTTAGACTCCTTTAATTTCCCCTGGGGATAGACTAGCCCTGTTCCTCAGACCTTTGTCCTTTACTATTTTTAGAAGCCTGGGAACCTTGGTGGTGGGGGAGTGGGCAGTGTTGGAAGAAATAATTCCGTCTGGCTTTTTGGCTATGGGAAAATCTCGGTTTGACCGGAAGGTGTAACTCAGTAATGATTGGGGAAAACCTGATGTTCAGTACTGTCTTTCCTCCCTGACTCCCTAGGTCAAAGGGAACACGATGATGTTCTCCTTAGGAGAGGATTTTCAAGGTTAGCATCACACGTGGTGGTTTAAAAGCATGCGACTTGGAGGTGGGCAGCCGTTGGCTTGAATCCTGGCCTGGTCCCTGTGATGTTGGGCAACTTACTAAGATACTGGCTTATCATTGGTAAAATACAGAGAATACTCTGGGTGGTTGTGAGGCTAGATGAAATTATGCAAAGCACTTAACTTAGTGCCTAGCGTGTAGTTAGTAGTCTGCAAACAGTAACTCTTAGTATTTAGGTGCCTGAATTTTGTTTTTATCAGGCAGTATTTGGTTTGCTGTATGAAAAACCTGGTGGAGCTAGAGTCTTGCAGATACATGAATAGATAATATTTATAGATAGATATCTACATCTATATCTTTCACAGTATCTATTACAAACCCCAGGATGAATAAGGAGGAGAGAGAATTCAGATTTTACTTTATTTTATTTTTCCCTGCCTGAAAGCCACCTGTGTTAGGATAATTGCCCCAGCCTGTCAAGTCACTGTTAGTATGATGGCCCTCTCTGCCTGAGGAGCTCCTGCCCCCAGCCGTGTATCCACCTTCAAATCCTTGTGCTCTAACACAGGTCTCCTGTTTCATTCAGGCCTGTGCCCCCCTCATCTCCTGTGAACCGTGGATTTAGCTCTTTCCCATGCTCTCCTGATAGTGTTCCCCGCATCTGGGATCCCTTCCCCCTCCCCACCCACCTACCTTAATCCCACCTAAGCTTTGTCCTATCTAGCCTCAGTACTCGCCACAGCTGTCAAAGTGACCAGTCCTTTGGATGCCTCCTCACTCTGACCTGCAAACTGCTACCAGAACTTGCGTCTCCCTTAACCTCAGCCAGCATGCTTTTTAGTCACAGCAGTGATTCCTCTTTACCTTTTCTGAGCATTTAACAGTGTCTCCTCTTTATTGTCTTAGGCATGGCTGGTCCCTTTGCTTGGAATGTTTTTCCTGATCTTTCCACGGCTGGCTGTTTCTTGCCATTCAGATCTCACTGAAATCCCACCTCAGAGAGGCCTTTTTTGACTATCCAATATAAGGAACCCACCATGTTTTATTTTGCCACGTAGCACGTGTCGGCTGATTCTTCTTGCTCATTGTTTATCTCCCCCCACTAGAATTTCACGTCCATGAAAGCGGAGCCTTGGCTGACTTGTTCGTTGCTCTATCCCCAGTGCCCGTGTCGTGCCCAGCACATCTGCGGAGCTCAGTGAAAGCCAGTTGAATGAATGAGTGAGCACATGAAGGAGGCAGAAGGAATGGCTGAAGATGGGGATGGAGAATCAGGAGAGAGTGAGTGGGGAAAGTGAATACTAAGTAGATTTAAAAGAAGGAGGGTGTGGCTGTGTCAAGGTGTAAGAAATCAGAAAGGTCACGATGAGGGTGGAAGAGTGTTTCTTGGATCTGGAAATGTGGAGTTCGTTCATGAGCTTTGTTAAGAGCATTGGAAGTGGAGCCATGGAGTGGAGTCCAGGTGGCAGTGAAATAAGTGAATGGGAAGTGAGGTGGGTGCTGAGTCAGGGAGGAATTTATTATTATTTTTAAATGGTGGAAGAGTCTTGAGTACATTAAGCAGAAAAGAAGTGGCCAGCCGGGAGGAAGTTGGAAATGAAGTACAGGGGGATTACTGTTGGAATGGGGCTGAGGAGGTGACGGCAGGTCATGGGTGGAATCATCAACTCAGGTGGGAGAGATGACCTTGGACAGGAGAAAGGGCACTTTATGCACTGACCTGGAAGGAAGAGGAGTAAGAATGGGAACAGAGGAGAAGAAATTGGTAAGGTTTGGCAAGTTGAGGAAGTTCTTGCCTCATGTCTTCTGTTTTCTATTGAATGCTGTGGGGTGGGAGTTGAGTTGGGGGGTTCAAGAGAGTAAGGAAGGAGGTGGAGGAATTCCCTAGGTTTATGGAGAGAAGGAATGACAAAGAATGAGTAGAAGAATGGCCTGGTCATATGGAGAGCCCATTCGAGATGACTCATCATAGGAACACATGCTTTCCTGACCCTTGGGGATCTATCTGTTTTGAAAAATGTACTATTTTGGATTGGGCATTTTCTGAAACACATTATTTCCTGTCTTCTAAATTATATGCCACAGAGGCAGCATAATATAGGTGGAAAGTACTCCTGATCTGAATCTGTCTGGTGACCACCAGGCCCTGTACTCTGGACAAAAGCCTTCCCAGCTCTGTCCATCATCAGGTTCTTGTCTGTAAAATGAGGATGAGATGACGGTGAAGTTGCTTTTCAACTCTAACATCTTACCGTTCTCTTATTTCTCAAATGCACTATTAGAATGTTACTGTTTTGTTATAGACCTCTTAGGGTCTTTGCTTGCTATGGGTGAGAGAGTTTGCCCCTGAATAAAATGGCCCTGGGTTGCTATGCTTTTTGAATTTCATGTTGTGCATTATGGTTCCCTTCTTTTGAGATTGTCAGCCATCGCTTCTTACCGCTACCTGAGTGTCTTCCTGAATTAGCGCCTCTCTAATTTGCTGCTTTTAATCTGCCGTGGGCTTGGAAACTAGATGACTAAGCTTGTCAGACCCGTGTCTAACAATAAAGAGGCTCTTAGTGAGCACTTGAGGGTCTTGTCGTGATTAAAGTGCATGAACTGCTGAGCATGGGCTTCATGTCTCTTGTTGGCCCAGAAACCAGTTTTTTATGTCTCCTCTGCTAGAAACGTTGAGTTCTGAAGACATAACGAGTTACCATTTGGTATTTATTATCAATTAAATGTGTTTAAAGCCTTTTGTCTGTAAAGTTGAGTGTCAGTGCCGTGCCTTAACCCATTTCCACTTTCCTTTTCACTTACTATCCCTTCTCCTGCTGTCTCCTCAGTCCCTTCTCCACACGTTCAGTGTAAGGCAATGTTCTAGGCGCCGTTATAATACTATTTTAGTCGTTCAGTTTTGATTTCTTTGAAACCACAGAGTAGTTTCCAGGATTATAATCCACTGTTCAATGCTGTATCTGTTTATATCTCAATAAGCGCCCTGCTGGAGACCCTCAGATGGTATTTGGGGTTGGACCTGGAAGACGGGAAAGAATGAAATGAATGCTAGCTCCATATATAATCTTTGGGAGATATGGAAGAAAGCAATCCAGAAGCCTTAAAAAATGTTATGACAAAAATTAATCCATAGTATAGTAGAATAATTAGAAGATAAAGCCAGACAAAAAGAGAAAATATTATCCATAATCCCATAAATTACCTCTGTTAACATTCTGGTGTGTACCTTCCAGACTTGTGCATTCTTTAAGAATAAGAATACGCTTTGTCTGTAGTTTGCTTTCTTACATAGCAGTATATCCTAACTATCTTTTTGTGTTAAGCATCTACATGAACAGTTTCAGTCCATTGTGTGAGCGTTTTGTGATTTGTTTAACCAGTCTCCTATTAGTCATTTAGGTTATTTATAGCTATTACAAAACAACTGCAGCGAGTATTTTTTAAAGCCTTTGGGTACTTGTTCTATTACTTCCTTAGAATAAATTTCTGAATGTGAAATGGCTGGATCAAAAGATATGCATATTTTAGCTTTCAGTACATATTATAAAATAGCCTCCAGAAAGATAAAACCAATATATACTTTCACCAGAAGTGTTATCTTTTTATGAGGTTGGACATGTTTTCTTTCTTTTTCTTTCTTCCTTCCTCCTTTTCTCTTTCTTTCTTTCTTTCTTTCCTTCCTTCCTTTCTAACTTTCTTTTCTTTTTTCCTTCTTTCTTTCTTTCTTTTCTTCGTTTCTTTCCTTTCTTCCTAACTTTCTTTTCATTTTTCCTTCTTCCTTCCTTCCTTCCTTTCTTTCTTTCTTTCTTTCTTTCTTTCCTTTATATTTCTTCTGTGGTGAATTTTTTGTTTCTTTATTCATTTCTGTTAGGGCATTCATCTTAACGATTTATAGAAGTGCTTTACCTATTTAACATATTAATACTCTGTGGGTGTGTGTGTACACATATCAGTTTTTTTTCTATTTTGTCATTTACCTTCTGTTAAGATGCGGCTTTTGCAGATGTTTAAAATTTTTGTGCAACCAAGTATGTAAATCTTTTTCTTTATGATTTTGTCTGCAGTCATACTTGGAAAGGCCTGAGAAGAAAGATACGGCCTAGATCACAGAGATCTTGTGAGTTTGAACTTTATCTTCGAGCAATAAGGAAGCCATTCAGACTTTTAAGAGGGGGATAGCATGATCACATTTGCAGTGTAGTTAGATTTGTGGAGGATGACATGAGGTAGCGGAGTCTAGAGCATTTAGGAGGCTGTTGCCATGATCCAGGTGAAAGTCAGTGAGGGCGCAAGTGGCAGAGTGATGATAGAAACAAAGAAGAGTACAGATGAATATTAAGAGGTCATATCATCAAGACTTGGTGCTTGACTGGATTTAGAGGTTGAAGGAGAGAGATGGAATCAAGAATGATTCTAGGTTTCCAGTTTGAGAGCCCAGGTACGTGAGATAGAAGTGACACTAACTGGGACTTCCCTGGTCAGTGGTCCAGTGGTTCAGATTCCACGCTTCCACTGCAGGGGGCGCAGGTTTGATCCCTGGTTGGAGAACTAAGATCCTGCATGCCACACGGCGCAGCCAAGAAATTAAAAAAAGAAAAAAGAAGTGACACTAACTGAGCTGTATTATTCAGGAAGAGAGGAAAGACTGAAAGAGGGAAGACCCAGGTTTAATGAGGGAGGATAATGAGTTTAACCTGATCAGTTTGTAGTGTGTTTGGGTTACCTATTGCTGTGGAACAAACTACCCTACAACCCAGTGGCTTAAAACAACAACAGTTTATTATTTCTCATGATTCTGTAGGTTGACTGGGGGCTAAGCTAGACTTCTTGCTAGGGCTTCAGCTCATCTCATTTAGGGTCTGTTAAAATTGTCTTTCCTCCTTCCACTCTATTATATACCTGAATTCAGAACACCCCAACATGCACCAATATATCACATTTCTAACACCGTGCTTTATTCTTAGCAGAAATATATATGTCAGAGAAATATAGGAAACCCTGTGGGTTTATACACAGAGCTTTGGTGTTTTTTACACCCTGGGGGGTGCAGTGAGAATTGGGTGAAGGGTGTGCCTTTTACAAAATTTACTTATTTATTTATGGGAAAGTGAGATAAGGGCTTGGGGGAACTCGGGCAAGTCATTTTTAGGAAAGAGTACCTAGGGGAGCTGAATGTTGCGAAATTGATTTGTTCGGGGCTGTCCATGAAGAGATGCTTGTACTCGAGTTTGAGAAGTCAAGAGTAAGAAGAGCAAGGGGCTGAGGATGGAGTTGAGTTTTAGCAACATTTAAGGGCTAGTTTAGTAAGGAAAGCCGTTAAAGGAGACAGGGGAAGACTATCCAGAGGTATGAGGAGAATCAGTAGACTGCAGTGTCTCACACACGTGGTGCTCTGCAGAGTTAGTAAGTCGGAGTAAAGAGGGTCAGATGCCTCTGACTGGTCAAGTAGGATAAAGACTGGAAAAAGGCCTCTGGTTTGGGCAATGGGATGGCCCTGGCTTCTGCAAGAGCAGTTTTAGAAGAGTCGTGAGCTGGTGAATGGGAGAACCAAGACTCGACTATTTCTTTAAGGAATGTGAATAGAAAAGAAAAGGAGAGATCGTATGGTAGCTGATAAGAAGACAGACAGAGAAAGAAAGAGATTTAAAACAAGAATGAGGGCAGTTGTAAGGCTCCTGAGGAGACTGGAGGAGATGGACCCTTCGTCTTTTTGAATTGCAGCTCCGTTCTTTCAGTTACTCAGGCCAAAAACCTTTCCTCCAGTCATCCGATTGGGAAAATCCTCTTTGCTCTACATTCACAATAGATCCAAAATCCAGCCACTTCTAACTTCCTCCTCTGCTGTCTCCCTGGGCCCAGCTGTTGTTGGCCTGGATTACACTGGCTGTTTCTTCACTGGTCTCTCTACTTCTGTCCAAGCTTCCTCAGTCTTCCCTCAATGCAGTGGCCAGAGGGATCCTTTTAAATGCAACTCATTTCCTGTTACTTCTCTGTTGGGAACCATCCAGTGACTCCCCATCTCCCTGAAAGTTAAACTGCAAACTCTGGTGTGGGCCTAGAAAGTACTATGCTCTGGCTCGCAATGACTTCTCTTCTGTCCTGTGTTACTAGGTTCCTCTTTGGTTATTGCACTGTCTCCACACTGGCCTCCTTGGGGTTCCTTAAAGCAGGGGAGGTTCACACCTCCCCCTTGGGGTTTTTGGGCTTTCCCCTCTGTCTGCAGTACTCTTCTCTAGGTAGCCCCAAAGCTTGCTCTCCCTCGCCTGTTTGGCTTAAATGTCACCTTCTCAGAGAGTCCTTCTCTGACCATTCTGATAAACATTGCAAGCTCTCGTTCCCACAGTCTCCCTTTGTCTCCTCCCTGCTTCTGATATGCTCTATAATTAACCTATTTGTTTATGTGTTGTCTCCCTTCTTTAGAATGTAAGCTTCCTGAGCTTGTCTGTTTTGTTCACAGGCCTAGACCACTTAGTAAATATTTGTTGATTAAATGGGTAAATGAATGAATGAATGGGATCAAGGCTGATCCTTGGAGAAGAAGAAGGAAATTTCACCCTCTGAGATAGGAGGAGAAAAATGAATCAGTATGGATAGAGTTAAGCTTGTATTGGGAGGGCTGGAGGTGTGGGGGAGATAGGAATTTGAAGGTAGACATGGAAGATGCCCTCGTTTTTCTGGAATGAGGAAGCAAGGTTGTCTGCTGAGGGTAGTGGTGACTATGGGGCTGAGGAGACTCCTGAGGGTTTAGGTTAATCACTGAGAGGAATGGGAGAGGGAGCTGTCCAAGGACAGGTATAGGACTCAGGCAGGATGAACACCATGAATTGATAGTGATGCAGTTTTGCAAGCCTGTGTGATTTTTCTCTGGTGGAACTCAGGAACCTGGGACTTGGAGCAGAATAGGTAGAATTAGCATTGATCCAGCGTTTAGATGTTTTGGGAGGCCAGGGGTACAGAGGAATCAAAGGAGTGGTCCAGGTTGTCAGCCGTGGGGCCAGAATGGGGGAGAGAGGACTGTTTAAGGAGAGGTCGTTTGATTGGGAGAAAATGGAAAAGAGTCAGAGCTAGGAGATGCATGAATTTGAAGAACAGTTCAGCCCAGAGTGAAGACCTGAGAGGCTGGAGACTTGGAAGGTGTGTCAGAAAGTGAACAGTTGTCATTCAGGGTTTGTGTTGACAAGGTCCAAGGTGTGGCCGTGTGTGTAGGTGGTTGAGAAGACCAAAGGTCACTGTAATGAAGGCATTTGGAGGCTGAAGTATAGGAATAAATCATCCTCATGGATCTTGAAACCTCCCAGGATGATGGCAGGAGTTGTGGAGAGGAAGCCAGGTGCCAGAGCCTTCAGTGAGTGTTGGGAAATGAGTCAGAGGGTGGAGGGACAAAGGCAAGGCAGGGTGGAAGCCACCCGAGCCAGGTGGCTCAAGCTCAGAGGGACAGGAACCTTTACATGAGGGTGGAAGGTGGAAGGAGTAATGCTCTGGAATCCGCTTAGGAGAACAAGGAAAAATCTGACCTCCTGCCCTGAAGTTCTTGAGGTGTAGGAAGATCTAGCATCAGCGGGCTGGTGATGCAAGCGATGTTGGCTGGCTCAAGAGCAGGCCAGGGCAATTTGGATGACACATCTTTGGCCAGATTTTGGAGCTAAATTGTTGTTATTGTTATTGTTAAATTTATATAATTTACGGTATTTGACAGCTTTGTGTTTCCTCTTATTAGAAGGAAGAAACTTTCCTTTTACTTATATTTACCTATATATTTACATTTTATGTTTAAATACATAAATATATATATTATTTATTTATTTTTAAAATTTATTTTATTTATTTATTTTTGGCTGCATTGGGTCTTCGTTGCTGTGCACGGGCTTTCTTTAGTTGCGGCGAGCGGGGGCTACTCTTGGTTGCGGTGCACAGGCTTCTCATTGCGGTGGCTTCTCTTGTTGTGGAGCACGGGCTGTAGGTGCACGGGCTTCAGTAGTTGTGGTGCACGGGCTCAGTAGTTGTGGCTCACGGGCTCTATAGCACAGGCTCAGTAGTTGTGGTGCTCAGGCTTAGTTGCTCAGCGGCATGTGGGATCTTCCGGGACCAGGGATCAAATCTGTGTCCCCTGCGTTGGCAGGCGGATTCTTAACCGCTGCGCCACCAGGGAAGCCCTAAATATATATTTTAAATTCTCCCTTGGGGCTTGGCTTTGAGAAGAAAGAGGCAAGAGACCTTGCATGGTCACTGTACAGACATTCTCAGTATGTGGTTTTGAATTTGCCTTTTGCATTTTGTTGCTGGGGGTTTCTGCTCACCTTTAACTTTTAGGCCCTCCTGGTCAGGTTGGTTGCCTCTTGGCTGTCTTTTGTCACACTGAACTAGTGATTAACTCTTATGGAAGCCCTTTACCTCAGGGGTTACTGAGAGATGAAGGACCACTTCTCTGAGTTTTTACTCAGCCTTTAGATAAAGGAAAAGGTCTGACTGTGTCAGCAAAATTGCTCAATCTGTGAGTTAGAAATGGTATCTTGCATATTTCCAGTTATTCAAGAACCCACATAGTTAGCTGGGAAGTCTCCATTAAACACTGCCTCCTCCAACACCCCTAATACTTCAAACTCGTCGCTTCCCCTGCTGCACAGATATAGGGTGCTGTGGGCAGTATCTGTTGACTTGCTTTACGTGCGATTGGTTGTTCCTGATGTTTGTTCTCTCACATACTCAAAGGCACTTGGCACACACCTCTTTAGTTTTTGTTCCATCTTACTGTCTCTCTCTCTCTCTCTCTCCCTCTGTCTTCTAAGCTACTCTTCACCTACCTCTGACCCAACCTGTACTCCTTGAGGGCATGGATAGGTTTCTGCTTATCTTTCTCTATGATCTTAATAAGTAGATACTTAGGAAGTAGGTATTGAATGAATGCATTAAATTTAGAATTCAAACAGCCTAAACCACACATCTTGCAAAGGAGAAAACTATGGCCAGAGGATTCAATGACCTGTCCAAGGCTACATAGGTTCAGATGGGAATAGAGTCCATTTGTCTTCTCAAGGTTTGAGGGCTTTTTGAAAGATTAATGTCAAAACAACGAAGCCTGAATTGACTGTGTTCCCCAAAGTTAGAGATCACTGAAGTTCTTGAAAGTTTAGTCATATCTTCTAGGAATAGGGACCTTGTGCCTCTCATTTCAGCTGTCACCCTCTTTGGGGATGAACTGATGGAGGGGGGAACTTCTGTTGTTCTTTAATTAACTACTGAGGTCGGGGAACGAGGGCCTAGGTACAGGAAGGGTCTGCCCTACTTGTGAAACTGGTAGGTTGGGTTTTTCCTTGACCTGTACCTTGAGGATGTCCTTCCGTCTCTTGGGTGCTAATGGAGACATGGAGCCATGCGCTGGGGACAAGGTGAATGGTACTGAATAATCTCTAGCCTGGCAGGCAGAAAGCAGCCTATCCAGGGCACTTGTGAGTGGTTTGGGGGAATTGGGAGTAGAAGAAAGGACATTATAACCAGGTGCCAGAAGTCATAGATAGGTCATTTGTGGCTGGTGGGGTTGGCAGGACACAGTGAGTCACACTGCCAGGTTGACAAGGGATTGAAAAAGAACAAATTCTTAGTAATTGCTGGGAGAGCCCTTTTTTCATTTAGACCAGCGGCTCTTAATTGGGGGCGATTTCACCCACCAGGGTATGTTTGGCAGTGTCTGGAGATAGTGTTAGTTGTCACAACTCAGTGAGGAGTGTGTGTGTGTGTTTGTTACTGGCATCAAATTGGTATTGGCCAGGGATGCTGCTGAACACCCTACAGTGCACAGGACAGCCCCTCACTACAGAGAATTAATTATCCAGCTCGAAGTCAATAGTGCTCAGGTTGAGAAACCCTGATTTAGACCCTGATGATTAGTTAAGTCATTAAAAATGTTTTATATGTATTCTTTGAATTCTAATGGCAAAGTTGGATTTATTTTACCTTTTTCAATTGAGGTGAAATTCACATAGTTGTTTTAAAGTGAACAGTCCAGTTGCATTTAGTACATTCATAATGTGCAGCCATCACCTCTATCTTGTTCTAAAACATTTTCATCATTCCCAAGAGGAAACCTGTACTTGTTAAGCAGTTACTCCCCACTTCCTCCTTCCCCAGCCCCTGGAACTACCAATTTGCTTTCTGCCTCTATGGATTTACCTATTCTGGATATTTCATATAAGTGGAATCATATAGTGTATGATTGCCTTTTGTGACTGGTTTGTTTCACTTAGCTTAATATTTTTGAGGTTTATTCATGTTGTGGCATATGTCCGTACGCCATCCCTTTTTATGGCTGAATAATATTCCATCGTATAGATATACCACAGTTTGTTTATCCATTCATCCATTGATGGATATTTGGGTTGTTTTCCACCTTTGGCTATCGTGACTAATGACTAATGTAGTTATGAACATTTGTGCACAAGTTTTGGTTTGAAAAACAAAATTCTTTTTGAGTTTTTTTGAGTGTATTCCCAGGAGTGTAATTGCTGGGTTATATGGTAATTCTGTGTTTAGCTTTCTGAGGAACTGCCAAACTGTTTTCCACTGTACTGTAGAAAACAGCACTGTGTATTGTGTACTGTGGCTGTACTATTTTTACATTCCCACCAGCAAGGTATGAAGGTTCCAGTTTCTCCACATCCTTGGCAACACTTATTTTTATTTGTGATAATAGCCATCCTAGTAGGTTCAAAGTAGTATCTCATTGTGGTTTTTAACAAAATGAAAACTTTTTTTTCATTGTGGTAAAAAATGTACATAACATAAAATTTACCACTGTAGTATTTTACCTTTTGATATACAGACTGGTCCTTCAGCAAGTATATTTTGAGACCCTACTCATGAGGACACTGTTGAAAGCACTGTGTAGACTGTGATGAGCAGAACAGGTATAGGCACTGAGGAGGTGAACACCCACCACTCAGTTGTCAAGTCCTAGAAGTGATTTAGCAGAAAGTATAGGGGGTGTAGCTGTTGCAGCAGAGTTGGCTGTCACAATTTCTTGATTTCTGTGTGTGTATGTGTGTGTGTGTGTGTGTGTGTGTGTGTGTGTGTGTAGTTCCTTTCCTATAAGGGCAAATTCATAGTTTAAAAGACACAGGGTAAAAGTGAGTGAAGAGAGGGGCTTCCCTGGTGGCGCAGTGGTTGAGAGTCCGCCTGCTGATGCAGGGGACGCCGGTTTGTGCCCCGGTCCGGGAGGATCCCACATGCCGCGGAGCAGCTGGGCCTGTGAGCCATGGCTGCTGAGCCTGCGCGTCTGGAGCCTGTTCTCTGCAACGGGAGAGGCCACAACAGTGAGAGGCCCACGTACCACAAAAAAAAAAAAAAAAAAAAAAAAAAAATGAAGAGAAATATAAGACACAGCAGTGAGGAGGAGAGGACTGGTGCTGTGGCATCTGTCCCTGCCCCATAGTCCACTGAGGAAATCCTGTGTTTCAGGTTCCTTTAGAAACTCCTGGGACTTCCCTGGTGGCACAGTGGTTAAGAATCTGCCTGCCAACGCGGGAGACATGGGTTTGAGCCCTGGTCCAGGAAGATCCCACATGCCGCGGAGCGACTAAGGCCGTGTACCACAGCTACTGAGCCTGTGCTCTAGAGCCCGCGAGCTACAACTCCTGAGCCCATGTGCCACAACTGCTGAAGCCCGCGCACCTACAGCCCTTGCCCTGCAACAAAGAGAAGCCACCACAATGAGAAGCCTGCGCGCTGCAACAAAGAATAGCCCTTGATCGCCACAACTAGAGAAAGTCCGCGTGCAGCAACGAAGGCCCAGCGCAGCCAAAAAATAAATAAATTTATTTAAAAAAAAAAAAAAGAAACTCCCCAAGCAACTCCCCAAGCTGGTTCTTAAAATATCTTCTATTGTGATCTGTCCTTATCTTTTGAGCCATGTAGGTGGGACAGTTGTATTTCCTTTCGAATTGGTTTAAAAGCAGAATGACATACCTAGCTGCTCACTGTGTCTTCCGTAAGGATCAGAGCATGAGATGAGGTGGGGTAGGTGGGCTGCGTGCCCGGCAGGACTGAACTGTTCTGGCCTGCAGAGCCCCTTTCTCTGTGAAGCCCCTGAAACGTGGGCTAAGCCAAGGTCCAGGTCCCCATGAAAAGCACACCACCAGTGGTTGTGAAGTTTCCTTGGTAGACTATGTAAGTGGTGATTCCCCAGAAGGAAGGTCTTTGAAAGTGCCCATGAAGGAGTACAGCAAAGTGTTTGTTTTTTTTTCCTGCCATGGTGGTGGTCGTATTATTTTCTTAGGTCTGGTCTGACAAATGACCATAAACTGGGTGGCTTACAATGACAGATTTATCTGCTCACAGTTTTGGAGGCCAGGAGTCTGAAACTAGGGTGTCAACAGGGCCACACTCCCTTCAATGGCTCTTGGGGAGAATCCCTCCTTGCCTCTTGCAGCCTCTGGTGGCTTCAAGGGTTCCTTGGCTTGTGCCTACATCACTCCAATCTCTGCCCTCATCTTCACGTGACCTTCTCGTCTTCTTTTTGTGTCTCTCCTGTGAGTGTCATTGGATTGTCATTGGATTTAGGGCCTACTAGTATGTTATTGGATTTAGGGCCTACTAGTATAATGCAGGATGACCTCATTTTGAGATCCTTAACTTAATTACATCTGCAAAGACCCTTTTTCCAAATAAGGTCACATTTACAGGTTTCTGAGGTTATGACATGGACTACCATTCAGGTCATTACAGGGGTGGAGGAGACAAGGTGCTGGGGTTACAGGAAAACCTTTTTTCTCCTGGCAGGGAAAGGAAGTGAGTTGCTGTGGAGAAAAGCCTGGCTAAAACCCTTACCTGGGCACCTGCAATATTGCTGTCACCCTCCCTGGTAGCTCTTAACTTGAAATGCTAGCTCCACGGGGAAAGGACTGAGGTGACCTGACCAGGCCTGGCTTTACCAGAGGTAGTTGACTAAACCTCATCTCACACCTGTCAAATGCGTCCCTCTGTGACGCCACGTATGTTTTCCTTCCATGAGCCCCTCCTCTTCCCTCTCTCCTTCCTTGCCAGATGTTTTCTCTCCAGTGCCTTGCTTTCCTTTGGTACTGTTCTGTCCCCATCACAGACAGTAAATGAAGCAGAAGTGTGTATTTTAGTAATCTTAATGTTTATCAAGTAACTCTTTGCTGCTTGTCTTCTGAGCTGACTCAGCAGATGCTGGTGCTGGAGCCCTGCAGTGACATTCCCCCTTCCTAGGCTCTTGATCTTTGGCCACATGTTTTGGGATGTGATTCTAGGAGCTGTTGGGACTGCACAAAGCATGTGTCTTCAAATGCTTGCATCTCCTTTTCCTTGACAAGAGCACCTGTCTTGCAGGGGGCCGTTGGACTTGGGGAGAAGATAGGCCTCCTGAGACCTTGAATCACCCACTTTCATTGGATTTTCCTGGTTTCCACCCAGATTTAGAGCTTGAGCCATCATAAATGGTTAAATTACTTTGTTAAAATGCAAATCTCCCCTAAGGATAAGAATACTTCTGAAGGACCAGAAGCCTAGTCAGCACTTCTCAAATAACACTTTGAGATTGACAGACACCTTGGCACATCTATACAGTTGACATCATAGGTAAGGTGGAGGGCAGAAAGGCTCTGGAAGCTTCGCTGAGCTTGGAGATTATCCTTGAGATGCTTTTTATAAGCTGGGTCATATCTTCTACCTTGGTATGAATATAGTAGTTCTTACTTTTTCCAAGGAATGTCCTGTCTCCTTGGACATCGTTGAGACTTGCTGGGTAAAAATTATACAGCATGTAGTTCAGTCCTAGAAGTGTTGAATGGTGAACCGGCAAGGGCCATTAAGAGAATAGAAAGGACTTTATCAATAAAATACCAAACAAAAATGATAGTGATTCAAAAATACAATTACAGTCCTTTCCTGATCCAATGCCTGGTAGTCAGCTGTGCCATTCTTATAGTCATCTTCATCATAATATTAAGAGCTAACTTTTAGTGCTTATGTGATGAGTGCTTTACTGGAATCATCTCGTTTATCCCAACAGCCCTCAACAGTGAAGTAGGTATGTACTGTTATTACCTCATTTTACAGCTGAGAGAGTTTAAGCAACTTGCCAGAGGCCACAGAGTTATCTAATAGTGGGTAGAGGGACTGCTGACCCTAAACCCAAGCCTTTTTTCCCGATTGTGGTGAAAAATACATACTGTAAAATTAACCATTTAAACCATTTTTAAGTGTACATACACTTCTGTGGCATTAGGTACATTCACATTGTTATATAATCATGATTAGCATCCAGCTCCACAACTTTTCATTTTCCTCAACTGAAACTCTCTACCCATTAAATACTAACTTCCTATTTCCCTCCCCAGCTCCTGGCAACCACTTTGTGTCTCTATGAAATTGGCCTTTTTGTCCGTTTGTGATTGGCTTATTTTACTTAGCCAAGATTCATCCAAGTTGTAGTAGACGTCAGAATTTCCTTTTTAAAGCTGAGTAATATTTAATTGTATGTGTATATACCACATTTTGTTTATCCATTAACCTGTTGATGGACACTTAGCTTGCTTCTGCCTTTTGGCTATTATGCATTGCCAAAGTAATAGCTGTTATGAAAATGAGTACACGAATACCTGTACAGCTTCCTGCTTTCACTTCTTTTGGGTAGACACTCAAAAGTGGGATTGCTGAATCAAATGATAATTCTATGTTTAATTTTATGAGAAATCACCATACCATCTTCCATAGCAGCTGCATCATTTTGCATTCCTACCAGCAATGCACAAGGGTTCCAGTTTCTCCACATCCTTGCCAATACTTTCTCTGTGTGTGTGTGTTTTATAATGGCCATCCTACTGAGTGTGAAGTGGCATGTCGTTGTGGTTTTGATTTGCATTTCCCAAAAGACTAGTGATGTTGAGGATCTTTCCATGTGCTTGTTAGCCATTTGTGTATCTTCTTTGGAGAGAGAGCTATTCAAGACTTGTGTCCATTTTTAAATAGCGTTGTTTTTTTTGCTGTTGTTGAATTGCAGGAGTACTTTATATATTCTGGATTTTAACGTCTTATCAGTTATATGATTTACAAATATTTTCTCCCATTCTTTGGGTTGCCTTTTGGTTTTAGCCTTTGGCTTTAGCTCTTATGTTTAGATCTTTGTTCCATTTTAAGTTAATTTTTGTATATGTTGTAAGGTGAGGGTCCTCATTTTTTGTCATGTGGATACCACTTTTCCCAACACCATTTGTTGAAAAGACTGCCCTTTCCCCCTTGAATTGTCTTGACACCCTTGTTGAAAAATTATTTGACTATATATGTGAGGGTTTATTTCTGGGCTGTCTATTCTATCCACTGGTCTATATATCTGTCTTTATGCCAGTACCACATTGTTTTGATTACCATAGTTTTGTAGTAAATTTGAAATCAGAAAGTGAGACCTCCAACTTTGTTCTTTTTTTTTTTTTTTTTTTTTTGCGGTACGCAGGCCGCTCACCGCCGTGGCCTCTCCCGTTGCAGAGCACAGGCTCCGGACATGCAGGCTCAGTGGCCATGGCTCACGGGCCCAGCCGCTCCACAGCACATGGGATCCTCCCGGACCGGGGCACGAACCCGTGTCCCCTGCATCGGCAGGCAGACTCCCAACCACTGCACCACCAGGGAAGCCCCAACTTTGTTCTTTTTGAAGACTGTGTTGTCTATTCAGGATCTCTTGAGATTTCATATAAATTGTAGGATGGATATTTCTATTTTATTGGGATTTTGATAGAGATTGCATTAAATCTGTAGGTTGCTTTGGGTAGTATTGACATCTTAAGAAGATGTCCAATTATTAAGCCTTCCAATCCACATACACGGATGTCTTTCCATATTTGTGTCTTCTCTGATTTCTTTCAGAGTTGTTTTGTACTCTAGTTTTCGCCATCCAAGTCTCTCGCCCCCTTGGTTTAGTTTATGCCTAATTATTTTATTCTTTTTGACGCTATCATAAATGGGATTGTTTTAATATACTTTTGGGATTGTTTATTATTAGTGTATAGATATGTGACTGATTTTTGCGTGTTGATTTTGTGTCCTGCAACTTTGCTGACTTCATTGGTTCTGGCAGTTTTTTGGTAAGCCCAAGCTATAAACGTGGTATACTTTTTCCTCTATCCTGTACTTTAAAAATTAATCCCTACTTCATTTTTATCTTTTTTAACTTCTCCTCTGAGTTCTTGAGGATTTTAAGTTTTACTTTACTAATCTGATTTCTATAACCCTCGATTTAGTATTCCTTTTGTCCATTACTATTTCAGTCGGCATTCAGAGTTTTAATTTCCATTCAGTCTTTCCTGGTTTAGAAATCCCTTTTTAAATAACATGAGTATCATAGTTACATTGATTTCTTAAATCTTACTCTGAACAGAGTTTTGCAGCCTTCACTATAATCTCATGAGAGATGGATTCTTACAGAGGTAACTGTGAGTATCTGCCTTAACTTTTCCATATCCAAGTAAAGGAACAAGGGGAAATTTTAGGTTGACTGAATTTACATTGGGGCTGCCCGTGCCAGGACCCAGCCCTTCGGTGCCACTCCCTCTGCCAGGCATGGTGGCCTGGGCGAAGGGTTGGGTGGGATAATGCCTGTCCAAGGCTCTGAGGGAGGCCCTTCGTTGTGGGCCTTGACCTATGGTATAGAAGTTCTGTGTGTGCCCTCTCCCTCTTGTGTGTTCTACTGGTCCTACATTTATTGTAAGAGCACATTGCTTCTTTAGAGAAAGAATATCTAGCAGAAATTCCTCAAAGTTCTGGGCAGGTGGGATGGCATCCTTCTTAGTTTTCAGCTCAGATGCAGATTTTTCTCTATTTGTGTGTTCCTTTAGTTTATTTTAAAGGAAACTGGGGGCAGGAGACACATATCCTCCTGTTACCATCTTACCCAGATGTCATATAAGATAGACATTCTCTTAACCAAGTCCACGTGATGAGATTCACAGGCTCCCCGTGCCTTCTGTAAAACCCTCAGGCTGAGTGGTCATGGCTAGACTCTGCTGTACCCACACCCTTGATGATTCCAACCACTGGCCTGATTGATTGGGTTGAAGAAAAGAGAGCTTCTCCTATATTACTCTTATCATTCAAGGAAAAATCCATTTTTTTTCTTTAAAGTGTAAGTAATTTTTTAAAATTTATTTATTTATTTTTGGCTGTGGTGGGTCTTTGTTGCTCAATTTTTTTAAAAAAAGAATTACTTAGTTTAGAAATGGGTTGATTTAGTGTGAGTCTAATGTAGGAGGCTTTGATGATCCGTTCCCACTTCTTGACGGCCATGCCCAGTAGGTTTTGTATCCTAGCTGGCAGTAGTTGTTATCTGTACTTGATAAATTATTTTACTCCTGAACGCTATTTTGGGCACTGTGGGAGTGGGAAAGAGTAGCCAAATAACATGGTAAAGACAGATCGGTGGAAAAGGATAAAGAGTTAAAGTGTCAACAGTAATCAAGGCGAAGTCCTTCTTGTGTCCCTCAAGGCCCTATATGATTCACCCCCCACCCTACCCCCCCCCACAACACTCCACCTTTCTGAGCTCATTTCTTTTTTTTTTTTTAACTTTAAAAAATTAATTAATTTATTTTTGGCTGCGTTGGGTCTTCGTTGCCGCGCGCAGGCTTTCTCTAGTTGCGGCGAGTTGGGGCTACTCTTCATGGTGGTGTGAGGGCTTCTCATTGCGGTGGCTTCTCTTGTTGTGGAGCATGGGCTCTAGGTGTACGGGCTTCAGTAGTTATGGTGCACAGGCTCTAGAGCGCAGGCTCAGTAGTTGTGGCGCATGGGCTTAGTTGCTCCACGGCATGTGGGATCTTCCTGGACGGATCGAACTCATGTCCCCTGCATTGGCAGGCGGATTCTTAACCACTGCGCCACCAGGGAAGTCCTCTGAGCTCATTTCTTAACATTCACCAGCCTTCTTGCTAGTCCTTGAATACGTCTGATGTGCTCCTGCCTACTTTTCCCTCTGCCTCAGACAGTCTTCCTCCAGCTAACCCCATGGCATGATCCTTCACCTCCTTCATGATTTTGTTCAAATGTCACCTTCTCCCTAACATATATAACTCCCTATCACCCTTCTTGATTTTTTTTTTAACTCCACAGCACTTAATCTAACTTACTTTTAAATCTATGTATATATTTTCTTATCTCCCTGCACTTGAACAAAAGCTCCATGACGGCAGGGATTTTTGTCAGTGTTGTTCACTGCTGTGTCCGAGTACCTAGAAAATGACCTGACATTTAGTAGTTACTCAGTGAGCATTCGTTGAATAATCAAAGATTGATGTCACTCAGCAGCATGAGGATCATGGATGGTGTATGTGTACCCTAGATCATTGAGTCTTAAAAATGTTCTCAGGGAATCCACAGATTTTCCGGATTCCTTCCTTCATTCAAGAAGTTTCTGTTGTGTATCTTCAGTGAGACAGGCACCGAGGTACCAGCTCATAAGCCCCTTACGAGCGTATTTATTTTTGCATTTCCAGCACTAAGTGCAGCTAGTGAACGGTAACACAGAGGAAGGATTTGTGAAAGGCTATTGAACCAAACCCCTGGGTCTTGTGAAGACAGAAGTGAATAATACATATCCCTGTGTTCAGTTGGATCATGGTAAAATGGAGAAGACCTGGGTACATGACAGTTCTGTGATCCGAGTGGTGTAAGAAAGGGATCACAGACGAGGGAAAAACCAATTGCTTGGGGATGTTAGAGGTCAGGAAGAGCTTTTCATAAATATGACATTTGAGCTGAGCCTTTTGAAGATGGTTTTTCTGAGTAAAAAAACCAGGGAGGGAATATAATAGTCATAGGAACAATGCAAGTAAAGATGCAAAGGCAGGAAAGTGCAAAGTACGTTCCTAGAGCACTGAGTTGTCTCGTATTTCTGGAATAGTGAGTTAATGGGCGTGGAGGTGAGGAATGAGCTGGAGCAGGAGATCCAGACCACATCACAAAGGCCTTGAATGCCATGCTGAGATCTGTGAACTTTATTCTGTTGGCGGCAGTGGGACACTGTTAAACGTGTCTGTTATAGAGGCAGAAAACACATTAGTGGTTGCCAAGAGTTAAGGATGGTGGGGGGGTAGGGAAGAGGTAGGGAAGAGGATGAGTTAACTGTAAAGAGGCAGTACAAGGGCTGTTTGTGGTGATGGAACAGTTCTATATTTTGATTGTGGTGGTGTACACGAGTCTGTACATGTGATAAGTTTGCATAGAACTATACCTGCCTACACATACATACAAGTGCATATAAAATAGGTAAAATCTGAATAAGGTCTGAAGATTGTGCCAATGTCAGTTTCCTGGGTTTGGTTTTTTTTTTTTTTTTTTGCACGGTACGCGGGCCTCTCACTGTTGTGGCCTCTCCCGTTGCGGAGCATAGGCTCCAGACGCGCAGGCTCAGCGGCCATGGCTCATGGGCCTAGTCGCTCCGTGGCATGTGGGATCTTCCCAGACCGGGGCACGAACCCGTGTCCCCTGCATCGGCAGGCGGACTCTCAACCACTGCGCCACCAGGGAAGCCCAGTTTCCTGGTTTTGATATTGTACTAGAGTTATGTAAGATGTTACCATTGAGGGAAACTGGATGAAGGGTACATGGGTCCTCTCTGTACTATTTTTCGAACTTCCTATGAATCTATAATTATTTCAAAATAAAAAGTTAGAAAAAAAAAGCGTAAGAAGGAAAACTTGGTGAAGGAGAAGCTGGAGCAGGCCACTTATTAGGATTTTCATTTATTTAACAATATTTTAGGGACCTCCCTGGTGGCACAGTGGTTAAGAATCTGCCTGTCAATGCAGGGGACATGGGTTCAATCCCTGGTCCAGGAAGATCCCACATGCCGCGGAGCAACTAAGCCCGTGCACCACAGCTACTGAGCCTGTGCTCTAGAGCCCGTGAACCACAATTACTGAACCCGTGTGCCACAACTACTGAAGCCTGCGCACCTAGAGCCCGTGCTCCGCAACAAGAGAAGCCACCGCAGTGAGAAGCCCGCGGAAGCCACTGCAGTGGGAAGCCTGCACACTGCAATGAAGAGTAGCCCGCGCACGCGGCAACTGGAGAAAGCCTGAGCCCAGCAATGAAGACCCAACACAGCCAAAAAAAAAAAACAAAACAAAAAACCCCAACATTTTATTGTGAAATGTTACGTTCAGATACTGTATAAGATGCTTGGAAAGTTATCAAATATGGTTCCTATCCTTGAGAATTTTGTTTTTGTTTTTGTTTTTAAGTGGAGGAGACAGACATGTTTTAAATAATGGTCGTACTGTGTGTGGGTTTTGTACTGGTAAAGATAGGTACATAGCACTATGAGAGCAAGGAATGGGGGGGACAAACTTCAGGGGGTGGGGAAGGCTTCATAATGATGCAGTGATTAAGCTGACTCTGAGGGAAGAGTGGGAGTTTGGGTCACATACACCAGGGTTCTGCAATAGTCCAGGTGAAAGATAACAGCTAAAATTAGTGGTAGTAGGAATGGAGAGTGGGGAATGGATTCAGGACCATTTTGGAATAGTATTGATGCAAATTGTTGATGTGTTTGGACAAAGAGTTTAGACAGAGAGGGAAGAGTGTGAGATGACAGAGGTTTTAAGCTTGACTGACTGCATGGTGGCTCTGTTAGCCAAAATTTAGGGTGTAGGAGGAGAAAGGTTTTGGCCATAATGTTAGGTTTCAGGTATCCGAAGAACGCCATGTGGGGAGACTAGTGTGCAGTCGGTGTGTGGAGCTCGGCAGAGGCAGAACGTAGATACAGAGACATGTTGGAAAGCTGCACCCACACTGGACCACTTGCCCCTTCCTCAGGCATCCATCTTCAGCATGCTTTTTGAGTCTGTGCCTTAGTCTGGAATGTCCCTCTCTTCCTCCCCTGTCTAGTGAAATCCCACTCCTGTCAATGTCTATTTCAGAATAGAGGTGATGGCTGGGGCTTTGCTAGTATGTGAATTTTGTCCATGGGTACTGGAGTAAGGCAGGAAGCGAAGAAGTGGGTTATCAACCTGTGTTCGGAGGTGGCAGGCCCTGGGGAAGAAGGTGAAGAGTAGAAGAACCAAGAAAGTAGTGAGGCCAAATGGAAGTTGGTCGCTGAGCCATAGCAGAGCTGACCAACCAGAATTAGACATATTAGGAAAAGAAATAGTTCATGATCTAGATTGTAGAAGTTCATGGCTACAGAAGATGAGCATTCAGTTTAAGTCCACCCAGAGCTCCATCTCATACATAGAGCTGCCCGAGACTGAATGGTCCTTGCCAGCCTGATTAATTTTTTTTCCAGTAAATTTATTTATTTATTTTTGGCTGCGTTGGGCCTTCATTGCTGCGCGCGGGCTTTCTCTAGTTGTGGCAAGTGGGGGCTACTCTTTGTTGCGGTGTGCAGGCTTCTCATTGCAGTGGCTTGTCTTGTTGCAGAGCACGGGCTCTAGGCGCACAGGCTACAGTAGTTGTGGCACGTGGGCTCAGTAGTTGTGGCTCTCGAGCTCTAGAGTGCAGGCTCATTAGTTGTGGTGCAAGCCAGTTAGTTGCTCCACGGCATGTGGGATCTTCCTGGGCCAGGGATTGAACCCATGTCCCTTCCATTGGCAGGCGGATTCTTAACCACTGTGCCACCAGAGAAGTCTCCTGATTAATTTTTAATATACGATTCTCTGTTGAAGTGGCTGGGCATTGAAGTGCATCGAAGGCAGCTTTTGTTTTTATGAAGTTGGTCAAAATAATACTGGGGAGTCAGGTTACTGTAACCTTGAGCTCTGGTTGTTCTGAAGGGATGACATCAGACTCTGTAACTTCCCTGGTTTCAGAAGGCTCTTTAACTTTTGCAGGGCAAGTTCTTTGGGATCGGGAGAGGGTGTGCTTCCTGTTGGATTCTGTGCCCTTTTTTATTGGAAAATGCCTTAGTTTCCTGCCACAGATAGAGAGTAGCATCAGTGAGTAAGGCTCCCACTTCCGTGCTGGCTTTCTCTTCTGTCCATTTCTTGAGTGATATTGTCTGTTGTCTGAGTTCTGAAAAACTATTGCTAACCCCCTAAAACACCAGAGATTTTAAATACAAGTGTACAGTAAATAATATGCTTTTTAGTCCTCAAAGCAGGCGGTGGTGATGATGATTTTAACGTGCGTTCTTCTTCATGTGATCGCCTTAATTCTTCTAATTTCCCCATCTTTAAAATTTTATTCTTAAATGCTTTCTCTTTTACAATGTCTTCTTTTCATCCTCATATTTTTGTACACAGAAACCATTGATAACTGAGGATAGATAGTATCTGAGTGGCAAGGAGAGCTTCTTTGTATGTAATGAGAACTTCTTTGAAGTGACTCACAGGTAGATGTGCTACCTTCTGGATGAATGATGACTGGTTAGGCAGAAAAGGGGGAGGATAATAGAAAGGGAAACTCCTATGTGGATCCATTTTATCAGCGGTGTATGTTTTGAGAGCCCTCAGTTCTAATAGAGTAATAGGTGGGGCAGAGCCCTCCTTTTGTTCTTAGAGTGGGATTTTCTCTCTTTTCTGCTCGCTGGCTGGCTATCTTTCTACCTAAAATATACTTCCACAAACTGGAAAGACTTATTCCACATTATCATGGGCTATTGAGGAAACTTTCCACTCTATCCAATTTTGCATTATTTGAAAAATTTCTCAATAATCATAATTACTTTTATAATAGAAAAGTTATAAATATCCCACTGGAAAAATAAACACCTAAAAATCAGGAAAAGATGTTCAGCTATTGAAAATCTCTCTTTATTGAATTTATAATTTTTTTCTTTTTTGACTTCCATAACTGATGAATTATTTTAATCAATTTCTTGATATTCATCCATTCATCCATCCTTACCGTTCTGAACTAACTTGAGTTTGCAGTGGTCTGTTATTCCTTTAACATACTGCCAGATTCAATTTGCTAGTATTTTATTGAGTATCTCTGCGTCTTTATTCCTAAATGGAAAAATCTGTAGTTTTCTTTTTTTCCTGTATTGAATGGTGTTAGGGCTGTACTTTCTCGCTCTATAAAATTGCTTACTTGCTCTCATAAAATAAATATGAAAGCCTTCCATACTTTTGATTTCTTAAAATTTTGGACTAATAAATATCATTTATTGTGAGCTTAGTTTGATCAAAGGTCAGTGATTAGAACCCAGATCTGCATGGCTCCTGAGTCCACGCTTATCATTGCAGGCCACATCAAAGGAGAAAGGCCAATCTTAGAATCCTGGGTCTCCATAGTCAGCAGGCCTGGGCTTTAACTCACCTTGTCTTTTTTTTTTTAACATTTAAAATTTTGAAATAATTCAGAGTTACAGAAACAGTTCAAAAACAGTACAAAAATTCCTGTAAACCCTTTCCCAGAGTCACCAAAGGCTAACATTTTGCTACATTTGCTTTTCATTCTTTCTATATATACATATTTTTTTTCCTGAACCATTTGACAGTTACAGATATAATGTCCCTTTTCCTCTAAGTACTTCAATGTCTATTTCCTTTGAAAAAAAAAAAAAAAACCCCAAACCACTGTACAGTTTTCAAAATCAGGGGATTAACTTTGATGTAATACTGTGATGTATTTATTCACATTTTACCAGTTGTCCCACCAGTGTCCTTTATTGCAAAAGAAAAACATTTTTTCCCAGCCCAGGATCTAATCCAGTGTCAAACATTGTATTTAGTTGTCATGTCTCTTAAATCTCCTTTAATCTGGAACAGCTTCTTAATCTTGCTCTGCCTTTCATGACCTTGACATGTTAAAGAGTACAGACCAGTTCCTTTTTGTAAGATGTCCCTTAATTTAGTGACTCTGATTTTCCTATGATTAGATACAGGTCATGTGTTTTGGCTGGACTACCACAGTGATGTTGTGCTCTTCTCAGTGGATGTATCGAGAGGCATGTGACATCTGTTTGTCCTGTCTCTGGTGATTAACTTTAACCACCTAGTTAAATGGTATCTGCCAGGCTTCTCCACTGTGAAGTTACTATTTTTTACTTTGTAATTAATAAGTATTTTGTAGGAAAATACGTGGAGACTCTATAAATATCCTGTTCCTCATCAAACTTGCACTCGCTAATTTTAGCACCCATCATGTCTTTTGAGGCAACAAGCAAGGATGCTTAAAGTGAATACAGATTTTTGCTCCCCTGGGGGCTAAAGTGAAGGCGAGAGAAAGTGAGACAGTCTATTAGGCAGATCAGCCACATTTTTTTTTTACACTGCCTATGGTCTTTGAGTTTGTTTTTAAGTATGTTAATTTAACTTTAGCCACACTGTTGAGAATAGTGATTGGCTGTAACCTGTAACCTTTGGGCTCCTGGATTGGTCACCCAGGGCCAAAGATCCAGCCAGCCAGTTTATTCTGGTCGCAAGTGCCCTTTTGGGTCTTTGGCCTATGGCTCCTTTTTTTCTTTGACCCCTTATCTTTGCTTCTGATTAAGGTTCTGTCAGTTGGAGGCCAGAGTAAACTGCCTCTGTGTTGAATCACTTGTGAACAAGCATTGCTTCTGGCTACCAGGCCCATCTAATCAGACAGCCGTCCCCTGAGCCCCAGTTACGTATCCTGTGCTGCGCTAAGGCTGCAGTTGTATGAGTCACAGAAGCCAGTTTTTATATGTTATAGTCCAGAATTATGCATAATTGAAGAAATTTTTAAAATACCAGGTGGAATATAATCAATTGCCAGTTCTTACAATTAGATGCTATAGAAGTTAAAGGAGAAATGAGTGAAGCAGAAAAAATCAAGGAAGACTTTTTGGGGCAAATGAGCCTTGATTGCTAGGTTGGTAGGGATGCCATGAGAAAAGGCACGCAGGTAAGAATGTGCAGAGAGTAGGAAGGTGAGGCAGAATGGTGGGACTTCCCTCTGGATGACTTCTCATCTAACACCAGGAGCATTAGATAAGCTACATGCTAGCTGTCTCTGTGCTAGTCTGCAGGCATTCTTAAAAGCCATGTGTCTGCTTCTGGTCTCTGATTACAGTGCTTCCCAGTTTTTTAGTTGAACCAGAGGTTAGATGGCAAGTTGGAACAAAGAAAGTTGGTCTCTTTGGGTCAGTATGGGTACGGGGAAGCTGCTCTCCCCTCCCCCTTATTAAACAAGTTACCTTATCCTTTTTTAGAGCACAGTTTCTCAACATTTCTAAGTTTCTGACCTCACCAGCATCCTTCTGGGGAAAGCTGGTGACTTCTGTTTATGAGACATCAGGAGGTCAGATATGATAGTAATTGGACATGGTAATGTCCCTCTTACTCAGCACATTCCTGATAGCCATAACCCTGAAAGCACAGCTCTTTGCTATGGTGTCATGCTGTTAAATAAAAAACACTGAATTTTATTATTATTATTTTTGAACATCTTTATTGTAGTAAGATTGCTTTACAATGGTGTGTTAGTTTTTGCTTTATAACAAAGTGAATCAGCTATACATATACATATATCCCCATATCTCCTCCCTCTTGCGTCTCCCTCCCACCCTCCTTATCCCAACCCTCTAGGTGGTCACAAAGCACCAAGCTGATCTCCCTGTGCTATGTAGCTGCTTCCCACTAGCTGTCTATTTTACATTTGGTAGTGTATATATGTCCATGCCACTATCTCACTTGGTCCCAGCTTACCCTTCCCTCTCCCTGTGTCCTCAAGTCCATTCCCTACATCTGTGTCTTTATTCCTATCCTGCCCGTAGGTTCTTCAGAACCATTTTTTGTTTTATTTTGTTTTTTTTTGTTTTAGATTTCATATATATGTGTTAACATATGGTATTTATTTTTCTCTTTCTGACTTACTTCACTCTGTACGACAGACTCTAGGTCCATCTACCTCACTACAAATAACTCAATTTCGTTTCTTTTTATGGCTGAGTAATATTCCATTGTATATATGTGCCACATCTTCTTTATCCATTCATCTGTTGATGGACACTTAGGTTGCTTCCATGTCCTGGCTATTGTAAACAGAGCTGCAACGAACATTGTGGTACATGACTCTTTTTGAGTTATGAAAAACAGTGAATTTTAAATCAATTATTTTGACATACATCCATATGTAAACACATGAATAAGTTCAAATTTATCTCCACAGTAACCTGACTGTCCCTCAGATTTGGACTTTTCTTGGTTGCCAAGCAATGTTGTGGAGGTACAGCTCTTACCCCTCAGGAGTTACGCAGCCAACAGGATGCTCCTGCTTGAACTAGCTCTTGTGTGAGCCCCCTGAATGTCCAGGGGCGTGTGTCTGTTCTGTGGATGTCATTGGGCATGTGTGTCATGGTGGCGAGCAGTTGAATGGCTTAGACTGGAATTTAGAAATATACCACTGCCCCACCTCCCTTTCCCAAGGAAAAGCTTTTGGGTGGCAGAAATCTCTCACAGAAAAGCCCACTCTCATTTGTAACTTAGGACAGACTCTATGACCTCCCTCAGTCGTTTTATTTTTTCTCTTTTTTAAATTAATGAGTTCCTAATACTTTTTTGGCTTACTACTCCTGTAAAACCAATAACTTAAAATGGAGAAAGACACCATCCCGACAGTAGTGAGAGATGACCGGAGCCACTGAATAAAAGACAAAAGCATGAAAGCTGACAGAGAGTAAAAGCATTTCAGTCTGGAGCTGCTTAGTGAGTGAGGGAAGTAGCCGTACACAGGCCCCATAGCTTCCGAGGGCATCCCAGTGTTGAGTACGGAACAAGTGGTTAGTATTTGTAATGATTTCTCTAGTTAAGGATAAAAGGTAAAATTTTATCTAGCTTACAATTTGGGAACAGCAAGATGTGAATAATAGCTTATCTTGAAAACTTTTACTACAACTAATCCATATTAATTGTAAATATTCAGAAACGAAAGAAAAAATATAGAAAACAGCCCATATCTTAGGACCCATAGATTTAACTACTCTTGGTGTGTTAGTATTTAGTGCTCTGGCCTTTTCCTATGTATAACTAGAAACATATATTTCCATAATATAAGAAATATATATTATGTGATATGTATTTATGCCAGATTTGTGTGTGAGAACATGAAGCCTGCTTTTTCCCCCTTTTTTTCAATTAAAAAAATTCTAGTAAAAAACATAAAATTTACCCTCTTAACTGTTTGAAGTATACAGTTCAGTAGTCTTAACTATATTCACTATGAAGGCTGCTTTTTTTATGCAGCAATATAGTGTGAATATTTTCCCATATATGAGTATAGATATTCATTTTTGAGGGTGCATGGATATACCATATTCTAGTTAATCAGTTCCCTATTGTTGGATATATAGGTTTCCAATTTTGGTTGTTATTAGCACTGCATAAAGCCTCTTTAAATATACATACCTCCACATTTCATGAGGATACACTTCCGGAAGAATTGTTAGATTAATGGGCGTGTACTTTCTAAAGGCTTCCAGTGTATATTGTCAAATTCTATCACTTCTGTCACCATATTTTAGTGCCCCTTTTACTGTATTCTGGCCAGTACTTGATGTTATAATTCTTTTAAATCGACATTTATGTAATTCAATCTTTAATGCAAAAAAAAAAGTGAACAGCAGTAAAAGCTAAAGCAGTCGATGAGAAAAAAATGCATTTTAGGGAATGTGATGCATGAGATTATTATGGTTTAAAACTAGCAAACTATTGGTTCTTTATGAGAAGAATGTTAGCACATTAACTATTCAGTGCACAAGCATGGTAACTCTTGTCCTAAGACATTCAGTCCTCATAATTTGAAGAAGAGGTGTTACATGAGTCTGATTCTCATAACCCAAATGGGTGAATCTCAGGATAGGACTGTACTGACTTTTGTGTAACTTTTTTTGTGGTAAAACTTTTTTCAGTTGTCTTTAACTTTTTTGTGGGTTTTGTTCACCACACAGAAGTTTCAAATTTTTAAAATTTTTATTTTATATTGGCACATAGGTTATTAACAATTCAACTTTTAATGAAGGAAAATCAGTAAAATTTTTGGTTACTCCTTTCATTTTTGTAGAAAACCCTCCTTACCTTAATTTTCTTTTAGTAGTTTTAGTTTCTACATTGAACTCAGAAATTGCAAACATTTTTATCTCATAGGCTACATTCCACCTGCTAGAAGAGGTGGGTTTTTTGGGTTTTTTTTCCCCAGTATGGTGTTTTTAACAATTGGAATATAAATGCCTTTTAGGAAAGGCATGTATCCTCTAACTTGTCTCATTCCTCACAACTCCCAATTGTCTCATGCCTCACATATTTAGATGTGAACATTTAATTTTACCTACATGATCCTTATGGGCATTTGAGTTTGTGGCCTCTAATTAGCCAACCTGGAGTTGATTTTGGTATTTGGATGATAGAGGGAATTGATGTGAGTTTTTTTTTCCCCAAATGACTTAGTTAGCAGTACCAACAATTTTTATTGGATAATTCCAATACAGGCATACCTCACAGATAAACGCGGGTTCAATTCCAGAACACCACAATAAAGCAGATATTGCAACAAAGGGAGTCACGCCAATTTTTTGGTTTCCTAATGCATGTAAAAGTTATGTTTACAACTATACTGTAGTCTATTGAGTGTGTGGTAGTAGCATTATGTCTTAAAAAGTGTATATACCTTAATTAAAAAACACTTCATAACTAAAAAAAAATGCTAACCATCATCTGAGCCTTCAGTAAGTCATAGTAGTCACATCAAAGATCACTGATCACAGATCACCATAACAAATATAATAATGAAAAAGCTTGAAACATTGCGAGATTTACCAAAATGTGACTTAGACACATGAAGTGAGCAAATGCTGTTGTAAAAATGGCGCCGATAGATTTGCTTGACACAGGGTTGCTACAAACCTTCAATTTTTATAAGAAGGCAATATTTGTTAAGTACAGTAAAGCAAAGTATGACCATGGATATTGAATTCTTACATGTTCTTGAGGTCTTTGCATTTTACTCTTTGTTTTTATAACAAAACATTTTATAATTTTATGTCTAAATTATATGTTTTTAAATTTTGGTGTCTGGTAGAACTGGCTTCTCCATCACCCCTTCAAACCGCCCCCACCCTCATCTTGACTGTTCCAGTACGCCAGTGCATCTTTTTTTTCCTTGATGAAATTGGGAATGATTTCATCCAAAACCAAAAGCAACCTATTGAAATTTTAGCAGCATGTTATGTTTTCATTCTCATTGGGTTCAAAATACTTTCTAATTTCCCTTTTGATTTTGCATTTGACCAGTGGGTTATTTAGAAGTGTTTCATTTAGTTTCCAAATATTTGCAGATTTCCCCAGAGAGCTTTCTGTTACTGATTTCTAATGTAGGTCTATTTAAGATCATTATAGTCAGAGAACATACTTTGATTTAAATCCTTTTAATTTTATTAAGAATTGTTTTATGGCCTAGAACATGGCATATCTTGGTCTTCTGTGGACACTTGAAAAGAATGTATTCTGCTGTTGTTAAATGGAGTGTTCTATAAATGTCAATTAGGTCAAGTTGGTTGGTGGTGTTCAAGTCTTCTATTTCTTTATTGATTTTCTGTTTACTTGTTCTATCAATTATTGAGAAAGGAGTATTAAAATCATCAATAATTACTATGGGTTTGTCCATTTCTCCTTGCAGCTCTATCAGTTTTTGCCTCATGTATTTCAAAGCTTTGTTATTATGTATATAGACATTTAAGAGTGTTATGTCATCTTGATGAATTGACCCCTTTATTTATTTATTTGACCCCTTTATTGAAATGACCCTGTAATATTCTTTGCTCTGAAGTCTACTTTGTCTTATATTAATATAGTCACTTTGACTTTCTTTTGATTAGTATTAGCATGATATATCTTTTTTCCATCTTTTAACTTTAAGCTATTTGTATCTTTACAGTTAAAGTGGCTTTCTTATAGGCAACATATAGTTGGATCTGTATTTTTTGTCCAGTCTGACAATGTCTGCATTTTAATTGGGGTGTTTAGTATGTACTGTTTTTTTTTTTTCCTCTCTCTCCCTGGCCGCTTTTACACAACATTATATTTTTGAGATTCATCCATGTTGATTGTATCAGTATGAAGGTAGTTCATACCTTCTTATTTCTGCATAGTATTCCATTTTATAGATAGCCCATAATTTGTTTATCCATTCATCTTTTAAAGGACAGTTGAATTTTTTCTGGTTTTGGCTGTTAACATTCTCGTGCAAGTCTGCACGTAGATATTTGCTTCACTTCTCTAGCAGTAGAATTGCTGGTTCATATGGTAAGTGTATGTTTAACTTTGGAAAATTAGTTTCTTATAAATTTGTTGAGCAATTTTACATTCCTGCCATCATTGTATGAAAGTTTTTGTTGCTCTGCATTCCTGTCAAGCTCTTGGATTGTCAGCCTTTTAATTTCGGAAAGCTTTCAATTTTTGTGTGTTGACTTTATAACTAGCTTTCTTACTGAACTTTTATTAGTTATTTTTTAGCTAATTATCTTGAGTTTTCTAAGTAGACAATTACATCATCTGTAAGTAATGAAAATTTGATCTGAACATTTTCAGTATTTCTCTCTTTATTTTGTTTTCTGGCTGAACTTCATTGTCTTAAACTTCCAAAATAGAATACATTTGAAAAAGAATTTCGTCAAAATAATTAAAATATGTTGACATTCTTTGAAAGGGCCAAGTGAAAAACTCAAAACAACTCATTCTTAGTGATGTAGTATGAATGAGCTGTTACTAAGTTAAGTACCTGTATGCTCATTATTAATCAGATGGTATCACAATTTATTAATGTTTTTCATTATAAACAGTTCACAATTTGTTTTCACACACACCACTTTATGAATACAGTATTCCAACTCTTTTTTTTTTAATTTAATTTTTTTTAACTTTTGGCTGCATTGGGTCTTAGTTGCGGGATCTTCGTTGCGGCACGCAGGCTTCTCTCTAGTTGCAGTGTGTGGGCTCTCTAGTTGTGGCACGCAGGCTCAGTAGTTGTGGCACATGGACTTAGCTGCCCCACAGCATGTGGTATCTTAGTTCCCCTGCCAGGGATTGAACCTGCGTCCCCTGCATTGGAAGGTGGATTCTTAACCACTGGACCAGCAGGGATGTCCCCAGTGCTCCAACTCTTGAGAGAGCAATACACAGTCTATCCATAATTAAATATAAACTTTTGAAGAATAAATTCTGTCAAATGTGTCCCCATGACACGTTCAGAAGTACATATAATCCTTAAAAGCACTTTAATACACCTATTTATGTTACATGTTGTAGAAATTCTATGGTGGATTTTTAAAAAAAGGTATATGTTCAGTTCTTTTTTAAAAATTTTATTAGATTATAGTTGATTTACAATATTGTGTTTCAGGTGTACAGCAAAGTGATTCAGTTATATATATACATATATTCATTCTTTTTCAGATTCTTTTCTCATATAGGTTATCACAGAATATTGAGTAATGTTCCCTGTGCTATAGTAGGTCCTTGTTGGTTATCTGTCTTATATATAATAGTGTGTGTATGTTCATCCCAAGCTCCTGATTTGTCCCTGCTTGCCACGCCACGTTTCCCCTTTGGTAACCATAAGTTTGTTTTCGATATCTGTAAGTCTGTTTCTGTTTTGTAAATAAGTTCATTTGTATCATTTTTAAAAATCAGATTCCACATATGAGTGATATATGATATTTGTCTTTCTCTGACTTCAGTTAATATGATAATCTCTAGGTCCATCCATGTTGCTGCAAATAGCATTATTTCATTCTCTTTTACAGCTAATATCCCATTGTATATATGTACCACATCTTCTTTATCCATTCCTCTGTCGCTGGACATTTAGGTTGCTTCCCTGTTTTGGCTATTGTAAATAGTGCTGCAATGAACATTGGGGTGCATGTATCTTTTCTAATTAGGGTTTTCTCTGGATATATGCCCAGGAGTGGGATTGCTGGATCATATGGTAGTTCTATTTTTAGTTTTTTAAGGAATCTCCATACTGTTCTCCATGGTGGCTGTATCAATTTACATTCCCACCAACAGTGCAAGAGGGTTCCCTTTTCTCCACACCCTCTCCAACATTTATTGTTTGTAGATTTTTTGATGGTGGCCATTCTGACTGGTGTGAGGTGATACCTCATTGTAGGTTTGATTTGCATTTCTCTGATAATTAGTGATGTTGAACATCTTTTCATGTGTTTGTTGGCCATCTGTATGTCGTCTTCGGAGAAATGTCTATTTAGATCTCCTGGCAATTTTTTGACTGGGTTGCTTGTATTTTTGACATAGAGCTGCATGAGCTGTTTACATATTTTGGAGATTAATCCCCTGTCAGTTGCTTTATTTGCAAATATTTTCTCACATTCTATGGGTTTTTCATTTTGTTTATGGTTTCCTTTGCTGTGTCCAGTTCTTATAAATAGGTACCACATGCCTGTCACAGTCATTGTCAACATTTGTGAGTTAGCAGGTATGGCTGTGTGTGATCCTGGGGCTATGTGATAGATCATTGTCTAGAGCAGGGTTTTTCAACCTTGACACTATTGACATATAGGGCTGGATAATTTTTGTTGTGGGGATGCTGTCCTGTGCATTGTAGGATATTAGCAATATCCCTGGCCTGTACCCAGCTGATGCCAGGAGGCATTAAGTTGTGACAACCAAAAATGTCTCCACATCTCTGGGGGGCAACATCACCCTATCTTAAGAAACAGTGGTGTGACAGATCTTGAAGTGGGTTTAGGTACTACCCAATAGGAACTAGTGGCAGGACACAAGACCAATTCATTGGTGGAATACCCTGGTGGATTGTTTCTTGAGAATTGGATCCTAGTCTAGAGATTGGAGAAACTGGGAATTTGAAGAAAGTTCTCGTGTGTGTGTATGTGTGTGTGTGTGTGTGTGTGTGTGTGTGTATTCCAGGAATCAGTTTCTCTGCCTTACTTCCTCATCTTCTCTTTTTGACCCCTCTATGGAATAGGAGAACCAGGGGCAGGTAACTGGGAGTTATTAATAAAATGTTAGGAAAATTGTCAGCAGATCCCTTGATGACATCTTGCCCCAACTTTCCTATTTAAGCTCCATGAGACTGTCTGGTCGTTGTGGTTTGAAATACAGAACTGGCTCTAATGCTCTTGGTTTCAGGAAAAAGGGATTTATAAGTTATTTACAGAGACTTCTTTATTAAACATGGTCTTATTTCTCTTGTGTTGATTCACTGTGAGTTGTAGGAATGATACTCTGTACCTTGGTGGCATGTGACAGAATCTCTTAGGTGGGATCAAAGTGTGTTGTGGATGATCAGTAGACCTTACTAGTTTTGACTGATTTTCAATTATTTCATGCCCTAATTGAGCCAGGTAACATAGGGTGCTACATTGGATTTCATTTTTTGCTTTGCTGCTGTGACCTTTTGAATTGAGTTCTTTATCCACTTTATGCTTTAAATCTACCTATTTCTCAAAGTCATTGAGAGTAATAAAATTGCAGTGATATTAATAATGTTAACTTCCTAACCATAAATATACTAACTACAGCTTAAGTAAATGCTCTATAAAATCTAGACCTGCAAAATGGATTTGCCTTTCCAAATCACCAGTCGTTTGGAATCTATCCAAAGTTCCATTTGTCTCAAGAAACTTTTCCTACCAATTTCAGCTAACATTTGTTTTTCCATAGACTTACACTTTTTCCTTATTGTTTCATGTCTCATCTCTCCAACAAAATTCTAAGTGTTTTTTTCAGGGAGGTAGGTGTAGGGATTGCAAAGAATGTCACATTTTTTATACTGTGTTAAATCTCTTATGCTTTATCTCATTTGATCTTCCCACTAACTTTAAGGTTGTTAGGATAGATATAATTATTCCCATTTTACAACTGTGAAAACGGAGCTTTAGAGAAGTCAAAACTTGTCAGTATTATCCTGTTAATGGGCGGTTAAGCATAGGACCCATTAGGTATTGGGATTTCTAAATAGAGAAATCATGCAAACCTAAAAACTGTTTTTGATTTGCCATTGTATTTGCAATGTGCAGTATCTTAGTGTTGCCAGTTAAAGTATTGAGACCTCTAAGCCTGCTGTGTTAAGTAGGCTGTGTGCAAGGTTAGTGGGGATGGCTTATGCTGAATCACTCCTGCCCTGGTTCTGTCCTCCAGGAAGGACAGGCACTGCGGAATAGCAACCTGGGGGTGGGTATACAGACTCTGAGCATACAGCAGTTTCTCTATATAGTCTTCTTGGAATGTGTGGTCTTTCCTGTTCTAAGACTCTAATGTCCTCTGCTTTAATCCTTAGCATTTCTGCTGCTACTGATAGAGCTTTATGATAAGACCATCTAAAACTGAGTGTTTGAGAGAGAGGCTCCAGTACGCCCTGAAGTGACCAGGAAGTTAGTATACCTTGTCCAGCATGGAAACTGCAGAGAATGACTCTCTGGTATAAGAGGACAGAGCCTTGTTTTTGGCTCAGTTCAGAGAATGGGGAATGAAGCTCCCAGCTCATGTGCATGGCTGACCTTTGTTGTTGGCTGTCCCACGCATTGAGCAGAGTCGTAGAGAGGTTTTTGACTCACTCCCCTGGCCTGGCAGAGCTAGCTTCTGTAGATTATTTTATTAGAACCATTTGGAGCATGTTTTCTTTTAATCATGTTGCTTGGCTTTCTTCGGTGGGGTAAAATGGAAGCTTCCTTGAAACAGACCAGGAGCTGCTATGACTTCCTGTGCTCGAACAGCCCAGTCCGGAGCTGTTACCTGTACCTGAGTGCTTGGGGCAGGTCATGCCTAGGGATTGCTCTCTGCTTCAAGGACGCTTATCTCAGCTTCTCAGACCCAACAGGACTTTGCATTCTTTTAGTTGGAATATTTATTGCATCTCTCCTGTTCATATCCCCTAGGTCTCTTTTTTCTTCTGACCTTCTTTCTAAGCCTTGATTTTGTATCTCTTTAACGACTAGCCAGTTTCACAGTCCAATAATTGTATTCTCCACTCTGTCCAGTGTACAATCTGCTGTTTGTCTGGGCTCTATTTGGTTTATTTCCTGATTCTGATGCACCTCTGCCTAGTGTTAACTTGTTGCCTGGTCTAAGGACTAGTCAAGTCCTGTCCAATCTGACACATCTGTGCTCCCCGACCCCCTCCCCGGCTCTGACCGAGCTTTCTCAGTGAAAACCCTGGTTTCTCATCTGTACTCTGACCCTTAACCCCATATGATGCTAGTGATGGTTTTGTGATGAGGCTACGAAAGAAGACTGCCTTCACATGTGCCATATGAGCATATTGTTTATATGGCTGTCAAGATTGATTCCACCTTTTCTAAAAGACATCTAAAAAGCAATGAAAGTGCTTTTGAAAGTCAGAGGCTGCCTTTTTGGTAGCAGTTCTTTCATTTATTCTGTTGGAGGATCTAGATCTAGCTCTTTATGAAATATTCTCCCACATAATGTACTAGGGTAGTCCTAACAATAGTAAACCTTGATCCAGAGATCAGATGTGCCAGTTGATAAAAATAATGTAGAAGAACTCAATAAAACCAGCCTGTTTAATGGAAGCATCATAAAAACCTACATGGAAAAAAAAAGCACATAGCCGTGGCAGCAAGTATAAAACAAATGGCAGAACTGAGGAGTCACAAAATGACACGGTTGAGCACCGAGGATGGTTTCATATTTGCTCAGATGCCACAGGCACCCAGGACTAGGTCTTACTTTGACCATCCAGAAGGCAGGATTTCTGGACACCTGCATCATCTGAAACCATCCTGCTGACAACAAACCCTTATAATATAGAGAGAGTCATTAGTTAAGAAGAGGGTGGGTTTAGTCTCCCCTCTTAATTTAAGGGATGGAGAAGCTCTTGCTCATGACAAACACTGAAAACGGAGTAAATTTTACATCAGCAGAAGTTCCTGTAGCCAGTGTTGCTGAGGGCTGCAGGTGGTGTCAGACACCCACCTAATGGACATTAGTTAGGAAGGAAGGGGTGAGGGGAGATGGGGGTGAAGTTTGTTGACTGTCTCTGAGGTTAGACGTGTGCCAGGTGCTACAGGATGCTGTCTTATGTAATATTCAGGACACTCTGTGCAGCAGCCCATGGTTCCTCATTTCATAAATGACCTGAGGTTGCATGACTATGGAGTGTTTGACCTGGGCTTTGAACTCAGATCTAACTCCAAAGCCTTGCAAATCTTTAGAATGAGGTAGGCTTGCTTTAGAAAATGGAAACTGCTGATTTTGGCAGAAAGGCAGGAGATATGGAAGGACTCAGCCTCAATTCCCTCGTCTCATAAAGATTGCTGCATTTGAAAGTATGGTGCATTGGGTCTCACCGCCAGCTGTCAACCTGTGGAGATTAAAAAAAAAAAAAAAAAAAGAAAATACAAACCTACCATCCCGAGGATTTTGAATCTTAGTGGGTTCCAGATGTGGGGTCTGGGACTTCCAAGATGATTGTAATGTGCTACTAGAATTGAGAAACTGTCTATGTCTGAGAATGATGGAATGGATGCGAGCCCCGAGTGGCCCTGGAGATAATATTTCCCACCCTCTTGGAGAGGAAACTGAGGCCCAGCGAGCTCAAAGCCAGATGGTCCTTCATTCAGTCCAGCACTTACCCTGCACTGACTATTTGTTATCCTAGGTGAGTCAGAAAATGCAAAGAAAAAATACTTTCCCTGCCTTTGAAGAGATTTTAGGTAAAGGCTACATAGTTGGTTAATGCAAAACCATGGTTGGAACCCAGGTTTCTCGACTTCATTGGCGTTATAAAGCCTTGTGAATATTATCATTGCCAGGCCCTCTTTCAGATCCTCCAAGCTGTGTAAACGGTTCCTGTTAACACTGCGGTGAGTGGCTTTCAAAGCCCCTGGCTTCCAGAAGTCTCCTGCCTGCCTTTCTGCCTCATTACCAGCCTGGTATTCAGCCACACATTTTGCCTTAGGTTCATAGGCCCACAGCTTTTCAGTTGACTGCTTTGTTCTCAGTTCATTTTCAAGTGTCTCACCTGGAAAAGGCCTGAAAAGCTGCAGAATGATTATTTTGGAAACGTAGTGCTTGGACAAAACCTGCCCTTCTGGTGGTCACCCTGATCTCTTTGCTGTGCTTCCTAATTAGTTCGCAGTCCTCTGATTCATCTTACAGTGTTTTTGTGGGCTGCATATTTTCTGGAGTTTTTCTCAGACCCCTCAGGGCAGTGAATGCAGCAGAGGGCAGGGAGCACTCCCTCCGATCACCGAGAAGGGAAGGAGGAGGACCGTGTGTGCGCCCAGCTCTGTACTAGGCCCTTTTTCAAATATTTTTTTCTTTAATGCTTCCTAATAGCCTCGGGGGAGAAAGATTCCAGGTCTGCAAAATATGAATAATGACTTTCTCGAGGTTACATAAACACATAAGTTTCGTTGCTAGAAATTCAGTCACAAAACCTTCTGACCTGAAGGCCATGCCCTTTTCCTTGTACCACATGCCACATCCTATGTAAAGCTTTTGATCTAATCCAAACCTACTTTTTGAATTAGTGACTCTTAAATTTGATTTCTGATCTTCTCGTTAGGGTTTGAAAGTCAAGGCTTTGATATAACAATCCAGGAGAGATATAGGACTTGGGACATGGCTCTAGAGAGGGAGCATAAGGTGTCACAGTCTGAGATGTGTGGTGAGGGTGCACACTGAGCCCCTAGGCCAGCCCAGTAGGACCAGGGGCCAACACAGCCGGTGTCCCAGGCCAGTGTCAGAACTTGGAAAACTCAGGGTGACCAAAGCATAAGTGCTAAGCTAAGGTCCTTGGGGAGCCAGAAGTGGGAGGGAGGGAGGGAGGGAGGGAGGGAGGGAGGGATGGACCTCCAGCTCAGAAATATCTCCCATTGTACATCATGTCAATTGGAGATCACTAGTCTCTTCTTTTAATAGAGTAGTCTTTTCTTTTAAAATTAAGAGATAGCTTGAATTTTTATGTACTTTCCTTTTTTGGTAATACTTATCTGGGCTTCAGTTTTTGAATGCACGAATGATAATTCAGGTTTATTGTAATGAGGAAATGAGAACACATATGTGAATTACTTTTGCAAACTGTAGACTATCCATACAAATACCAGGCATGAGACCCCAGCTTCCCCCCAAACTAACAGATTGGTAAGAATGGCAGTTTTGTTGTTGGGTGAAGGCAGCAGTGATTTTTGGAGCGTAGATAAATCCAGGAGTGGGAAACTGCATTGGGAGTGGGGTGGAGGGGATGTAAATGAGATCTCTGGGTGCCTGGAGGTGGAGGTCGAGGGAGATGCAAGACAAGACCTGATTTCTCGCCAACCTGGGATCTTACTGAGAGCAGGAGCTGCCTGCGTGCATGTGGACACCACCTTGTGCAATCTTTAGCTCAGTGAGGAGTTGTTGAGAGCCTGACATGACAGCTAAATGTGATGGAGTATCCTATAGAAATTGAATCACATGAGGGACTTCCCTGGTGGTCCAGTGGTTAAGACTCTGTGCTTCCAGCGCAGTGGGCATGGATTGATCCCTGGTCAGGGAGCTAAGATCCCGCATGCCGTGCGGTATAGTAAAAAAAAAAAAAGTCTTCACATGATACAACATTTATATGTGAGACCTGTAATGGAACCGATGCAACCAGGGATTGGCATGCGTCTACGTGACAGGGTGGGAAACCAAGGCACCAAGAGAGAAGGTTGCTTGTTCAAGTCCACGCTACTCAAAACTGAAGCTAACAGCAACCTCCTGACTCTTACTTCTCCCTCTCTCTCCCACCCTCTTTCTTTGCTTCTATCAAAACGTGGCATTAGTGTGTTTTCAAGAGCGAATTACAATGGAAGTTACCACAGTGTAAAGCTCATCAGCGCAGGGTCTTTGAGGGAAGTGTGGAGAAGCTGGCTAGAGAAGAGGTATTATGTAATGACCCAATTATGAGGCCTGCCATCTGCTTAGGAGTCACGCCTGCTTGGTTAGGATTCCCCGATTGTGTTTTTCAAGAAGCATGCTAGATCGTTAAGGGAGCTGCGTGTGCGTGTGTGTGTGTGTGTGTGTGTGTGGTAGGTAAATGACATTAGAAACACTAGTGCCTTTCTTGAAGGAGGTTGGTACATTGTGGGAGGAGGGAGATGAAGCAGCTTTTGAGGGTTCCTAAGCAGATGTTACCCACTGGCATAGAGAGCAGTTGTAGAAGGTGAATTATTCTGTAGAAGAGGCTCCGTGTGTTAGGGGAGGAGTGGTCGGGTGAAGGTGGCTGTCAGAACATGGCCAGAAACTCCAAGTCTACCTGGAGATGCAAGTGAGACATTTTTTTCCATTAGGACAAAGAGTGAAAAATCCATTTTGTTTTTTTAGTGCCTAGATTGTACTACGGATGAAAACATTAAATCCAGGAACCATGAAAAAACGGGCCTAGGTCAATGTCGAACTGAAACGTAAGCCACTATGCTTAGGGACCGGATGCTTAGTTGCCTCTGAAGGGACTCAGGGCTGGGAATCAGACGAAAAAATCCTGCAGCTGGCAGGCAAGTGGCAGGTGAGGGGAGTGTGTCTTTGGAACTGTTGTGGGTATTGTGCTCAGCTGGAAAGGGGTCTTCGCACTGTGAGCCATGAGGCTGAGACCCAGGAGGATGCTGACACACTGTGCACTAAACATACCAGGAGTGACTCTCAAGGAAAATATCAACCTTTCTAAGCAGTTTTTAGGAGAATCTTTAACCGAAAATCTTTGTCTTCAGGTTTTGAAAATGTGCCTGTATCAGGAAAATGGGCAAGTGATTGGAGTGAACATCCCAGAAGAAATGATGTTTGGCCAATTCTTACTCCTCCCACCTGTCAGCTCTTTTAATTTATTTCCTTCTGCTGCTCATCCCCTACCCTCCAGTATGAAAGCAGTGTTGTCTTTTAAAGAATCGATCATTCAAATCCCTGCATAGAATTTAGGAAGTTGTTTGGTGTGTTTCGTGTCCCTAAAGCATCACCAAAATGTGGCAGACACCCAGCTCCAAAGGTCAGAAGTTCCTCTGATCCTTTAATCCAGTGCCACACTTATTTTACAGATAAGGAAATGGAGGCCCAGAGAAGTGTAGCAACTTACTCAAGGTCATAGCTTGTCCTTTGTGGAACTTGGACCAGGCTTGATCTCCTGACTCCTGGCTGCTTGTTCTTTCTGTTGCCCCTTGCTATCTCTCACGTGGAGATTTATTTGAAATGTTGTCAGGAGTTCTGTGGCAGGGGCAGTGACACATGATTAGGTGGGTGTGTAACTGCACAACTCATGGACATAAGCCTTTGGGCATTGTGTGGTGCTCTCACTGGTGTCTTAACTTCCAGCAGAGTCCTCAGTCAGGAAGAGCTTTAAGGACCTAGACATCAGCATTCTTTTTCCATGAGTTTGCAAAGGCTTCGGAACAGGAAGTTTTGTTTCCACGCTGAGCCTGCGTCTTCTTTTCCCTTTGGCCACCGCTTCTTGTTGGACCCTGTTTCTGAAACAACCTTGGGATAGCCTTTGTCTCTTTCCCAACCTTCCTACCATTCACACTTGAGATTCAGCCGACATCTGGCAAAGAGGTTTCTGTGTAAGATCTTGAATAGCCATTTAAAATTTGGAATATGGCATATTTTGTTTTCCCCAGTGGCAGATCTTTTCAGAGAATAGGAATTTGCAAAGTCATTAGCTTCCTCCCCTAGACAAAGACAGCCAGCATGGTCAAACTTCCTGACCACCTCTCTTACCCCTAAGCCACTGGTAGGGTTTACTTAATTTAGTCACACACACAGGTTTTCATATAAAGAGATACTCTGATTCTGTTATAAGTGTTCTCAGTATAGTGCTATTTTTACTTTTTACTTCAAAAAGATTTGAAATGTCCCTGATCCTGGGACAGTGGTCCCCAAACTGGCAGATGATCTGTACTGACCGGGAAACTTAAAAAAAAAAAAAAGATCCCAGGACCCCACCCATGACTACTGAATCAGACTCTTTATCAGCATTTAGCTTATATTTACCAACTACTTTATCAGCGATGTAATATGTACTTGGTATATTGGATACTTAATAAGTGGCATATGAATTTATCCAGAGCCTGCTGAGAGGACAAAAGGTTTCGTTTTTTTAAAACACTTAGTGCATTACGTTCAGTGCAGCATTGTAAAGCGAATCTGTTTTTTTCTGCAATAACATAAGAATGAATATTGAAAGTCATTCTCTAAACATGTTCAGAAACGGTTTGTTTGAAAATGGACCGGCCCCCCTGCGCAGTGCCAGATGGGGTCTCCTAAACTGCAGCGAAATGTTTTAATCAGGGCTTTAACAAAGGAAGTAATTAAAAAATGTACACTCGTGGTAAATGGGTTGAGAACTGACATGAATAAAGCACTTTGAGTAAAAAATAGGTTATTTTGTTAATTTGTTTTGAAACTCAGCACCTTTTAAAAAGTTAATTATTAAAAAACACAATCCTAAAATATACATTTGGCTGTCCTTATCCTCGGGCAGGTGGTGACTGTCGTTTTGCATGTAGACTGAATACAGCAATAGCACATACTCTGCTTGAAAGCTGTTGCGTATTAATACTTACTGCCTTCACAGAGTTGGTCTCATTCAGTCTTCCAGTTTTACAGATGGGGAAGCTGAGACCCAGTGAGGAGAAGTGAGTTGCTCCAAATGTGTTGAGCAAGACTTTCTATAGGCACATAATAGTTACCTACTTAAAGTAGCTGAAATGCGAAAGGAAAATGTTCCAAAGATAAGGTGGGGCGTCTCTCAAGGAACCTGGGAGCAGGAGTGCTGCTGACCCTGGGCAGGGTCTGAGATGAGGAACAACAAGGCTCTGGGGGGTGGGCTGGGGGGCCTCTGTCTCTGTCTCTCTTGTATCTCTGCTTTTTTTCTGCTCCTGCTTTGGTTTTCTCTTCCTCTCTGCATGTGGACTTCTCTGTTCATCCATGTCGCTCAACATGGCTACCGTACCACTCCCACTTGCACTTGTTACAGCTTAAGTTGCATGCACAGACTTCCACCAAATTCCACTTTTCTGAGGGAGAGAAACTGATTGGCCCAAGCTTGAGCCAGATATCCTTACTGATCCCATCAATTCCAGCAAGGATGAGGGTGAGGGTATTAGTTAATCAAACATGACTGGTAGGGGAAAGGGAGTGTCCAGAGAGAGGTGAATCGCTGAGGTGAGCAGACACCCTGAAGTTGTATTCTGAAAGTACACTAAGAAATTGTTGTATTCCAGGAGGAAAATGAGGAGGACTTGAATGAAGGCAATGGCAGTGAGTATGGGAAGAAGTAAGCAGATTTGAGAGAGATGGAGAAAGATCACTGAGCTCTGGTAGTTAGTTGGGTTTTGGGGAGAAGGAGTTGTTGAAGATAGGGAGTGGGGGAGGTGATGGTCACATTCACCATAATAGGCAACATGGGAAAGGCGGCTTGAGACAGGTGGGGGGGACACACGGGGCTTGATTTCAGTTTAAACATGTTGAGTTTGGAGTGCATGTGAAAATTACAAGTGGAAATGTCTATCGAGTTAATTGAGAAAGTCCAATATATGGGTCTGGACCTCTGGGGAGAGTTGACAATCTTGTGAATGTAATTAAAGGATGCTGAAATGCTTAATGGGTGAACTTGCTTAGGGAGCATTTATAGAGTGAACAGATGCAAAAGGAAAATGTTCGAAAGATAAGGTGGGGGGTGACTCAGGACTGAACCCTGAAGAAACACTAGCATTTAAGGAGCAGGGAGAGGATGAAGAACTCTAAAGGAGATCAAGAAATAGAGAGCAGGAGAACTGAGCATGCAGTGTCCTTTTCTTTGGAAGCCCAAAGGGAAAGCTTTGGATTCAAGACTGTCACCAGTGAAAAGTATGCATGGCAGGCAGGTGGGATAACGTCTGAAAAATAGTGTGCTGGACTGAGGTGCAGAGCAGGCGTTGGAGAGGGCAGAAACCAGATTACAGGAGGTTTCTGAATGACTGGGAGGTAGACTGTGGAGGGAGAGAAGAATATAGGCAATTAACAATATCTGGTTGTGGAGAAGAGGAAAGGGGTGGTAGCCAGTTGGATCAAGAAAAGGGTGAAGAGTTGTTTTTCCTCTTTTTTTTCTTTCTAAGATCAGAGAGACTTGGAGCATGTTTAAATACTGGAGGGAGTGAGGTGGTAGAGAGAAACAACTGAAAATACAAGAGAGGAGGGATAGTTTCTGGAATAAAGTTCTTAAAGGGGGAGTGGCTGTCTCCAGAGACAGGAAGGGGGATGGAGGCAAAGATGGGGCTGATATAGAGAACTTAGAAGAGAGAAGGGTGCAAAAGCTGAGGGACACAGGGTGGATTCAGGACTTTTCAGGACTTGGGAACTGTTGGTAGGTTGGGGTGGTGGAAGAGAGGAGGTGACGGCTTTTGGTGTTGAGATTTTCCTTAAACGATGCTTTTGACCCTGAGAATAATTTTAGAAACAAAAGTGGGTAGTTGTGCTATACAGATCCGTGGGCATTTGGGGGGAAGGTGTTACACCCGGGAACAGGATCTCAGTGCACTTGTACTCTTGTCTGAGCCAGGTTGTTGATGTGCTTAGCATTGGACTCTCAGGTTTCTTTAGGATTGAATCACTAATTGCAATGAAGCAGGCTCACACCAGACAGCATCTCTTAATATTCAGCATCCAGAGAAAAGCCTAAAGGCATCTTTGTGTTCAAAATTTCACTGAAAACTGAAAAGTTCCCACACTTCCATCACATACTCTTGCTAACATAGCCTGTATGGTCTGATTTTGTCTAATGCTAACTAGTTTTCACTTCATCCCAAACCCTTGACTTGCCATAATTAATTACTGCTAGAAATCCAAGAGGTAAGCTTCCGTGTTCCCTTTTACAGCCCTGGGAGTGGGATGCAAGTGCAGTGAGTTCTCCTTCCTCCTCCTCCACACAGGCTTTCCCCTCCAGCTGAGACCCATTTCCCCGGTTCCCCTTAGTGAAGATGAAGGTGAAAGAGATAACCAAGGACGGTGACAAGAATTTGAATTTAAGAATAAGAATACCGTCTCCTCCATCCCCACTGCCTCCTTGACCTAAAATGTAAGCCCCATTGAAATGTGCGGCTACTTGGTCTGGGTCCTTTACACCTCCTGTGGGGACAGATGTGGTGGGGATCAGTACCTGCCCTCCTTTCTGCCGCAGTGTAGATTGCAGCCTGCCTCCTACTGTTCGGGTGACTGCAGAGGGCAAGAGAATACGGGTTAGGGCCAGCAAGGAGGAACTGTAACTCAAGCTTTGTAGCTGAAATTCCTCCCACAGTCTGGTCCTGCAGGCAGGTCTGGGAAATGATCTCCTCCACTTTGCTGGAAGGTAGAAGATGTGCTGAAAACTGATGCCCCAGTAGTTACTTGGCGCTCTCCCATATTGTCACTCAGCTCTCCCTGTCACGGGGTGGTGAGGGGGGGTTACCTAGAATGGAACCCGGTAGGAAGAGTGTTGGGGCACCATTTTGCCCCCTCATGGTGGGGGAGTACATTTTACAGCGTAGCCTGGTTCCTCAGGACAGCACAGCAGCCCACTCCTAAATGCGTGGTGCCAGAGGTCAGTGATGGAAAGTTCAGTGAATTCTTTGCTTTGCTCTGGCTCACTTTTCTTATTGGTAAAATGGGACTTGAGTCTCTGAATGGACGATGGGTAATTCGATGAGAAAATCACAGTAGAATGTGCTAGAGGAGCCTTAGAAGAATATTGTGTAGGTGGGCTTTAGGAAATGAGCCTGCTAGGCACAGATCCAGGGCACTGGACACGGGCCCAGGTTATTGGGGTTCTGCTGCTTACGGAGTGAACCAGTGGTTTCCCCATCGGATGACGGGTATACTAATTCTTGCCTCACAGGATTGTCACGAGGATGCAGTTAGAGGATGCATGTGAAAATGCTCGGCACAGAGCTGAATCTTGATAGTGCTATTTTTGGATGTATCCTAAACAGATGTGCTATCAAGTAGCTGGAAGAAGTGAAGGTGGATGGAGCACAGGCCATGTGGCCCTAATATTGTATGTTTCTTTCTCTTTGTATTCTGATTACTTTAGTGTTAACAACAGAGCAATTTTTCAGCGTGCAGTCCAGGGTGGTGATGCTTCTGTGATCATTGACTTGACCTCTTAAGCTCAGAGGCCTTTGTTTTCTAGGCATATGTGCCTATGTCAGTCACCACGTGAACTCAGGCCTTGAAGAACATCTCATAAGCATGGTTAATTGAGCTGATTATTATAATTCAACTGGTATCCACTTGCTTTTGTGTTTGTATCGTGTTTATACTGCCGTGAAACTCAAGCATAATTGTTAACATATAAATATTTAAAAATAGTATTCTAGGGCTTCCCTGGTGGCGCAGTGGTTGAGAGTCTGCCTGCTGATGCAGGGGACACGGGTTCGTGCCCCGGACTGGGAAGATCCCACATGCCGCAGAGCGGCTGGGCCCATGAGCCATGGCCGCTGGGCCTGCGCGTCCGGAGCCTGTGCTCCGCAACGGGAGAGGCCACAACAGTGAGAGGCCCGCGTACCACAAAAATAAAAATAAAAATAAAAATAGTATTCTATTAAGGACTAATGCTCCTTTTATAGTTGTTGGGTGTCAGTCATTGTATATCATATATTTTAATCATGGAAAGTCACTGAAAAGAGAGGTTGGGCTAGAGTCGTGGTCTGGGGAAACCTGGGAGTGTACGTGGGGCTTTCTAGACCCCTCTCAGGACCACTTACCTCTCAAGGCCATCATCTTTCTCCTTTTGGACCTGCTTAGTGCTGCCATCAGGCTGCACAGGCACTGCTCCACCTCACTGCCCTGACCGTGTTGGAGGGTCGGGAAAATTTCCCAGGAAATTAGCCAGTCAGTATTACAGTAAGCATAGAAACAAATTAATGCAAAAAACCCACGATGAACAAAATATCAGAATTTTAAATAAAGACAAGATCAGCCATATTGGAACCTGAGGCAAAACGAAAAACCAGTACTGATCCTGTCTTTATTTTATTTTATTTTATTTATTTTTATTTTTATTTATTTTTTTTGCTGTACGCGGGCCTCTCACCACTGCGGCCTCTCCCATTGTGGAGCACAGGCTCCGGACGCGCAGGCCCAGCGGCCACGGCCCACGGGCCCAGCCGCTCCGCGGCACGCGGGATCATCGCGGACCGGGGCACGAACCCATGTCCCCCGCAACAGCAGGCAGACTCCCAACCACTGTGCCACCAGGGAAGCCCTGTCTTTATTTTAAAAATGAAATTTGTTCATCATGGATTTTTTGTATTAATTTTCATTTTAAAATACATTAAAATATTATTTATCTTGATTACTGAGTTTTGGGGCACTCCCATAAATTTTGTGCTCCAGACACGTGCCTTACTCCCCTCACCCCAGTCCCAGCCCTGGTTTTACACCAAAGGCAGGGGAAATTTTCTCTGCATGGAATTTTGTGCATTGGTCCACCTTGCTGTGCTCCTTCCTGGTCCTTTTTGGAGACTTACCTTCTCAATACGCCTCCCAGGGTTTGGAGGACAGGTTTTTCTTTAAAAATAAACAACAAAAGGAGGGTTTTTTTTGTTTGTCTGTTTTTTATAATTTAAGAAAGATAATATATGGTCATTATAGAAAATTTGGAAAATAAAGAAAAGGATAAGGAAGAAAGTAATCAACTGAAATCCCATCATCCTCAGGTAAATCAGTCCTTAGATCTTCCTTAGATCTTTGTATATTAATGCAGGTTCTATTTTAATGTAAATCTAATTTTTAACTTAAAAATTCCCACTCTTCAAGTGCAATTTTTAATATGCTGTTTTAACACTGTTCTGGATGCTTTCTGTTAAACGAGGCTTATGGTTAAAACTATTAAAATTTAGATCATATCAGAGCTCATGTATTTTATAAACATACTGGTGCAAGGTGTCTTAGGGTCATCGGGTTTCAAGGAACAGAAATTTAATTCAAATTAGAGTAAGTCAAAAGGAATGCACTGAATAAATATAGGGGAACCTTCCAGAACCCAACAGCAGGAGGTGAAGCTAGATTTTGTGAGTCTTGCAAAGTCATCAGGTATCTCTTCTGTCCGTCTCTCTCCCCTTGGAGCCTCATAGTCTCAAATTGCAGCTTCTTCCAAGTGTCTGCTCTGATATCTTGCCTTTTTTTGCAAAACATTCTCTGCTTTTTTGTGAGCATGGATGTGACTGACAGTAGCTACCAGCCTGGTCTGCATGGCTGTCCAACACTGTCTGACTCCGGTTCCTGAGTTGTTACTAGGATTCTCAAGAGAGAATGTGTGCCAGCTACCCACTCCTGGTCCCGGTAGCAATGGCCAGGAGAAGGGAGCCACTTGATGTAATGCATCTAATCATTATTTCAGCATGGGGTGAAGGGTAAGGTAAGCTTGACCAATGTGTTTCCTACAAAGAATAAAAATAAAGTAAAATCTTTGCCCTCTGAGAGAATATAGTCCTCAGGAAAGACTGCTATGCAGACAAGTGGGATAATCATCAGGGTTAGAAAATAAAGTAGGGATGGGCATTCTGTTAGGTCAGAGTTCACATAGGAGGCCTGGTTTGAGCTACACTTGGACTTACAGTTACTCATTTACTATTTAAAGAGAAGGCAGCCATTCCAGATAGAGAATACAAGCAAAAAGCACCGAGGCACCGAAGGACACTGGCCGGGCCAGTGTGGGCTCCAGATTCTGTTGGGACTTGCCTGCCACATTAGGGGTGGGATTTTATCTTGTAGGTGGTCGGGGCAAGAGGAGTATTCTGAGCAGGGGAGCAACATTACTGGATTGCTATTAGTTTAAGAAACATCTATTAATCATCTACTATGTACCAAACACCGTGCTAGCCCTGAGGACTCCAAGAGAAATAAGAAGCTCCTCTTGCCATTTTAATTTTCTTTGGTGACTCAGAGAGCAATGTAGAATGTTGTCCTTACGGTTTCATAGTACTCAAAGTCCTTAAACTGGTGTTTAATGATAACATCAAAGTATACATAGTATACTTTATGCAAAAAATATAAAGTATCATATAGTATATAATAAAGTATTATGATAACATAACAAGTATTTCTACCAAGGCAGAAAAAAGTGGTTTCCTCTTTCCTTTAGCCTGTGTAGCAGGGGGAGATGAACGTATGGCGGGGGGGAGTCACAGTGCACTGTGATGAGTGCAACAATAGAGGTGCAGGCCAAATGTGTGATAATGTGAAAGCCTGGCGGCGATTATCAGGGAAAGGGAAGAAAGACTTCATGAAAGAGGTGTTATTTTAACAATCTTCAACTCCTTTTATCTAGCAGAGGATTGGGTCAGGGTCTTCGAGGCAGAGGGAATGAAATGCAGCAAAAAGGTTAAAGTTCTGAAAGCTTGGTGGTAGAGGAGGGAGCATGGGGAGATAGAGCTGGGCGAGGACAGGGAAGTATTCAGATGATAAAGGTCTAGAGCAGGGCTTCCCTGGTGGCGCAGTGGTTGAGAGTCCGCCTGCCGATGCAGGGGACACGGGTTCGTGCCCCGTTCCGGGAGGATCCCACATGCCGCGGAGCGGCTGGGCCCGTGGGCCATGGCCGCTGAGCCTGCGCGTCCGGAGCCTGTGCTCCACAGCGGGAGAGGCCACAACAGTGAGAGGCCCGCGTACTGCAATAAATAAATAAATAAAAATAAAGGTCTAGAGCATACGTTGTTGGTGGGAGTGTAAAATGATACAGTCACTTTGGGGAAAGGTCTGGCAGTTTCTTGTAAAATTAAACGTACACCTATACAGTGGCCTAGCACTCACACTCTTGAGTGTTAGGTATTTACCCAAGAGAAATAAAAACACGGAACACAAAAAGACTTGTACAAGAACGCGTAGAGAGCTTTGTTCATAATAGTTCCAAATTTGAAATAACCCAAATGTCTTATCTGTAAGAGAGAGGATAAACAGGTCAGCAGTAAAAGTGACAAACTACTGACACACTCCACAGTATAAACTATTATGATGAGGGAAAGATCCTTACACAAAAAAGCACATACTGTATGGTTCCATTTATATGAAGTTTTAAAGTTGGCAAAATTAGGAATAGATTTAAAAAATCAAAACAGAGGTTGTCTCTAGGGGGGATATGAGAGTGGGATTGTCTGGAAAGGGGTATGAGGGAACTTTCTGGGTTATGGAAAGGTTTTATATCTTGATAGGGGTTTGGGTTACACGAGTGTATGCGTTTATCAAAACTCATCCAATAATACACTTGAGATTTATACATTTCACTGTAACTAGATTTTATTTCTACTCGACCTCCACAAAAGAACCATGAATTCTGAATACGAGTTAAAGAGATGCATGCTGACGTGTTTAGGGTGAAGTGCACCGAGGTCTGCACCTTACTTGGAAATGCATCAAAAATAAGATGAGTTGATGTTTGTGTAGATGGATGACAAATATGTGATAAAACAAGTGTAGCAAAATGTTAATAATTGTAGACTCTAGGTGGTGAGTATATGGATGTTTGCAGTATGGTCTTTTCAATTTTGCTATGTGTTTGAAATTTCTCACAATAAAATGGGGGAAAATATAAAGGTTCTTAACGTACTGCTGTGTTAAGGAATTTGGTCTTTATTCTGGCTTTGGGGAGTTAATGAATGCTTTTAAGAGGCGTTTTTAGATATGAATTTTAGAATGGAAAGAGATCCAAGGCATGGAAACTTAAGATTCTATTTTAGTTCCAGTAAAAAAAGAGAAGTATATGAAGGAGCATCAGGGATGGAAGAGAAGTGTGGATTCCAGAGAGGTTTAGGGGATAGAATTGTTAAGACTTGGGGAAATCAACTTGGGTGATGGTGAGAGTGGGGGTGGAGAGGAGATTGTGAACTGGTGCACAAGTACTGGGTAAGGAGCCACGACCTAGGGGTGGGCGCATGACGGTGATGGGTAGTACAGTCAGATATCCTGAACCTCAGAAGAAAGGCTTTAGTGTGAAGTTAGGTTGGAATGCTCTGTGATTAGCTGTTGGGAGCTGAGGAAACGTCACCCTGCTTCCCAGGATGAGGGCTCATGTCCCTCATAACTAGGAGGGTCGAGGCAGATTAGGATGACCTGGATAAAGCACATGTGTCTGGAGATCAGTTCTAGTGAAACATAGAGAATTGAAAACTTTTATGTCATGTACCTCTGATGTCAGTGCATGTCCCAGGAGAACAGAAGACACAGCTTAACCTGGCTTCTGAGCTCAAATCACCACAGTAGAAAACGCTCTTTCTGGAACAGGATGCTTTTTCCGGAACAGGATGCTGTTTCTGGAACAGAGCTGGTTAACCTGATCTTACTACAAAAGCGCAAAGTGCAGAACATGAAGTACGCTTTGAAGCATGAAGTTAAAGTGGAATGTTCTGGAATTAGCACTTGGAACCTGAGAGACCGTCAGCCAAGCTTTGGCTTTGCCAAAACCCCAGTTCTCCTTTGGAGACTGTGGACCAGTAACACACATCAAATGTTGGTGGAAATGATTCGAGCCGGAGCTGGAGTGTCTGTGACGGGCGGCGACGAACCCGGGCACGGATGTCGTGCCCTCTGGCTGACCCCAGCTGCTCTCTTGGTTTGCACACCACTTACTAGAAGATTGCTGGCACCCGTGGCTTGGGCTGGGGGTGGGGTTGAGACAGTTCACGCCCGAGAGGCTCTCTGCTTCTTCACGTGAGGGATGAGGCAGCACCGAGCAAGGGGGAGTTTGATTTCTTTTCCTTCTCAACTGAAGAGGGTTTCGTTTCCAGCTCAAGTGTTCTTTTTAAAAGACGGGGTCACAGGCAGAACAAGTACCACTCTGCGACAGCACGGAGATTTCTGTGAAGATGCAGCTCGTGCGTGTTGCCCCAGTATGCTGTCCAGTTGGCTTAGTCTCAGACGACCCTCTGCTGTACTGAGCCACACGCTCAGGGTTTTTCTCTGTGGGGTGGGCTGCCTCTTCAATTAGTGTCCCTTCTACCCCATACTAGATTCTAACCTTCTGAAAAGCTGGCACTGTATATAGTGTGGTTTGGTTTGGTTTGGTTTGATGTGATGTGGGATTTTTTTTTTTTGGTTTCCTTAGGGTGCTAGGCAAGCACCTGAGGATCTTTTATGCAGGGGCCACTGTGCTGCGTGACACAGGCCACAGTGAGTTATTCGTTGTCCTTGCCCTTGTGCAGTTTACAGCGTTCAGGGAAAGAAGGCATCAAACCAGGAATTACCTACCTAAGTATTTAATTATACTCCTGCTACATTCCGAAGGAAAAGAGGAGGGTGCTGTGCGAAACAAGGTTGTAACCTGATCGGAAGAGGGGGTGGGGGCCAGGGGCAGTCAGGGGAGGCTCAACCAAGGCGGTAACACGTAGCCTGAAACTTGAGGGCTGACTCGTAGAAGCTGGTCAGGCCAAGAATGAGGTGAATAGGGCAAAGGGAGAGGCATGCACAGCAATCTTTAGGTAGTGTGGGGCACAAGCAACATCAAGAAGAAAGAAGGCGATTGTGGCTGGAACAGAGTGAGCAGTGAGAGGCTGTGGTGAGAATGAGGTTGGAGAGAGAGAGAGATCACATCCTATCATGCGGTGCCTTGCAGGCCGTGCCAGCATTTGGAGTTTCCTTCTAAGGAGCCAGAAGCCACTGAGGAGTTTCAAACAGGAGAATGATATTCAATTTCTGTTTTTATAAGAGCACCCTGGCTGGTAATAATAGAGAAGAGAAAGTTGGCTCAGTGTGATCTGGGGATGTCAGTGAACAAAGGATATGGCCCTGCTGATGTCTCTCATCATTTCTCTGTATGTTTGCTAGACAGCCAAGCCCATGGAAACAGTTCAGACAAGGTGGGCCCGGTGGCTCTGGGAAAGGCCCTCTTCTGGTCGGTCTCAGCTGATGACAGGCCAGGTCCAATGTGCTCTGGTTCTCTGTGCAGTAATTCACAAGCCTCTGGTGTGTGTGAGCCAACTTGATTTCTTAAACGCTAACCTTTGTTCCAGGTAGGCGGGTGCCTTCTCTGGAAATGTCTCTTATTATTATTATTATTATTTTTAAAGACTCATGCCAAAAGAGAATGGAGATGAACTGGAGATGTTCCCTAGTTGTTGCAGTCCTAGAAAGGAAGAGCCACCTGCCAGCTGTCCCGTGTTCAGCCAGGGCTGTGGCCTTCATTGGGTTCCTTTGATGTTTCTGTATCACTGCCAGAGTTTGCCAGTGGCTGACTCTGTGCTCACAGCTCCCGATGGAGAGGGAGGAAGTTGAGTACCTCAAGTCATCTCCCATCTGGGTGTTCTTCCTGCCTGGGGATAGGACTGCTTTGACATGTTCCCCAGAAAGAGTTGGCACGTGGTGATTTTTAATTTGAGGCAAGTGAGGAGAGATTGATGTTAAAAAACAAACCCCAAGTCCCCACTGAAATGTGTTGACAAATGCTTCAAATTGACCTTTTCTCCTGCAGAATCTTTGCTGTGCTCCTTGCCATCTGTTCTAGAGTTTAGAACAGTTTTGTTCCTTCTGAAACTTCTGGCCAAGTTGTCTTGAATAAATTGTGGATGGATGTTTGTCAGCCTCTTCGTCGTCACTCCCCGTGGGAGCTGACAAACATTGCAGACAGTGCACTCAAGTTCTCCCTCTCACCGGGCCAGTGAGGGAGGCCAAGCTTTGGACAGGCCCCTTGGCTTTCACCATGTCTTTTCCCTAACCTTCCCTGATAATGGAGGTGTCTTGTAGGGTCCGCTGCTGGGAGGGAGGGAGGGACGGCAGCATGGGAGAATGGACCAAGGTCAGGGCCAGGAATTGGTATGCCTGTTTTTCAGTCCTGGCCTTGCCTCTAGGTGGCAGTACTAGGGAGGCCACTTGGGCTTTTCTCCATGCCTCAGTTTCCCAGCTAGTCAAGTAGAGATTGTCGTACATGTCCTGCTACTTCACAAGGCTCTCATAAAGGTTGAGGCAGGGCTGTCTCATTCAGTCCAAGCCTGGAAATAGGTGTCCTTAACTTGCACAGGGGTGAAGAGCTTTTCTAAAGTTGTAGCTGGGATTTAAAAAGCGGGAGATTTCTCCTAAAAATCTAGCTTCTCTTGGAAATCAAAAAACTTGGCAACCCTCAGCCCACGTTCCTCCATGGCAGCAACTGGCCTTCACTGAGGAGCGGCTGCCCCGTGAGCAGGGCGTGCACTTTCTGGTTTGCACGGTCTTACTACTCCCCGTGATCTCCCATCATTAGACTCCCTCTGTACACTTTGTTATACCTGCACTGTTTCCCTCCCTTAGATGATCTGTCTGGCCCCTGTAGGTATTTGAGTTTATGCCCTTTATCTCAAGAAGATACGCCAGATTTAGAACTTTATGGTAAGTCAGATATCTATCACACAAATACAAAGAACTTTGGTGGGGGGGAGGTAAGGAGGGAACCTATATTCATCACATACCACCTATGTGCTCGGTGCTTTGCCTGTCGTTTAATCCTCCCCAAAGCTAAGAGGTAGCTCTCAGCTGCCCTTGACAGGTGAGAGGACAGGGCCTCAGTGAGATCATGGCTTTCCTGAGCTGGGGTTTGAACCTCATCTGTTGGACTCTAAAGGAATACTCCACGGTCTCAGTGTAAAGTGGACGTGGTGGCCCCGCCTCCCGCCGCCCCCCAGGCTGCCTGTGCACATTTGTGTCTGTGGTAGGCTAGTAGGTAAGGGCCGTCTGCGTGACTTTCAGTGCTGTAGTCCTTTTTTCTTTATAAAATACTTTTACATAGGGCTACAGAATATTCTTTGGGTTTTTTCTCCTTTAAAGCAGAGTTTCCCCCCTTTTTTCTAGCATCTTTTTCAGAATGAATAATAAGCAGATAAAAGGAAGCTGTGTGCAGAGCCCTACTCTTAAGTGGAGCCACTTTCCCTCGTGGGACCACTGCAGCACCTCCTGTAATCCTATGTCTCTGAGGAAACCGTTCATTTAAATACCACTCATTTTGCCTTAATTTCTGCAGTTGAGGAAATGGAGACCAAAGAGATCCAGTAACTCGTCCAGTGTTGCCCTTTCTTTTACATCTCCCAGATACATCCCACTTTAACTGGGTTCTCTCTCTGATTCTTTAGTTAAGATTCAGGAGGCTGTTTTATTCTAGTTTTCTCTTCCTCAAGTAATTCCAAGAGAAACTGCATTAAGTAAACAGCATTCATCAGGGTAAACCTTATTTTGAAAGAGAAACGCAGAATTTGTAGGGTGGAGAAGTGGAGGACACGAACAGAGTGTGAAGTTTTCCTCACTTCGTTTTGTTTCCTCACTTTCGTTTGTCTGCTTTCATCTCACACAAGTGGAAGCCATTCCTAAAGGTGTAGATGGGGCTTATGATAGGAAATGAACTTCCTTTTACCTGCAGGAAATAAGCAAGCAGTAGGTTTCAGTGCCCCGACTCTAGGCCCGATTTTTAAATATCCACCAAAAACCTCTTTGGCAGCAAATCCAGAAACGCTGTTTCAGCACCAGGATGGGCTTTGTCTCATGGTCTCATCATTCTCATTGTCTGCCCACCTGTTTCCCATCTCCGTGCATGTCACTGCTCAGATCATCAGTTTGGTGTTTTCCTTCTCTTCCTTATCACCTTCCCTCACCCTGATCCCTCACTCGTCCTTGCTAAGTGGAGTCACTGGTGTCTTGATTCATTCAGAACAGCCCCCAAGGCCTGGTACCAGCTAGCATGATTCCGTATTTGAGATTAAGCCAGGGGAGGTACTACACTTACTTCAGTGTTGAATATTCATGGTCAGGCTCCTTGAAGACGTTGTGTTTAAAAGATCTCAGTCAAGATAATGATGTTGATGACCATGATCTCTTGCTGATGTCAGAGTTGAGATTTTAGAAATTATATAACCCCCCCCACTATGTATTACAAATTCTTACCTGCCTTTTTCTCCCAGGATAGAACTAGGCATTTCTGTCATCTTTGCTTGAGAGGTAGAAGTCCAAGTTATCTCAGTAATTTCATTGGTGACTCCATGATCCTATGCTTACTAAAGCCTTTTATCAGTAAAGTGGAAAGCAGGTAATCCTAAGAGTTTAAACGAGGAAGGATCTATTGGGAAATGCAAATTAAAACCACAATTAAAAACTACCACTGGCATTTTTCACAGACCTAGAACCAAAAATTTCACAATTTGTATGGAAACACAAAAGACCCCGAATAGCCAAAGCAATCTTGAGAATGAAAAACGGAGCTGGAGAAATCAGGCTCCCTGACTTCAGACTATACTACAAAGCTACAGTAATCAAGACAGTATGGTACTGGCACAAAAACAGAAACATAGATCAATGGAACAGGATCGAAAGCCCAGAGATAAACCCACGCACATATGGTCACCTTATCTTTGATAAAGGAGGCAAGAATGTACAGTGGAGAAAGGACATCCTCTTCAATAAGTGGTGCTGGGAAAACTGGACAGGTACATGTAAAAGTATGAGATTAGAACACTCCCTAACACCATACACAAAAATAAGCTCAAAATGGATTAAAGACCTAAATGTAAGGACAGAAACTATCAAACTCTTAGAGGAAAAACATAGGCAGAACACCCTATGACATAAATCACAGCAAGATCCTTTTTGACCCACCTCCTAGAGAAATGGAAATAAAAACAAAAATAAACAAATGGGACCTAATGAAACTTCAAAGCTTTTGCACAGCAAAGGAAACCATAAACAAGACCAAAAGACAACCCTCAGAATGGGAGAAAATATTTGCAACTGACAAAGCAACTGACAAAGCAACTGACAAAGGATTAATCTCCAAAATTTACAAGCAGCTCAATAACAAAAAAACAACCCAATCCAAAAATGGGCAGAAGACCTAAATAGACATTTCTCCAAAGAAGATATACAGTCTGCCAACAAACACATGAAAGAATGCTCAACATCATTAATCATTAGAGAAATGCAAATCAAAACTACAATGAGGGGCTTCCCTGGTGGCGCAGTGGTTGAGAGTCCGCCTGCCGATGCAGGGGACACGGGTTCGTGCCCCAGTCCGGGAAGATCCCACATGCCGCGGAGTGGCTGGGCCTGTGAGCCATGGCCGCTGGGATTGCGTGTCCAGAGCCTGTGCTCCACAACGGGAGAGGCCACAACAGTGAGAGGCCTGCATACCGCAAATTAAAAGAAAAAACAAACAAACAAAAAAGCCATTAAGGTATGCACCTCTCTTGAAGTCTTACAGCTGCCTTCTGTAATCCCCGCACCCTCTTTAGCTGCGGCTGAGAATCTTATTACCCTGATCTGTGTGGTGGATGTGGGCCTGTGGTGGAGAAGTGTCTCGAGTCGTGCTCTGTGCCCTCTACCTTAAATTTACACTCTGTTTGGTCAACTACACGGTGTAAGTGGTTAACATCTTTAAAGGGACAAATCCTTTCAGGCTTCAATTTTTGATCTCATGATCAAGAAGCCCTGATTTAAATGCTTCTCACCTGCAAATAAGCCCTTTTATAGGCATAGATGCCTAAAACGTGGTTCTGTCTATGTAAAGCATAGTGGTTCATTGCGTTGCCTTTAGATTTATGTTGGTCATAGGCTTTGAGGATCTGGGCTGGCTCTTCTCAACCAGTTGTCCTTGACTGGATCATGTGGTAGGCCTCTGACCCGTTTCTTCAGTCTGGTCTGGAAAGGTCATCTTGCTACCTGGCAAAGAAAGCTGACTGCTCCCATCTGGTGGCAGTTATCTCAAGTTGCCGCATCACCAACCTGCTTCTAAAGACTTGCCTCATTCTTTAGTGGTGCCATGCATCACAGAACTGCAGGAACTAGTCATTCCCAGCTTTTGTTCTGCAGGACTGTCAGGTGTGTCCTTATTCTCTAAATGAGTATTGCATAGTTTTCACTAAGGTAAGTGAAGTGGAAAGAACATTTTTTAGATAATCAGGACGGTGAAACTGGTCCAGGTTCTGCCCATAACTAGCCATGGGATCCTAAGCCTCACTTGTTTCCTTCCCCGACAAAGCAAACTGCTTGGACTAAGGCCCTCTCGAAACACTACTGGTGCAAAGTCTGTAGTTCTGTGATTTTTTTTTAATTCAAACTATCTGTAAAATGAAAACCCTCTTGTATTATTCACAAAACAATTATGACTATACATAGAAATTTTAAAATTTATACTATCATTTTCCCCAATTTTATTTTATTTTTTTCATTTTCCCCAATTTTAATTGCTAAGACACATCATGAATTTAATGGCTTTTGGCGGGGGGGAAAGGAAGACAAATACTACTGCATTAAATGTACATATTTATTACAAGAAAATTCTGATATCCTAAAAATTAAAATGTAAAAAATATGCATCTTAGAATTGAGGAGGTTTTTTTTGCATGTGTAATTAGACCTCTAGTTGTCAATGCATGCTAGGATTTTAAAAATCTTCTATAGTAAATACTCAAAATTGTAGAGTTAAATTGACAGTTGAGCAGTATGAGTGGACTTTAAAGTATTACAAGAAAATGTTATTGAGGTACAAAACTTAGAGACATGACAGCTGAAATGAAAGATTGTATGGTGAACTTTACTGTTTATCTGAGTACTGAAGAGCACAAGGACAGGAAATATACAAGCATGCAGTCTTTGATAAATCATTATCAAAATGCACTTTTGGAACATTTGAGCCCATTAAACAATTTTTTTAACACAGAATTATGTGTGTATTTTATGAAAACATGCAACAGTGCTTTATGATTAAAGCTGTCTTTGGTTGCATGGTACAGAATCTGGCTCAGGTTAATTTGAAAAAGAACAGTTATTTTAAAGATACAACAGGAAATATCTTGAACATCAACAGACAGGTACTGGAGGGCTGCTGGGTCTCAGAGGATTTAGAGTGGAATGATTGGGACCCAAGTCTTATATCTCAGGCCTGAGGTCTCTATAATCACTGCTAATTACCTTGTATCAATTTTGCACGTGGCTGCTTGCCCCAGTACTATGCCATGACCTCAGCTCAACTTCCTGTACTGCTGACTTGTCTCTGTTCGGCTCCATCCAATTAGACATCATCTCCGTGCAAAGAATAGCCTAGCAATTTTTTTCACTACCCAGGGTCAGTGCGCAGGATAGTTCAAGCTAAATTATGCAGGTGTGTGAGCAGGCAGATGGACTAAGTGTCTGATATAACTGCTGCTTATCCCAAAGCCTTCAACTTTGATAGCTTTGCTGCACATTATCTACCCAAAACCCTCTTAACAGTGGCACTGAACGCCTCATACAGTGTTTGGGGAGTGAGGTCAAGGTTAGGAGCTCTAAGAATTTGTGGAACGCTAAGGTATAACCAATTCAGAGCACTGAAGAATTTCTTTTGGAGTTATAGTAACTTCTTTTAATGAATTATGAACTGTCTTTTAGAGAAGGGTTAGTGCAGACATTAAAAACTCTGCCCAGTAATCGTCATACTTGCCTGGTGTCTGCTGTGTTGTAGAATAGTACTTTCCTAACTATGTCTGTGTCTTCTCAACAGCCCGTGAGGTAGGGAGGGCAGGAGGAATCCTCAGAGTGTATTGTTGATTTGAGTTGGGGGATGGGGTGAGCAAGGATGAGAAAAAAGGAAGAGAAGGAGATTCTTGAAATTAATTGCCAACTATTCATAGAGCAATTATTGAAATAATTTCCGAGCCTCTCTTTAAGTGTTGGACTTATGTTTTTTTAAAGAAGTCCTTGGTTGAATCTAATCTCTTTGAGCCTCTGTTTTCTTCAGCTAGTAATTGTTGTCTTAAGGGAAAAAATATCACCCAGCCTCACAGGATTGTGGTATGAATTAAACAAGAGCTCAAAGTGCCTAGGATAGCAGTTGGAATGTAGTTGGTTCTTTTTTTTCATCCGTTCATTCATCTGTTTATCTGTAGTTTCTTTGGAAGATAATTACTGTTCTTCCTGTTTTTTTTTAGATAGACGTTTAGGAACAATTTTTCTTTCTTTTTTTTTTTTTTACTTAAATGACCTCATATCCTTTTTTTTTGAATTTTATTTATTTATTTTTTATACAGCAGGTTCTTATTAGTTATCTACTTTATACATATTAGTGTATATATGTCAATCCCAATCTCCCAATTCATCCCACCACCACCTCCCCCGCCCATTTCCCCGCTGGTGTCCATACATTTGTTCTCTACATGTGCCTCTATTTCTGCCTTGCAAGCTGGAGGAACAATTTTTCTGACTTGCTACCCAATCCCACATGTGACACCTTTGAGTCCCCAGAATCTTAAGAATGCTTTCTATGCCAGGCCAGCCCTAGGCCTAGCTGATGATATCAGTACCATTAACAGTGACATCAGCAAACTACAGCCACCATGGTCATTTGATTGACTTTTTAAACATGACTCAAAAGAGCTTGTATGTGTGTTTCTCTCACAGGTGGATTTGCTATCGTGTTTCTGGTGAGGACAAGCAATGGGATGAAATGTGCCTTGAAACGCATGTTTGTCAACAATGAGCATGATCTCCAGGTGTGCAAGAGAGAAATACAGATAATGGTAAGGCTGCCCCTCAGACTTGGGACTGCTTGTTTAAAATGGGGAGAGGGACTGTGCCCTCTCATAAGAAAGCCAGTGGGGGGCTTCTTCCCTTCCCTGAGATGGCAGAGAGGCCTCGCACAAAATGGGAGCGAACAGCCATGGGGTGTAGGGCGCTGCTCCTGCCTTGGTCACTCTTAGCTAGAGAGTTGAGGAGAAAGGAGCATAGTGAGAGAACCGACCAATTTTCAGGTCAGAGAAATAGTTTGAGGCATTGGGAAAAATTTACTTAACAACTTCGTTCCCAGAATTAACTATGGAGATCCTAGCTTCCCAACAAACCTCCTCTTTCCATCTTATCATCTATCAGCTACCAGTCCTAGTTTTCAACCCTCTCAAGCCCTTCAGCATTCCATGAACATATCCTTCCATACCTTTATATTACGTAAATGTAGTTCTTTCCCCCGGAATGCTTTTCCCTTTTTTTTTTTTTTTTTTTCGCCTAGAAACTGCTTACTCATACAATACTCTGTGATCCCATTTATAAAAGAAGTCTAAGAACAAGCAAAAGTGATCTGTGGTAATAGAGATCAGAAAGTGGTCGTCTGGGTGTGGAAAATTCACTAGAAAGGGGTATGTGGGAACTTCCTAGGCCATGGAAATTGTTCTGCATCTTGTTTTGGGTAGTGGTTATGGCTACACCATTGTCTGAACTCAGTTGGACACCTTCAGATCTGTGCATTTTATTATACATTAATTATATCTCACATCTTAAAAACTTAATAAGTTTTCAAGATTTAGGTTCATATTGTGTTTAAAGAAAGAGACCCTATCTGTTAGATATATGATGAAATATTTGTAGATGAAATAATATGATTTCTTGAAATTAAACGAGTGGATTTAGAAGAGAAACAAGATTGGCGATGAGTTGATTACTGTATAAGCAGGGTGATGGGTATATGGGAATTTGTTGGAGTTGTCTCTTTCTTTCACTTCTGTTTGACATTATACATTTAAGAAATTTGGATAGTCTTTGTGTTTCCACAGTACTTTTCTTTATGCCAATTATATTGCTTACCTTGTTACTTTATAAGTGATGCTGCCTTTAGAAAGTAAGTTATTTAAAATCAGAAACTTTGTATTCCAGTACACTACCTGACATAAAGTAAATACTTAAACTTTGGATGAAATGAATGTATGAATAATGGTCATAGCAGATGCAGATGTTCACCTAGAGGTGATGACTCCTTTGTGCCCTACATTTTAATACTCTTGGTTTTTTTTTGTTTTTTTTTTTTTTGCGGTACGCGGGCCTCTCACTGCTGTGGCCTTTCCCGTCGCAGAGCACAGGCTCCGGACGCGCAGGCTCAGCGGCCATGGCTCACGGGCCCAGCCGCTCTGCGGCATGTGGGATCCTCCCGGACCGGGGCACGAACCCCGTGTCCCCTGCATCGGCAGGCGGGCTCTCAACCACTGCACCACCAGGGAAGCCCCGCTCTTGTTTTTTTTTTAAATTTAATTTTACTTATTTATACAGTAGGTTCTTATGAGTTATCTATTTTATACATATTAGCATATATGTATGTCAATTCCAATCTCCCAATTCATCCCCCTCCCCGCCCCCTCTTTCCCAGTGCTCCTGCTAAGAGCAGAGAGAGGCCCAAAAAATGGTGAGGGTGGCATTGTAGGGATTCCACCAGGCTTTGCTTGCCCTGGTGGGGTTGCCCTTTCAGTGGCTACTTAGAGTAACAAGTTGTACAACTTAGGATTTTAGAGAGCCTGGTACTATGTAGATTCCAGAAGGCTGCAACTATTTGGGAAGGAACTGTTGGTAGAAATAAGTGTTGCTGTCATCATTGCAAAACAGACAAAAAATCCCCAAGGCTTATATACATACAGCCAGGGCCACGTGGAACTGTCTGCAAGGCACCAGCGTCCTCCCTCTCCCCTGCCACTCAGCTGCAAACAGCTGTGCTCACTGTATTTCCCTTCCTCCACCCAGTGTTTTCGGGATGCTGTTCCTCCTTCTCCTCCCACCTTGCCTCTTCCTTGCTCAGCTCTCGCACTCCATTTGCTCTCTTTGCTTCTGCTCTTTCCTCTGCCTGGAGTGCGTTTCTCATTCATTTTCTGGTGTTAGAAGAGTAATCCCACTCTTTAACTTTCTCCCACTCATTCAGAAACGTTTTTGGAGGGCTTTCTTTGTGCTGGGCAGGTGCTGGAGTAAAGGAGCTAAGAAGATGCGGGCCCCTTTGGACCTCACAAATTAATGGACCTGATTAGGAATTAAATTACATGATTCAAGTTCTGGCCCAGCCATGTATTAGCTGCGAGAGTTTTGTTTTTTAATTTGTTTTTTCAAAACTTAAATACCCAAATAGTTGAACTAAGCTTATTACAAAAAACATCAAGCAATTACCTGAGGGGGCCTCCTATGCCATTGCAAGGTCCCAGAGGCCACCACTTTTAGTGGATTCATTTGATATATTTCTAAATAGCAGGCTGATATTGCTAATTCTTTTTTCCCCCCTCCATTTTAGGCGTTACATACTATGGAAAGTAAAAAGTTAACTCTCTTTCATCGCCTGCATGCCCTTCACTCTAAATACTTGCATTCTTCTCATCTCTCATTCTGCCACAATAGCAGCATGTTTGGCAGTATGTTAGTTATATTAGTATTAGTTTTTACATTATCATGTAAGAAAACGTTATTTTTGCTAAATCTTCTAAGTGGACTCTGATGACTATTCCTTTCTTACATAATTCTCTTTTCACTGGAATTAATAATCATCTTGTCTTTTAGGTTTTTTAAATCTTAGTTTTCTGTGTACTTTTGTGCAACTTAATTTCAAACTCTCCCCAAGTTGTTTAAATCATTTTAAAAATACTTTTGAACACAGTTAGTATTCTGTCTGTTTTATCTTCTTGAAGAAATCTCTCTCAGTCTTAGGACCTGAGGGAATATAGGTTGGTTGCTCTCTAGGCCTCATTTACTTCCTATCGTGGAATTTTCTAGCTATTCTCTTTGCTTCTCTTTCTCGTTAGATTTGTTGACTCCTCTTTTTGCTCTGCTTTCTCCTTTTGGTGGAACTTGTCCTCCAGGAGCTTCCTGATGTGCGATAGGTAAATTTTTGAGAACTTGCAGGTCTGGAAATGTCTTCGTTTTACATTCACACATGTGATAGTTTGCATATAAAATTCTGGATTGGAAATCAGTTCATTAGATACGTGAAAGCGTTGCTCTACTGTATTTTAGCTTTCATTGTTGAGCTTTGGGAAGTCCGAAGTCATTCTAATACCTGGTGCTTTGGCTGCGACCCATTTTTTCTCCCCAGAAGTTTATAAATTCTTCTTTGTTTACAGTGTTATGAAATTTGTTGATGATATATACCTTGGTGTGTGCATTTCTTATTTATTTTAGTTGTTTGGTGGTCTCATTTAATCTAGAAACTCGTATCCTTATGTGGGGGGAATTTTAGTTTGTCTCATTTGATGATTTCCTTTTCTGTCTTCCTTCACTATCAGTATTTGGATGTTAGTTATCCTGAACTGATTTTCTAATTTTTTGTTTTCTTCCTTTTTTTTTCATGTCTTTGTCTTTTCCCTCTACATTCCAGCAGATTTTCTCAGCTTTATATTCAACCATCCTGTAGAATTTTTTATATATCAGGTTAATTTCTAAGACCTTCTTGTTGGTTTTGTTTTGTTTTGGATTTTGATGAAATCCAGTTTATTAGTTTTTCCTTTTGTGAATTGTGTTTTTGGTGTCATTTCTAAGAACTCTTTGCCTAGCTCTCCATTCCAAAGATTTTCTCTTATTTTTTTTTTTTCTATAAGTTTTACATTTTGCATTTAAGTCTGTGACCCATTTTGAGTTAACTTTATATAAGGCATGAGACTTCGGTTGAAGAACATTTTGTTTCTTGTGGGCGTCCATTTGTTGAAAAGGCTATCTTTCCTCTGTTGAATATTTTTGTCAAAAATCAGTTGGGCCTATTTGTGACGGTTGATCTCCAGACCTCTCTCTATTCTCTGTTCTATCCCATTAATCTGTGTGTCTATCCCTCTATCAACACCACACAGCCTTGATTACTGTAGCTTTATAATGTCTTGAAATCAGGCTGATTCCTCCTACTTCTTTTTTTCCCAAATTTTTTTTTTTAACTATTCTAGTTCTTTTGTCTTTTCATATAAATTTTAGAATAATCTTATCTATATCTACAAAATGTCTTGCTATAATTTTGGTAGGAATTTCATTAAACTGTTATATCAGTTTGGGGAGAAATGGCCTCTTTTCTCTGTTTAGTCTTCCAATAAATGAACATGGCACCTCTCTGCATTTATTTACATCTTTGATTTCTTTCATCAGCATTGTGTAGTTTTCAGCATAATGTCCTTGTACATGTTCTCAGATTTATATCTAGGTTTTTGTTTTTGTTTTGAGTGATTATAAATGGTATTGGGTAATTAATTTTGGTGCCCATATTTTTATTGCTGGGATGTAGAAAATCACTTGATTTTTCTGTGTTTATTTTGTATCTTATAACCTTGCTGACCTTGTTTACTAGCTCTGGGAATTTTTTTCTCGATTCTTTAAGATGTTCTATATAGACCACCATGTCATCTGCAAATAGAGGCAGTTTTATTTTTTCCTTTCTGATCTGTTTGCCTTTAACTTCCTTCTCTAACGTGACTGCACTTCTCCCTCACTTGTTTATTTATTCAATCATTTATTTATATCAGTATGGACTTATGCATATTAGTTTTGTCCTTTTTTTCCCCTTTAACCTATTTGCTATCTTTGGTTCATACTGGGTAATTCCTATTGTTTTATCTTTCCGTCCACTGGTTCTTTCCTTTGTCCCTTCCATTCTGCTGATGAGCCCATCCATTGTACTTGTTACTTCCGTTATTGTATTTTCAGTTCAAAAATTTCCATTTGGTTCTTCTTTAGGTTTTCTGGGTTTTTGATGACACTTCCTGTTTCTCTGCTGAGGCTTTCTATTTGTTCATTTATTTCAAGCATCACCGTAATTGCTGGTTTAAGCATTTTTTGTCACGACTGCTTTAAAATCATAGCTGGATGATTCTGTCTTTTTCGTCATCTTCATTTTGGCATCTATCAATTGCTGGGTTTTTTTCCGTGTAGTTTGAGTTCTTCCTAGTTCTTGGTCTGATGAACTATATCAACACTTTCATATTGTGTTATAGATTCTGGATCTTATGTAAACCTTCTGTTTTAACTGTTTTCTGCTCTGGCAGGGGATTGATGGGTTTGGGGAATGCCCTCTTGTTACTACTAGGTGGGGATAGAAGTTCAGGTTTCCATAGGGCCTCTGTTTTTACCCCAGAAGGTGGAAGTTCACCTTCTCATTATTACTGGATTGGGGTGAAAATTCCAGTTTCCCGTTAGGCTTCCACTGATCCTTCCCTGGCTGGGAAGTAGGGAAGGTGCTGCTCCCCACATGGCTTCAGTTGACACCATGGTGGTGGGAGTTGGCCTTGTTACCACTTGGTGGTTGTGGAAGTCTTGACTCTCCACTTGACCGTCTCTCACGGCACCTCAGAGATGAAGGTCTTGACTCCCTACTCAGCCGTCTCTGACGTTCCCCACCCTGAAGGGTAGGTTGGAGTGATTTGTTGCAGACTCATGAGAATGGAAGTCTAGGCTCTCCACTTGGCCTTTGCTGCTGTGACTGGGGTGGAGCTGCAGGTTTTTTCTGTGGTTTTTGGCTGGAATAGAGCAGTTATTTTCTATGGGTTCTGTCTTACTGGGTTGCCCCTTTTCTGGGTCTGACTGGAGAGAGCAGGCTTTCATTGGGCTTTTTTGTGTTTTTGTCTGCACCCATTGGTGTTTTCAGTTTGCTGGCTTCTTCAGTTTTCGGTCTGGGAAACATGAGGCAAAAAGAAAACCCAGACAGCTCACCACCATGTTGTTCCTTGGGTCCCAAAGTTCCGAGCCAGTCTGCCTTCTTCTACTCACATTTCAGATACTCATTATTATGTCTCTTTTATGTATGACGTACAAAGTATTCAGGTGTACTTAGCAGGAGGAATAGGGAAAAGTACATCTATTTCATCTTCCCGGAAGCAGAAGTTTTCTGTTTATGCCTTTTAAAAAATAAACACTTTACATCATTTAGTAAGGCTTTTGAAGGAAGCAGAGATAAATGCATGTATCCAACTTACTTTTTTTTTTTTTTTTTTTTTTGCGGTACACGGGCCTCTCACTGTTGTGACCTCTCCCATTGCGGAGCACAGGCTCTGGACGCGCAGGCTCAGCGGCCATGGCTCACGGGCCCAGCCGCTCCACAGCATGTGGGATCTTCCCAGACCGGGGCACGAACCCATGTCCCCCGCATCGGCAGGCGGACTCTGAACCACTGCGCCACCGGGGAAGCCGTCGACTTACTTTTTAAAAGCAATTTGCTACTATTTTTAATCAGAAGTCCCTGTGCAATGTTTTTAACCCGTGCTAGGCTCAGACTTCTGTCAAATAGAGGCCATAACCCCAGCCCTACCTCTCAGAGATTGTAAGAGTTATGTGTATATAATACATATTATTTGAATTTGCTTGAAAAAGCATTGGCAGGATGAGAGAGAGAAAGAGGAAAGGCAGAAGGGGGAGAAAGAGGGAGGGTTCCCTATAGGGGATGATGACTGGAGTTGAAAATACTTGTCTACTATGTTTTGCTTTTCGAATGTTAATATGTTACTTATTTTTTTAATTAAATTTTAAGCTGTTTTATAGTCACTTAGATGAGTGAGCAGGGATCCAAAGAGACTTCAGGTTGAGTAGGAACAAGCCATGTCCTATCAACATCATGTCCTCTCTTGGGCAGGTTTGTGGATAGGGAGCTCAGGGGAGTACCATAGATCCAGTGACTGTGGACTGTAGATCCAGTGACTATGGACTGTATCATTTGGGTAAGGGCACTCACCAGAGATCTGTGAGCAAGATGGAGAGTCTAGGCTGGATGCTAGGTGTAATTGCTACTGTTCATAATGGTTTCTGATCAGTGATTTGCTATTAATTTGGAGGGAACTTTCTAAGAAAAAAGCACTGCCGCTTACTGTTAACTTTATGTTATTTTACATTTAATAAGCAACTTGGTTAAAGAAATAGAAGACACATTTATCTCTTATGTGCCTAATATAAAGTTGGAAGATATAACAACTGCATTAGATGATAGAATCAGGATCCAAAATGATCCTTAAAATTAGAGCAATGGACTGATTCTAATGAGATGAAATAGCAAGGTAAGGTCACATGCTTGGATTTTTATTTTCGTCTAATCAACTTTACAAGCACAGTTCTGGGAAGGTAGAGATTAAAAGCAGCACAAGTAGAAAAAGACTTAAGCATTTTAGTGGTCAGCTAACTTGATATGAGTGTGTAGTATGATGTGGCTGCCAAAAGAAAAAAGAATGTAATTTTTAGCTGAATTAGTAGAAGGTGATAGTGGTCTGCTCTGCAGGAGCCAGACCAGGCCTGGAGTATTTCATTCATTTTCTGGGGCCATTCTTACAAAAAAGACATCGACAAAGCAAAGCGTTTAAACGTGGGAGCAACCAAAATGGTGGTGTGACTAAAAACCATGTCAAAGAAAGTGGGTATGTTTAACCCAGAGAAGAAAGAACTTAGAGTCTAAATAATAATATTTCAGTTGTTTGGAAAGTGAAAAAATAGACTAGGCTTATTTTTTTCTGAAGAGGGCAGTCTAGAATCAGGAGGTGGAAGTTTTTAGCTGGATGGAAAGGAGATCAACAGAAAGGGCTGCCTGCAGATGCGCTGAGGGCCCAAGGGAATGACATTAATCTAAGCAAACTTCTTGTCAAAAGGCTATAGCAGGGACTCACCATGGGCTGCCTGGCTGCTCTAGATCAGTGCTACTCAAAGGATCTTGTTTTCTTTTTCTTTTTCCCCCTTGTGTGTTTGTTTATGTTATTTTCCCCCCAGCTTGTCTTACTACTTTTCTTCATAAATTGAGATAAGGTTCATCCTTTTAAATATAAATATAATTTAAACATAATTCAGTGATTTTTTTATTCACAAGGTCATCCACCCATCATCATTTATCAAATTCCAGAATATTTCTTTCATCACCCCAAAATGAAGCCTCACACCCATTAGCAGTCGCTCCCCCTTCTCCCTTGCCCCAGTCCCTGGCAACCATTAATCTGCTTTCTGTTGCCTATTCTGGACATTTCTTATAAATGGGCTCATACAGTAAGCTCTTGTGTCTGACATCTTTCACTTAGCATAATATTTTCGAGGTTTATCCATGTTGTAGCATGTATGAGTACTTATTCCTTTTCATGGCTGCATAATGTTCCATTGTCTGGATATACCACATTTTGTTTATCCTCATGGACGTTTGGGGTTTCTTTTTCACTCTTTGGCTACTATGAATAATGCTGTTACAGACATCTGTGTACAAGCTTTTGTGAACATAATGTTTCATTTCTCTTGGGTATATATTTAGGGGTGAAATTGCAAGGTAAGATGGTAACTACTTTTTGAGAAAATGCCGAACTATTTTCTATAGAAGCTGCACTATTTACATTCCTACCAGCAGTGTATGAAGGTTCCAATCTCTGTGTACTTGCTGATGTTTTTTTATTGTTTCTTTTTTTGATTATAGCCATTCCAGTGGTTATGAAGTGATAATCTCATTATGGTTTTGATTTGCATTTTCCTGGTGATTAATGGTGTTGAGCATCTTTCAATGTGTTTATCATATGCTCTTTGGAAAAATGTCTATTCTGATCCTTTGCCAATTTTTACATTGGGTTGTCTTTTTATTGTTGAGTTTTAAGAGTTCTTTATATAGACTGGACGTTGGATTCTTTTTTTTGGCCATGCCACGTGGCTTGTGGGATTTTGGTTCCCTGACCAGGGATCGAACCCATGCCCCCTGCAGTGGAAGCACGGAATCCCAACCATTGGACCTCCAGGGAATTCCCATGGATACTGGATTCTTATCAGATGTATGATTTGCAGATCATTCTTTGCAGTTTCTTTTCACTTTCTTGATAGTGTCCTTTGAAGCACAGAAGTTTTTAATTTTGATGAAGTGAAGTTTATTTTTTCTTTGACTGCTTGTGCTTTAGGTGTCATATCTAAGAACCATTGCCTAATCCAACATCATGAAGATTTGCATACGTATTTTCTTTGAGGAGTTTTTAGATTTGTGGTCCATTTTTGTTACTGAACTCAAGTTCAGCTGCTCACTGCTCAAAAGCCAATAATCAAGAGGCAAGTGTCAATAGAAAGGGAAGGTGCTTTAATCAGAAAAAGCCAGCAATCTGGGGAGAAGGTGGACTCATGTCCCGAGGGCAACTCTGAAGATTCTGCTCAGCCATGGCAGTTTTTTTTTTTGGCTGCGTTGGGTCTTTGTCGCTGAGCGCGGGCTTTCTCTTGTTGCAGTGAGCGGGGGCTACTTTTCATTGCAGTCCATGGGCTTCTCATTGCAGTGGCTTCTTTTGTTGCGGAGCATGGGCTCTAGGCACGTGGGCTTCAGTAGTTGCAGCACGCAGGCTCATTAGTTGTGGCTCGCGGACTCTAGAGCACAGGCTCAGAAGTTGTGGCACGTGGGCTTAGTTGCTCCACAGCATGTGGGATCTTCCTGGTCCAGGGCTCGAACCCGTGTCCCCTGCACTGGCAGGTGGATTCTTAACCACTGCGCCACCAGGGAAGTCCCCATGAGGGTTTTTAAAGAGAAAATGGTGAGGGGAAGAATCTCAGTGAATCATCGAGGCAGGAGGTTGGGTTCTGCATCATTCTCCATTGCATGCAGGCTGGCTGACTCTCTCTTCAGATGTTATCTTGCCCGTATGATCTGCCTGCAGGATTGCTAAGGGGACTGTTGGGGGTAAAGAGCTGGTCATTCTTTACTTAATTCTTCATTCTTACTTCTTTTTATCTAGGAAAAGAATCAACAGGTTAATTAGGTTCTTTCAAGGTTGGAGGGGAACAGAAATAGACAAACAGGAAAGGGGCAAAAGAGCTGCTTTCAAATCCCACTGTCTAACATCATTCCATTTCTATGGGATTAGGGGTGAAGGTCTATCTTCTGTAACTTCTTCATGCTGACATAGGGTGCCGTATTCTCAGAGTGGAAGATGTCAACGTGGGTCTGTAGCATCTCTTTGCTGACAATTTTAGTTGGCCGCTTACATATTACAGGCAGAACAAGCTACAATTATTTTGATGCCCACAGAGATATAGATTATTATGAGCAGTAATGTTAATCCCATTCTCTTTGAGGCCAGTTCTCGGAAGTGTGCTAGCCGCAGATTCAGTACTGCTCAAGATGGTACAGCTTGTGTCATGGCTATGGCCTGGTTATCATGCAGTTAGCTTTGTCTCTCTGGTGGCAGTTGTAGTATCTGTAAACAACTCAGGAATGTGCATCAGACACGGACTCTGTGACTCTGTTGTCCTACTCATTAACTGCCCGATTTTGTAGTTGGTGGGGCCTACAGGGTTCTGCTCGGTTCCATTCTGAGTTAATTTCAGTTTGTGATGTGAGGTAGGAATCCAACTTCATTCTTTTGCATATAGATAATATCCAGTTGTCCCAGCACCATTTTTTGAAAAGACTCTTCTCTTCCTCATTGAATTGTCTTGGCACCCTTGTCAAAAATCAATTGGCTATAAATGTACAGGTGCTACACTAAAGATCTTGTGCCAGAATGTAAGTCAATGAACTACTTCCCTCATAGGTAAAGTCTCACTAAGAAAAGGAAAAAGTCATCTTAGTGACCTGATTGATTTACATCCTGGAGTAAGCTCCTTATTTCCTTGTGGACTGGCTTCTACCTAGAAAATGTTTGTGGAACACATTTTGAGTAGCACTCCTCTAAATCTTTGGTACGTTAACTGCCACTGCCCAGGAGTACCCCAGGCTCTATCCCAGAGCTACTAGATTAGAATCTGTTTTTAAACAGAATCCCTAGGTGATCCAATGCTTATTAAAGTTTGAGCAACATGCCTCTAGAATCAGACTCTAAATGACTTTAAAGATCTATTCAGTAAGTAGAGGATTAATTAATGAGTAAGACTTGGAAAAGGGAGAATAAATGTGATTGTAGGCAGGATTATATCTGGGACTTATGTAACAGAAACCCATAAGGGGCCCAGATACGTTGCCTTCGGTAGAACTCCAGGACCAGTCCAGATCTCAAAGCCTTTCTCTTCACTACTGCACTGGACTTGATATCGTTTTTGTTTGTTTGTGAATTATAAAGAGTTACAAAGGAAATGTAGACTTATAAAGGAGAGTTACAAAGGAAATTTAGAGTTACAAAGGAAATTTTCCTAAAATTTAGGCAATTTTAGAGAAGGCAGGTGGGGAATAGTAAGGCCAAAGACTTTTACAAAGCAACTTTGGGAGAGAGAAACTAATTCCAGGCCTTAGAACTGCTTTCCTTCATCCTTAAGTTAATAAGAAGCTGCACTTTGGGTAAAAGTGTCTGTGGAATCATAGTGTGATTCTAGAAGTTGGCAACAATAGTGCCGAGTCATAAACTCAGAAACCATCGACTATTCGGAGGGTCAAAACAGGTAAATATACCTCTTTGGAAGCTTACTGTATGCAAATGCAGACACTGTCAGCATCAGGAATTTGCAGGAATTTGTCATGCTGACATTCCAAGGAAGGGTGACCTGAGCAAAAGATATATAAGAAAATTAGTTACGCACTATAACTCATTTTACTATTTTAAGGTGAGTGACATTATTGATGTGCTACTTAGAACGCTATCTTCTTTGTTTTCTTGAACATAAATATAAAGGCTTTTATAGACGTACTTAGGAATTGAGTCCTCTGCTTTCTTATAAGTCTTCAAGATTCTTAGGTAGGCATTTCCTGCTGCAGGAATTTTGAAGCTCGGGATAGAATACTGTTGTGTGCTACAAGCACCATTAATTAGGACCACAGATAAACTTGAAATGTGTGGTCATCTATAGGATCTGGGTAGAAGGCCTCATTTCCAAATGGTACTTTTTGTATGTGTTTGTGAAAAAAGTTTTTCATCACTTCAAGCATTTGACTATGAAAGTCAATAAGCTAACTACAAACACTTCAAATATCTATTCAGTAAAGCAGGTCTTCTAATAACATGTTTATCCATGTGGTTTAATGTTAATTTTAAAATAAAGTTTAAAATGACAATACAAGTCTTTAGACTTATCACTGCTTCCATGATTTAATGTAATATAAACTGATCTAATCCATAGTTTAACTGAACATTCCCCACTGCCCTGAAAATCAGAGTTTGACTTATACTCATCATGTAGACTTTTATCTCAATTCTCCAAATAATACTTGTAGCCGAGGGCATCAGAGCATCTTCCTTATATCCTGCCTTTTCCTGAGTAAACGGGTAGTAACTGAGGTGCCTCTATGCGGGTTCCATCCCAGACCTCTACGTCCATTCATTCCGTTCTGTAAGCCTGGGGCTGGTCTTTTAACTAAAGCCAGGGAAAGCTTGGACATCCTTTGGTATGTTGCTGCTGAGAAGTGCTGTCACACTGCCCGTGAATGTGAGTCTATCTCAGCTTGTAGTAAGATTTTCTCTTGACCTTTTCTACATTTCACAGCCATTCAAACAGATCTTCTCTATCAGTTCTAAACCAGTGGCATCCTAAAATCAGAGACGTCGCTGTGTCATCAAGTTGTTAAAAGTAAAATGCCATCGTCTCCCTCCAAAGAGGTGGTCTTTTCTGCTTGGACATATCTCAGGATCTCTGCAGAAGACACAATGAACAGGAATTTGGGCGTGGACTGATCAGCCAGCATCTTGGCAGAGTGTTCTAGGATGCCATCTGCGGATGTTAATTATCCAGTTTGGGTCCTCTAATAGCTCTTGACCTCCTCTTGGCTCTATCAGTTGCTTCTTATTTTCCTTCCAGATTCTTATTTATTCCTCTTGGGATGAGACAAACTCAGAGGCAACATTGCTGATTCTTTTTCAAACAGCTAAATGTAGAAACATTAGTCTTTCATTCCTTCTTGTGGACATTTGGAGGACATGATCTGCTGCTGCATTTTGGTTTCAAAGAAATTTTCTCCACTTCCTCCTACTTCTAGGACTGTGTAAATGGAAACAAATTCTAGAAGAGCTGATAAGACTGAAAAGCAGAAGGATAGCCCTCTAAAACATGAGCCCTGAAATCACTTTCTGTTTAGAGAAACTTGAATTCTAGAGGCTGCTTTTCTGCCTCATCATCTCCCTTGTCTGTTATCCAAAACAGTTGCTCTAAGCCTTTTATTTCTCTCATCAAGCTTCTTTCTCATTCCCTAACACTTTGAAGATGATCTTTTTACTCTACCAAAAACAGAACAATAGATCTGAACTTCCTCAAATTCCCTTTTTTTTCCCCCAGCCTTAAACCAATATGCATGTCCATCCTTATTTCCTTCCTGCTTGCCAGGAAAGAAATGTCTTTGAAAGATCAGTCCCTTTAACAGTGCTCCTAATTCCTTCCCTTTTCTACCTGCAGGACTTTGTTCGCTCAGTTATCCTCATCCTCTCCTGTATCTTAAAGCACCTTTTTGCCCTGGCTCCTTTCACTCTCCAGTGCTCAATCCTCTCCCATCCTAAAACTTCTTTCCCTCAGTGCTTCTCCTCTTTTAAGCTCAAAATGTCCTGAAAGAATCTCCCGTAGCCACTGGCTCTGCGTATTCCACTCCCATTCTTCACAAGTCCAGCTCCGTTCTTACTTCACTTTATTCCTTTTACAAAACTGTTCTTGCCTAGATCTCCAGCGACTTCCCAGTCACCAGTAGAAGCAATCACGTCTTTACCTTTGGTCTACCTTTCTGAGGCAATAGTCATTCTTAATCCTTCACTCAGAGGAAAGTTCTAAGGAATTTTAACTTGGATGCTCAGAGTTCAGGTGTGTTGGTTTGATACTGTGAGGCTTCCTCTTGTTTGGGTATGTACTTTGAGATTAAAAGAGACCGTATCACTTTGAACACTGAGCCTCCAGTTAGTGTGGTGGTGGCTCAAGTTGCCGCATTTGTGTGCTGACTCTTACAGAACCACGTTTCCCACCTCCGTCCTCCCATTTCTTTTATTAAACAAAGTAAAACAATTTATTAAAACTAGTTAAAAAATAAAACCTTGGGACTTCCCTGGTTGATGCAGTGGTTGAGAATCCGCCTGCCAATGCAGGGGGCATGGGTTCGAGGCCTGGTCTGGGAAGATCCCATCTGCTGTGGAGTAACTGAGCCCATGTGCCACAACTACTGAGCCCACGTACTCTAGGGCCCACGTGCTGCAACTACTGAGCCCGCGTGCTACAACTACTGAAGCCCGCGCGCCTAGAGCCCGTGCTCTGCAACAAGAGAAGCCACCGCAATGAGAAGCCCGTGCACCGCAACTAAGAGTAGCCCCTGCTCGCCCCAACTAGAGAAAGCCCGCGCGCAGCAACAAAGCCAAACGCAGCCAAAAATAAATAAATAAATGTATTTAAAAAATAAAATAAAACCTTACTTTGTGCATAAATCCCATTGCCCAACTTGCTTGGTTTTTGCTCACTAATGACCTTAGATTTTGAACATCATCATTACAAAGATTTGCCTCAATGGATGTTGAAATAACCAGACCGAGGGATGAGGCAACTTCCAGTGTCTAAATGGGTCCTGACACATGGGAGGTGCTCAATAAGTATTTGTTGAAAAATTAATTCCACAAGCAGCTCTGAGAGATGCAGTTCCAACCGGAGAGCTGGAAACATAACCCATCTTATATCCCAGTTGGTTGGCTTGAAAGACTTAATTGTGAGCCAAATGCTTAGGTCTGGATGCCATTGTAGTCCCTTCAAAACTTTAAAAAGCAGTTATTCTTTTCATATATTTCCTAGAGGGAGAAAAACAGTACGAATAGTTTAAAAGTCAAGTTGAGTTCACTTGTGTTTCTATAACCAGGAAAAAAATCAGTTTCATTTTTCTGAATTAAAAATTCACATATTTAAATAGTTCATGCTGTTGCTCTCCTGTTAGCCCCTCTGCAGTGTTTCCGGAGATGGGAGTCTTTGCTTCTGGTTTACATGGAGCGCTGATGCTGTGAACAAGTAGGCACCGTGTGTGCATTTGGTTCTAGAATTTAGTTCAGGAGAGCGTTATGGTTTAGAAGGGTTGCAGAATTGTTATTGAAGAGCTGACCGTGAATCTCATAGACCAGCGGCAACCTGCTCTTGACCCTGCCCCTTAGTCTTGTCTCTCTTCACTGTTAGTGTTGTCTCTGTGTATTTAAGTTATCTGGGCTAATGGAAAAGCCTGGCTCGTTCTATCTCTACTGGTGTCTGTAACGGATAATTTATTTCTCAACTCTTCTTTACAGAGGGACCTGTCGGGGCACAAGAACATCGTGGGTTACATTGACTCCAGTATCAACAATGTGAGTAGCGGTGACGTGTGGGAAGTGCTCATTCTGATGGACTTCTGCAGGGGTAAGTATATGCGCCATACGTTAAGCTCTCATTTCTCTAGCACTTTGATTGTCAAGGGTGTGGGGTCATTTCAGTTAATGTGCACTGTACTCTAACATATGTTGTTCCGGTTTTAAAGATTGGAAAACGAAGAGGCTAAAAGATACAGAGCCTTCTGTCACTTCTTGGTTTTTCTTACAATGGCGAGTATCAGTGGCACAAATAATTCAGAGTGGTAGATAATACAAAACTCTACTTTTGTTAGGTTTGGGAAGGTTTGGTGATTGTATATGAATGCGAATGTATGAGAATGAGAATGAATATGTTCTTTGTGATGCTTTAAAACAAATGATGAAGGCACATAATAAAGACCCAACTCCAGATAGACTAAGGGGACAGTTCAGCTTCCCTCACTCGTGTGTTCTCTTCTCCACCCACACCACCATCCTTGCATTGGGGGGTAAAAGAATCCTTTTCGTCTAATGGAAATGACCCTGCTCTTCTTGCTGGAGATCTGTGATTGCCAGGAAGGCTACATTCAGATGTTGCTGCCATTAACAGTAGAGTCAAGTAGTTGAAAGCTCAGAGTTTCAAGCAGTATTTATCTTGGGAAACCCAGGCTGTAGCATGAATTTATTCGGAGTTGACTGCATTTCATACAGCTATTGTTCGGAGGTTTGGCTTTTTTGGTCTAACCAGCTGTCACTTACATTCTTGGGTCATTGTCTCACTGTTTGGTGCCCAGTTTTGTAAGCACCCTTAGTTCCACTAACACGTTCCTTGCCTTTACAGATACTGTCCATAAATTAAATATGTTAGTAATGCTTACAATGTGATGTTAACCGATACTTTCAGCCTTCGCGGTAACAGCTGCTAACCTGATTTTGTAAAATACTACCACATTTCGGGGATTCCCTGGTGGCGCAGTGGTTGAGAGTCGGCCTGCGGATGCAGGGGACGTGGGTTCGTGACCCGGTCCGGGAAGACCCCACATGCCGCGGAGCGGCTGGGTCCGTGAGCCATGGCCGCTGAGCCTGCGCATCCGGAGCCTGTGCTCCGCAACGGGAGAGGCCGCAGCAGTGAGAGGCCCGCATACTGCAAAAAAAAAAAATACTACCACATTTGAACTTGACAGTTTGTCTCCTCCTCCTCTTCCTTTTTGGACGTAAAATGTTTAGAGACGAGGCAGTAGGAGAGTCCAGGGAGCTGGATAATTTTCTAAGCGAGGTCGTCAGTCTTTCGGTCCTAGAGATTAAATGTTGGTGTAGCATTTCTGCAGACCAGGCAGCAAGCAGTAAAGCCAGAGAGACCAAGCTGTTTCTAAAATACAGACTGTCAAACTGCCTTCTTCCTCCACCCGGGGTCTATTGTGCAATCTGATTCTTACTGAAAGATACAGCAGATTGAACCTGTGGCCTCGTCCAATGCACAACAGGGACAGTATAACCAGGCAACTAGAGCCAGGGCCATATTGTCAGTTCTGCTACTAATCTTGAAGACAGAATGAGGGCAGCTCACATCTGGGCTGCTTTATATAATGAAGAAACTTTTTTGACGCCATAGAAAACAAGCCCCAGGCTGGGAATCAAGATACCGGGGTTTAGTCGTGGCTCAGCCAGTGATGGGCTGAGTCCAGGTTGCTCCTCTGTGGACAGCCTTTCATTCTCGTGGATGAGTGATGGGTCTGAATGTTAATAACCTTTCCTCTGCTCTGCACCCCTCTCAGGAGGCCAGGTGGTCAACCTGATGAACCAGCGCCTGCAAACAGGTTTTACAGAGAATGAAGTACTCCAGATATTTTGTGACACCTGTGAAGCTGTTGCCCGCCTGCATCAGTGCAAAACTCCTATTATCCACCGTGACCTGAAGGTAACAGATCACCATTAAGTGCATTCTTATGGAGTATTTTCTGTCTGCCCCAGGAATGGGGTAGATGTTATGGGGATGTGAGAAAAGCGTAAGGCATGGTACCAGATTCTAAGCTTACATTCTGCTTGGGGAGAGAAAGTACAAAGAAAAAAAATAAATAGCAGAACAGTACAATACAATATAGCTCTCAATTTTATTAAGTAGCTTTCAGAAATTCTTTATAATCATCGAATGCCTGAACACATCGTTTTTGTTTTTCCTGATAAACTCCCAAATTCACTTTTCCAGGGTCAGAAAAAGTAATATGCTAATTTGAAATTTATAAACAGTGGTGCTTGATCTTTAAAGTCTATTTCATACTTTGTAAAGTCCATTAATTGGTGATTTAAAAAATTTGTCCTACTAATTACCATCCCCTTGCACTGGGCCTTTCGTACTGTAGTCACTTGACAATGTTCGTTGAATGGAATTGGCACCCAGTTAGGATTCACTAGCATCTCTGGAGCACTGACAATGGGCCAGGTATTCTATTAGACACTTTATGTGCACTGTCTCTTGGGAGGGAGACATTCTTCTTTGCGTTTTTTTTTTTTTTTTGCGATACGCAGGCCTCTGGCCTCTCCCGTTGCGGAGCACAGGCTCCGGACGCGCAGGCTCAGCGGCCATGGCTCACGGGCCCAGCCGCTCCGCGGCATGTGGGATCTTCCCGGACCGGGGCACGAACCCGCGTCCCCTGCATCGGCAGGCGGACTCTCAACCACTGCGCCACCAGGGAAGCCCTCTTCTTTGCATTTTATGTTTGGGGAAACTCAGGAGCTGAGAGGTTATGTGATTTGACTAAGGTCATATAACTAGGAAGAAGCAGTACCAGAATTTGAATCCAGCTCTTCTGATTCTAAGTTACAGTTTCTTTTCATTATACTTATGTTTCGAGAAACATGCTTCACGGCTAATATTTGCATCACTGTCCCCTAGTGTGCTTGTTAAATGCAGGCTACTGGGTTCCCCGCTGAATCTTTGGGGCTATAATTTTTGTGATGGTACCAGGGAAGCCCAGGAGTTTTTATCTTAGGCACCCCAGGTGGTTTTTGTATATTCTAAAGTTTGAGGATCATAGCTACATACTAGCATTTCTGTTCTGAGGGTGTTTTTTAGTTTATTTGTTTGTTTGTTTCTTTAATTAAGATACCATAAAATTCACTCTTTTAAAATGTACAATTTGGTGGATTTTAGTATATTTACAAGGCTGTGCAACCATAACCACTGTCTAATTCCAGAAAATTTCATCATCTCCCCAAAAAATCCTGTATTCATTAGGGGTCACTCCTCATTCTCCCCTTGTCCCAGCCCCTGGCAACCACTAATCTACTTTCTGTTGCTTATTCTGGACATTTCATATAAATGGGCTTGTATAGTATGTGAACTCTTTCACAAGCATAGTGTTTTCAGGGTTCATCTATGTTGTAGCGTATATCAGTACTTCATTCCTTTTTGTTATAACATTCCATTTTGTGGATATATCACATTTTGTTTATTCAGCAGTTGGTGGACGTTTGAATTGTTTCTACTTTGGCTATTATGAATAAGGCTACTATGAACATTCATATGCTAGTTTTCATGTCAGCATATGTTTTCAGTTCGCTTGGGTACATGCTTAGGAGTGGAATCGCTGGGTCATACGGTAACTCTAACTTTTTGAGGAACTGCCACACCGTTTTCCAAACTGGCTGCATTATTTTACATCCCACCAGCGACATATGCGGTTTCCGATTTCTTCACACTAACCTAACACTTGTCATTGTCCTGTTTTATTTTCCCACCCTAGTGAGTGTGAAGGCTCCAACAGCCTTAGACAGCCTTCTCCAGTGTGCCTCTGCGCACAGTCAGCCCCTTTTCTGAGTGGAGCGAGGAGGATACATCTCAGTGAATATTATGAGCCTCACATCATACAAGTACATAGTTCTGTGGGGACAGTGCCGATACAACATGGTTCCTATGCTCATCATGTTAAAGGGTTGGTGAGAGAATGTAAATGAAAGATTTGGAATTGAAACCTAAATAAGTGAAATACAAAACTTTATAGAACAAAGTGATGAGTGGAAGAGATTCAAGTGGCTTAATATGTGGTCAGATAGTGGGATCTGGCAGTGGTGATTGGAGCCTTCTGGAAAAGTCGGATTTTGAAGGACTGGTGGGATATAGGTGGTCACAGAGAGGATGAAGGGCATTTCAGGCAGAGAGCAGAGCCCGAGAACTGCCGAGAGAAGGGAACAAGAAGGCATTTGAAGATGAGGAGATAGGTAAGGGCTTGGTACCTGGCCAGTTACAGACCAGGCTAGAGTGACTGCAGGCCACTGCTCTAAGAATATAATGACACTTTATTTTTTTTATTGAAATATAGTTGATTTACAATGTTGTATTAGTTTCAGGTTTTGACAGTTTATTTCTGGTTTCCTTAACCATGAGTGAAATTCTTGGGCATGTTAGCATGTATTTCAAAATAGGCAGTGGTACCAACATTTTAGGACCTGACCTTTCTCCCTGCCACCTGCCTTGGAGAAGAGTTCATGAGGGGCAAAGAAAAGGGGGAGAAGTGTGGCCCAGCAGCACCAGCACTGCTTCTGTGACCCGTATGAGCTCAGGTTTCTCCAGAAGCCCATTCTCCCCCCAGGTCAGATGGGGTTCGATTTCATACTGGAACTCAGATTGTATAGCACAGTAACTTGTACCGACTGAATCGTAACCACTGTGAGTGATGAGCGCCCTTCACGTTGCCAGATGCGCAGGGCACATTGCTCTCCCTGTCTCGTTCTCCTGCCTGTGGCATTTGCCTCCTCTGTGACTGTCTCTTCCCATGACCCCTGTGCAGCGTGTTCTCCGGGCCCCTCAGGCTCCTTGGTTGCTCCTCTTATCACTTAGCCTCAGAGCCTCAGCTTCCTCGTCTGTAAGGTGGAGACAACAACGCCAGCCTTGTTAGTGTCAGGGTGAGGCTAAAGCAGAACATGCATGTCAGTGTGCAGGCGCATCCTTGGCGTAGAAAGTCCTGAGCGGGCACCCAGGGATGTGAGAGCAAGGGAAGAGACCAAGAGGGCCATTGAGCATCCTTTTAGAGAGTGCTACTCCCATGGTAAACAAAATCTTCCTTTATTGTAACTTTTGTCAACATTTGTTGGATTAAACGAGGCCTAAATGATAATCATTTCATACCTGTAAATAGCACCTGCCCAGTTTACCCATTCCCAGCTTATTAGTGCTGCTGTGAGGTGGTGGAGAAGCGTCACCCATGATGGGAACCTGAGGCACAGAGCTCAGTGTCTTGCCTGGGGACACGGTCGGCGGTTGGTCTCAAGCAGCCAGAGCCTAGACTCTTCTTTCACTGCTCTGAACAGCCTGTGAGATGTCTCAGCAGAGGAACTCGGAGCAAACTGGAATCTCAGGGTAAGGCTGGGGCACAAGCGAGTGGCTGCCACGCTCTTCCTCAGCCCCTGCCCTTTGCCCCTCCATCACCCAGGGCTGGGCACACAGTAGTTGTGTTCAGTCAGTATTGAAGACCATCGGGTGTGCTGCTGGTTCGCCAGTAGTGGTTCAGGAGACTTTGTTTCCCTTTCTCCTTGACCTTGGAAATAAGGAGTGGAAATAGGGGCCCCTGGGAGGAGGCCTTGATTGTGATTGTTCTAGAGGAGTCCTGTTGCTGTTGATTTTCGTCGTTGACTCCCGGTTGTTTTGCTGAAGCTTTCCCAAATTCCCCAAGTCTTACGCTCATTGCCATCTGGAGGCTTTTGTTAGCATGTTAGATCCTGTTGACTTCTACTACTGTGTGCTCGGTGGGCAGTCACATCGCCTGCTGCACTGCCAACTTCCTAGGCAGGCGTGAAAAGTCCCCCTGTGCTTCCTGTTTGCCCTGGCTCTGTCATTGCGTCACAGGGCCTTGGCCACTCTGCGCTCCCTGTCATGGCTGGAACCAGCCAGCACAGTCCTAGCAGTAGCCACAGCCAAGAAGTCCTTTGTTGTCCTCTTGGCCAGAGAACGTGCTGGTGGCTAGTCTCCCGGTTGCTCCCATATGAGCGAGGTCTCCCTTGGCGACCAGGCGCCTCGGGAGTAGTCTGTGGGGCACAGGAGGGAGCACAGGCCAGGCCAGCTGTAGGGCCCCGTGTTGAGCCAGTGTCACCCTCTGCAGCGGCCAGCTTGGTCACACGCAGACCCGAGAAAGGACCCTCTTGCCCTGCCTACCACGTGTGTGGTCTTTCTTGCAAGTTCCAGAGGGGAAATAAGCTGAAAGCGGTCCCTGTCCTTAAGCGGCTTATGTTCTAAAAATAACCACGACAGAAGTTCTGGTCTTTATTGAAAGTCTCTCCTCCAGTACATAGTTTTAACATTTTCATTATTTCCCCCATTGTTTAATTGCCGTCTCTCTGAAGAATGATAGAGGTCATTCCTGCAGATCATGGGGTGTCGTAGACCTGGGACAGTCACGTTAGGCAGCCCTTTCTTTTTACCAACGGCGAAGCCTCTGCCCAGAAAGGCCGTGGCCTGAACAGTGATTTCAGTGATCAAACCAGAACAAAGGCCAAGGTTGTTTACTCTCAGTTTGGTTTCTGTTTGTTTGGTTTTGCTGTATTTTACCATGATGTTTGTCCTAACATTTAAGAAAGGGGAAGAAAGGGTTAAGACTTAATAAGTACATTCTAGATTGAAAAAGTCCTGAATGTCTCCTCAGTTGTCAGAAAGGAGATGTAGATCTCAGGAAGTTGAATAGGATGAAGATTCTTGTCCTGTTTTTGGAGCCACAGGTTGGAAAACCTGCATGCGTCTAATCCTCCACAATTTCCAGTGGTAAAAAATGAAACTCTGTGGCTGAAATGCCTGGATGCTGTATCTGCTTGGAATATTGTCAAGATGAAGAGGTCAGGAGGACGTGGCTTTCCAGACCTCTTAGCTAAAGCTGTGAGCAGAATTTGGGAGTGACGACTTTAATAACGCTCTTAGGCTGACAGGTTGGGAATAAGGTCAGCAATGTTAAACTCTCAATGAGCTGAAAGGTGGGCGGTTGTAAGTGATGGTAACCAACGTCAGGCTGACTTCCTGAAGGGCTTGGCCAAAAACGAAGTCACCGTGCACATTCTCTGAAGCTTCCAGAAGCTGGTGTATGAAGATCCAGTTCGTTCTTGACCTTCCTAAGCTCTTTGAATCCCTCTCGGCCCTGGTCATCTCGCAGGTGGACGATGGTACCTGCCCTCATTGTTTCCTTTCTCTCACATTAACGCAACAGGGGAGGGTGAAGTCCCAGCAGTGTGGCAGCCTGAGCCTGAATCCCGCCCTCACAGCCTTGTGACCTCAGACATGTTAGGTAACTGGACTCCGTTCTCTCGTGTGTTAAGAGGGACAGTGAGGCTGTGTAAGAATTTCGTTCAGTACTGTAGGTAGAAGCGTACATGGGGCAGGGTTGAGCCTATATTAAGCTCTGTTAGTTGCTGATACCATTGTTGTTTATATCTTCCTGCCCCTGTGCCTTCCTGTTCCTAGTTCCACTTATCTAAGTCCTGCACTTCCTCCAAGGCCCAGCATTATCTTGTCTCCTCATTCATAAGAGTGCTAGCCCACAATATGTCCGGTCCCATATTTTCAGTTTTCCGGTGGCCAGGATGGTGCCGCCCCAGCCACAAAGGCCTGCCTCTGTGCCTCAGACACCTCATGTGTGCTCCCACCTCTGCGCCTTTATGCTGGCCACTCTCTACTGGGAATGCTTGTCCCGCACGTGGTCCATGGCTGCTCCCCTCATCAGGGTGACTGTGCTGTTTATAGTATCATCCTTCTTTACTTAACATGCATTTAATCTGCTGGAGTTTTTTCCACAATATTTATCACTACCGGGCAGTTATACTTAATATTATTTTTTAAAAAAAATCATCAACTGGACTCTAAGCTCCATGAGCGGGACTTCCCTGGTGGTCCAGTGGTTAAGACTCTGCGCTTCCACTGCAGGGGATACGGGTTCGATCCCTGGTCAGCACGCTAAGATCCCCCAAGCCCTGTAGCATGGCCAAAAATAAAATTAAATTAAAATTAAAAAATAAAATAAGGGACCTCCTGGCGGTCCAGTGGTTAAGAATCCATGTTTCCACTGCAGGGCCACAGGTTTGATCCCGCATGCCATGCAATGTGGCCAAAAAAAACCCTAAGCTCCACAAGAGGATGAACTTTGATTTGTTCACCAAGAAAAGTACTTGGCACGTAATAGGAGGTAGTAGGAGTGCAAATGTATTTCTTTAGTAAAGGAATGATAACAATACCTATCTTACATGTGTATAGGGAGATTTACAGTTCATTCTCTTACTTGCTTCATAAGAACAGTGATAGAATTATTATCAGCTTTACTTTACAGATGAGAAACAAGCCCAAAGACATTGGTCCAAGGCCAGACATCTAAAATAGTCCCTGAGGTCTTCTGAACCCCAGGTGCAGTGTGGTTGCCACATGTCATGCTCTGTGTTAAGTGTTTTGTTGATGATGGTGCTGGCGGTGATGCAGGCAGCAGCCAGCAGGAGCTCGGAGGTCTTCACTGGTGTTACACAGGGACGGATGGAGAGAGGGCGGAGCTTGCAGCTACTGCTAAAGTGGCTGCTGCCAAGCGATCTCACCTTCGTAATCTCAACTGATCCTCCCAGTAGACTTGCACGGTAACCAAAGCAGGGATTATGGTTCTTCTTTGCATTGATAGTTCTTTGATATTGCTCAGGCCTTCCCTACATTGATATCTCTGGCTCTCTTGTCTATTTTTGTACACACGCTTAATTTTTAACTGGTTTTCCCGTAAATATAGTTTTGTACAATGCTATCTTTGTGGGAGGGAGGGAGGCCAACTGGGGACCAGGTTAGATATAGTATAATTCCTGAGTTCTGTCAGTCTGGAACTAACCAGAAATACAAACCTAGTTTTTAAGCGGGGGGGGGGGGGGGAACAAAACCAAAAACCCCAATGTGCCTCATCTTTTATTCTGTCCTTTGTCTACTTAGTTTTCCTCCCTTCCCCAACAGTGATTTTGGTCCCTAGAACTACCTTGTTTGTGTTTTGATATGAATTCGCTTTTCAGTTTTCTAGATTGTACATTCCAACATTAGAAGGAGAGAATCTGATTCAGGAAGGGACTGCACACATACAACAGGAGAAGCATGGTTTCACAGGCGCCCTGTAGGATGTATGAGGCCAGCAGGGAAGATTGTTGCTGAAAGATACTGAATAAGGGATTTAGGGGTCCCTTATGTGTGTGAAATACTGGCCAGGTATTGTAGGGGACACATGAGCATAATATAATTATAGACCAGAGGCTGGCAAACTTCTCTGCAAAGGGCCAAAGAATAAATATTTTAGGCTTGTCAGCTATATAGGCTCTATTTCAGCTGCTTGAGTCTACTGTTGGAGCTTAAAAACAGCCATAGACTAGAGAGTAAGTAACCAGTGGGCATGGCTTGGTTTGGACAGAAGGTCTTTGTCAACCCTTCCTAGCAGTGGTAAGTTCTGTAGATTTTTGTAGGGTGGCCATGGAAAGTTTTACTGAGGAGTTATGGCTTGAGCAAGGCCTTGAAGACTGGCTAGGAGTTGACTAGTGGAGGGAGCAATAATTGAATAAAAAAACTAGTCAATATGGGGAATGCTTAGCAGACATTGAGCAAATCAGCCTGACTAGCATTTAGACACTTGGTTCCTCATTGACTAGGTTCCTATTATAGGGACATTTCTAAACATAAAGAACTAAGATACCCCTGGCCTTAAGCTTGTATCCAGTACATTGGGTGAGTGTAGTCATCCCTACCAGGGTAGGAGGATGGGGATGGGGGGCTTGGAGTAATTGTTCTGCTTCTAACCTGCTTCCTGCCCTGGCAGAAAGACAATTCCCTGTCCTTCTCTAGAGCTGGATTGCCTAGGTTCACTTCCTTCCTTAATCACTGTGAGCCTCACTTTCTCTGTCTGTATAACAGGGATTATTATTACATTGTTACTATGAGGATTGAATGAGATAATCCATGTAAAGTGCTGAGACAGTAGTACTTGTATTAGTAAAAGTTCAGTAAATGGTAGCAGTTCTCTTTATAACCTCTAAATTCGATTGGAAATATTAGTGTTGCCTTGTTAGAATTATTTTAGATTCCTAAAGTGAGTATACGTTCAGGATAGCTTGACTGTTTCACTTGGTGTACATAGATTAAACTCATGAGCATTGTAAAAAGCTGTAGATGGTGGAAATATTTACCTGACTCAGGCTTGTCTTTGGGGAACAAGTCTCCCCTAAGAATTCTTATTCACAAGAGCATATCCACGCAAGTTTACGGTCATAGTTCACACTGCCTGTATGGCTAAAACTCCCAAGGTCAAAATTGTAAATTAAAGTGATTATAGGTTATTAGTGCCCCAGGTGCATAAGTGAATTATCTCTGGAAGAATAATAGACTTTAAACTCAGGCCTCCAAGGCTTCCCACAGATAAATTCCAAGGAACACGAGTTAACAACAACAGTGACAAAACCCCTCACAACAATACCATGAGCGACACTCAGTAGGAGTAAGAAACAATAAACTACAGAGCCAGTTTGCAACAAAGACTTCAGGTATTGGATTTAGCAGATACAGACTATAAAATAAACATTTTTATAATTTTAGAAGAATTAAAGTATAGAAACAAGAGACATCATAATTGACAAGATATTTTTTAAAGGACTAGCAGTAATAGTAGGGGCCTGGGTATTTGGTGGCTCCTGTCTTATTTCTGACAGACTCACACACACACACACACACACACACACGGTGTTGTATGTGTTTCTCTTTTTTAGTTTATTCCATTTAACCAACATTTTCTGTTCTAAGCACTATGTTAGGCATTGGTAGAGAAGACTGCAAATACCTGTGCTTGTCCTTAGGGAGTTTATAGTCTACTCTTATCTTTGTTTTCCGAAGGTGATCAGTCTTTGGAAGGCTGAAGACAAAAGACAATGGAGACTACAGACTTACTGACCTAACAAGATCTTTACTGCCCATGCATAGCCAGGTCTGTCCTCCAGCAAAGCAGTCAGCTCAATTCACCTATACCAAAAATTAATACATCTTGAGTACAGTAGTGCCCACTGTTTTGGAGTTGTTATTTCTTTGGCAGTGTCCTTTGATACGAAGGATTTCACTAGGTTCTGGTCTTCAGAAGCTCCCTCCTACCCAGAACTCCTAACTCACTGCCCAAAGAATTCATCTATAAAAATATAAGGATGGGCTTCCCTGGTGGTGCAGTGGTTGAGAGTCCGCCTGCCGATGCAGGGGACGCGGGTTCGTGCCCCGGTCTGGGAAGATCCCACATGCCGCGGAGCGGCTGGGCCCGTGAGCCATGGCCGCTGAGCCTGCGCGTCCGGAGCCTGTGCTCCGCAACGGGAGAGGCCACAACAGTGAGAGGCCCACATACTGGGAAAAAATATATATATATATATGTATATATATATATATACACACATACACATATATATATGTATATAAGGATGATACTTTAACAGGAGAACTGTGCATTTGCCCACAGGCCTTTAATCACTTTGAGAAGTAAGCAAAATACAGTAAATATTTATTAATTCAGAAAATCCTAACCTATCGTAGTAAAGAAATTGATATATGTGTTTATAAGGCCCAAATGAAATCCCTGACATCCGGAAGAACAGAGTACTGAAGGAACGTAGGGAAGAAGTGTTATTTGTCTGAGTGGGGGCCTGAGGAAAGCTTTGACAGTATAAGGACCATTTCTGCAGAGCTGAGAAATGTGACGAGAAATCTGGGAAAATGGGACTCTTGCTTCCCCACCGTGGAATTTCCTTTTTTCACCCTATTGCCATGCATCTTTTTTTTGTTCCACTTGGAATGACCCTTGTTGACATACTTAGAGGAGAATAACTTTCCTATGCACATTAATGAGATTATCAGAAATAAAGTATCTTATTGATGTGTATGCAAACCAAATTTTCAAACACAGTACTAAACGGTATCTTGGAATGGGCGGCTGGGCAATGTTTTTCAGGTTGAAAATATTCTCTTGCATGACCGAGGACACTACGTCCTGTGTGACTTTGGAAGTGCTACCAACAAATTCCAGAATCCACAAACTGAAGGAGTCAATGCAGTAGAAGATGAGATTAAGAAGTAAGCTTTTCCTCCTTTCTTGGAATTTTATCCATTATCGGATCAGCAGTTTTACCTTCAGCTTATGATTGAGAAGGTCAGGGTGAGAAGACAGTGGTGCTTGTCAGTTGCCCCTCGTTGGCAGTTGGGCTGTTGGATTTTAAGTGGAGGATGGGGAAGGGGTTCATGACCGTTGAGCAGTGGAGTAAAGTGAAGGAATCTTACAGCACTTTATCAATGGTCCTATGGTCATTATGCATAGATCTTTTGATTTACATCACATAGCCCTTAAAATGGCGCACACACCTTAGAAGTACTGTGATGTTTTTAAGTGGGATCACGACAGCTGTGACATTACCAGTCAGTTGGTTGTGCTTTTTACTGAAACCTAAATGGCTGTGTATTCCTTCCTGCTCATAAGGAGCTCACCTGCAATCTAGTGGAATTAGTGGTGCGTAGGGCTGTTAAAGTCTCTACAGATAGTGAATCACTGACTTCCACGAGAAAAAAGCTTCTTTAGATTTGTGATTCCAGTAAGAACCTGACCCATTTTCCCCTGTTGTCCAGAGTGTTGGATTTTTCACAGGCACCAGCACTCACTATCACTGTTCATAAATCAGCAGTCTAGAGTGCACACATATCCTGATCCTCTCTCTCCGTTCCTGCTTCACGCCTGGCAACCGAGCCTGGGGCAGGAAGACTTACGGTCCAAGGCCCTGATGGGCACCTAAACCGCAGAGCCCTCTGGGCTCTAGAGACTCCAGCAGCGCAAATCACAGGCTTGGTAACACTAAGACTCTCACTTTGAAGATGAGCTTATCCTTCTCTTTTCTTGAGCCAGAGATAAGAGGAAAACTGTTGTTTCAGCCTTATGCTGGCAGCAAAGATCCGTCCACCTCCCAGCCTATCCAGGGCCCACTTTATCCTCCTGAGTGTTCCAGCCAGTATTACATCTCTGTGTCGAGCCACATCTAAAGGGATTACTATTTAAAAAAAAAAAAAATCAGCCAAATATACTATCAGACAACAGGGATTTACAGGAGAAGATTTTGTTATTTGAGGAGCAAGAAAAGTTGCTTTTAGAGTTTATTTAGTGCCTTAGTGTCTGCGTCCCCACCTGCTCTTAGATTGGAAGGACTGCAGCCAGAGGGCCGTGGGTGTGTGCCAAGGACTGCTCTTCATTTCAGCTGCACTAATATTCCATACTGTCTTCTCCAGGGTGCTCCCAGGGAACTAGACTCTACTAATATATATATATCTATATATAGATATATATAGAGATATATATATATATATACACGTATATTTTTTAAAGTAATTCTGCTGCCCCTGGTTTTTAATTATAGCATTGACATATTTAACAAAATATGAATCTCTTGATTGTAGATACACAACGCTGTCCTATCGAGCACCAGAAATGGTTAACCTGTACAGTGGCAAAATCATCACTACGAAGGCAGACATTTGGGTAGGTGTCAACTAACCTATCCACATCTCAGATGTCAGCAGTCTTGGCCGTAAACTCCCAAGTTTAATGCAGGCAGTGCCATAGCAAGAGTGGCCACTGTACCATATCATTGTCTACTTATCCCTCAGGGTTATTCTTGACTCAAGGTGATGAGCCCCTGCTTCTCGAAGCATGTCAAAGAAAATGAGTTTAGACCTCTGTGAAAGTTATTCAGGTGACCTGCCCATTATTTAAGTGGTTCTCACATATGTGTTACTAGTTCTTAAGAGCAAAACCAGCTGAATACTTGTTCTTTATTGGAGCACAATTTGGTAATGAGGATAGAAATAATATAACTTAGCAGATATATAGTGATGTTGGGTTCTAAATTCAAGTTTCTAATGGGTTAATAGTACAGAGTGTTTAGATTTGCTGTAAATGTGGATGGTGCCAGTATCTCTCAGCAGACCCATTTGCAGTTATGATAAATAAATCACTAGTAGCAATCTGCTTTTTCTACTTTTTTAGGCTCTTGGATGTTTGTTGTATAAATTATGCTACTTCACTCTGCCATTTGGAGAGAGTCAAGTGGCAATTTGTGATGGAAACTTCACAATTCCTGATAACTCTCGATATTCCCAAGATATGCATTGCCTAATTCGTAAGTATTTAAAGTTTCTAGTTTCACATTTTTATTTCTAATCTCTAGGAATGGATTGGAGGATAAAGGGATTAGATCCCAGGAGTGATGAGTGGGATGCAAAAATGAAGAAATCAGTTGATAACTGTTGGTCACTCAAAGACCATGTAACGGTGTCTAGTTAGAGTGGTGAGTCTTTTTGCCAGAAATCTAAACTTGGTTTCACACCTGGGCTGGCCACCCAAGCAGAAATCTTAACTGGGCTTTGAGCATCACAGTACTGCCCTGTTCTCTTGCAGTCTGTATGAAAGCTCTGGTACCAAAGGAGTCCAGCTGACTCATACCAAGCGATAAGAAATTCATCTTTGCAAAACTGGAAGCAACTCAAATTAAAATGATTGCAGTGCGTTGGCTGAAGTGAATACATAATTAAAACTATATAACTCTATGGAGCTAGGTTTTTTCCTCTCATTTAGGTTAATCACTGGATTTTGATAAAAAGCATTTAAACTCAATGCTTTAAAATGTTTTTAAGATTCCCCACTCTTTTGTATCATCATAGTAAGCATATGTACTAATGTTCATTAACCAGATGGCAGAATAAGTAATTTTTGCTCAACCCGCTGTATTGGAATGCTAAAGAAACAGAGATTTTTATTATCTTTTTACTTTGGTCAAGATGTTTAGTATCCACATTTTAACAATCACAGATTGTAAATCCTGAGTAACGCACTTTGGGTCCTAGGTGGGGATACACTTGGAGAAAATAGAAGAAGCACATGTGGTGCGGAGCATCTGACATTTGTTGAAGGCCTACGTGTACCTCATTTAATTCTTAAAACCCTATATAGCAGGGGTCCCCAACCCCCTGGGCCGTGGACCGGTACCCATCCATGGCCTCTTAGGAACCCGGCCACACGGCAGGTGAGCGGCGGGCAAGCGAGCCAAGCTTCATCTGCAGCTCCCCGTCACTCACATTACCACCTGAACCATTCCCCCCCACCCTGCCCCCCGTCCGTGGAAAAGTTGTCTTCCATGAAACCGGTCCCTGGTGCCAAAAAGGTTAGGGACCACTGCTATATAGTAAATATAATTATCCCTATTATACAAATGAGGAAACGGAGCCTCAAAAAGTATAGGTAATGTACCCAAGTTAACATAGTAGTAGCTTTTAAGTGACTACCCATTCCATTATACTAGTTTACACGAGTTTTATCAATCCGCCTCTTCCGTTTATTAATACAGAAGCGCGAGCAGTATTTAAAGGAATGGAATATCGTGTTTAATGGTTGTTGGATGTTTTCAGAGGTAAAGCATCATATTGATATCTGTACTAAAATTGCAGCTATGTAAATGAGATTGCAAGGAAATATGGGGCAATCGCCAAATTTATTGCTCGAATGGTAGGAATTTTTGCAAAAAAAAATATTTTTTTTGCAGCAAATTCATATTACGAAAAACAGCTCTTTATGAATGTGTGTAACATGGCATCTTTCCTAAACTCTGATCTGTTTCACTTTACAAACTGTTGGAAGAGTCCACTGTCACCCTAACTCACAGGTCTGAAAATGCATTTCTTGTTATCCCCCCACGCACACACACACACATGCCCCTTTCACTCCCAGTACAAGGTTCCCCTCTCCTCTTTTCAGTTTCTATCAGTGGTGTCGCCATTCAAGCCCAGATGACTGAAGTTTAACATTTTCTTTGGATCTGGCTAGCAAGACAGAATAGAGTCAGTCATTTCCTAAGCCGCATTAACGCTTTCTTTGAAGTTTCTCCTGCTTGCTTGACATTTCTCTCTGTTCTCAGCACTGTCACCATAATATGTCCCGACCCTGTCGCCTCATGCCTGTACTGGTGGACCGGCCTGTCCGTCCAACACACCCTCCCTATGAGATTAACCTGACAAAATACCACCCTATCATGTCCCTATTCAGTAAACCTCACGGCTTGCCAATGGTCCCGCATATTCTGGATTCATCCTCCCCACCTTATTTCCCTTTATCCTCTGACAAGGAGACCTCTGCCCTGTCCTCTTGGTTCCTCTATTCCTTGCAACAAAGCGTTCTGTTGCCTTTCTCCAAGTCCGTCTTTGCTCAGACTGTTTTCTTACCTGGAATGTCTTTTTCTCTGCTTTTGCCCTAAGTTTTTTCCTGCCTTCAAGGACCAGCTCCGCTCCTGCCTCTTCTGCAAAGGGCTTCATAAGGCTGCAGCCTCATCAGTCTTTTCTCAACTTAGGGTCCGAACCATTCATTTGATTCCTTAAGCAGTAAATTGCCTTACATTGCTGTTTACATGTATATGTGTATGTGTTTGTGTGTCTTCTCAAGGATTTTTTCCCCTGGGGATTTTTCCAGCTTCAGAAGGAGCAGAAGCTTAAAGGACCTGGAAACAGACACATGATCTGTAGATCACAGTAAAAGCAGAGATGTATTTGTTATCTTGTCATTTCTTTTAGATTGGAAACCAGCTAGTACCTCCAACAAAAGAATAATAAGTAAATTCATGAAATTTGAGTTTTGGTTATAATTATCAAGAATAATCATTTGTCTAGCTGATAGTATGAAAGAAGGAGGCCAGAACTTCCTAGGTACCAGAAAATGAATGTGTTAAGTTCCACACTGAGAACTTGAGTCCCTGCTGTGCAGGTCACAGAATGTGAACTTAAAGTATCTTTGTTACAATTCAAAAACTTTGTTATTTTCTTGCAGGTATTTAAAATTTTAGGAAAGTTAGAGCTTCCCTTTCTGAGAGGGGAAGAAAAGGGCTAATCGTACTCTCTGACTTTTATGAGAAATAAAAATTTTAAAAAGACAGAATTTTGGTAATAGAGAAATTATGCTTCTTAGCTAATGTAATAACTCTTTGGGTATTATTAAATAATTCATATATGTTTATCTTAGGGTATATGTTGGAACCAGACCCTGACAAAAGGCCAGATATTTACCAGGTCTCCTACTTCTCATTTAAACTACTCAAGAAAGAATGCCCAATTCCAAATGTACAGGTATGTGAAAGGTGCTCTTTGGGGGAAGTAAACATGATTGAATTGTCATTTAGCGTTCCTGGGGTAATGAATACGGCGCCCCTTGCTTTATCTAGTAGGGGGCATTCAAACAAGGCTAACTATGAAGGAGTTGCTATAAAGGGAATCCAGTTTTCCCATAGAATTTAATTATAAAACTGAGGCAATTTTACACACACACACACACACACACACACACACACACACACACACACACCCTGGGGATTGAGTTGAACGCTTTGGGTAAAGATTGACCAACTTTACCTTGTCAGCTGTCCTAGTTCCCTGAGAGCCAACGTGCCTGTTATATTTACCGAGAGGAGGTTGGGCAGGCCGTTTCCCTAAGGCAAGGCCCTGGACTTGCCACTGTGCCTAGTGGAACATAAGCCCCTTGTCCCTTTCCTCCTTTGCTGTAGCAGACCTTTCTTGATTTTGCTTCTGTTGCTGGCGAGTCTGGAACGCACACTCCTTTTCTTCTACCCTCCCCACATATGTCAGGCCATCAGAATGTTTTCTACACATAGTCATCGTAAACTCTACAGACAGTTTTCAGAGTACGGTGCTTGCAAACACCCTTCTTGTAGTCTTGGCATATTTCTCATGTCATAGAATGATTCAGCTTTCTTGAATATTTTACTAATGGATGCTGGAGTAAAAAATTTCTAATTGCAAATTGTCTTATAGTTTCTCCAGTAATGAACTTCTGATGTCACTACTGGAGCTTGAGGGTGCTGATAAGTAACACTTCTCTTTCACTCCCACATTTGGAATCAGATGTGGGAATCGTTCAGATGGAGCTCGGCATATTGGCTTTATTACTAAGAAGACTGAGTCAGGGAATGTGGCTTGACCAGTCAGGCTCCCTAACGTTAGCTCCACATGACTGAGCAGCGAACGCCTGGTTCCTGAGGGACAGGCTCGTCCATAGAGGAGGGGGGCCGAGGGCAAGCCAGACCAGCTCACTTTTCTCTCCCAGTCTTATCAGTCAAGTAAGTTCCCCCTTTCCCTTGGGAGAGGAATGCTTGCGGGGTGGGAGAGAAGCTAGGAGAAATTTTCTAGCCAAAATCCCCTCCCCCCCCACCTGAAAACATGAAGGAAATGGAGGTGCCTCCTAAAAGCCACTTTCATTATTAGTGTTCCATGGTTCGGGTTTCCCAGATTAAAATGAAGGATACTGTGCAGTAACCTAAGACAACGTGATCCCTTTTGCTGTCCCACTTTCCCATTCACGAAGTTAAATAACGTGAAATAGGATTGGAAGCATTCAGGTTGGTAACTCATTTTTAAAAAGTAAGCGTCACCAGTCTCAAGCCCTCTGGCACTTGCTCAGTGGTGGTCAGCCGTTGTCTTGTGGCTCCCTAACCACAGGAGGCGCTGTTAGACGGATGGTGCAGAATCCAAGCCCGAGGAGCTCCGCCTGCCTTGTGGGTTGAGCAGTGCCTCACATGCTGGGAAGAGGGGCTGGCTCAGCAACCACACACACCGCGGCTGTGGGGTTCTCCCAGCGTTCTCACTGAAGGCTAGATGCACCCTGGCTTGGCCCACTAGTCAGCACCAACGTCTCTGAGATCTAGCTGAGAGCTTAAGTATAGCTTACAGACCTCTTTTCATTCCTTTCATAACATCACTTCTAAGCTGTGCTGTAGGAGGGGGAGGGAGCTGAGACCAAGCCCCAGTGCTCTTGCCTGGCCCAGAGGTTGAGAATGACAGGGGTGGAGTGTGCTGTACTCAGGCTGCTCTGTCCCCTTCTCAGATCCTTTGCCTCCCTGACTGGGGCTGAGTCGAGTGGGATATACTTAGGTTAACTTCCTCCCTTCCCAGACCAGAGATCAGGGTCTGAAAGCCACTCCGGAAGACCCTAATGTGTATTTCCACTGGCCCAATCATGCTGGTTATTCTTTTTCAAAGAAATCTGTGGGGTGAGTTTTGGGAATTGGGTGAAATGGGAGAAGGGAGTCAAAAGGTACAGATCTCTAGGTATAAAATAAATAAGTCATGAGGATGTAATATACAGCATGGTGACTATACTTAGTAATACTGCATTGCATATTTGAAGGTTGCTGAGAGAGTAGATCTTAAAAGTTCTCATCACAAGAAAAAAAATTCTGTAACTGCATATGGTGATAGATGTTAACCAGACTCATTGTGGTGATCATTTTGCAATATTTACAAATATCAAATCAATTATATTGTACACCTGAAACTAATATAATGTATGTCAGTTACATCTCAATTATTTAAAAAATCTCTGGTGTCCTATTAAAATTTTCTTTCAATTCTATAGAACTCTCCCATTCCTGCAAAGCTCCCTGAACCAGTGAAAGCCAGTGAGGCAGCTGCAAAAAAGACCCAGCCAAAGGCCAGGTAAGAAAGTTGCTGTAGTAGCAGGGGAGGGCACCTTATGGTTCTTGATTCTTAACGCTGCCATGGCCAGAGGCTGCACAGAACAGGAAAGGAAACTCTGTCTCCCCCAGGCAGAAACTGTTCTTTGGGAGTGCAAGTTGGAATATAGTAAGATACAGAGATCTACATCTGAAAGAGAATCGAGAACCCCACAGCTACTCCCTTTGCTTGGGAATAGGTGCAGGGCATTCAGAGGTGCGGTGACAGCAGACCTTAAGTATTGCTAGTACAATATTGCTAAACATGTGTCCTGGCCTTTGCATAGCCTAGTCCACCACATTAATCTCCAGGAAATCTTACTTTCTGGGGCTCCAGCCACATTAGGAAAGTACAGGTCAAAGCATTGAGTCCATGAACAGCAAAAGAGCCTGTGGATCTTAGGTAATCACATTCTAAATAACGGAGGTTCTTCCAAGTAGCAGGTCAAGAGAGGAGTCAAGAAGCTAGGGTTTTATTTGGGGAAATGCCCCTGTGCGAGAAAATAGAGTGGGTGCGGAGGAAGCTGGGAGAGCCATCAGAAAGCACGGAGGTCTGACCCAGAGCAGGGAGGAGAAGGTTGGCTCCAAGTGACCTGGACTGCCTGCCACACAAGGTAAGGAAGATGCATTGTCCAGGAGTCCTGTCTTTTAGGAACCGGCCTGCCTTAATATCCTTGTGGCTGGGACATTATGGCTGAGAGCAGCCTCTGGGAAGCGTGGCCTCGGGGCACACAGGGCAGTGGATTTCAGGAGCACAATAGCTGGGCCACTTGGTCTTTTACACCCTGGTAGTCGAAGGTCTGCAAGGCGCATCCTCATGGCTGCCATGTCTTCCAAATGGCAAATTCTCAGGGTAGTCCCAGAGTTGTTTATACCCTACTTTTCTACCACACTCCCATGTCAAGGAAGCCTTAGTGCAAATTATATCAACAAAGCACCCTAGATGGGAATATATGAATTTTAATAGAATAGTAAAATAACTTCTGTTTTAGAAAATTCTTGAATATTTATAGAATGCCTGTTGTGTGTCTAGTCCAGATGTGGCTCTAAAGTAATAAGACTTTGGTTTTTAACAAACTTAGCAAACTACGTCCATGATGTTACTTTGCATTCTGTTTATATGTTAGTAAGTCTGCCATGCTCACCTCTAGGAATTGCTTTTGGGGCTGATTTAATTAGCTTAATCTTTTGGGCTTATGGCCACCTTGTACTAGGCCCAGACTTGGTATGTATAGAGGCTAAGCAAAGATCCATTCCCACAAAGCATACACATTTATAAAAATTATAATACCTGCTGACGTTTGAGTGGTACTGTGTTGTGTAAAATGGAGAAAATAATACCTACATCGTGAGGCAGATGAGAACATCAAACACTCCTGTGACTGTGTAACTTATATAAGCTCTATGGTGCCCAAACTGTTAGTTTGTGTGGACCTCAGTAATGCTGCAAGAATATACAGACCTTACAGCCAAGAGATTTGGATCTAAGCTGTCCTGTATATAATCTGCAGTGATTTCATTTGCGTGATCACATTTGCTCCCCAGTCCTGAGAGGTGGGTTTTTCTTTCAAACTCCTGTTTTTTTTGTTTCTTGGCCCCGTCACGCGCCTTGTGGGATCTTAGTTCCCCAACCAGGGATTGAACCCTCGCCCTCTGTGAAAGTGCAGAGTCCTAACCACTGGATCACCAGGGAATTGTCCTCAAACTCTATTTTTAAAGTAGCCGCTATTCATTGAGGCATCACATATACCAGCTACCATACTAGGTACTTTACATAAGTAAGATGACCTTTTCCCCCCCTTAAAACAAATCTGTGAGGTTGTTGCTGTTCCCACTTCACAGATGAGGAAACAGAGACTCAGAATTGTAAGTCAGCTGCTCAGGGTAGTTAGCCAGTATGTGATTAGCAGAAGAACCAGAACTCCAGCATCCTCACTCTTTCTACTCTGCACGTTAAGTGGTTTGCCCAGGATCACACAGATAGGGCAACTTAGAGCCAGATCTCCTGGCTTCAAGATCTGTATTTTCTTACAATATACTGAGGTCCATACAAACTAACATTTGGAGCACGCTTCAGTTTATAAAATGGTTTTACAGTTATTCATACATTTGATGTTCACATCTGCCTCATAAAGTAGGTATTATTGTCTCCATTTTATACATAAGGGACCCCAGGCTAAAAGAGGTTCAGTGGCATGCCTGTTATCACAGTTAGTTACTGGGGAGCTAGAGTTCAAGTACGGTTTTCTTTGACTCCAAATCCCATCGATTCTAAAAGTGTTATCCTTAGGAGACCAGTGTGGAAGTTCTTGGCGTTTGGTTTTCTACAGAAGTCTGTTTACCTCCCTCACCCTTGGCTTGATCTTTCTTACCCCTTTCTCCTCTTTCCCAGCATCTGTCCTGTTTTCCTTTCCACCTCCCTTCCCCAGGTCACAGCCTCTCTGATGTGATAGCTATTATATTACCAGCTTTCCACCCAGCATGAGAGCAGGATGCCAGTGAAAAGCCTCAGGGTCCAGAATGGGCTTGCCTTGGAGACATGTCATGAGGAAGGACATGGGGCCAGCTGCTCTGCTTCCTATTTTGCATTTTATGGAGGCTGTGCCAGATATATTTTGGAAATATTCACGAAGCTTGTTTATTTTGGCCTTCACCTCAGCTATTACTCCCTAAAGTGTGTTTTCAAAGGATAGCCACTCTGATCTAAGTTAGCTAGTAGCCAGCTTCCTGCACTGCTCTAAATCAAGGGAAGCTACCACCTGGGCTGTAGCACCATCACAAGGAGCAAGCAGACTACACTCTGTACTCATTTAGATTAGATTTGGCTGTGAGTTCTAGAAAGTGCAAATGACAGTGGCTTATGTAAGATAGATTTTTTTTTCTCTCAAGTAAACAACATCTGGAGGCAAGTAATCCAGGGCTGATATGGAGTTCTGTTCCACAAAGCCCTCAGGTACCCAGGCTGCTTTAAGCTCATCACTCCACCATCCCTATGGTTGTGGCCATGCCCTCATGGACCGATATGGCAGCATCCCTCTTCCAAGCAGCAGGATCAAGGAATTGCCAAAGAAGAAGAGAGACAAAGAGCACGCACAGAGTTTCTTAAGGTTTCTAGAAACTGCTACATAACAATCTGTTTATATCCCACGTAGGCCAGAACTTAGACACATGGCCATACCTGATTACAAGCGAGACTGGGCAATGTGATTTTTACTCTGGGTGACCCTATGTCCAGCTAAAAATTGTTATTACCATGGAAAAAAGCAAATATGTGTATTGGAGGAAATAGAGTTCCTGTCACACTCCCCAAATCCTTTATCTTGAGTTGTTTACTTATTCTTTCTAGTTGCATTATTGGATTAACTCATTTGATGCTTCTTATTATAGAGAGACCATTTTGACAGCTAGTTCGAATCAAGTTTGAGTCCCTGTACATCTGAAAACCACCTGCTTTAAACCTCTCTTTGCATTATCATCAAAGTATATTCTAGGGAATCCTAAGAAGTATTAGGCAAAATGGTCCCAAGATCAAAAAAGTTTGAGAAACGTTGCATTCTATATAATGCTGTCTTTGAGGTATTCCTTGCACGTTCACAAGTGAAAAGTTTTTCTAGAAAGGAATCTGATATTTTGATCAGTGTGTTAAAACTTATTTGCCCACCTTTTCTTTTTCATAACATCTAGTAACACGTAACATCCTGTGCAATACCCTCTGGGAAATGTTGATTAAGTGGATATGGAAGGTTTGGATGAATGTGGAGGTGAAAGCTTATCCATCATGTACTCTGTCTACCCCCTTTTCATTTTCTCACCCTTTAACAGGCGGCTTTTTTTTCACCTTTTCTCTTTCTAGACTGACAGATCCCATTCCCACCACAGAGACTTCAATAGCACCCCGCCAGAGGCCTAAAGCTGGGCAGACTCAGCCCAACCCAGGAATCCTTCCCATCCAGCCAGCCCTGACACCTCGAAAGAGGGCCACAGTTCAGCCCCCACCTCAGGCCACAGGTCAGTAACTAGGTTGGTTTGAAACTTGGTACACCTCTTTGTCATCCTGGACTGTAGAGAAGTCTTGGAAAGCCTGGTTTTTCCTGGAGTGGAATCTAGAGACATGTAAAGAGTAATGGTTTTCCTCGAGGAACTGGAGATGAGCTGCCTTTGAAGTTGTATGGGTAATGGCTGGCCAAAAGGAAGGCCTCACATTGAATTCTCCAGTGGATCTCCAAGGCCACTGAAGCCTGTTGTCTCTATTTTTTCTAGTCTTGGCCCTGATTTTACGACGTGGTCCATTCATCCCCTGCCTCCCTCTCTATTTCATATACTTATCTTTGCATTAAAAAAAAAATCTTTTTGGACACAGAGGAATTATTTCTTTAATGCTCTGTCTCTTGAAGTATCTGTCACCTCTTCATGTTTTGTTTTTCCATTTCTAATGAGCGGACTGAGTTTCCTTTCGTAAAGAGGATTGATCCAAATTATCAAGTAACTGAACACAGCCATCACTCCCCCTACCAGGAAGCTGCTGTTGGTGAAGTTGGTGGTCATTTACTTACAATCAGGCATCCAGACTGGGGTTGTGTAACATACACGTAAACCATCAAAGAATGCTTTTGTCCTGCAGTGTGCCACAAATGCAAAGATTGTGTTTATGTGCAGTAGCATCAAAGTCCAGTTGAATATGTAGATCCTCAGGGTGCTGACTAAAGGCGTAATTGACTACATGGGATGGTGAGCAAGGGAGGACTTTTTGAAGGAGACAAGCATTGAACACTGTTATTGGACCATGTTTTGAAAAATATGAAGCACGTAGTATGGCAAGAAGAAGGAAGGGCCTTCCAGGTGCAAGGACAGTGAGAAGCCCATGGATCTTGGGATTATCTGTCCACTGATCACCCCCTCTTTATTGCTTTGGCAAGAAAGAAAGCCGCGTTCGTTTGGGAGAGTTTTGAGCCCTTATATGGAGTTTATTCTCCTTGCAGGATCCAGCAATCAGCCTGGCCTTTTAGCCAGCGTTCCTCAACCAAAACCCCAGCCTCCACCCAGCCAACCCCTACCGCAGTCTCAGCCCAAGCAGCCCCAGGCTCCGCCCACCCCACAGCAGCCGCCTTCCACGCAGGCCCAGGGTCTGCCCACCCAGGCCCAGGCCACACCCCAGCACCAGCAGCAGCTCTTCCTTCAGCAGCAGCAGCAGCAGCAGCAGCAGCAGGCGGCACCGCCTCCTGCACAGCAGCCAGTGGGCACATTCTACCAGCAGCAGCAGCAGCAGGCCCAGGCTCAGCAGGTAAGGCGGTGAATGTGACCCTCGCTTGGCATATGGGAGTCATCCCTGTGAAAAGGTCCACTACGTGCAGGTGTCTTCCTTGGGAAGCCCTGGGAAGACAGAGAGCCATGACCCGGCACAGCGTTGTACTCACAGATGGCAGACACTAAACCTGACACAGTGGAGCCCTCACTGCATCACTCACAGCCCTCCCCTGCTTCTTCTCAGGCCATGGGGAATTCTGCACCTCACCAGGGAACCTCAGCAAGGAAGCTGGTTTTTAAGGACTCATTTTTAAATTTTTATTTATTTATTTATTTATTTATAACATCTTTATTGGAGTATATTTGCTTTACAATAGTGTGTTAGTTTCTGCTGTATAACAAAGTGAATCAGTTATACATATCTCTTTCCCCATATCTCTTTCCCCGTATCTCTTTCCCCATATCTCTTTCCTCTTGCATCTCCCTCCCTCCCACCCTCCGTATCCCACCCCTCTAGATGGTCACAAACCACCGAGCTGATCTCCCTGTGCTATGCGGCTGCTTCCCACTAGCTATCTATTTTACGTTTGGTAGTGTATATATGTCCATGCCACTCTCTCACTTTGTCACAGCTTACCCTTCCCCCTCCCCATATCCTCAAGTCCATTCTCTAATAGGTCTGTGTCTTTATTCCCATCTTACCCCTAGGTTCTTCATGACCTTTTTTTTTTCTTCTTAGATTCCATATATATGTGTTAGCATATGGTATTTGTTTTTCTCTTTCTGACTTACTTCACTCTGTATGACAGACTCTAGGTCCATCCACCTCACTACAAATATCTCAATTTTGTTTCTTCTTATGGCTGAGTAATATTCCATTGTATATATGTGCCACATCTTTATCCATTCATCTGTCGATGGACACTTAGGTTGCTTCCATGTCCTGGCTATTGTAAATAGAGCTGCAATGAACATTTTGGTACATGACTCTTTTTTGTTCTTCTTTTTTTTTTTCTGACATGACACCATCATCAAATTGAAGCAGAAAAACAATTATTTCTTATTATCATCAAATATCCAGTAGTGTTTAACTCTTTCTGGTGTGTCATAATTTAAATTGCTTTGTATATTTTTTCACATTTTTTGCTCTGAATATATTCATTTTATAATGATCGATATATCTTTTAAGTCCCCCTTTTAGCCAGAGGTGGCTTCCTGCTCTTTTTTCCCCTTTGCCACTTTTTTTTTTTTTTTTTTTAAAGAAACTGGGTCGTTTGTCCTGTAGAATTTCCCACATTCTGGATTTGGTTGATTGCATCCCTGTGGTGTTGTTTAATATGTTCCACCACCCCCTGTGTAAACGGGTAGTTTCTTGAGGCCTCTCAGTATTTGATTCAGGCTGATAGTCCTTTGCTCTTCCAGTTGCATCACATCAGGAGACATACAGTAGTCCCAGCATCACAAGACACAGAGTGGTCTCACCTTGTCTGTGGGGGATGTGCTCCAAGACCCCCAGTGGATGTCTGAAACCACAGCCAGTACCGGACCCTATATATACCATGTTTTTTCCTATACATACATACCTATGGTAAAGTTTAATTTATAAATTAGGCACAGTAAGAGGGTAACAAGAATAGCTAATAATAAAATACATCAATTATAGCAATATACTGTAATAAAACTTATGTGAATGTAGTGTCTCTCACAAAATATTCTTGTGATGGTGTGAGATGATAAAACGCCTACTTGATGAGACGAAGTAAGGTGAATGTCGTGAGCATTGTGACATAGCGTTAGGCTACTATTGACCTTCTAACCGTATGTCGGAAGGAGGATCATCTGCTTCTTGGGATCCAGAATCGTGGAGCCATGACAGTGTCAATGGTTGCATGTCAGGAGCAGATGGTGTCAATGGTTGGGGATCCCAGCCAGGACGAAATGGGACGGTGCAAGGTTTCGTCACACTGCTCAGAACAACATGCAGTTTAAAACTTATGAATTGTTTATTTCTGGACTTTTCCATTTAATATTTTCTTTATTTTTTTTTGCGGTACACGGGCCTCTCACTGTTGTGGCCTCTCCCGTTGCGGAGCACAGGCTCCAGACACGCAGGCTCAGTGGCCATGGCTCACGGGCCCAGCCGCTCCGCGGCATGTGGGATCTTCCCGGACCGGGGCACGAACCCGCGTCCCCTGCATCGGCAGGCAGACTCAACCACTGCGCCACCAGGGAAGCCCCCCATTTAATATTTTCATATCACTGTTCATCACGGGTAACTGAAACTGCAGAAAGCGAAACTGTGGATAAAGTCTGCTTGTCCCCTCTTTTATTAATGTTAAGATCAATCTGTGGGTTTGGTGTTGTCTGTCTGATCCAGTCACTTAATATTCCCCTTCAGTTTGTTTCCTAAGTCCATTAATTCATTAGGGGTGGCAAAGTGGTGATATTCTAGCATTCCATCTTCATTTAGGGGCTGGATTTTTCTGTAAAGAACTTGGGGTTGAACTCGCGCCCCCTGCATTGGAAGCACGGAGTCTTAACCACTAGACCACCAGGGAAGCCCCCTGTAAAGAACTTCTTCAGCAAGTATTTGCTAACCCTGAGGTACTGTTTGTACAGAAAAGGCAGAAATAATGCATGACTCTTGCCCTGTGTTTACCAGTTTTCAGAATAATGAGTTTGTTCATAGTACCATCCAGAAGTGAACAATGAAGATTTTGTTTTGTTCTTAGTATCATTATGAGTTCATGCATCTTAATATATTTGATGTTTCCACACATTGCTGTTAAAAAAATTTGTCCCAGTTGTCTCAGTTTTGGCCAGTGGAAGTCTCTTCAGATTGGCTCCTGGGTCCTTTGGCTGTGACTCCAGTAGCCTTTAATGTGTCCTTGCTATTTGGTGTAACAAGCTGTTCCAGAATCATTCTGCCCTTGACCTGGAATCAGCCATTTCTCCAAGGAGCTGTTTCCCTTTAATGGAAATGATATTTAGAGACCACAGTCTTGCTACTAGGGATACCCATTTGCTAATGGGTTGGTTATTATTTTTAGGCCTTTTCAGTGGTTAGGACACACACATATATATATATATATATTTCTAATAGAATATACACCATGAATTCAAGTTTATATTTCTAAAGCAGTTTTGTAATTATAGGATTTTTGTTTAACTTCTTGGATTTTATATTTGTATCTTTCTCATCTGGAAATCTTGATTCCTAACAACATTAACATAATTCTTAATTGATTTATAGTTTCAAGATAACAATACCAATATGATTACCGAAAACAGTTTAAGATTTCTTTGCCATTCTTGTTTTTTGGGTTTTTTTTTTTTGTTTTTTTGCGGTTTGCGGGCCTCTCACTGCTGTGGCCTCTCCCATTGTGGAGCACAGGCTCCGGACAAGCAGCCTCAGCGGCCATGGCTCACGGGCCCAGCCGCTCCGCGTCATGTGGGATCTTCCCAGAATGGGGCATGAATCTGTGTCCCCTGCATCGGCAGGCGGACTCTCAACCACTGCGCCACCAGGGAAGCCCTTCTTTGCCATTCTTACACCTAGAATGTTTAGCACATTATTTTCTAGGAGTTTGGCTATTAATCTGATACACAGGTTTATTTGCTTTGTTTTGCTGTTTAGTTATTGCTTTTTAAATTTCGGTTTAATTTTGTTTTGTGAAAATGTAAAACATTTACATAATTTCAAACTTAAATCTGCAAAATTCTATTCCCTCCATCCCACATATGAAGGTATCCTTCATTCCTATTTACAACTTGAGAGTGTTCCCTTAAAGGATATATAGCATAGTTTATTCCAATCAGTCCCCTGTTGACAGACGTTTGGTTGTTTCTAGCTTTTTGCTTTTATAAGTAGACAGCTATTTATTGATATCTGCTTTTTTTGCTAACGCTTTAACTTTGCCCCAGTAGGCAAACAATATCCTCCCAGTTAACTTCATAACTAAGTAACAGTATTTGGAATTTCACAGACAAGATCTTGACTTCTGTTCATCAGTAGGCCCTTTTTTCAGCTGTGTTTTTGTGCCTTACACAGAGTCCTTAGCAGTGAGGAGTAGAGAAGTATTCCTGTCTTCAGGAAGTTTATAAAATAATATAACTTGAAACCATGCTACCAGTATAAGATAAAATATCATTAAGTGGTAGAGTATATTGAATATTTTGAATGTTTAAAGATGGGAGTTTAATAAAGAGAGCTATTGGGAAATGATTTTCAGAAAGGCTTAAGAGGACTTAATAACTGAGTTAACATTTAGGTTATTCTCCTTAGTGTCATCATTGCTTCATCCTGTTCATGTAGGGAAGAATTTTAATCCTGGTTATTTCCAAATCCCTTTACGAGAGGGATAACTTCTGCGGTTAGCAGATCATTTAGTAGCTTCTGTTACGCTCCAGCATGTGGAGTCACAAGATGCACAGTCAGATGGATGCCCTCAGGCCAGGCACAGAAACCCCTCGGAAGCCAGTCTGCCCTGCAGGAGGCAGGTAGTGCAGTGGCTGGAGCCTGTCAGTGTAACGTGCTGCTGTGTTTATGTCATGCCCTGAGGTTCCCCTCGTGAGTTTTCAGGCCAAGGTAAAAGACGCCCTACCTGCCCTTGCCTTTGGCTTCAGCACCGGTCTTAGTTGTTACCGAGACATTCATCCTTCGTGGAATATGGTTCTGAGACAGGCTTTTATTCACCTCTTCATTCCTTGCCACTTTCTCCTGCTCAGTTTCAGGCAGTACACCCTGCAGCCCAGCAACCCGCGATCGCTCAGTTCCCCGTGGTTGCCCAAGGAAGCTCTCAACAGCAGCTGATACAGAGCTTCTACCAGCAGCAGCAGCTGGCCACAACCCTGCATCAACAACAGCTGCTGACTCAGCAGGCTGCCTTGCAGCAGAAGACCGCAGTGGTAGCCCTACAGCAGGCCCAGGCACAGCCAGCCACAGCCCCCCAGCCAGCCCCTGCCCAGGAGCCAGCGGTGAGAATCAACCAGAAGAGGAGCACGCAGTGAGGGCTAGGGAAAGGGTGGGAAAGAGGCCGCAGCAGCTGGTGTGGCACAGCTGCTCCCCGCCCTGGTGGTGAAGATATTTGATCTTTTCCCGATATATCCAGGAAAAGGATGAGGTATACTCTAGAAGCTTAAGGTTTTAGAAAAATGATTCTAGGTTGCTGATGGACAAATGAACTTGTTTACAAGACACAAATAGACTCACAGCCATAGAAAACAAACGTATGGTTACCGAAGGGGAAGGGAGCGGGGAGGCATAAATTAGGAGTATGGGATTAATAGACGATGAACTTTCTTATTTCTCACTCTAATATTAGGCTGGCAGAAGGAGCTGTTCATTGTCTGTCAGTGCCAGTGTCAAGCAGTCAAAGCCCTAGGTAGGGTTAGAGCTAATCCCTTTCCCGTCTTCAGGGGGCAGTTTGACCACTGTGGCCTTCCCAGTCTCGGGAGGTTCATGTAGGCCTCCACCTGTACCCTGAGTCCTGACAGTCTTGTGTTTATTCTTTGTCTTGGATGATATTACTGGCCACCTTAAATAAGTCTACTATGCAGCACCCTTCCAGGGCCCGCTTGCTGAGACCATTTGTCATGGCCTGATCCCCCTCTGGGCACCAGAGCATCTGACTGTTGTTTGAGCCATCTTGTCAGTTTAGAAATTTGGCATGTTCATTTCTAGATACTGGCTGAGTATAGAATCAAGACCTCTACATGCTCTTCTGATTGACCTCTACAGGTACATCCTCAGGCACATCATACTTTGACCTTTAATGAGTGCGTTTAATGAGTACTCACAGAGTGACAGTAATAGAAAATTTTATAATGATAGAAAAAGGCATTTTACATACCCAGCTGACAGAGTATCACAGCTACTCTCTTATTCCCAGGGAAGCCCAACCACTAGAAGAACGAAGGAAAAGTAAGAAACTATCTTTCTGAGGATTGATTTCTAATAGAGTTTTGTCACTCATCTTAAACCAGAAAACCTACATCCCTTCAAAAGGAAGCAGTGCCGTAAATAGATTGTCTTCTTTAAGTCTCAGCTAAATGTGTGTTCAGTGTCTTTACACCTTCGTTTCTGAAACAGCTTGGTCTTCCTGCAGGCGTTTGGTAGACAGCTACTCTGTATTTTTAACAAGCGACAAAGTTCCTCTTGTTAATGGAAAAACAGTTTTTAAAAAATTATTGTATCATGTAGCTAGTTGAAATCTTATTTTGTCCAGTCCTCATTTAATGGAATTAGAAACTAAGGCCCAGGCTAGAAAAGGATCACCCAAGACACACAGACTGATAGCACCAGAGCTGGGGCATGAACTGAAGAATCCTGATCTGTGTTCAAGGAAATAACAATGCTCGTTCAGGGTGAGGACGCGATCATCTACCACCGACTATACACTTCTTATGGGGGCCCCCTCTGCTGACCCTGGACAAAAGTATCCACTTCCTTGGGAATGAACTGTGATCCTTCTCCATGTTCCTTGAGTGAAAAAATACTTTGAGCACTTTGTTCAGGGGTAGGTGGTTGAGGGCACAGAGAAGGAACGAGAACAGAACGTGCTTCAGCCAGGAGCCAGAGAACCTCCCAGCTTTGACCCTTCCCTTTCTTCCGTGACCCTTTGTAGGACTTTGCTAGAGAAGCAAGTAATTGAATGTAAAGTATACCCTGCAGCCATCTCACAGCAATAATCTGCAAAGGGACGATGGCCATCCCCCACAGATGTTTATTGCAGTCTTAATAATAGCCACAGCATGGAAGCAACCTAACTCGTTCCAACAACTCACCTGTGCAGCCATTAAAAATCATGGTTATAGGGACTTCCCTGGTGGGCCAGTGGTTAACAATCCGCCTTCCAATGCAGAGGACGCGGGTTCAATCCCTGGTCGGGGAACTAAGATCCCACATGCTGCGGGGCAACTAACCCTGCGTGCCACAACTACTGAGCCAGCACGCCACAACTAGAGAGCCTGCAAGCTCTGGAGCCCACACGCCATAACTAGAGAGCCTGCGTGCCGCAACTACTGAGCCCATGCACCCTGAAGCCCATGCGCCACAACTAGAGAGAAGCCTGCACACTACAACTAGAGAGAAACCTGCACACCACAACGAAGAGCCCGTGCACCACAATGAAAAATCCCGCATGCCGCAACTAAGACCTGACACAGCCAAAAATAAATAAATATTAAAAGAAAACAAAAACAATCAACTATATTTCAATAAAAATTAATTAATTTTAAAAAATCATGGTCATAAAAGTCTGTACAATAGTATGGAAACTCTCGTGAGGTAGTGTTAGAGGAGAGATGAGATTATGGGACGAGTATGTACTTGAAATAGACTTAAATATAAGATAGCAGAAAGATAAGAACAGTTGTATTAGAGTAGTGGAATGGAAGTCCGGGTGGTTTTTCTCCCCTAGTCTGTATCCTTACATTTCTTGATGTTATTATACTCCTTTTATAGTTATATCTTTTGTTTTTTAAAAAATCTTTGGCAAGATAGGCATCTGAGTCTACCTTGCTTCTCCTCCCCCTGTGGTCTGTTTCTCCCTCCTCCCCCTGCCCAATCCCATTTTTGGATGAGGAGGCATCATGGTGCAGAAAAGGGCCCTGGGCAATAGTCAAGAGACATGGATTCTGCCCTCAATTGACCCTGTGACCTTGAGCGAGCACTTAGCCTTAGGGGGCCTTGATCTGGTCTCTTCTAAAATGAGGGAGTTGGAATCCATGTTCTCTAAGGTCTTTTTTGACTCTTCATTCTGAGTTTCTGATTGGAAATAAAACTGCTTGACAGGGTTGTTGTGGGGAGTGGCTGAATGGGTGGCAGCCAGTTTGAATTGGTAGCTGTGATAAAACAAGGTGTCCTCATGATGGAAGCATCTGTTCTTCGGTGTGCTGCATACAGAGAATAGGCAGAAGGAAGGGAAAATGTTCTCCAGGTAGTCTGGACTCTTCAAAACAAAGGGCCTCAACAGTTAAGTACCCTTTTCAGTGTAGTGAATGTCTTAAACTGCAAGAAATAAGCAAATCTAGTTCTGTCCTTAAAGCCCTTCTCGCCCCTGTGGGTACTGGCTTTAGGCTGGCTGTTGCAGATGCACTTCTGGACCCCTGAGGAATTGTGGAGCTGGAACTCTGGTCTTCTTCACAGAGCACTTGGCTTCTCACTCAGAGATGCAGTCAGCTGCTTTACCCTTTGACTTTAATTTGATTGGAATTAGAACCTTATATTTTATCATTCATTCGATTGGTGAGTGGTTGTGTACTCTCACATGTACGTAGCCTGCCTCAATAAAATTAAAGTCTGAGTCAATATAGGTACAGAAACTCCCAGGCTGTCAGCATCCTGACCCAAGTAGCTGGACACTCTAGTTTCCTAAATCTCTTTATCTTTGAAGACACAGAATGTGAGAACCAATTTGCAGCATGGAGGGGCAGCTCCAATCTGAGATGAAGGACTGGAGGGAAGGGATAGTTCAATACCTGAGGCATTTAATATTCTAAGTTCCTTTATTTCTGGATTGACAGTTAAGAAAAGGGTTAGGTGGCCTTCTTAATTTTTGTTCGTTTTCTTGACATAGAACTTTGTAGATCAAGACTTATGCTTAAAGACTCACTATGTGGCCACAAGGATGTTCCCACCATTTTGTTTTTCTGTGGTGACAGTGTGTCCTGCCTTCCTTCTGAAAAAGACCTATATGTCAAGAGGCCTCGTATTATTAGATCAATCATCATCAAGGGCTTTTACATTTTTTTCTTCATTCTTACTGTATCCTCTACATGGTTCTTCAGTGCCATTTCCAAACTGAAGATGGGAACAGGATAATCCCACTGCTCCAGTGCTGTACATTTTCTCAGGGGTTGCCACAGAAACAGAATCCTGTAAGACCCATCCTATGAATGAAATAGAGTGTTAACAACAAAAGCAAAAAAGTGCTGCCATTTATTAATCACAGTGAGATTCTGTCTCATTGAACTAGTAGTCTGAGCTCTGTCAGGAAGGGGTCTCTTAGCAGAAATCACTTAACTCACATGTGTTTTAGCTAGAGGTGTGCCTTCATTGGCTTGTGACTGTGCCAGTAGAATGCTTAAAGGCTGCCCTTTGGAGGCATTCTGAATGAGTTCCTAGAGCAGAAAGTGGTCCTTTAGGAAACTTTCTAGGTCTTTAAAGCTAGGAATAGCTTCTGCAGTCTTTGATCTGGGTCGAGTTACATATGGTTACCCTGTATATTATTGCCGATGAAGATTGAAATTTATATATAAGCACCAGGTAAGTAACATGCTGGTATCAGTCTCAAGGCTGCAGCTCAGATCGTCAAAGCCTTGTTTTTTTTCTTTCTGGGTGTTCTTGATAAACTGAGCCATTTGAGCCATATGTTAGCTCTCACATGCCATTTTTGTTATGCTTGTCTGCTTATTTGTTTTTCCTTTCCCTTTTTTTTTTTTTTTTTTTTTTTAACGCTTTTGTCTCTCTTCCTAGCAGATTCAAGCCCCCATAAGACAACAGCCAAAGGTTCAGACAACCCCGCCTCCTACCATCCAGGGGCAGAAACTCGGCTCTCTCACTCCTCCATCGTCCCCCAAGGCCCAGCGTGCTGGGCACAGGCGGATTCTCAGCGACGTGACCCATAGCGCAGTCTTTGGGGTCCCTGCCAGCAAATCAACCCAGCTGCTCCAAGCGGCTGCAGCTGAGGCCAGTCTCAATAAGTCCAAGTATGTACTGCTTTTGTGGGCAAGGGCTGCCGGGGGACATTGCTGTGTGATTTTTGCATGTGTGTGTAGTTGTGTGTAGATGTATATGTAGGGGTGAGTGTCCGTGTTTATTGAGAAACTGAATTTTCCTGTAGATCAGACTGATCTTAAGAAATAATTTCCTACTTGCCTCACAGTTTCCAGTCTGTCTTCCATCCCCATACCGTATCACGTGTTTTCTACATTCTTGACCCGATCAAATCTCTCCATGCTGATAACATTTCACTGGCTCCCCATTGCCTGTGGAATAATACCTGAACCGACTGGTTAACAGACCAAGGACTATTATATCACATTGGCGGAACTGCCACTCTCCTCCTGGCCCACTTAGGAAATGCTTATTTATTCATCAAGATCCATGTTGGAGGTTATATTTTCTTTGACCCTTCCTCTGGCATCATATATAATTTTGTCTGAACCCTTTTTTGAGCATGTATCACACTGTATTATCATTATTTATTTGTACGTTTAGCTGACCTAGCCTGCAAGTTCATCCACAGCAAGCACCGTGGCTTAATCAGCCTTTGTCAACCCGGTGACAGGCTCTGTGCCTGACATCAAGTAGATTGCAATGAGTGTTTGTTGCGTAAATGCAGTGTCAGGCTCTCAGCTTTCTTGGAACCATACACGGAAGTTAAAAATCTTTAAATTGAGTCATTAGCTAAATGCAAAGGGCATCAAGAGGGACTTCAGAAGAAAATTAGGTGATGATACCCAGGGGCTCAAGATGGTGGTAAATGTCTTTGTTGCTCTTTAACTGTGATGGTGTCCACTGATGCTGGATCCTGACAGATGCGAGGCAGCCGGAATAGGCGGCAGCCCCTCTGGAGCTGTTGTGAATGTTACAGTGGTCACCACGGGATGCACGAGCCTAAAAACAGGTGGCTTTGGGATCCTGAATTGAAAGAACTTGCAGATGAGACCAAAAATCTAAGCAAGAGGTTAAAGATGTAGTGGGAGACAGTGCATCACAAAAGAAAGGGAGATGTTTGTTTCACACAGTGGAAGGGGCATCTTTGGAAACTGTTCCATTGCTACGGGAAGCCCTTTTAGAAACATACTGTGGAAAATAACGGTTTGACTTATAAAATAATTTGCTCTTGAAACAAAGAGAAAATAGGTTGACCCTTTTCAACCTTTATATGTCTTTTTATTTCGTGGGGGTGGGAACCTACCTAGGTCTGCAACCACCACTCCTTCAGGCTCCCCTCGGGCCTCCCAGCAAAACGTTTATAATCCTTCAGAAGGTTCTACATGGAATCCCTTTGACGACGACAATTTCTCCAAACTCACAGCTGAAGAACTGCTGAACAAGGACTTTGCCAAGCTGGGGGAAGGTGAGTAATTGGTGTCTTTTTGTGATTAACTCTAGAGGGGTACGCATGTGAAAATGTAGGCTTGGGTCTTTCTTTCCTTCAAAGACTTGATTTTGAAATATATGCACAAAATCAGCTTGTATTTTTACTAGGGCACCGAAGTCTCTTCATCCTCAGGAAATCCTGGTCTGTTGTGGGTGGCAGCAAGGAGAGTGGGAAACTTTTAGGAAAGATTAGGTAGCATAGATCAGGATGATAGTGTCAAGCACGTTCACTCCTTGGAGGAATGTGATGGTACCTTGTCCTAAGTGTTTATTATCCCAGAAAGTCGTAGCTGCTTACCCATGAGAGTGTGCCCTCATGTAGACACTGAATCTTCATGATCAGAATTCTCTATTACTGTTGACCGACCCTGGAGCGGAGATCAAATAAACAGAAGGTACCATTTCTACCCTCAAATCCACAGTCTAATTTGGAAGGCAAGATACTCACTCACAGACACACATACACCTTGGAAAACAACAGCACACACCCTGGGAAAATTCTACAGTACGATACAGTTCAAAAAAAGTACCTCAGTGTAGACAAAAGCACAGGGAAAGGAATGATCAGAACGGAGTGAATGATACGAACTTTGGCCAAACATTTTAGCTTTATAATTTTATAGACATCTTTTTAAAATCCATACGCTTCTTGCCTTTTTTTTTTCTTCATAGGGCATAGGATTGAACTTTCTTTGACATTTATTGTCAGTTTGTTTCATTGTTACGTATGCCAGTTACTGTTCTAGACTGTAAACAGAAACACCTTCATGTGCTATTGAAAACTAGTATTTTGCACCTGATTAAGTGACTCCCAAGTTTTAAAATTCCTGTATCTATTTTTAGTAATTTCCTGTCACTGTTCTTGTTGTTCAACTGTTGGCTTTTACATTAAGCCATTGTCATTGTGCCTGTCCCTCATAGCATCTCACTCCTGCCATCTGTCTTCTCTTTTGCTCTCATAACTACTTTCAGCATGGAAAACAGATCATCAAACTCATTAGAATGATGTAGAGATAAATCGATTCAGAGTGAAGGCTGGAGGCATTGTGCTTTGAGTAATGTGCTCAAGCTTTAGAGCTTTAGACTTCCTTTCTTTCCTCAGCTGTTTCTCAGTTACTGCAGTGACCAGACAAGGACCTTTGAATAGCCAAGGTGTTGCCATAATGCAGCAAAATGAGTCAAGTCTAGATGTCGGTTTGGAGGGTGCCCTTCACCCCTGGCCTGTGTGTGCATCATGGGATTCTGCTGGGATGAACCGAGTGGTATTTTGTCCCTCCAGGCAAACATCCTGAGAAGCTTGGAGGCTCAGCTGAGAGTTTGATCCCAGGCTTTCAACCAACCCAAGGTGATACTTTTGCCGCTTCCTCATTTTCTGCTGGAACTGGTTAGTATGGCGAACACCTGAAGCTCAAGACTCACTGTTGTGACCTTCCCACTGGTTTCCAGTCCACAGATAACCCTAGCATGGCAGTGAGCCCCAGATCCTGGTGGTAACATAATTTTCTTCATTCTGAAGATTTCCTATAAAAAGATCAGGATAAAAAAAGATCTAGAATCACTTTGAATTAGAATGGCAGGGTGATCTGGCAGTAATATACAGGATTTGTTCTCTCAAGTCCACATACATGTTTTTAAGCAAATATTTCTAAATTTCAGGAACATCATTCTGTTAATCTCTTGTAATTGCTTTGGTTCTTTGGAATGACTTGAAGAGTTCTAAGAATTAGGTGCTCTATGCTATATCTGAGTCTCTTCTATGCTGTGTTTTTGTGCATGTGTGTGTGTGCTTATGGAGACAGGGAGATATCTTTTTATTTTTATTTTTTTCTGAAAAAGTTTTACTGTGCACAGAGGGGAAGGGCTCAGTCCTTCTTGGCTGCTGCCTTCCTCATGGCGGCCAGGACATTGCTCAGCTCCTCTCTCTTCCTCTTGGCACAGATGTGTCCCCCCACCCTTTTCTTGATGAACTTGAAGGCCCGCTTGTCCTTGGAGACCTTGAGCAGCTCCATGGCCGGCCGTTCATAAGAGGCGAAGCCGCATGCCTCCTGGATCATGTCCCGCACAAACTTGGTGTGCTTGGTGAGGCGCCCGTGGCGGCGGCTGTGCCTCGGCTTGCTCACGTTCTCGGTCACCTTGTGGCTTCTGTTGAGGCCCACAGCCATGGGGTAGCACAGAGCCATGGCTGCTGCTCTTTAATGGCTGCTGTGGCGGAAGCGAGATATCTTTTTAAATGAGACGTTTAAAAAAATTCTAGAAGTAATTATAAAAACCTAATTTTCCCTTTTATTAATAAATAATATACATATTTAGTAATTTATAGAAGAGCATAGAGAAGAAAGTTAAAAGCCCCATGATCTCACCCCTGAGAAATTAGCATAGCGATACCATTTAGATGTCTGTTAGTGGCATTTAACCTTTTTAGGGTCACAGATATCTTTGTGAATCTAAGGGAAGTTACAGATCTTCTCTTTCACAAAAATACATGTGTCCACAATTTTGTGCACAATTTTCAGCCTCAGTTTATGACTCTAAGGTACATTTTTATAGTCATATTTTAAAGCCTAATTTTTTTTGCTTACAAAATTTGGCATGTTTCCCCCATATCATTAAAGAAGCTCCTCGAATATAACTTTTAAAATATCTACATTAAATTCCTTTATGTGGATACATCCTAATGTATTTAACCAGGTACCTCTTTTTTAAACATTAATTTGATGTCAATGTTTTACTGTTATAAATTCCTCAGCAATAGATGTGAGGTTTTGAATATGTTCTTTGTAGGATATGGAATTTGATATCCTTCAAAATTCATCTTTTTAATTACATTGATTAATTTCTGCTTTTAACTTTTCATATTCTTTCTTCCTGCTTTCTTTGGGTGTATCAGTATTTTTCTAACCTCGTAAATTTATTTCTGATTAGAACTTTGGCTGTTATTCCATGACATTTGCTATGTAACGCTCTTTATTTATTTATTTATTTATTTATTTATTTATTTTATTTAATTTTTGGCTGCGTCGGGTCTTGGTTCTGGTACTCGGAATCTTCCTCGCGGCATGTGGGATTCTCCGCTGCAGTGCGTGGGCTCTTCGCTGTGGTGCGCGGGTTTCTCTCTAGTTGTGGCGCGTGGGCTCAGTAGTTGCAGCGTGTGGGCTCTCTAGTTGTGGAGCAGGGCTCCAGAGCGCATGGTCTCTGTAGTTTCAGCATGCGGGCTCTGTAGTTGTGGCCCACGTGCTCAGTAGTTGCGGCTCGTGGGCTTCGTTGCCCCACGGCATGTGGGATCTTAGTTCCCCGACCAGGGATCCAACCCGTGTCCCCTGTATTGGGAGGTGGATTCTTAACCACTGGACCACCAGGGAAGCCCCTGTAATGCTCTCTTATTCTCATTCTTTTCTGGATGTTTTTAAATTTTAATTTTTAAGTTTTGATTTCTTTACCCTAGAGTTATTTAGGATATATTTTCATTGCATTGTGATAATATGGCCTCTGCAGTTTTTTCTCCTGGGTATTACGGAGGACTTCGTTATTAATTTTGTAAACGTTCTATGGGAGTTAGTAGTTTCCATTTCAATAAATACTAATCTACAACATGATTTTTAATGGAAGAACAATAACATTGTATTTAACATCCTCTTTGATGAATACTTAGGTTGTTACTAATTTTCACCACATAAACATTCTTGAAGCCCAGTTTTTATTCATATCCTTTAAAATTTCTTTAAGATAGCTTTTAGGGGATTATGTGCTAAATCAAAAGATATGTGTAATTAAGGCTTTTGGTGCGTATTTCCAAATTGCCCTCCAAGAATGCTATACAGATTTTATTTCAGTCAACAGTGAATGAGTAATCTTCACCTCTTTTTCCCAGCCAGACCAGCTCAGAGGCTGTAGACAGAGGACATTGTTTACTGGCTTTATTTCTTTTGGGATTTGTGTTGTTCATGTCCTTTTTTTTTTTTTTTATGTGCTTTGTTTATTTTGTTCTTATTAATATGTAAGAGCTCTTCATGTGTCATATTGTAAACTTTTCCCCCAGTTTGTCATTTGTCCTATGCAAGTATTATCTCATCTGACCCTCTCAACAACCCTCCGAGGTTGCCCCATCATCCCCACATCAGTTATGGTTGAGGTAACTGAGCACAGGCTAGTCTCTTTCCCAGGGTCACATAGCTAGTAAGTGGCAGAGCTGGGACACCGACCCTCTGGCTCTAGAACTTCCTCTCTCAGGTTTTCTGCCTCGTAATAAGGCAAATTTAATAATAGTGTCCTAGAACATCATCTATAGTTTCAAAATTTTTTTAATAAAATAGAATACATTTAAATCTTTTATAGTATTTTCTTTGCATACATCAATTTTATTGTATGTATTTGTGCTTCCCTTGGTAACTCTCGCTAGAGATTTGCTGTTTTATTACCTTTCAAAGACAACTCTATAGAACTACTCTTTTTCTGTCTTCTAATTCTTTATATTTTGCCTTTGTCTTTTTGATTACAGTTCCCTATTTTTCTTAGGTTCACTTTTGCTGATTTCAAGAAGAACACATAGTAAAATTTTTTTTAATTCTTTAAAAAAAAAGTATTTAGAGTTTTTCTCTCAATATAACAGTGATTTTCATCTGGCATGAGAGTGGGGCGGGAGGCTAATTATAATTTCTAATTATAATTTCTCTGTGAAGACTTTTTCACAGAGAATCTACTATTCTCTTGCCTCTTTCTTGCTCCAGTTGCCCACCCCACCCCAGCCTTTGAGGATTACACTGTTATTGAGAGTGCTTTCTAATAGCTGTGTGTTTCCCTTGTAAGAAAAAACTCATGTTTTAACCATATCCCATAAGTCTTCATATGATGTTCTCATTGTTAATATTTTGGAACAGGCATTGGAATTATTTGGAAGGTCTGTTTTTTAATATTGAATAGTGAAAATTTTTTGTGTGTTATTTTTTATTTTTAGCTTTGTTGTCTGGTCTATATACTTTTTAAATTTTTTTTTTTTTTTTTTTTTTTGCGGTACACGGGCCTCTCACTGTTGTGGCCTCTCCCATTGCAGAGCACAGGCTCTGGACGTGCAGGCTCAGCGGCCATGGCTTACGGGCCCAGCCACTCTGCGGCATGTGGGATCTTCCCGGACCGGGGCATGAACCCATGTCCCCTGCATCGGCAGGTGGACTCTCAACCACTGCACCACCAGGGAAGCCCTAATTTTTTAATTTATTAGTATTTTGGTCTGCTTGAAAGTGCTTAAAGTTGGATATGCCAAATAGTTGACTAAATATACCAAATGTATAAAGCATTGGTCATTGTCCTTGAGATAAAATGTCACAATGATCACTAGTTATGGTGCTGGGTAGGATATAGTTTCCCTGGAAAGGGGGTCATGGAATAAGCCCTAGGAAGGTCTTCTTTGATGCTGAATCCCAGCATTTAGTACAGTGCTTGGCTCAGTACACATTTGTTAAATGAAGGAAAGGAGCCGCTTTTTGCCAAAGGATAGGAGCTTGGATTCACCGATGTTAATAACAGATGTCCCTAATCATTGTCCATCCACTTCCAGTTTTAATGCCTGATTCTTTATTATCATACATTTTATGTTTTGTTTTTTGTCTGTATGAAATGTTTTTTAAAGAGTTGTTTTTTGCTTTTATTTTTGCCTCTTCTCTGCCTAACTTTGAAGGTTGTAAATGGCAGTATTTTTTTAATGGCCCAGCCATTAGAAAACACATATTTGAGTAGAATTAGGACAGTAGTACCCGCGAACATATGTTGAGTACATGCTGCATGCTAAGCCCACTGGGTAAGTGCCTTTATGCACATTATCTCCAGTGATCCCTCACAACAGCCCACGAGAGGCTAAGTGACCTGCCCAAGGTCATAGGTGGAGAATGACAGAGTAGAAATTTGTACCTGGGCAGCCCAGCGCAGAAGCTGTAGTTATAACCACATCTCAGAAATCTTATAAATCAGTGACACCAAGCTTTTACAGGCATTACAAAACATCTTCATATTTTCCTCAATTTATCCAGCACTATTCTATGAACGTTTGGTATTTTCCCTTCGCTTGCATTTGTGGTATGAATGAAGAAGAATCTTCATTCTTTACAAATGAAGTAAAATTATACCTAGATCCCAGAAATTAGCGTGTCCTCACTGTATGAAGTTCAGGGTGGCACCATTTTCTCCAAGTTTTCTAATCAAGCTCAGACCGTTCACTGATTTGAAACCTTCTAACCAACCAAGAGAGGAGAGAAGCAGGAAATTTGGTAATGAGCTGGGGGGGATGACACAAGGGTTATCCTTAACATTTTTATGGTAAAAGCTGCAAAAATGTTGCTAAACTGTGTTCATAGATTAGAGGAGGAACAGGCAGACAATTAAAACTTGACATTGTGCCTCTTTATGTAAAATACAGCAAGTCCCCTACATATGAACGAGTTCCGTTCCAAGAGCACATTCGTAAGTCCGGTTTGTTCATAAGTCCAATTTGTTCGTAAGTCCAACAAAGTTGGCCTAGGTACCCAACTAGCACAGTCAGCTATATAATACTGTACTGTAATAGGTTTATAATACTTTTCACACAAATGATATATAAAAAACAAACACAAAAAATAAAGAAAACGTTTTTAATCTTACAGTACAGTACCCTGAAAAGTACAGTAGTGCAGTACAACAGCTGGCATACAGGGGCTGGCATCTAGTGAACAGGCAAGAAGAGTTACTGACTGGAGGAGGGAGAGGAGGTGGGAGATGGTAGAGCTGAAGGATCGTCAGCAATAGGAGATGAGGGCAAGCTGCATGTGACAATGTACACCAGACGCGTGAACTAACTTACGTGACTGGACATAGGAACGCATGTTCACATCTTTGAAAGTTCTCAACTTGAAGGTCGTGTGTAGGGGACTTACTGTATTTTTCTGTTGATAAATTATATACATTCATTTGCTAAAACCCCAAGGAAGCAAGATTGAAAAACTCATGACCCCATTCCAAGAGGAAAGCATTGCTAACATTTAACAATATTTATGTCCATAGTTTTATTTCTTTGTACATACTTTTTTCAAACATGAATTATACTATACATTCAATTTCATAATTTGTTCTTTTTCTTTTAATATATTTCATTGTATCTCATTTTAAAATATTTCAGAGACTAAGAGCAGTGATTTTAACCCTTCTCTTCCTCCACAGACCTTTAAAGAAGCTTAGTTAAAAGCCCACTTGAATGATATTCTTAAAATGACAAAATTATAGAGACTGGGACAGGAGTAAGGAGTGGGTGTGACTATAAAGGAGTACAAGGAAGTTCTTTTGTTTGATGGAATAGTTGTGTATCATTGTTTTGGTGCTTAGGCTAATTTATACGTACTATCAAATGGCGAGGAACTATAAACACACAAACACACACACACACAAATGTGAGTACATGTGAAAACTGAATAGAGTTTAGTTAACAGAATTGCCCTGATGTCAGTGATATTGAACTGTGGTTGTATAAGAACTCACCACTGGGGGAAGCTGGTTGAAGGGTTCAGAGGGTTCTCTATGTACTGCAACTTCCTATGATTCTACAATTACTTGAAAATTAAAAGTTTTTTTTAATCCATTTTATAAAAGGCTAAATTAGATTTTAATTCAGGAACTAACTCATTATTAAAATGCAAGGTAAAGAATGGTAAAGTAGGAGCCAGGAGACCTGTGTTTTGATCCTGGGTCTGCTGGTGGACCTCTGTCTAGTCTCTTAACTTCTGGGCTTCATTTTTTTTTCTGGAAAATAAGAAAATTATGGTAGAAAACGCTGAGATCCCTTCAGGCTCTGATATTCCATAGGGTATATAGATTTCTGTAAATCTATAAGTTTGCCAAATATAGGATGAATGCCAATAGTATGGTAGATGTAGTCCAAAGGTTAGGGTTTATCTAACCTTCCAATAGGGAAGAAATCTGTTTCTGTCTCTTTCTGTCTACCTAGCACTACATTAGATATATGGTGATAGAATAGGACTCAGTCCCTAAAGGACCTCAAGAGGGAAATGGGCACATAGGAAGTACCTATACACATATTCTAAGGTACAAAATAGACAAAGTTTGTTTACCTACCAAAATATGTGATAAGGATAGTAGTAATTGCAGTAGGAATTCTGAGAGAGATCACTATAGACTGCAGTATCCAAGGAAGATGTGGAATTTCAGATGTACGACTATCCTACTTTTACCATTAATTGCATCTCAGACTACGTTGCAAGGACCAAATTGTACATCTCAGACATACTTTGCTATTACATTGAATTATATCCACTCATACTTCTTTATTCTGCCTCTAAATTTAGACTTACTCTATAATTTGAGTTGGGTTAATAGATGGTAAGTACATCTGGATTTACTTGATGTTTTCTGCTTTTGTCTTTTTTTCTCTCTCTTCTTGACCCTTCCTTCCCCTCCAACCAATTCCAGCTGAAAAAAGGAAGGGTGGGCAGACTGTGGATTCTAGCCTTCCTCTTCTAAGTGTATCTGATCCTTTCATTCCTCTTCAAGTACCTGATGCACCAGGTAGGTAAATAAAACTGATCTGAAGTTAAGTTACATCCCAGGGCTTCTTGAGAGTTCTGTTTTAAACACTCCAGGAAAAGGACTTGAATTCCAATACCTGTTAATAGGTGCTGTTGTATATTTTTACTGTCTCAATAAGAGGGGCAAAATTCTCTTGTGGGGTCACTAGTCCTTAGCAAAGATAATAAATTCAGCTCAGATTATACCAAGTTGTATTCCACATCATGTCAGTCTCAAGCTTCATATCCTTGACTGTGTTAATGGTAATATAAAGGGCCTGTGTATCGCAGAGAGCATTATTAGTTCAGTGTGATTATAACAATGTGGGGGGGAAACCCAAAAGCCTATGATAGAAGGAACAAAATGCTAATGGTGTACTATAATGATTGGGTTATGAGTGACTTCCTGTTCCTATTTTGCTGTAATGTGCTTTTATTTTTAAAAGATACAAATACATAATAAAATTTGATAGGGAGTGTGAGTCAGGAGACCTCGGTTCCACTACCTTCCACTATCTGGGCTTGACTCTTCGTCATCGAAATAAGTAATTCTAATCTCCCCTACTGTCTGCTCTGTACCGATTTTTAAGTAAGCAGTATAAAAAAGTAAGAAACGGTTAGTGTGGTCTGATCGAAATAGCTTTTGAAACAATATCATTGGATGCTTTCCATTTGGAGTTCGTGAATGCCAAAGATTTCTCTTTGCGCTCCCCTCCCCATCCTTTTGGGGGAAGGGGAGCAGAATGTGAGGAACAGAAGCCACCCTTTCTCTTTTTTTTCAGTGTCTTTGAAAAAGCAAATAGATCCAGCTCCTTAGAAACAGCTGACAGTCATTTTGCTGCTGGTAGTTTTTTCTTTTCTCCCATTCTTACCGCTGTCGATTTCTTAAACTAAAAGTCTTAAACTAAAAGAATCTGCTTGGTTTTTCTTCTCTCCCAAAATGTCAGAGGGATTTATTTGATTGATTGCCTCAGGATCGGAAGTGATTGTGATGTGCATATCCTCTACTTACTAAGACAGACCACAGCTAGGTTCCCAAGACGGTTTTTATTTCTTTAAGTAGTTTGTTGACCCTTCTAAGAGGAAGAAGAAATTTGCCCTGATCGGGTAGTATTGTGTAACTTTATAGCTTGCTGGACCTGGAGGTAGGTCAAAAATATCTAAAGTCACTAGAGAATGATTCAGGATAGGGTAGTTAAAGAAAAGAGAAGAAAGAATCAAAAGAGGTCCTTTTCTCTGTTGCATTCATCAGGCATGCCCGGCAGGGCCGAAACAGGCCAGTTTCAAGCAGAAGACTAGAAGGGATGGGCTGTAAACTCGAGCTGGGGCCCACTGGCTTCTTTTTCCTCCCTTTTGTGGCAGCCATAATATCAGACAAGGAAAAAGGGATTATTGAGGCCTTCTCCCTTTGGTACCCCTTTGGGTCCATGCCTTGCTCTTACCCAGATAGCCCATGGACTGCAGAACTGGAAGGGTGACCTCTTGGCACAAGCCAGAGGATGAAAGCATAAATCAGACATGTCACTCCTTTGCAGTCCAGTGAATTCTCAAATCACTGAGCAAAAAATCCAGGCTTCTTACCATACCTACAAGACCCTGACTAGTCTGGCCCTTGGCTACCCTTCTAACCTGAGCTCATAGCATTCTTCCCTTCAGTCTTTCCTCCAATAAGCTAAGCTAAGCTTATTCCCACATCAGGGCCTTTGCACTTTCTGGTACTCTGCCTGGAAAGCTTTTCCTTCTTGTCATTCGACATTTGGGTCTCTGCTTAATTGCTGTCTTCTCGGAGAGGCCCGACGTGGTCCCAAGGGCACTGTCACTCACACCCCCTGGCTTTTTTCTTCCTAGCATTTATCATGACATTGTCTGTTTCTACTTGTTCATTCCTCTTTCTCCACCAGAATGCCAGTGTCCTGAGGGAGGGACCTTGTCTGTCTTATTTACCAGTGTACCGTTAATGCTGAGAATCCTGCCGGGTGTAGCTGGCACTCAGTGAGTATTTGCAGATTAGATGAATGAAGTAAATGAAACCTGAGGCCGAAAGGCTTTTGGCAGCCCCATTACCCTCCATTTCCGTCCCCAGCTACCAAACACCAGAATACTATCTCCATAGCCTTCCGTCTCTGAGTCCACCAACCCCTAGCCAGGCCTCCTTCCCACTCTTGAGGGGGCATAAACAGAGGCACAGCCCACATGTCAGGAAGCTGCCAAACCCTGGGATGAAAGTAGTAGCTAAACTCAGCAGATCGTTCAGCTCCTCCTTTCATGATGCTCTGCAGAATCTGGGCTAAGTATGGCATGTGACCACTGTGTCTTTGATTACCTTATTTACTGTTATATGCCCAGCCTGTAGCACATTCAGTTATATAGCTCCTTTATCCCTGTATCCTTCCTCAGCATCTTGAAATGCCCGAGTGAGGAAAGGGCCGAGAGTTTACGGTCTCTGGTACCTTGGCAGACTACAGGTTTGTCTCCTGCCCCTCAAAGCAAGCAGTTTGTCACTCCCTCCACCGGTGGTGGACACCGGTCAGGTGTGTTGGTTGGTTGGGTTTACATACATGCTTCCCTCCCACACTCAGCCTTCCTGATGGTGAGAATCATGGAACCTTAGTCTCCTGACAACTATGCCTTTTGTGACTTAACATTTTATTTTATGCTTTTTAAATGTTTTCACATATGATTTCCTTCGAGTCAGAAATAATACTGACCGGTGGGTATGTCCAGTAATCTCTCTCTTCGTGAGTAAGGAAGTGAGGCCTTAGTGCTGCCGTGACTGTGCTCCTTCCTCTTGGTGGCTCACAGCACCCACACAGCGAGGGGTCGTTTGGGGACAGATCCCAGCTCAATAAATCCTTTGACTAGAGAGCTAAATTTAAGGGTTAGGGAGATACAAGAATGGATTTGAACTTGTAAGAGCTTGGTTCTAGCCACTTAGTAGCTAAGTGATTTTGGTCAAATCACTCAAACTCTGTGTTCTCCCCCTCCTCAGCATTGGCCATAGTAGAACCTACCTGCGGACTGGCTTGTGTGTCTCAGATGAAATCATGTATTTGAAATTGCTTTGGGAACTCTGAATTAGTATAAAGATAGGAAGTGCTATAACAGCTTTGGTTCCAGGCTCTTATTCCCAGGGGCGCAGTCCTAGTTATCAAGAAGTCTTAGCAATGGTATTTTTGTCTTACAGAAATGAAACTTGCTCTTATGACCTATGACCTTTGCACAGCTCAGAGCCATCAAAGTAGAACTCCTTGATATTAGCAATTGTTAAACTCTAAGTGAAGGGACACTGGATAATTGGAGGTGTTTTTCTTTCTTTTTTAAGGAGTATTTTTATTTTCCAAAGCATTGTAAAACAAATTTTCTTAGAAAACCTGGCATAAAAAAATCACAGCCGAGCACTTGTGTGCTCATAAAGCTGCCACATGAAGCCTAGCTCTAGTGAGCCTCAAAGTATTTCACTGACGCTCATATGCTGTGTGTTCATTTATTTTGCCTTTTATTTGTATTAGGGAACAGATAAGCTATAGGTGGTATCAGAGGTTTAAAAAAATGGTAGAGAAGATTGAGGAATTTTCTCTGAAAATTGGTGGAAAGATTTAATCATTTTTAAAAATTGTGGTAAAGTATATGTAACGCAAAACTTCCCATTTTAAAGTGGACAGTTCAGTGGCATCAAGTACATTTATATTGTTTACAGCCATCACCACCATCCATCCACAGAACTTCTTTTCATTTTGCAAAATCGAAACTCTGCCTATTAAACAGTACCTCTCTGTACCTCTCTCCCCCCAACCCCTGGCAACCACCATTCTACTTTCTGTCTCTATGAATTTGACTACTGTAGGTGCCTCATATAAGTGGAATTACACAATATTTGTTCTTTTGTGACTGGCTCTTTTCACTTAACATAATGTCCTCATGGTTCGTACATGTTGTAGCATATGTCAGAATTTCTTTTTAAAGCTGAATAATATTCTGTTGTGTTTTGTTTATCCATCTGTCAGTTAACACGTGGGTTGCTGCTATCTTTTGGGTACTGTGAATAATGCTTCTTTGAACGTGAGTGTGCAAATATCTCTTCAAAACTCAAGACTCTTTGAGGTACATACCCAGAAATAGAATTACTAGAACCTAACTCTATTTTTAATTTTTTGAGGAACTGCCATACTGTTTTCCACAGTGACTATACCCTTTTACATTCCCGCCAGCAGTGCTCAGAGTTTGAGGAAAAGATTTTTATAGCAACCCCTTTAATACTGACCTTTCAACATCAGTGTTCCACAAGACTGAGCAAGAATGCATTAGTTGCCCCGTAAGTGCCACTTACTAGAATTAACAACTGTTTTTAAAAAAGTACTTCTTGGCCTATGGCACTCCGTGTTCTCTTGAAAAATAAGCAAGAGGAGCTGTGTTTTCTCAGTGCTCTGTTGTCAAGATAGGCATTCCTCTCAGAGCTATTTGCTTGGCATCTCCCTCACTTCCAATTGCTGTCTTGTGATATTTTAAAAGCCCAAGGTTGATCAGAGTATGTGTCTTTACTCTGGAAAGTTTTTCCTCCCACAGATTCAGTTCTCTAACATGGACTCGGAATGGGTCATGGTGGTTGACTTTTGATTCCAGCTTGCAGATGTCACAGATGGTTTAGTGTCTGGTTTCTCAGTGATAGGAGCTAGAGCGACAAAATTCTAAAAACAGCATCTCTCATTACAAGACATCAGGGCTTACACCCCAAGTTAGACAAGACGTAAATTTCCAAAACCACAAAGCTGTAGCAGCCAAATCATCTTTTTCCATGGGGCTTGCATCTGGCTCTTCCATGTCTGTAAGTTCAGTCTGCTTTTGTCCTCATAGCCGTAGTCCTAACTAGGGTTGCAATGGGCCTTGAGCAAGCCCTTAGTCCTACTAGCCTGTATAAATAGATATCTACCTTCATCTTTGATATTTTAAAAGAGAAAAAGCTCACAACTTGCAGTATATCCTGGTCTCCTGCCAGGAAGTGGTTCTGACTGCCTGGCCTTCGACTGGTTTATGAAGGATTTGTACCCTTTTCTGTGATTTATATTTTCAGTTACTAAGTCTTGAGAGGAGCGGTATGAGAACCTGAAATGGATTAATCCCTGTCTCCAACTCTAGCAGCTGCCCCCTCCTCTCTTCCCCTAATCCCTCACGCCATTTGACTTATGTTTAAGGAGAGGGGAGGTGCTCAGAAGAGGAGACCCTTTCATTCCCCCCTTCATTTCAAAGTACTAACAATCCTCTCCTTTAAAAGCACTCTCGGTTTCCACGGTCCAGGCTAACTAATCCTGCATCCATTTTTCTTCAGGGGTCCACCTTCTCAGTCTTTTAACCATGATTTCAGTGCTTTTCCAAGCTCTTAACCTGACTCAGTTTTATTTGGGAACCCTAGAGACTTGAGAAAGAACTGATTATAGTACTGGGAATGTGATAAGAAAATCACACCAACAGAAAAATAGGAGCAGACAATTCACAAAGGACAAAAGATGAATTATCAGGAAATAATATTTTTCTAAGGGTTCACCATCATGATGAATCCAAGAAGTACCAGTTATAAAGCAGGGAGGTTTTGCAGCTTCTGCTGTCAGATTGGTAAAGATGAAAAAAAAGCTACCACCTCAGGCTTGGTGAAGGCATCAGAAAATGGACACACTCAGATCCTGCTAGTGGGAGTAGCAGTTAGTACAGCTTTCAGGGAGGACAGCGTGGCCTTTAAGATTTTACTTCCTTATTGACTTAGCAATTCTTTTCTAATACATTGTCTGAAGAGCACATGAGTATGCTTAAGTATTTATTGAACGTTCAGAGTTTATAGGAAAAGGTTGGGAGAGCATTTGTTAAAAACTCAATAGTGGCTGTCTCTACAAGGGAAATTATGGGTAGTTTTATTTTTATCCTTTTTTTAATTTTTTAACATCTTTATTGGAGTATAATTTTTTTAACATCTTTATTGCAGTATAATTGCTTTACAATGGTGTGTTAGTTTCTGCTTTATAACAAAGTGAATCAGTTATACATATACATATGTCCCCGTATCTCTTGCATCTCCCTCCCTCCCACCCTCCCTATCCCACCCCTGTAGGTGGTCACGAAGTACCGAGCTGATCTCCCTCTGCTATGTGGCTGCTTCCCACTAGCTACCTATTTTACGTTTGGTAGTGTATATGTGTCCGTGCCACTCTCTCACTTTCTCCCAGCTTACCCTTCCCCCTCCTCGTATCCTCAAGTCCATTCTCTAGTAGGTCTGCATCTTTATTCCCATCTTGCCCCTAGGTTCTTCTGACCATTTTTTTTTCTTTTTTAGATTCCATATATATGTATTAGCATACGGTATTTGTTTTTCTCTTTCTGACTTACTTCACTCTGTATGACAGTCTCTAGGTCCATCCACCTCACTACAAATAACTCAATTTCATTCCTTTTTATGGCTGAGTAATATTCCACTGTATATAGTGCCCACACCTTCTTTTATCCATTCATCTGTTGATGGACACTTAGGTTGCTTCCATGTCCTGGCTATTGTAAATAGAGCTGCAGTGAACATTTTGGTACATGTCTCTTTTTGAATTATGGTTTTCTCAGGGTATATGCCCAGTAGTGGGATTGCTGGGTCGTATGGTAGTTCTATTTTTAGTTTTTTAAGGAACCTCCATACTGTTCTCCATAGTGGCTGTACCAGTTCACATTCCCACCAACAGTGTAGGAGGGTTCCCTTTTCTCCACACCCACTCCAGCATTTATTGTTAGTACATTTTTGATGATGGCCATTCTGACCGGTGTGAGATGATACCTCATTTTGCTTTGCATTTCTCTAATGATTAATGATGTTGAGCACTCTTTCATGTGTTTGTTGGCAATCTGGATATCTTCTTTGGAGAAATGTCTATTTAGGTCTTCTGCCCATTTTGGGATTGGGTTGTTTGTTTTTTTTGATACTGAGCTGCATGAGCTGCTTGTAAATTTTGGAGATTAATCCTTTGTCAGTTGCTTCATTTGCAAATGTTTTCTCCCATTCTGAGGGTTGTCTTTTCATCTTCTTTATGGTTTCGTTTGCTGTGCAAAAGCTTTTAAGTTTCATTAGGTCCCATTTGTTTATTTTTGTTTTTATTTCCATTTCTCTAGGAGGTGGGTCAAAAAGGATCTTGCTGTGATTTATGTCGTAGAGTGTTCTGCCTATGTTTTCCTCTAAGATTTTGATAGTGTCTGGCCTTACATTTAGGTCTTTAATCCATTTTGAGTTTATTTTTGTGTATGGTGTTAGGAAGTGTACTAATTTCATACTTTTACATGTACCTGTCCAGTTTTCCCAGCACCACTTATTGAAGAGGCTGTCCTTTCTCCACTGTACATTCCTGCCTCCTTTATCAAAGATAAGGTGACCATATGTGTGTGGGTTTATCTCTGGGCTTTCTATCCTGTTCCATTGATCTATATTTCTTTTTTTGTGCCTGTACCATACTGTCTTGATTACTGTAGCTTTGTAGTATAGTCTGCAGTCAGGGAGCCTGCTTCCTCCAGCTCCATTTTTCCTTCTCAAGATTGCTTTAGCTATTTGGGGTCTTTTGTGTTTCCATATAAACTGTGAAATGTTTTGTTCTAGTTCTGTGAAAAATGCCACTTGTACTTTGATAGGGATTGCACTGAATCTGTAGATTGCTTTGGGTAGTAGAGTCATTTTCACAATGTTGATTCTTCCAATCCAAGAACATGGTCTATCTCTCCATCTATTTGTATCATCTTTACTTTCTTTCATCAGTGTCTTATAATTTTCTGCATACAGGTCTTTTCTCTCCTTAGGTAGGTATATCCCTAGATATTTTATTCTTTTTGTTGCAGTGGTAAATGGGAGTGTTTTCTTAATTTCATTTTCAGATTTTTCATCATTAGTGTATAGGAATGCTAGAGATTTCTGTGCATTAATTTTGTATCCTGCTACTTTACCAAATTCATTGATTAGCTCTAGGAGTTTTCTGGTAGCATCTTTAGGATTCTCTATGTATAGTATCCTGTCATCTGCAAACAGTGACAGCTTTACTTCTTCTTTTCTGATTTGGATTTCTTTTATTTCTTTTTCTTATCTGATTGCTGTGGCTAAAACTTCCAAAATGATGTGGAATAATAGTGGTGAGAGTGGGCAACCTTGTCTTGTTCCTGATCTTAGTTTCAGTTTTTCACCGTTGAGGACGATGTTGGCTGTGGGTTTGTCATATATGGCCTTTATTATGTTGAGGAAGTTTCTGTCTGTGCCTACGTTCTGGAGGGCTTCTATCATAAATGGGTGTTGAATTTTGTCGAAAGCTTTCTCTGCATCTACTGAGACGATCATATGGTTTTTCTCCTTCAGTTTGTTAATATGGTGTATCACATTGATTGATTTGCGTATATTGAAGAATCCTTGCATTCCTGGGATAAACCCCACTTGATCATGGTGTACGATCCTTTTAATGTGCTGTTGGATTCTGTTTGCTAGTATTTTGTTGAGGATTTTTGCATCTTTGTCATCAGTGATTGACATCTTTGTCTGGTTTTGGTATCTGGGTGATGGTGGTTTCATAGCATGAATTTGGGAGTGTTCCTCCCTCTGCTATATTTTGGAAGAGTTTGAGAAGGATAGGTGTTAGCTCTTCCCTAATGTTCAATAGAATTCGCCTCTGAAGCCATCTGGTCCTGGGCTTTTGTTTGTTGGAAGATTTTAAATCACAGTTTCAATTTCAGTGCTTGTGATTGGTTTGTTCGTATTTTCTGTTTCTTCCTGGTTCAGTCTCAGAAGGTTGTGCATTTCTAAGAATTTGTCCATTTCTTCCAGGTTGTCCATTTTATTGGCATAGAGTTGCTTGTAGTAATCTCTCATGATCCTTTGTATTTCTGCAGTGTCAGTTGTTACTTCTCCTTTTTCATTTCTAATTCTATTGATTTGACTCTTCTCCCTTTTTTTCTTGATGAGTCTGGCTCATGGTTTATTGATTTTGTTTATCTTCTCAAATGACCAGCTTTTAGTTTTATTGATCTTTGCTATTGTTTCCTTCATTTCTTTTCATTTATTTCTGATCTGATCTTTATGATTTCTTTCCTTCTGCTAACTTTGGGGTTTTTTTGTTCTTCTTTCTCTAATTGCTTTAGGTGTAAGGTTAGGTGGTTTATTTGAGATGTTTTCTTGTTTCTTAAGGTAGGATTGTATTGCTATAAACTTCCCTCTTAGAACTGCTTTTGCTGCATCTGATAGGTTTTGGGTCATCGTGTTTTCATTGTTATTTGTTCCTAGGTTTTTTGTTTTTGTTTTTGTTTTTTGCGGTACACGGGCCTCTCACTATTGTGGCCTCTCCCGTTGCGGAGCACAAGCTCCGGACGCGCAGGCCCAGCGGCCATGGCTCATGGGGCCAGCCGCTCCACGGCATGCGGGATCTTCCCGGACCGGGGCACGAACCCGTGTCCCCTGCATCGGCACGCGGACTCTCAACCACTGCGCCACCAGGGAAGCCCTCTAGGTATTTTTTGATTTCCTCTTTGATTTCTTAAGTTATCTCTTGGTTATTAAGTAGTGTATTGTTTATCTTCCATGTGTTTGTATTTTTTACAGATTTTTTCCTGAAATTGATATCTAGTCTCATAGCATTGTGGTCGGAAAAGATACTTGATACGATTTCATTTTTCTTAAATTTACCAAGGCTTGATTTGTAACCCAAGATATGATCTATCCTGGAGAATGTTCCATGAGCACTTGAGAAGAATGTGTACTTGGATGTTGTTTTTGTATGGAATGTCCTATAAATATCAATTAAGTCTATCTTGTTTAATGTATCATTTAAAGCTTGTGTTTCCTTATTTATTTTCATTTTAGATGATGTGTCCATTGGTGAAAGTGGGGTGTTAAAGTCCCCTACTATGATTGTGTTACTGTCGATTTCCCCTTTTATGGCTGTTAGTATTTGCCTTATGTATTGAGGTGCTCCTGTGTTGGGTGCGTAAATATTTACAATTGTTATATCTTCTTGGATTGATCCCTTGATCATTATGTAGTGTCCTTCTTTGTCTCTTGTGATAGTCTTTATTTTAAAGTCTATTTTGTCTGTTATGAAAATTGCTACTCCAGCTTTCTTTTGATTTCTATTTGCATGGAATATCTTTTTCCATCCCCTTACTTTCAGTCTGTATGTGTCCCTAGGTCTACGTGGGTCTCTTGTAGACAGCATATATACAGGTCTTGTTTTTGTATCCATTCAGCCAGTCTGTGTCTTTTGGTGGGAGCATTTAATCCATGTACATTTAAGGTAATTATCGATATGTATGTTCCTATTCCCATTTTCTTAATTGTTTTGGGTTTGTTATTGTAGGTCTTTTCCTCCTCTTGTGTTTCTTGCCTAGAGAAGTTCCTTTAGCATTTGTTGTAAAGCTGGTTTGGTGGTGCTGAACTCTCTCAGCTTTTGCTTGTCTGTAAAGGTTTTAATTTCTCCATCAAATCTGAGTGATATCCTTGCTGGGTAGAGTAATCTTGGTCGCAGGTTTTTCTCCTTCATCACTTTAAATATAGACATATGCCAGTCCCTTCTGGCTTGAAGAGTTTCTGCTGAAAGGTCAGCTGTTAACCTTATGGGGATTCCCGTGTGTGTTATTTGTTTCTTTTCCCTTGCTGCTTTTAATATGTTTTTTTTGTATTTAATTTTTGATAGTTTGTTTAATATGTGTATTCGCGTGTTTCTCCTTGGATTTATCCTGTATGGGACTCTCTGTGCTTCCTGGACTTGATTAGCTATTTCCTTTCCCATATTAGGGAAGTTTTCAACTATAATCTCTTCAAATATCTTCTCAGTCCCTTTCTTTTTCTCTTCTTCTTCTGGGACCCCTATAATTCGAAGGTTGTTGCGTTTAATGTTGTTCCAGAGGTCTGTGAGACTGTCCTCAATTCTCTTCATTCTTTTTTCTTTATTCTGCTCTGCAGTAGTTATTTCCGCTATTTTGTTTGTTTGTTTGTTTGTTTTGCGGTACGTGGGCCTCTCACTGTTGTGGCCTCTCCCGTTACGGAGCACAGGCTCCGGACGCGAAGGCTCAGTGGCCATGGCTCACAGGCCCAGCCACTCCGCTGCATGTGGGATCTTCCCAGACCAGGGCACAAACCCACATCCCCTGCATCGGCAGGCAGACTCTCAACCACTGTGCCACCAGGGAAGCCCTATTTCCACTATTTTATCTTCCAGGTCACTTATCCGTTCTTCTGCCTCAGTTATTCTGCTATTGATCCCTTCTAGAGAATTTTTAATTTCATTTATTGTGTTGTTCATCGCTGTTTGTTTGCTCTTTAGTTCTTCTAGGTCCTTGTTAAACGTTTCTTGTATTTTCTCTCTTCTATTTCCAAGATTTGGGATTATCTTTGTTATCATTATTCTGAATTCTTTTTCAGGAAAACTGCCTATTTCCTCTTCATTTGTTAGGTCTGGTGGGTTTTTGCCTTACTCCTTCACCTGCTGTGTGTTTCTCTGTCTTCGCATTTTGCTTAACTTACTGTTTTTGGGGTCTCCTTTTCACAGGCTGCAGGTTTGTAGTTCCTCTTGTTTTTGGTGTCTGTCCCCAGTGGCTAAGGTTGGATCAGTGGGTTGTGTAGGCTTCCTGGTGGAGGGGACTAGTGCCTCCATTCTGGTGGATGCGGCTGGATCTTGTCTTTCTGGTGAGCAGGTCCATGTCTGGTGGTGTGTTTTGGGGTGTCTGTGGCCTTATTATGATTTTAGGCAGCCTCTCTGCTAATGGATGGGGTTGTGTTCCTGTCTTGCTATTCGTTTGGCATAGGGTGTCCAGCACTGTAACTTGCTGGTCGGTGAGTGGAGCTGGGTCTTGGCGTTGAGATGGAGATCTCTGGGAGATTTTTGCCATTTGATATTACATGGAGCTGGGAGGTCTCTTGTGGACCAGTGTCCTGAACTTGGTTCTGCCACCTCAGTGGCACATCCCTGATGCCTGGGTGGAGCACCAAGAGCCTTTCATCCACACGGCTCAGAATAAAAGGGAGAAAAAAAGAGAAAGAGAGAGAGAGAGAGAGAAAGAGAGAAACAGATAAAATAAAATAAAATAATGTTATTAAAATAAAAAATAATTACTAAGCAAAAAAATTTTAAACAGTAAAAAAAAAAAAAAATCGGACAGACAGAACCCTAGGACAAATGGTAAAAGCAAAGCTATACAGACAAAATCACACACAGAAGCATACACATAGACACTCCCGAAAAGAGAAAAAGGGAAAAAAATGTATATATCTTTGCTCCCAAAATCTACCTCCTCAATTTGGGATGATTCGTTGTCTATTCAGGTATTCCACAGATGCAGGGTACATCAAGTTGACTGTGGAGATTTAATCCGCTGCTCTTTTGGCTGCTGGGAGAGATTTCCCTTTCTCTTCTTTGTTCGCACAGCTCCTGGGGTTCAGCTTTGGATTTGGACCCGCCTCTGTGTGTAGGTCGCCTGAGGGCGTCTGTTCTTCGCTCAGGCAGGACGGGGTTAAGGAAGCAATTGATTCGGGGGCTCTGGCTCACTCAGGCCAGGGGGAGGGAGGGGCACGGAGTGCAGGGTGAGCCTGCGGCGGCAGCGGCCGGCGGGACGTTGCACCAGCCTGAGGCGCGCCGTGCGTTCTCCCGGGGAAGTTGTCCCTGGATCCCGGGACCCTGGCAGTGGCGGGCTGCACAGTCTCCTGGGAGGGGAGGTGTGTAGAGTGACCTGTGCTTGCACACAGGCTTCTTGGTGGCTGCAGCAGCAGCCTTAGCGTCCCATGCCCGTCTCTGGGGTCCGCGCTTTTGGCCTCGGCTCACGCCCGTCTTTGGAGCTCCTTTAAGTAGCGGTCTTAATCCCCTCTCCTCGCGCACCAGGAAACACAGAGGCAAGAAAAAGTCTCTTGCCTCTTCGGCAGCTCCAGACTTTTTCCCGGACTCCCTCCCGGCCAGCCATGGCGCACTAACCCCCTTCAGGCTGTGTTCACACCGCCAAGCCCATTCCTCTCCCTGCGATCCGACTGAAGCCCGAGCCTCAGCTCCCAGCCCCCGCCCGCCCCGGCGGGTGAGCAGACACGCCTCTCGGGCTGGTGAGTGCTGGTCAGCACTGATCCTGTGTTTGGGAATCTCTCTGCTCTGCCCTCCGCACCCCTGTTGCTGTGCTCTCCTCCGCGGCTCCGAAGCTTCCCCCCTCCGCCACCCGCAGTCTTCGCCCGCGAAGGGGCTTCTAGTGTGTGGAAACCTTTGCTCCTTCACAGCTCCCTCCCACTGGTGCAGGTCTCGTTCCTATTCTTTTGTCTCTGTTTTTTCTTTTTTCTTTCGCCCTACCCAGGTACATGGGGAGTTTTTTGCCTTTTGGGAGGTCTGAGGTCTTCTGCCAGCGTTCAGCGGGTGTTTTGTAGGAGCTGTTCCACGTGTAGATGTATTACTGATGTATTTGTGGGGAGGAAGGTGATCTCCGCGTCTTACTCTTCCGCCATCTTGAAGCTCTTCCTACTTTTATCCTTTAGCTCATCTGTATTTCCCAGATTTTATACAATAAACATGTATTATTTTTACACTAAGGTAGAAAACAATTGCAGTTTGTTCTTTTCTCAAATGAGGAGCAAGCTTCGATATTCCCCCACCTCGTCACCCTGTTCTCCTGGCCACTCACGTCTGGGCTGAGTTTGCACGTTGAACAGCTCTCTGCATTTCCCAAAACCTGTCACCTTGAGGCCACGCATTTTAGCTCCTGTCCATGTCACTGAGTAGCCCTCCAGGTGTTCTTCCCTGCCATCAGTACCAGTTCAGAGTTCCAGTGTCATCATTAAGCAGTCCATCTTCTAAGCCGCCAGTTTGTACTTCCTGTTTTTCCCCTCACACTGGATGATTGAACTTTTAGAGGTGGACAGCATCTTTACATTTATCTTCATTTTATCAATAAGAAAACTTAGATACAGAGAGAAACAGTGATTTGCCCAAAGTGCCACATAGACTTAGTGCAGAACCCAGGTCCCCTGGCTTTCAGTACCTTTTCTTCCTCTACTAGACCACACTGCCTCCACCTCCCACTTGACTTTATTCAAGGAATTTTGCTTATTCTGTTCTCATACCAAGGCATTTGAGTAAAATCTAGAACTTCACCTGCCTTCACTACCTAGTCTCAAGCATCTGTGGCCGGCTGACCTATCTAGTCCTCTTACTTAAAGGAGATGTTAATCCTCTTTTATGGGCTAAGTACTTCAATTTATATGCACATGTATACACATTAATTCTGATAAATATGCCCATTTAATCCTAAAAGCCCTTTAAAGTAGTTCCTATCCTCTGTTTACAGGTGAGAAACTGATGCCTAGAAAAGTTAGGTAACTTAACTAACTTATAAACTCAGGCCCTTTGACTCTTTCATGTTGCTTATTCATTTGGGAGGATTTTGCAGACCCCAAATGAAAATGTATAGCATCACAATAAAAGATTAAATGTTTCTCAGGAGGATTAAATCATTGCAAAATACAATTTATGAAGTATTTCTGGTTTTCGTTCGTCTGTCACTCTGTATAATTGAGAATTAGTGTGTGTCTTTGTACGTTTCAGGTATGAACTGTCCTAGAAGATATGTTTTGTTTTTGCATCCAGAGAAGCCATTTCCCGTGATTCAAGTAAAATTTTAAAAGTCTTTGTTCATTATGTAGCAACAAGTCTCGTCATACGTGTAGAACTTGATCAAGGTTTTGGATCATAAAGAACACTTCCTGCATAGTTTCCTAAATTCACCACCTCTTCTCTGCTCTTTCCCACCCCGGCATCATGTTACATGGCCTCAGAGAGTTTTTATAAAAATGTGAGAGAGAGGCCAGAATTCATAAAAGGAAGGATATCAAAGCCAGACCTTGATGCACCTGGGAGGCCTCCAGGCTGTGATTTAGAGACTGTCAGCCTCCTGTACCTCCCATTACAATCTTTCCCTCCCATTACAATCTGTCCTCACATTCTTCATTTACAGTGACCAAAAATGACCAGTAATAGCTTAAAATTTATCTTCTAAGAGTCTGTACACTTTAAAGCAATCAAAGCCTTAGTTAAACCAGGAGATTGAATCTCTATACATAAAGCTCTGGGTCCTAGTCCTGGCTACCTCTGTGGCTTACTTGCTGTAAGATCTTAGGCAAGTTACTTCACCTCTCTGGAGCTGTTTCCCCATCTGCAAATGAGAAGGCTAATTGGATAAGATCTAAAGTTCCTTCCAGTGTTAACATACCTTTTATAACTTGACCATTGTGCATGGTACCATGTCTGTGTGAAAACACTTTCTCCTCTGGTTATGGAGCTAAGCACACCCTGTAGGCAGCATGTGGAGGAAACGTTGAAAGTCAAGTCCAGGCTCTACCATGTCCCATCTGTGACTTTGGGCAAGTCACGCATTCTCACGTTTTCTGATGTCCACTCTCAACTGTATCAGTATTCCCAAACCCAGGTTTTTTTGTGAATGATGAAAATGTTTGACACTGAACTCTACAAATGCAAGTGACACCCATTGTTATAATAGCACCTGGGGGTCAGTACTGAGTAACCAACAGCCGCAAGAGCCCCGGGAGTGAAAGAAACCATTTTTGCACAGGCTGCCGACGTGACTTATGCAGCAGCCCTGGACTCTCACTTCTGTTTTCCTGCCTGATGTTACTCTGACCCCTGGCTCCTCCCTCCCACAGTTCTAAGATTTGAATATTCCTAAGCAACACTGACCATCCAGATTATCTGTGTGAGCAGCCTGTTACTTCGAGGTTTGGTCAGAAAAGAATGTGGCAGTTTACCCCAACCCCACCCCATTCCATCTTACGATACAACACAGGTACCCACGCATGCACGCACATACCCTTTTACCCTCATGCTTTCTGCTAATGGCTAATTTTAAAAATCAGATTCTTGTTGAAGGACCTGCTTTTTTGCCATTGATCCCCTGTTCTCCCCACCTCCCCAGTGAAGCCAAAAGGCAGAGATTTGACAGAGGACGAGAAGGAACCAGGAACTGGGGACACAGAAATTAAGAAGAGACCTTCCCTGCCTTCAGGGCTGCTGGAGAAGCGAAAGCACAGTGTTCCAGAAAGTTCCTAATGTGGCAGGGAGGGTGGAGAAAGGCTTAGAGATGATGTTTGAGTGACTAATACAAAAAGGTTAGGGGGAGGTGTCTGTATTTTACAGATAAGGAGATCTGTTTCAGGAACTGCCCCAGGGTCACACCCAGTCACTGGAGAGGCCAAGACAAACTGCTGTATGAAAAACAAGTAATGTTGGGGCCTTTACTTTTTATCCATTGCTTCACAAGATTGCAAATATCTGAGTGCTAAAAGGATAGAAGATCATTACTTTTTTTTTTTTTTTTTAAGTGAGAGAACCTTTCGGGGTGGGGGGAATAAAACAAAAGCTAGTGTTCAGAATAATGAAAAATCAGACTTTTGGGGAAAACCATCTTACTTTTGCCAGTATGCTGAAAATTGTCCAAGATATTTTAAACATCTTTTCTTATAATGTCATGTACAGTTCAAGATTAGTGCTGATGTTATTACACTTGTATACTTGGTTAGAACGCTGTTTTTTTTTCCCTGCTGATGAGACGCTGCTTTCTTCCTTCCTTCCTTCCTTCCTTCCTTCAATAAAAATTAGGTATAAATGAGATATGTAGCATATTGGTATTTAATTCAAAGATAGCCACATGTTATACATTTCAAAGATGGTAAATTGGCTTCACGTATAAAAATGGCTTTTCCTGCAGTATGTTAATTGTACCAAAGCAAATTATCTTGCCAAGATGCTAAAATCCATTATTTTGTTTCATCTGTGTAGTTATAGATCACCTAGATTACAGATCACCTGAAATTTGGTTTCTATCCCTCAGTGAATATCTATTTCATCTTTGCTTATCTTGATTCCTGATAGCCTAGAAGAATACAGATTCATTAAAATGTTATACACACATACTTGAACTTTGCATTTCTTTTTCTCAGACATTTTAAAAAAAATTCTAGCTTTATCTTAAAGGCAGTTTGTTTTTGTGATAGAAAAAACATTGTTGACAGGCCTTTAACTGGGCAAATTATAGAACGTATGTGGTCTCAGTCTCTTTGTAAGTAAAAGGAAGTATGAGCTCTTAATTCCCTTCTTTCTGTAAGAGTCTATGATTCATTACTTTGTGTCAAGTTAATGCTCTGCTTTTTTTTTTAATTACTTGAGAAACTTTATTTTAATGCTCTACTTTTAATAGGTTCCAGGTAGAGAGTTGTTGATGGATCGGGCTAAAGAGTTGTCTTGGAAGGATCCTTAATGTGTCCATGTTATCACACATTAAGTGATCAGGTGTGACAAATCTGGTGGCTTCTCGTGTCCTTTTGTTTTTTTAGCCAGAAGACATCAAAAGTAATCCATCTGCAGGCTTAGGTGAATTTTGTGAGATCTGACAGTTTAATAATAAGAGTATACCAGGGGTGTCACAAGCTCTCGGTTGGCAGACAATAAATGATTGTTAAAGTTAACTTAGGTGTGGTTTCATTGCTTCTCTTGGTGAGTCATAAACCATTTCTAAATGCAAGACCAAAAAAAAAAAAAAAGAGAGAGATTCAAAACTAAGCCCAGGAAGAGATATGAATACACAAAGACTTCTATGCATATGTTTATGGAAGCTTTATTTTTAATAGCTAAAAGCTGGAAATAACCAAATATCCGTCAGCTGATGAATGAGTCAACAAAATGTGGTCCATTCATACAGTGAAACACTACTCAGCAATAAAACAAACTACTGATGTATGCCACAACATGGAGGAATCTCAGGAACGTTATGCTAAATGAAGGACATCAGAAAAGACTACATACTATGTAGGAAATGGTAGAAAAAGCAAAGCTATAAGGACAGAAAGCAGATGAGTTGCTGCCAGCATCTAGGGGTAAGAGGAAGGCATTGACTAGAGAGGGGCACAAGGGCCCTTTTTGGGGTGATGGAAATGTTCTACATCATTATTTCCGTGGTGCTTATGTGTACATTTGTCAAAATACATCAAATTGTACACTTAAAATCGGTGGCCTTTATTCAGTGTAAATTATACCACAAATTTAAAAACAAACTTAGGGCAGCATCTTGAATGTCTTACAAAGTGACTACTTCATTTGGGGAAATAATCATTTTTAAACTTTGAGAGCCTATTTTTAACAAGATACTAGCAGTATTTGTTTTTATGCTGAATCTATGTAAAATTTTGACCCCTAAAATGTGTTTGTATAGAAAATGGTAAACGATCAGCTTACTTGAATATCTCATTGCATTTTTGCTTTCTCTTTACTTCTCTGCCCAACCTAGAAAAACTAATCGAGGGACTCAAATCTCCTGACACTTCTCTTCTGCTCCCTGACCTCTTGCCTATGACAGATCCTTTTGGTAGCACTTCTGATGCTGTAATTGGTAAAGTCATCATCTCTGTTTCTTCAGTCATGCATGATATGTGTGTCTGTTTCAAAAATGGCAACTAACTGGTTAACAGATTCCCTACTGAGTATAGCCCTGCTGAGGAGCGGAAATGCCACGAAGCCTCCTGGTGTTGGAGTGATGCCTTGTGCTAACCCAGAAGCCAGGGCTGTTTAATCTCCCTTGTTATCGCCCCAAACGAAGTGTTATCTCTGCCTTTCAGCAGCACAGCGCCGTTATTTATTCTTGAAACACTGAGATTTCTAGAGTGAATCTCTTGTGAACTAAGGGGAATGTGGAAAAATTCACATTTCGTTACAAAAGCTTCATGAAAAAAGTTGGTTTCCAGGTGGACTTCACCTTTAGCAGATTCTTCTTTAGAAGGCCTCCGTATGTGCCAAGTGTCAGTAACTGAGAAAACATTTGCCCCACGTTGAGGCCCTATGAGTAGAATCCAGGGCAGGGGCTTGATCTGCTTGCTTTTACATTTTCTTGTGCTCCAGCCGCAAGGCAGGCAAGACCTATAAAATGTCCGGGGCCCCTGTACTACAGGAGCACAAAGTCCTAGAACTCAGAAATGCTATGACCCTTCAGAGAGATGTTCCTCCAGCTGGGGCATGTCACATGGTAAAGAGTACCTCCAGCTACAGCATGGCATGGGATTTGAGGTGGACTAGTGGCCTCTGCAAGGCACAGAGCATGTTTGGCCCCAAGTTTATCCCTTAAGCAAAGCACAATTACCAGAAGACATTAAGGTGCCTTTGAGCCTATGTCTTCTGACACGTAAGAGGTCTGCTTGAATGGCTCGCATTCAGCATTTATCTGTAAAAACTGAGAATCACCGAGACTAGCCACCGTGGTTCACCTTGCACGTGCCTGCTCTGTCAGTGAAGCCCAGACACTCGAAGCAGCAGAAAGCAAGCAACTTACTGTGCTTTCCATCTTACCTGAGATGGGCATTTTAGAGACAAGCAGAAGAAAGCCTTCACAGAATCATCCAAGGAACCTTCTGATTACCTTTCCCTTACCCTTTCCTCTCCTCTCTTAATGCTCTGTTACAAAAGAAAAAGCTGATGTTGCTGTTGAGAGTCTGATACCAGGACTGGAGCCCCCGGCGGCCCAGCGCCTCCCCTCTCAGACGGAATCTGTGACCTCAAACCGCACAGGTCAGTCAGGAGTCTCTGGGGCTGCAGGAACTGGTCAGTTCGGGGAGCCCTCGGAGTCAGGCTTTCCACCTGCGGCAGGTGGTCCTGGGCTTATTTCACAGCCTGGTTAGTTCCTCCTGGAATGGATGCTCTGTATCATTACAGCCCCAGCTTTAGATGTTGAGCGATGTGTTTCCTCACTAAAGAGTAGAGTACCTTTTTGGAGCCATGTTCTTTGTAGAGTGATACCTGGGCTTTCTTTGATTTCAGTCTGTCTTTATTGAAGATTTTTGTCACTGGTGGCGGGTTCCCTCTACTTCCTTAATTAAAGAACTCTGCTGAGTTGTAAGGATGCCCTTAACTCCTCCTGGGTACTGAGCAGTCTTTTGGATCTAACAATGTCAGTGATGTCCATGGGGGCTCGTGTTATGTGTGTTAACATTCTATTCCCAGCACAGAGCTTTAATCACATCTAGGTGATTTGCTATTAAATTGTAGGCAAAGTTGAAATCTTCCCTGGATCCATTCCTTAACTACAATTCCTTAAATACAGATTTGATAACCTTCATTTTTATTGAGTCCATAATTACCTTGATAAAAGCGTCCACTTTGCTCACTTGGAACAGAAACAATTAGAAGTCTAGGAAATATGAGAATAAACTCATCCAGGTTAAAAAAAAAAATGACACAGAAGACAATATGGTTCTTTTTCCTTGTGCTTACTTGGCTGTTTTCTCCTAGAAAACTCTCCCAGAAAACAATTTATGTGTTGAAATACTTGAACTCTGAATTTAATCTTCCTTCTGTTCCTTAACTAAAAGCAAAATCATGTGTTCCAAGGAGCAATTCAGATTTAAAGAATACTAATAAGAGACAAGATCATTCTATTTTGAATGGGGATTGGGTTGAGTTCTAAAAAAGTACTGCCTAATCATGCCATATTCTGCTAATAATAAGCCAGGGACAACCCCCTTCTTGTCAGCTTGGATACCTCATCTTATAGCAACTTTTTTCAGTGAATGTTTAGGGAAAGTTTAAGTGAAACTCTTTAGTTGCAAAGTCCTTTTTCCCAAATGGCATTTGCTGAGAACTGAGTTGCCAAAGTTTTATTGACATCCAAACCATTTACTTGCTTAACCAGCAACCTCTGAGCAAAAAAATTCTTCCATATTTATATATATCTGTTAAGAGAAGTTTAGAAATACATGTTTCTCTAGATGAAAATACAGGGTGCTTAACGGGTTTCTTTTGGTTTTCCTTCTCCCGCCTTGGCTTGTACGTATAATGTATTGGGTTGGCCAAAAAGTTCGTTCGGGTTTTTGTACGCGCTTACGGAAAGACCCGAACGAACTTTTTGGCCAACCCAATAAATGCAGTAACTTAAAGGCTAAGACCTAACCTCATGATATTGTTGTGTGTGCCATTTAATGCCATCACTGACCTGGGATGCTGTTAATCTGGACTCAGATTCTCTCACCGGGGAAGATTCCCTGATTGATTGCTCTCTGCTTTCTAACCCTACTACTGACCTTCTGGAAGAATTTGCCCCCATAGCGATCTCTGCTCCGGCCCATAAAGGTAAATGCTTTCCTCTTCTTGGGCCCACATGTATCCTTAGAGGAGAAGAACTGAGCAACTCCTGAGAATTTTCCTTGACAAAAGTCTTTGCTAGTGAAGTTTTTTATCCACCTCCTTAAGTGGAAAACTTGAGTTTGTACCCTTAGCCCCTGTGTTAAAGTTCCTCTCAGTAAGAATATTGAATAAGGCTGGGACAACAGACTGTGGAGATGTTGCTTTCTGGCAGTCACCTGGAATGCAGATATTCCATGCTTTCTATCAAAGACAGAGCTACATACCTTTGCAGTCAGCTCAGGGTTGAGTTGACTGTCCACTAACTGACTATAATTAGATACTTGTTGGCCTTAGAACTTAAAACTGTTTCATTAAATCAGATTTAAAGTTTTTTGATAGTGATCACTACAGTAAAGAAAAAAGCATCAGTCTTCAAAAGTCAGTCTCAAAGATTGAACTCGTAAAAGTTTTGAATTTTAGTTAACCTTTGAGTCATGATTAATTACTGGGTTTCTCTTTCTAATCTACTGTTTCCATTTCTTAGTCTTGGGTTAATACTGGTTTGAAATTCTGAGGGACAGAGGTAGCTTGAATTGAGTGCTATTCAGTGAGTAGTTCATGAGAGTGACAGGCACTATGCCTGGCTTACCGTACGCAGGCATTCACTAAACTTTCTGGGCTTAGATAGTGAATGTGGTTTTCTGGAAGGAGCAAATACATATTAAAGGAACAGCTTGTAAGTCCTTTCTGAAGGAAATTTAGGAAGGAAGCCTCCCTGAGATGACTAAAAAATAATTAGCCTTTGGTTTGCAATGGTAATAGCTGAGTTTTTGTTTTTACCCTTAATAGCATTAAAATGACCATGTTTTTATAGAGCGTGTAGAGAGAAGTTACCTATTTAGCCAATTATGTCTGACAGGAGTGTGTCAGCAGCAATGAGTAATTACAGAGAAACATCACTTGCAAAATAGGTGCTCAGCTAGCACTTGCTTGTAGAATGGAGAAGAACTTCTAGTAAACTTCAGCTTGAAATCTCAGTGCAAGTGATCTTCTGCCCCAACGTTACTGGGGCATCAGTGTTTGAGTGTCTTTTTTCCCAGTCACAGGGCAGTGAGTTCTTTCAGAAGTATTCTGTTTGCCTTGTATACACTGGTTACTTCTTAAAGGGTGACTGATTATCTCCACGCTGCCCTTGTTTTTTGAGTGTTTCTGAATATTGTTAGTCCGGCCTCTGTTTGCTCAATAAAGAAGATAAATGACTAAATCCCGTGCCTTTGTGAATTACTGACGGTGAAGAGATATCTCACAATAGCTACATTTAATGGCCTTATAGAGGTAGGGAGAATTCTTCCTATAACACTTCTCCCTTCTCATTTATGGAAGTCTTAACACGGCCAGCTCTGAAGCATTTTTCCCTATTTCCCCAAGTTTTCCAGCTTTACTACTTTTATTTCAACTCAGGAAAATAAGCATTTTCATCTTTAAAAACAACAGTGATTGTACAGTTGGGAACTGTGTGCCTCTTATGTATTCTCTCATTTGCTAATCTCTACCTCTGTTGTTTCTGCTTGTGTACTTGCATTCTGTATTAAGCTGCGGAAGATAGTAATCTCATCTCAGGTTTTGATGTCCCTGAGGGCTCGGACAAGGTGGCAGAAGATGAGTTTGACCCTATTCCTGTATTGATAACCAAAAACCCACAAGGTAAGAAAGAGAGGATGGGGAAAAGAGGAGAGTTTGACATCAGCTCTCTTCAAAATAGTAATGTACCTAATCTACAAGGTGTGTGTGGGGGAGGAAGCATCAACATTTAATGAAGGAAATTGGGGGTAATAACAATCATTATGGGCTGGACCAGTGTAGATAGATGGAGACACAGGTAAAGGTACTAATATAGGTATCTTAAAGCATGACCATGGTGTTTATTTAGAGAGAAGAAAAGTAATATTTGACTAAAAGTAATAGTTTGACTAAAAGCTGGTTTTTACAAAGTGTCAAGCTAAAAATAAAGCGATCTTCAGTCAATGGAAACCTGAAGATATATATATATAAAAAAAACAACGCACAGGATATTTCTTATCATAATTAGAACAATCTGTAATAAATATTCTTCCCAAAGAGGTTAACAATGGTACTTTGATATCATTTGCATCTTTTGGACATTTGTGGAGCATGCTTTTTCTTCTTTGTTGTTTTAAAATCATTTGACCATGCCATAAAACACTGAATTGCCCTAAGACCATATATATACACACACATATATATATACACACATATACACACGTATATATACACATATATATAGGTGTTATTTACATTTATTTTCTACGCTCAAAAACCCAAAGCTGTTTTGTTTTTTTTTAACATCTTTATTGTAGTATAATTGCTTTACAGTGTTGTGTTAGTTACCGCTGTATAACAAAGTGAATCAGCTATACATATACACATATTCCCATATCCCCTCCCTCTTGCATCTCCCTCCCACCCTCCCTATCCCATCCCCCATCTATATATTTTTAAACCATGTTTTTATTACAGTAGTCTTAATAACCAATTCCTCCCCAAATCAAAAATTACGGATTTTTACTTTACAGGGAAATGAGTTGATGTTATCAGGAAGTTAGTGTACAGCCAGCAGTTCTCAGGCAAAATAGCTATTCATTTGAAAATAGCATCCTCTTTGCAAGGTCTCCTGCCTACAGTAGGGTATACACACAGTGCTTGAACGTTTGGTGGGAGGTGGTGGATCGCTAATTTATATGTTTAAAAATTAACATCTAAGAGTTTGCAAAATGTAAATTGTTGTTTCTCTAGGGTGTTTTGGTTTGTTTTGTTTCTCCTTTGCTTGTTCTGCACATCTAAACCCTAACCCTCTGTGTTTTGTACTGAATTCCTATCTCTCCACTTCCAGGTGGGCACTCTAGAAACAGCAGTGGGAGCTCTGAGTCCAGTCTTCCCAACCTAGCCAGGTCTTTACTGCTGGTGGATCAGCTCATAGACCTGTAGCCGTGGCCCAGTAGCAGATGCAGTTCTGTAACCTTCATACCGTAATATACGTTTTCATTACAGAGTTAAAAGAAAATGATTTTTTTTTTAATCTGCAAATAAGGGGCCTTCTAGCCCTAATCTCCTACTACCCCTTGCCTTCTCCCATAGAGATGATAAGGAAAGAAAACCACTTTGGCCCTCCAGATACTCCTTGGCCAGCTCCTCTCTGTTAGTTTGCTGTGTTTTCTCATTACCCTTCTTCAATAGCATTATCTTAAATCAAACGCTAGATGCCATGAGCTTCACCTCTGCTGGAATCGACTCCACCAAAAGCTTAACTGTAACTGAAACTAGTGAATTGACACCTTTGTCTCATTCTTGCTAGGAATGGCCTCCCAAATCAATCCTCCCAACCCCATCTCCTTTGGCCCGTTGCTGATGAATGTGTTTCTCTGTTTTTGCTTTTTATGCTGCTGCATTATCATGAGGACATGGCTTCTTCAGTTGGTCTTAACTCGAGGTAGTAACCTGGAGATGGGTGTGTGGTTTAAGAGAGGGTAAAACTGACTGATGGTATATGTTTGGAAAGAGAAATTGAGCCCAGCTCTAGCCAACCAACTTTGACCTTGTTTGATCGTAGACTTAGCCAAGGGATTTCACACCCCATGCAACCTGCCCAGCATTCGTCCAGCACTCTGGCTTCCATTGAACCGTGATTTCTCAGATCTGGAGACATGACTGCAAGTACTTGAGATCCTTGGATAAAATGTGTACATTATATAAATTCCAAGTATTGCCATTCCTTTTCGTGTTAACTGTCCCAAGCCGGGATCTCAGAATTAGACCAAAACCAGACAGTGGTGGTAATATGATACCTTTTATTAGAAGACTTTTCATGGGGGGGGGTGGATGGGGGAGGGGAAGGAATTGTAGCAGAAACAGATGTATTTTTCTTGTGATTTTTATTTTGAATCAAATATTGTAAATTGTGTATAAATGAAGACGCTGAATAGTTCTGTTTCCACTTGGCGTTTCAAGTCCGATATCAGGTGTCTGTACAGGGTTTTGATCTCTTTCCCTTGTATAACTAACTACGCAGCAATCCTACAGTGTAACATATGGAATCATTTTGAGTAGACTTGTGTGTTGCTATAAGCTTTCAGCAGGTCCTCTGTCTTTGTAGAATAAGCATGTTGTTTATTTTCAGATAATCAGAAATAAGTATGCTGACACACTAGGCACAGTTTGACTCGGGCTACTTACCTTTCTTTCTCTCTGATGTTTGAATTGAAGGATGCAGCCAATGAAATATGTTCAGTTGGTTTTCCTTGGCATCCTAGATTTAAAAAAACAAAACAAACCATAGTTTCTCACTAACCTTAGAATATTGTTCATAAAATAAATAAAGGCCCCTGCACTGATGTGACAACATGACTCATGGTCACCCTCTGTATATGTCCTTACTCACCGAAGTATATTTTTTTCCTTACATGCAAAGCAGTTTTATAGAATCACCCTTTTGAAAGAGGTAGGCACAGAGAACCCCATTTGGTTCTCTTCCTTGAGTGCCATTTTCATGGTCAGAAGGGAACCTCTTAGTTGATCAGATTTGTACCAATAAAATTCCAGGTCCATTGCTCATTTCCCTGTCTAGCACTTTTGTTCTTCTTCTTCACGTTTGCTCTTTAAGGGGGAAAGAAAGAAAGCTGAACAGCAACAACCGCCTGCAAAACCCTGTACCTTGGAGGTCAAGCTTTGACCCCAGCAATGTGAGAACAGCCTTTGAAAGGTATCAGAGGAAAAGTTGGAACCTTTCAGTCTTCCTTCTGACTTTAAGTACTTCCGTGTCAGCTGAAACTAGACACACTAAGTACAGGCCTCTGTTAGGATAATGGGTCATTTCCAAAATTGAGGGAGGCACAACCTACCTGCTGAGGGTTAAAAAAGATCCTCGGGCTTCCCTGGTGGTGCAGTGGTTGAGAGTCCGCCTGCCGATGCAGTGGACACGGGTTCGTGCCCCGGTCTGGGAAGATCCCACATGCCGCGGAGCGGCTGGGCCCGTGAGCCATGGCCGCTGAGCCTGCGTGTCCGGAGCCTGTGCTCCGCGACGGGAGAGGCCACAACAGTGAGAGGCCCGCGTACCGCAAAAAAAAAAAGATATCCTCGAAGAGCTCTCCATGATTGGAGAGCAGTGAAAATGGGACTTGGTTTGCCCCTTTATGGACAGGAATATTACTGAAGATCAAAATGGTATTCTTTTTCCCAGACATAGAAAGAATATATAAACTAATGAAAGAGATGTTTATTTTTAAATAAGAATAATGTTTTATGCCTGTGTTTTCCAGTTTGATTTTTTTTCATACATACATGTTAGAAATATAATGAAATATCTAGTTTCTCAATTTAATTGAAACCACGAAGAGTACAGTTTAGAAATTAGGTAAGTGTCTCTAAATTATTCCTTTCATGTATTACCCGTAATCACATTGAGATATATTATCTAGTCATTTGGCTCACTAAAGCTTAATGGAGAATGTTAATGAAAATGAATAGACTAGAAACAAGAGAGACTGGGTGGAGGAAGCCTGAGGGGGATAATGACATGAAATTATCTTGAGTTTATTCTTTAGGAGTAGGGCTTCAAAGGAGAGAACTATGTTTCTGCTAAGGAAGACATGTGAGTGACTTGATTAAAGGGACCTCTTTAGTTTATAGCATCATCCTTGAGCTAAAAGGGTTTATTTGAGATGAGTATAGTATGCTAATAATTGATAGAACTTTGAAACTGTAGACTGAGCTACAAGAGGGACCTTAGAGATTATTCTAGTCCATCCACTTCATTTCACAGATGTGGGACCTAAAGCAGGTGGTGGGAGAAGAGACCCGGGCAGGACAGGCCACCTGGGGGCTTGTCCTGACCTTTGCCAGTCCCTGGCCTAGTGGGGCTTCAGCAGGGGCTTCACTTCTTAGGGCTGCTCCTTACTGACAATGATGGGTTTGGACTAGATGGTTTTTAAGGTTATAGAATTCTAGGGTTCTAAGTATTTATTATGATGCTTCAGGAGGACTATGAAGGATTTATATAATCCTGATGTTCTTCAGTTATCTTCTGTAGCTCTTACTATTACTGTAGCAGTATTTACATTTTAGAGAATTACAATGGGCTTTCACTAACCCGGGTTGCTCTCTCTCTTAGTTATCTGAAGAGACCCATAAATCATCACAGAGTTTTGGACATAGATTTTCCTTTTTTTTAATATTACACACACGTATCTACCTATTCCAACAAAACAGTATCAGAAGATTTCAATTCTTTTAAACTGTATAATCGAGGACCTGCCATTTAAAAATGGACAAATAACTGTAAGCATATGTTTCTGATTTGCTTTTATTCTGACTGTGCATAAGTAGTACCTGTACCAGAAAACATCACAAATTGGATTTTTTTTCCCTTTACAGCATTCAGATAACTAGATCACCAAATTCAAGTCCCAGTGTTTTTAAAAGCACAGCCCTCAGAGGAGATAAGCTTTAAATGGACACTTCTAAATGTGATTATAATTAATGATTTCTTTAGCAGACGTATCAGAGTTGTGATACCTAATTGAGTGTTCCCTTCAAAGGCATCTGGTTTTACTTGGGAAACATACTTATTCTAATGATGCTGCCACCGTTTATGTTATTTTTGAAACTTCTCTCCTTAGAAATATTCAATACTATCAAGAAAGATAATAAAATATAAGAAAATCAGTTGTATTATCTAATTAGTATCGCTTTCAGCATCTGAAAGTAGCATGCTCTCTTTCTTGATCTTTTCCTACCACTCTTGGTTCTAAATAACATTTAGATGTTTCCAAAAAGCAAAATCACTCGCCTAAGCTGAAGAGTGGTTACTATTGAAGATAGTAAGAAGAATGAATAATTCACTGAAGATTCCCAGAGAGGACCTTATAATGGAATGTGACAACAATCAGTCTTAACTTCCTTAATATTCTGAATAAGGGAACTTATACGATTTCACCTGTCTTTAGTATGGTTTGGAAAATTGAAAGATAGGGGTTTTAAAATACCTCTGAAAGAGGTTGTCACTTTGTTCAGTGTCATTTGATACTGGACTTGGCTCTTCCCAAATTAGAATTATAGAACTTGGATTGCTAATGATTATAGGGGAACAAATCCAGGAAAATAACCTGTTTTTCTCAAGATGAAATATTAGCTTTGTTTCTAATCCTTTTTTCGGGGTCTCCTGAGATAAATGATTCAAACCAACACAACCTCTCCCCCCGACCGCCCAGGTCAGGAACAGTTCTGCCTTCAGTAGTGCTGGGGAAAGGAGGAGACTTTTGGGGTTGACCTCAGCCCAGAGGTATGGAGGCATATGAATTCAGCTGAACAGATGCACATTGTAGAGAACTTCGGCCAAAATAAAGTCTCCCATGCCGATGTTTGTCTATAGTTCCAGGAGTCTTAGCTTTCTCAGTCTGTAAGATTCAGGATTCTGTAGCCATGAACTTAGAGTTTGGGGATAAAAATGACAGGATTGCCCGAAGTACTGAATTAAGCAGATTAGAGGCTGCCAGGCAGAACAGAGAAACTATTAGATGGATACTTAAAATGGTACCTTTACTGAAACACTCCAGATATTACAAAGCCATCTTTTATTCCTCTCAAGAGACTGTAATTTTACCAGCACAAAGTTATTAGCCTTTTCCTTTTCCCCACTAGTAATGTTCCTAGAGTTGGATGTGCTTGGATTTCTTGAGTCAGAAGGAATCCCAGATGGCCTCCATTTCAAATAATCTGTAACAAGATACTATTTTGTTTCTCTTGGGTTTCCTTTCACTGTGATGGGGGAGAGAGGTTCTTTGGACAATGCTGATCTGTGCAGCAGCATGGTAGTTGCTAGAATGGAAGATATCTTCCTGGTTCCCACTCTGATGTAGTCTTGCCCCAGGAGTATTCTCTGCCCTGTCGCACATGCCCTCATCACATGGATGTGTATTCACCACAGACCTTTATCCTGTCCTCCCAAGAAGACAAAGCAAACAGAGGTACATGAAGCTATCTTATACAGAAAAATGTGAAATTTGAACTTTGCTACACAAGTATTGTATAAAAAACAAGTCTGTAAACAAGTTTCTTATGTAAACATACAGGAAAATAAAAGACTTTTATCTGTTAAAACAGGAGCATGATGTTCAGAGCTGTAAATAAATAACTTACAGTAGCTGCTCTTTTCCTGATCTGAAAACCCACTTTTGCGAAAAGGATTTAAACATATTGTTGAGTGACCATAAGCACCTGTGCACAAGGAAAGTGCAGACATGTATGAGAGACGTGCAGAGGACATTTTAATGAGTCATGGCTACCCCGGCTTCATCTGCGGTCATAGAGAATAAAACCCCTGTGAGCCTGCATTTGATATGACCAGACATGGAGCTGTAAAAGCGAGCACAGATTTGCAGCTGCCCTCCTCTAATTTAATCTTTAATGTACCCAGGCCAATTTAATTAAACATTTTATGTTGGCAACGGCAGTTTTATGCCCAGGGAGAAATCGCTCTCGTTTAATTGCTCTATTGGCTTGAGAGACCCAGCGTCTCTAGCCAGTGTTGTCCCCCATCAAATATCTTATTCTCCAGGCGTGGGTTTTAATGCAACTCCACAGCATATGGTAGAACCCAGTGCTTAATTTTATTATCTAAGCAAAAGGTCATGGAAATTATTAGTTTGACGTACATCTCCTGATTCCCTGATTCAGCTCTGAGAGTGTGAATTTCATTTGGTGCTACATTTCTGAAGTTCTTGTAAAGGGTATTTTGCTTTCTGTTTGCTAACTATACGAGAAGGTTTCTCAATACTCCAAGACTTCACCTTCAGTTTTGGGCAAGAATTATGTCTTTGACACTCCCTATAACTGTTATTTCTCTTTATAGTATGGGAGAAAGTAAAATTCTGGTCACGCATGATATATTGCACTCAGGAGTATCCAGCCTGCAATTTAAGACTTCAGATTTTCATTCTTTTTTAGGAAACACTGGCCCTCACTGTCCATCAGATAAAATTTCCAGGGTAAACCTATTCTAAATTATTCAGCACTTTGGGTTGCTTTGGAAATTAATAGGGAATTGGTGAGGATAGTTGCCAAAGCATCAGATACTTTTGAGGATGCCTTCTTTCTGAAGCATATACGCTCTTACTGAAATCGACATTAATTTGCAGCCTCAAAATAGACTAAAATGGAGTTATTCCTAGTGGAAGTGTCAAAAAGTGTGCTTAACCTCAACCTGGCACGCAGTCCTACATCAGAGCAAGAAAAAGAAGTGTGTTTTGACTTCTTGCTTAATTTAATGTGCTAAAGCAAAATGAAAAGAGACATGACTTAATTTGAGGGAATTAGAACAAAATGCCCTACCTTAAGCTTCCTGATAAGGAAGACCCTTATGCTTGATAAGGGAGACCCTGACCCTGTGAGGCCAGGTCCCAGGTTTAAGCCCAAAGCCCCCCCATCACTCCCCAGCCCTACCCCAAGAACAACTGGCTAGCTTTATTGAGTTTTCTGGTCACAGGGCATCTGCTCTGCATGCCATTGGTTTCCAAAGGAACTGGGCCAAGGCACTGAGGTTAAATTAGTATAAGTCTTTCACTGCTAGTAGGCAGACTGCTTCCAACATGTTTTTCTGACAGTACAAGGCTATATTCATATACAAGGACTGTTCACCCTGAAAATACATGCTTTCCCTCCCTGCAATAACACACGCATATTCAAAAAAAAAAAACCCTCTAACTGCCAACAAGATTTAATGTCTATCTTCTGTTTACAATTATTTAGAATCTGTCCTTCTCTTGACTGCTTTGTTTCTTGTGCTGCCACCACCAGAATTCCCTGAGGGAATGTGGATGTCTGCGTGCCCCATACCCACTGCGTGTCTTTGTTCTCCAGAACGCCAGGCTTGGAGGGTTACGAAGGGTGGTTGCTCTCAGCCTTGGTCATACTGCACCTCCTCTAAAAAGAATGGAAAGGTTAAGAGATCTGGCCTTCAAGGGAAAATCCTTTAAAGGTGCTTTTCCAATCCTATAGAGCAGATTCATGTTCAAAGAGAGAGACGAAATAGGTCTGGCCTTGTTTTGAAGGACTGGAGACTAGTTCTCCTTTCAAACTTGATGTTATAGTATTTTTGTGACTATATAAGTTTTTAAAAGTTGTCGCAATTTTAGGTGTGATTTTTCCTATTCATCATGAAGGTCATGGAATATGCTCTGAGTTGGCAGGTTTACAGTTGACTTGACCAAGAACTCACTTTTAACGTTAAGTAATTTAGATAGGTTAGGAATGCCCTTCTAGCCTGTCTGACTCTGCACATGGGTACCCCTACTTGGTACTTTACAGCTCTCACAATGTACTCTAACACTGCAGGCATCCGAGATGCCCTGCGTTCTATAGGTAGCTGCTTTTTGGAGGTCTGTGCACACAATTTGATTTGACTACATTCCATTTAAATTTCCCCAGAACACTAGCTTCAGTCAAACTAGTGCTCATTTTCATTATTGGTTCCCGTGGTGGCCAGAGTTGGTCATGACTAAATTTGCCAGTTTTCTCCTGAGAGAGATTTTGCTCTCCCATAGAACCACATCAGCTTTTAGGGTGGTTTTGGAAGATGAGAAGTCATGACTTAATTTTGGGAACTAAAAACTGTCCAACTGATAACTGTGTTAGAAAGCGGTTCAAGGAGTTTTGGGGGCCATTCGTACCACTTTGCTCAGCAAATCTTATCTTGGAAAACTTCTCTGCCCCATTTCATTTGAATTTCCCCACAGACATCATCATCTGGGAATCACTGTGACAGATCTCACATCGATATACTTGCCTGAGAGATTAGAATTATGTCTTTCCACATATATTGCAAAGGAGAAGGTGTTCCGTTTATTTCCTGTCCCCTGACTAATGCTTTCCTATCACCATATGGGTGCACATACTAAAGTTATAATGCAAGGAAACATTTATCCTCTTCATATACTATTCAGAAAGCCATTTGGCACCAGTACAGAATTTAACTTAAAGACTCTGTAATTTGGAATTCACCAAATATATTCAGAGTTCTAGAAAGAGAAATAAAAACGGTGGCGGGGTGGGGGGGGGACCCACCTTTTTTGTTTCTGAAAACAATATTTAAGGTCAGAACTGTTTAAAAAGAAGCACTGCTAAAAAGTTACAGGATTCAGAGAAACATAGTATTTTTGTACAGTATCTTCTAAAATGTTCAGATCTCTCTCTACATCTCTTTACAATGTAATGCCTCTAAGTAACTGGTTTCCCAATAAATTGATTTTGATGCCGCTTCTGCTGTGTTCTGTGTGGTTAATTCAAGCAGAAACTTTAGCAGGGGAAAATTGTTAGCAGAAGTTTCTACTACCTAATGGTTTGCTTAGAAGGGGAGAGGGTAACGTGGGGAGGGGATGATTGAATTTCCGCTGTACAGAGGTTCTGAGTCATCTGTAAGAGTCCAAATCATGGTACCTATAATTTCTTACCCTGGTGGGTTGGGAAACCCATGATGACATGATATCTCTACCCCCAGCCACGCTTTTCTCTGGATTCTTCTTGCTTAGTTACATATGCCTTTTTCCTGCCCTCTTGCTAACATGTGCCCAATGACATACTTCCAACCTGCTAATATTTCTTGGAAGGTAAGCTCTCTTGCATTCTGATAATTGTCTATTTGATTTTAAAAGCCAGAGCACCCTGAGGCACCTCTACCTAGATAGAGATAGATTCGTTGATTAGAGTTTGCAAATACTTCTGTAATTACCTGTGCATTTTACTCCTTCTGCTTAAAGAACTTTATGATGGATTCATTTAAGCAGAGGAGATCTTTGCTAACTTAGAAGACTGAAAACAAAATTCCAGGGCAACTCTAGCTGAAGGTGATTGATTTAATATGATTTTGATTATGTCTCCTCCCCTTAGAAAGTGCCTTCAGTATTCATATTTGAGGCACTCTTGTGCTCTTTGAATAGTGCTTATGATGTAAATCATCAAGTAATTTTGCATTTATCAAGCAGCCACGTTCTCCTGCTTTGGCGGGGGGGAGGTTCCATCCTCAGTTACAGGCAGTGTGGAGCAGATGACCACGTGTCGCATCTGATTTGAGTTTGTCCCCAGACAGTATTTCTGCATCAGCCAGAACTGTCATGGTGGATGTGGAGATGAGTGACTGGGTTTGTTTTCATTCCATCCTGAGCCAGCACCAGGTAGAGCAGGTGTCAGTGCCTGGCCCCGTGCGTAGGAGCATTGCATAGTTACGCTGAATGTCTTTGTGCCTAACATCTTCATCTCCTTTCCTGCACATCGTGCCTATCGTGTTCCGAAATGTGAGACCGTGATTGGTTGTGTTCCAGTTTGTGTGCAGTTTCCTTGCCTGACTTTTCTTTTTCTGTTTTTCCTTTTCCATTTTCAACATCTATTATTTGGTTCCACAATGTTTCTGCCACGGGTTGACCATTAAATGTTCCAAGGAGAGTTGAATGGACCTGTGCATTAATTCTGCGTTTTGTGCTTTTCTAGGTATCCAGAGAGAGCCCAATTCCTATCCTGTAATAACTGTAGAGCACTTTAAAGAATCAACGGGTTTTAAAGACCTTCCCCTGTATCCAGACCCCTCCAGAGTACCTGGAATGAAAACTCAGAACAGTTTAGAATATGACTACTTGGCCCGAGACGGCCCTTCCAGCAACAGCTCGTTCCACAGCAGTGAAGAGGAGGGGACCGACCTCGAGGGGGACATGCTGGACTGCAGTGGGTCTCGACCTCTCCTCTTGGAGTCGTCAGAAGAGGATGAGAGCTGCAGGCCTCCGCAGGGGAAGCTGGGAGGAGCCACTCCCTTCACTCAGCCAGAAGTCTCTCCTGAACAAGCCAAGGCAGCGCAAGGTGGAAGAAAGAACCAGTTCGGAGCCCTCACGCAGCCAACCGCTGATGGACTCGGTGAGCCAGATGTTTTCGCCACTGCTCCCTTCAGGAGCTCGAGGGTTCCCGCTGATGACGTGGACATTTTCACCAAAGCCCCATTTGTCTGCAAGGGCAGCGTGGCTCCTTCCCAGCCAGAGGAGGCGGACGTGTTCTTGAGAGCTCCTTTCACTAAGAAGAAAACCATGGAGGAGTTAACCGTTGCCCAGAGCGCCTCCCCGGAGTCTCCTGCGCAGCCCGGTCTCCCCCGTCAGACCAATGACATCCCTCTGCTCCCGGGCCTTGATCGAGCCGTGCATCCCTCTGTCCGAGCTCAGTATTCCATGGCTGGTTTTGCCCAACCGTCTAACCACCCCTCCCATTCTGTACAAGCAGCAGACCATCTTGACAGCGTCTCTCCCAGGGGCACCTCTCTGGAATCTGGCGCCCATCCTAATGACAGAAACAAAGGACCTCAGCCCCAGAAAGAATCTGTCTCAGGCCCCGTGGCTGGCAAACCATTCCGCCCCCAGTCTTTATCCAAATATTCCCGTCACTATAGCCCAGAAGATGAGCCAAGTCCAGAAGCCCAGCCCATCGCTGCCTACAAAATTGTTTCGCAAACCAATAAGCAGTCGATAGCTGGCTCTGTTTCCATCACATCCCTTTCCTCCAGGACTACGGAGCTGCCAGCTGCTGATCCTTTTGCTTTAGCGCCCTTTCCTTCGAAATCAGGCAAGCAGAAACCTTAGGAGCCATACCTGAGCCTTAGGCCTCTGTCTCTACCCCACCCTTAATACCCACCACATCACTCCCAGCTGAGCCTTCCTAAGAAGAAATATTGACATATCAATTATTATCTTTCAGTTCCACGAGTCAGCAGGAGTTCTTCAGTCAGCAAACTCAGTCGAGGTGATAACTTAGTTGAAACTCCTTTAAGTTATGCTCAATTCTTTTGTTTATATTGATTTCTGGACTTCCAGGCATTTCCATCTCCACCTCCACCCAGAGCTCTGCTTTTTGTTGTTTGCCTAGAAACTGTTTAAGTCTAGAACTACTTCCCAGTAAATCCAGAAATAACATCCCAAAGGGGCCATGTTATTGCTAGTTTGACTCCTGTAGCTCCTGTTCTGAGTCATGTCTATCAAGGAATCAAGATGAGTTCCTCGCGGACTTGGTTTCATACTCTTGAAGAGGGTATATTTCAGGAAAGAAAACCAGATAAAAATTCTGCACATCAAGAGGAAGTGTGATCCCGCAGATACTAATCATTCCTGTGAAGCCAGCAGCTCTAGAAGGATTCTCTGGATCTGAGTCTGTGCAAGCCACACTGGCCCTCGTGCATGAGTGTCTGTGGGTGTGTGACGTGTGTCAGATCCTTTCCTTTGTAGAAATGCAAACAGATATCTATGCTCATGTCTAATAGTGCTGAGCCTTCCCCATGTGCACACTTTAAAAATTCGTGTGAGCGCACAGCTATGTGTGTGCATGTCTGTGTGCACAGGAAACATTCTTCCTTTAGCTAAACCCTGTCCCACCTCGCGTGCCTCCACAATCACTCATTTGCTGACATTGGTCTCCTGACCTAACTGACTTGAACCCTGTTTTTATTGAGTTCTTTTCTCATGGCAAAATTGAATTCATTGGAATGTATAGGAAAATCCTGTTGGAACTGAAGTTTCTAGGTAGATTTTTTTTTTCCCCTCTAGAATTTGCTATGAACAAATTCCATTTACACAGGCTTGAGAAATTAATTATCCTTATACAGTTCCCCCTCAGAACAATAGAAAAGAGCACAATGTTACAGTTCCAAACACTGGGTTTGTGGTCTAAGTAATTTTAAAAAGTACTTAAGAACCTTAGGTCTGAGCACTCCATGCTGTCAATAGGAAATTAATTAATCATGTGACTAGGCTACAAACTAGATTTGCTTGTTTTTCCACATCCTTGTCACCTTTGTCTACTGCTTCTTGAGGAAATAGAAATCTGAGACATGTAAATAAGTTTGGGAGAAAGGAAAAGAGCTGAACCAGCCAGCCATGAAAACCTTTCAATTCTCTGTCCCCTTGGATGCTAAAGTAGGTCAGATAGGTGCCTCACTTGTGTTTTTGAAATGTCTTGTATTTCTGGAAAGATCTGACTTATTCTTGGCTGTTTTCATACCCTTTATTATTAGTGCCTTAAAATGAAACTTACGTCTCAGCGGGAAGATTTCTGCTGAAGATGTTCAATTTCCTATTTCAACTTGAAAGCTTCCTGTGACTTGTAGTAAATGTTAGTGATTTCTCCATTAGCTGGAGATGTTGGGAGAGTTGCTTACCAACCCAGATTAATGATTGAAGGATTATGGGAAATTTGTCCAAGAATCAAGCCTGAATGCCAAACTCAACTGCAGTTAAGTGTCACACTTTTAAATTTGAAGTTCAGGGATCTTGGCAGGAAAATATGAACAGATACTTTTCAAGACTTTTCCTAGTTTAGTCTCCACCTATTTCAGCTGTCCAGGTTAAAAGATAAATTTAAATAATAGGCACTGGATCAGGGCTCCTAGCAATGATTTTCCAACTGAGGTTTCAGCAGTGCTGGTCCTTCACTTTTATGGATGTTAATTGTTCATTGGGCCTTTCTCCCAATGATCATTTCTGAATTTTCTGTGTAACAGTGGATGTAGAATCATCTTTCCATTTGAATAGTTTTGGCTAACAGGTGTGGAACTTAGCACCCCAAGCTCTTCCCTTGCCTTTATCAATTAAAGCCTTCACGTGCAGGAGTGAAAAGGATGGGAATATTCAAGGAGAGTTCTCACCCCAGAAACTTAAAGCAGAAGGTCATTCTAATTCACCAGAGGTGTTCAGGATTACCTCTGTAACAGCCCTGCAAAGTGACTTTCCTTTGGTTATTTGATCACTCCCCTTCTGATCATTTTAGTTCTCAAGGTGAAAATCGATAAAATCTTGGTAATTTTATTACATAATTGAATCATTTGTCAAGCTGTGCTTGTAATCCTTTTTTATTCTCACTGGAGACCTATGATGGCTGGAGACTCTAAATACCTTCTTTGAACAAGAAATGAATATAAACACATGCAGATTACTTTTGTGGTGTTCTTACTGAATGACGCATGAAAATTTTAGGACTATCGGATTACATTAATTATTAGTTAATAACTAGTGACCTCTGCGCTGATCTTCTTTGGATCATATAGAGTAAATGCATCATTTAAAGACACAGTGTTCTTGGGACTTCCCTGGCGGTCCAGCGGTTAGGACTCCACACTCCCAGTGCAGGGGGCATGGGTTCAATCCCTGGTCAGGGAACTAAGATCCCGCATGCTGCACGGCGTGGCCAAAAAATAAAAAAATAATAAAGATAAAATGTTCTTGCCAGAGTCCATCCTGAATCTGGAAATCTGGAAAATTTTCGTTTTAAGGGAATCAGGGGTGCTCAGGGCGCTTTGAATTAGTAGCAAATGCATGTTTCCAACAACTACTGCATTAGGTTAACACTAAGGAGAAAAAGAAAACATATAGTCAACAAAATACTGCATTACTTGTTTTAGTTTGTTTTATGTTTTACTTGCTTTACACATATACGGAATGCAGGAACCTGTGACCTTTCATTTCAGTGGAGCACAATGAGCCAGGGTACATTTAGACATAAAGCATTGACCCGCAGCATGCACTAATGAACTCTTAAAGGATCCACATTAATGGACTAACAGGCACTATTGAATTCATGAAGTTATGTGTGGTGAAAAATATTTAGCATGTCTGTTTCTTGAGTTCACACACAGATAACCCTTTAGCTCCAAATCCTGGTTAGATTGGAAAATGGAATGAACAAAATTTGACGCTTGAAGCAGATGCAGGGCAGGACCCAAAGAAGTCTAGGTCACAAACTCCATTTCATTTTGGGCCCACTCATTGTTGAGTTGAAAATTTCATATGTGTGGACTGGTGTATATGTATTCACTGGCCCATGTTAGGTCTGAGTTTAACCTGGCAACCTTTGTGAACTGTCAAGAAAAATACCAGTATCTTATTGACCCATTATTTAGTAAGTTTTAGAATACACGTACATCAATGTTTTCAACTATTTGGTGGACATTTCGCTGACTCAAAAAGTAGCGGATTTCAGTTTTCCTTAAAATAGGTGTAATCACCAGAGTGATTCTGACAATAGAAGTTCGATCATGCTGTATTTGCTTCCCTAAGGAAGTTGTCAAAACATAGGTTATATAGTATGTATGCGTCCTATCAAATAGGAAATTTTATTATAGGAAACTAGAGAAAGGTGAGATCCAACTCACTCTTTAGCAGGAAGGATACTACCTAAAATGGAGTCCCTTGGGTCCCTTTAATAAAGAAAGATGTTATTCTCTGCTGTGTGTTTGGAATTAAAATTGGAGAACACAGGCCAGTCAAGTTCGGAATTGCTGCTGGTCACACAGATGCGGTTTTCTATGAGAAATTTGGAACCCAGATTATTCTGATGAAAGATACATAGGAGAGCCTCTGAAGAGACCACAGCTTGTAAGGAGGCAAGAGCTCCTTGTAAATGCCCACAGCCATCCCTGAGTTCTAATCCTCCAATCCTGCTTTCTGGAGTAAACATGAAGATTTTAAATGTAATCATGTAAATTTAAATTCTTGCTTTTTCCAGTGACTGTCGACTACTTGTTTGTTGGTTGGTTTTGTTTGTTTTAACCACCAGAACACTTGCAAACTTGTGAAGTTCACTTAAGGAAGGATTTCAAAATGCTTGAAAATAAAAAGTAGTATCTGGCTGGGAATTGTTTTTGTGTTCTTTTGCTACAAGATAAATTTGCTAGGCTGTGAAAACAACTAGCTGCTCAGCTTCGATGTGGGAATCCACACTGGCAGTGTCTTGATTGCCAGGGTGCCATCTTGCTCTCTGACTTCCTGGTCCTACCAGCCTCATTTGCACCTTGACCTTTATTAGGAAACAGGCCTCCCACATGTGATGCCCAGATCCCATCTTTAAACTGCCAGACACAGGTCTTTCCTGCCTTTTCTCTACCCCTGCAAGTCTTCCTGGCTCATCTTGTTCATTTCCTCACTTGACATTCCCCTATTATAATCGTACCAATAAGTGGGGAGTGAGAGGTATGACTGAATGAATGATCATGCTAATTTTTATTTGCCTCCCTTGTTACTGTAAACAGTTTTTTCTTAAATTTTAGCCTAGCCTGTGATAATCTCACCCCAGTGGAATAATTCCAAATAAGAGTGAAATGGCTCACCTTCCCCTTTTCTTAGGGACTAGAAGAAAGGATGAAGGAAGGTTGGCAGAAGCCCAGCCTTACTCTGGAGACACAGCCCCAAAACCTCATGCTCTCTACCTTGATCTAACACAGGCCCAGAGTGCCCTAGAATGCAGGGGCAAGTTTATGTTTGAAGGGATTCTAGAGTAGCTTGTAAAAATGGCTAAATGGGGAAATTCTCTGGTGGTCCAGTGGTTAAGACTCTGTGCTTTCACTCCCGTGGGCCCAGGTTCGATCCCCGGTCAGGGAACTAAGATCCCACAAGCCAAAAAAAGAGGCTAAATGTTAACCAGCACACTGGTGGCTTAGTCCAGTATTCCTGTAACTTGTAATTCCATAAGAAATTTAGTCTGAGTTACTTCTCTGCAATCTCAGTATGAGTGAGACAGTGTTTTGAGTTTATAATAACAATGTTTTTTTCTTGAAATTAAGTCAGCGTCATCTACATTGCATTTAATAGAACCATATATACATGTTAGAGGGATCTATGTGATTCCTTTTGGCAAGGAATTACAGAAGTGGTTTTTTTACCAATGTCAGTTAAAGTGGGATTTTGGGAGTGAGAGAAGACAATATCACCTTCCCACTCTGAAATGGCAAGTCAGTTGTATCTGAGTCCACCAAAGACTCCTGTCTGAGGAGTGTGATTGGAGTGTGTGTGTGTATCCTCATGCTTTCTGCCATGGTGTTGAAGACCTCCTAATGAAGGCATCCAAAGAATACCAAGAGGTGACAGTAGGTATTTGAAATGAGTAAATTCAGTTCCGTTAGCCTACCGAGTTAGAACTGGAGTTGTACTGGACAAAGGTGAGAGAAAGCAGCCATTGCCTTAGACTCATTTCCACAGTAAGCATGCTCTTCTCATCCACAAGGATAAAACTCAGTAGGGTTTGACCTGAACTCTCATGTGTGGTATTGGGAGGGCAGTAGTGAGCAGAATACTACAAGGCCTGCAATATGTTACTTTGAAAGAGGGAGTATCTAACATCATTTGTTAGGGGATAGGAATGGAATAAAGGCCGAGGACCATGCTCGTTCCACGCAGAAGAGGTGGACGAACTCCTACTGACTATATTTTGAGTTGACTGAATGAGGAGGTCGACCCAGCCGTAAGGAGTGTTGAGGTCATCAGACCTCAGGAAACAATATGTGCATACAATCTCAAGGTCTGTGAACATGAGAAAGGGAAAAAAACATTTATAGAGTTAACAGTTCTTGCAATACCTCTTTTTTGCCGACTCTTGGGTTTATGTTATTGCACCCTTTGTGTGAGCTATCTTATGTATCTGATAGTTTTTATGAATACTTGTTTGAGTTGTAAACTCCTGTACACTTTATTAAAATGGACCTAATTAAAATAAATGATTTACACTTTGTATTATTTCTTAAGTCAGATCTTCCTAGGATTGAAGGACTCCATAAGCACCTTTCACTTAGTACCAAGCCTAGCTCTACATTTTTAAGTTTCAAAGAGCAACTCTTGGTTGGTTGGTTGATTGGTTGGTTGGTTTGTTGGTTGCTTTCCAATGCTGGCATTGTTATTTCCTGAGGCCTGCTTTTCATCTAGATGTTTGTGGAGGCATAAATGAAATAATACAAGATAATGGAGCCATAAGGACTGAGCTGGGAAAATCACAGAGCTCCCTGCAATGTAGTTTCCTGTGAACTTCTAAAATGTGTTATCTGAGTGTGACCTGCATTAATATGCAGTCTTCCAAAAAAAAAAAAAAATCCCTAAAGAGAGACCGTAAGGAACTAAAGAGAGAAATCTTTAGTGGAAGTGGATTATACCTAAAAATATTTTAATCCATACTGTGGGGAAAACCTGCCTGCCTATGTCCTTTCCAAATCTGAGAAAATAACAAAGCTTTAATGAGCTTGACATCCGTGATTCAGGGAGAATTGGTAATGGGCTGAGTTCACAGACATGGTGTTCAAAGAAGATCCAGGGATCCAAAGAGCTCTAGCATAAGATGCATGAATAAAGCCAGAGTTGCCTACTTTTTCTGAAGATTTATTTAAGATCTGATTCATCTATCTATCTTTAAATATGTGCCCTACCTAGTTCTACAATGTGAAGTTCTTATGTTTTTTCTATTTCAAGTTCTCATTAGCCAAAAGGAGTCTTCCTTATCGGTGACTCAGACCGTTCTGGGGGAAACCCTTTCAGATGCATCACTCCCACTGAGATGCAGGAGAAGCCTTCTGCAGAGGTGGACAGAGCTTACCTGTGGTGACTTATCTCTGCCTTAATTGTAGGGAGAGCCAGAATTAGAAGCTCCAGCTCCCCTGGGGTGTTCTCTCTGCATACAGCCTTTGATGACTCACTTTTGCCAGCCCTGAGACTGGTTGGTAAGAGACCAGCCAGGGAGGAGGTGCCCTTGGATTGTCCCCTAGGTGAGAACCAAGTGGAAGGAACCAGAGTGAGACCCAGGGAAAAGCCAAAAATAAATGGTTTAGACCTGTTTCTCTGTATTTGAAGATAAAGATCTTTCCCCTTACATCATGTGTTTTTTCCTTGAGTTTATCTTTCCTCATATTGAAGTACGTCAGCCTACAAGGAAGGAGACCAAGTACTTCTTCAACCTGCTTTTATGTAAGCTTAGCCCAGAGGCCCAAAGGACTCCAAGTATTCCCTTCAGAAGGCAGCCCAGTATTCCAGTGCTGAGATTTGGGACCAACGCCATTGCTACATATGGAATTCTTAAAGTCAGATATTGTGAAATTAGTAGTTCTACCAGATCTCCCATGCCTCATCCTGTTTCTGAGCAGGACCTTTTGACCCCAAGGACATATTTTATTTTTCGCTCTTTAGAGAAACCTTACATTATCTGAGAGGAATGGATCACAATTTTCTCTTAATCAAAAATTAAATATAAACTGTCAGACTTTTTTCAGTTTATAATGAACATTACTGGTAGAAATATTCAAGTAAAATTCAAAACAGCTAAAACTGCACATCAAAAATTGATGGAAGATTGAAATCTTGACATTTTAAATCAAAATTTTGATTTGGGAAATTTGAATTTAGTAGGTATAGTGGCCACAAGAGAGCTCAGTAGTAGAAACCATTGGTAAAATTTGAAATGAACTAAAAATTGACGAATAAATCTCCATTGTAAAATGTATATAGAAAAGGCTGGATTCCAATGAATATAATTACAATAAAATGGGAATACATTGCATAGGAAATTGATCCCTTGTCCATCATTTCCTAGCTGTGTAATCTTGAAACATTACTGAACTTCTAAGGGACTCAGTTTCTTCATTTGTAAAATGGGGATAACATTAAATGCCCATGATACAGATTGCTATGAGGTGTGCTTAGAAAATGGCCCACTTTAAGTGCTCAATCAATGTTAGCTATTTCTGTTTGACTCACCAGCTTTAGTGGCACCAACATGTGCCACTAAAGACGGCAGTGTGTTTCAGTCAGCTGTCACTGCACCATGCCTTGGATGTTAGTCATTTAAGAACAGTTTTTCCATTTTCCATTCAGCCCACCTGAAATTGTGCTTTACCTGACAGTTTTTAATGTTTGTATTTATTTTATATTTTGCACACAAGTTGAGACTTTATTAATCTTTCATATAGCACTTTCAAATTCATATAAAATGTGACCATGCTAAGAGCTCGAACAGAAATGAAGAGAGAGCTAGGGAGCTTGCCAGTGGGGAACATGGGTAAAGAAGGATTAATGAGGGAAACACTTGAATATGTCTGTGTGCCAGCAGCTAAGGAGAAACAATCTGTAGAGAGGGAGCAGATGAAGATGAAGGAATAACAAAATGAAAAGTAAATGGACAGTAAGCACACCTAGCACCCAGATCTTCGTTTCTAAATACCATTCTCTAATGGAATTTCTCCATGGAAGCAGGGCTCCATGGAGAAATTGCAGATTCTAGGGCTGGAGCAGGAAATATACAAAATGAACCAGGAGCATCTGTAGTGCTGGAAAGTAAAGGAGTGCTAAAAATCATAATAAATAAAAAAATAAATAAAAATCACAGGGGCACAGACCCAACCTGAATGAACTTCCAATGCTCAAAGCTGAAACAAGCAATGGAATAAATAACATAGTATTAGGTTACAACAAAGTATAAAGTAAATATCCATGAACCCATGCTGATATAAAAAATGACTGAATAAATAAATGAAGAAAAGACATATACAGAAGAATTTCAGTTAATTTATTTAGCTCCCCCATCTCCCCAAAGTGGAGCTTAATTCCTCAAAATTTAAGTGTGGGTTGTGCGTTCAAAGAGTAGTGTACGGGGCTTCCCTGGTGGCGCAGTGGTTGAGAGTCCGCCTGCCGATGCAGGGGACACGGGTTCGTGCCCCGGTCCGGGAAGATCCCACGTGCCGCGGAGCGGCTGGGCCCGTGAGCCGTGGCCGCGGAGCCTGCGCTTCCGGAGCCTGTGCTCCGCAATGGGAGAGGCCACGGCAGTGAGAGGCCCGCGTACTGCAAAAAAAAAAAAAAAAAAAAAAAAAAGAGTAGTGTATGGAAGGGGAAGGAGAAGGGAGTAACTTCACAGTGGAAAAACCTGACAAACACTGCCTCAGCCAGATGATCAAGGTTAATAGCAACAGTGATAGGTCATGTTGATAACACGAACCCTATGATGTGATGAGAAGGGCACTTCCTTCTATGGTCTTCCTCCCCCTAACCCATAACCCCAGTCTAACCAAGAGAATAACGCGAAACTGTGGAGTTTGGTTAATGCTGGTTCCTTAGCTGTGGCAAATGTATAATGGTAATGTAAGATGCTATCAACAGGGAAAACTGGGTAAGGGATAAACAGAAACAATCTGTACTATCTTTGCAAATTTTGTGTAAATCTAATATATTCTGAACAAAAATTTTACTTAAAAAAATAATAAATTGGGCGAAGTCCCTAAGGACTGGGAGGGGGAGTAAGGAAGCAGATGGACTGAGAACACAGGTGGAGGTACTGGCTTTGGGTAAGAAAGATGCCTCTTCTGCTGTGGGAAGAAGGAGGTAGGATTAAGGCAGTGTTGGAGAGGAAAACTTTCTCTCTACACTCTTAGGTTCAGCTCTTGAGGGCTGGCAAATTAAACTTCCAAATGATAGATTAGCAAGAGAAAAGAGGTGCTTTTTTTTTTTTTAATTGGAACATAGTTGATTAACAATGTTGTGTAAGTTTCAGGTGTATAGCAAAGTGTTTCAGTTATACATATACCTGTATCTCTTCTTTTTCAAATTCTTTTCGCATTTAGCTTATTACAGAGGAAAGAGATTTTTATTCACATACTTACATGGGCATTCACAGAAAAATATAACTCATGGTGGCAGTTAGAATTTGGGGCTTATATGTATTGGGTTGGCCAAAAATTTCGTTCGGGCTTTTCCGTAACCCGGGCTTTATGAAAAACCCGAACAAACTTTTGTCCAACCCAGTATCATCTTAATAAGGTGCTGCTGCAAATAATCAATAAACAGGGCTTCCCTGGTGGCGCAGTGGTTGAGAGTTCGCCTGCCGATGCAGGGGACGCGGGTTCGTGCCCCGGTCCGGGAGGATCCAACATGCCGCGGAGCGGCTGGGCCCGTGAGCCATGGCCGCTAAGCCTGCGCGTCCGGAGCCTGCGCGTCCGGAGCGGGAGAGGCCACGGCAGTGAGAGGCCCGAGTACTGAAAAACAAAAACAAAATCAAACAAACAAACAAACAAAATAATCAATAAACAATCTAAATAAGAATAGAAGAGAGTTTTATTCAAGCCAAACTGAGGACTATATAGCTTGAGAAACAGCCTCTCAGTAGCTCTGAGAAGACTGTTCTGAAGAGGGAGGGGAGGAGCCCAGAGATATATGATGCTTTTGGCTGGTCAAGCATAGATCCTGATAAAAGATGACTGCTAATCACAAAGAACAGCTATCTCAAGTTAATGATTTTAGTGACCTTCTATGTATGGGAAGATGCAAGAATCTAGGGTCATTGAAATTCTTCCGGAGGTCTGCATCTTAACTATCTAGGGGCCAGTTTATTCAAAACGCAGAATGCCTGTGTTGGATTTTTCCCCCTGAATTCCCTTCAGGGCTCCCACTGTGAGCCACAGCAACAGACTGTGACCTAACCCTTTATATAACTGGATGGTGGGCAACATTCTTTCAATGGTTAAAGTACGTGTACAATATATGGTTGACAGGTGATAAGACAGACTATTTTAGTTAGCATAAAGTTCAAGCCAAATCATGTATAAGCCAGAATAACTTCCCCATACCTCAGTATGTGAACATTTCTTCCATCAAAGGGAAGGAGAAGGGGAAGGAGTAGGGGAGAAGGACACCTATGGGAAAACAAATGATTTTTAGGAAAGGATAAATGGTTTCTTATGAGAATAGAGATGTGATAGCTTTGTGAGAATGTCTGCTTAGGTGATTTCTTATCCCTGAGCCGAATTCTCCTCTTCAGTGATAAGAGTCAATCTTTCCTGGTTGCTAGACTCCTGGGGAGAGGATTTATAACACTTGAAATCTTTTGGGAGGCTCTACTTTTAGGTAGATAAGGGTAGTTCCAAACAAAGCTCCTGGAGTGGAATATTCTGGATGCCTTCAGCAGAAAGAGATAAGTATGTGAGCTTGTGCAAGGCTTTAATAGTTTAGAGAGTCAGTTGCCACCACTGCTACCACCAAGGCCTCTATCTTTTTCTCTGTGAAGTCAAATCTGCTAAGAATGAGGAGGAACTGGATATCTTTGGAGTAGCTAGTAAAGGGAATGGTTAAATATATATATATATATAACCAGTATTTTGAACAGAATGAGTTCAGTAAGATACAATCAGAAAAAGGGCTTAAATGTCATCTTTTTGTTCTTCCTGCCTCACTCCTTGATTGAAATTCGGCAAATCCCATTGCTTTCTGGTTACTTTCATCTTTAAAAACTATCTTATTTTCTATCTTACTGTCAAGTATTAAAAAAATCTAGCCAAGTCTTTCAAACTTCCATCTTGTATCTGCCTTAGAGCTTTCTTCCTTTCCCTTGGTTAGGCTCAAAGACCAGTCTCCTCCTCCTTCTACACCTGCCTCCTGCAAGGAAGGGGCTTGGGATCATGAAGCAGTGGTCCTTTTCCTTGGCTGGGGTTGCCTGTGGCTTTCTGCACTGTTCCCTGAAGGGGGAACAATTTATACAAAGGCCCTTAGGTGGGAAATAATTCAGCATATTTAAGGAACTGAAAACAGCCAGTGGAGGGGAAAGAGAAAGGAGGCTGGCAGTCAGCCTTCCAGACACTTTATGCTCACACATACAAGCACATACTCAGAGACACAAACTATTTTACGTAAATGGGATAATACTGTAGGTGCTGTTTCTAACCAGTTTTGTTTTCCACTTAATGTAAATGACCAATAATTGGCAAAAAAAGAATTATTTTATTTATTTATTTTGGCCGCGTTGGGTCTTCGTTGCTGCGCGCGGGCTTTCTCTAGTTGCGGCGAGCGGGGGCTACTCTTCGTTGTGGTGCGCAGTCTTCTCATTGCGGTGGCTTCTCTTATTGCGGAGCACGGGCTCTAGGAGTGCAGGCTTCAGTAATTATAGCGCACAGGCTTCACTACTTGTGGCGCATGGGCTTAGTTGCCCTGCAGCATGTGGATCTTCCCGGACCAGGGCTCGAACCCGTGTCCCCTGCCTTGGCAGGCGGATTCTTAACCACTGCACCACCAGGGAAGACCCTCTCCCAAATTTTTTTAATCCAGTTTTTGCAAGGGAGAGAAACATATTTTGGTGGCTGACTGAAATGCTAATTGGCATAACTCCCTGAAGTTTGTCAATTAATTGAAGTTTGTCAATTAAATACACACACACACAAAAATCGTAAGAGTACTACCTGGAATGAGGTTCCCCAAAGCACCAACACTTAAGAGGTGGGCAGATGAAATCCTGCAAAGGAGAAAGGAGAAGGAGTAACCAGAAAAATAATAGGAAAAATTGGCAGTTGTGGTGCCAGGGAAGCCAAGGAATCAGATTATGAAAGGGAGGGAGAGACCCTCAGCATTCCATGTTCCAGAGGTCAAGAAAGGTAAAACCCAAGAAGGATCCTTCAGGTTCAGCAACATGGATGATGTGGGTGGTCTTGTCTAGATCAGCTCCCCTCCCCACACCGGTGGGACACAGAAGGCTGCTTTCAGTGGTTTGAAGAGTGGGAGGTGAAAAACTAGAGACTAAAAGTGTAGACAACTCTTTTATCCCATTCGACTTTGCAGGGGGAAGAAAAAGTGGTGGTTTTAAGGTGGTTTGGGGCAAGGCAGGATTTTTCTTATGGGAAGGAACAGATAAGAGAGGGAGAAGTTGAAGACAGCAAGATGGTTCCTAACTGGGGCATGTTCTTGGGTGGAAGAGCCACATTGCACACTTGATTCAAGGTCTAGAAGAGAGTAAAGGGGAAAGCCGTGGATGACACTGAGGTCTAGAATGGGTCAGCAAAGACAGAAGACAACACGCAGCCTTGAGAATGTAAGATGCACTCAGAGGAGGCTCACGTGTCCAGCCCCCAGAGCAGCCACAGCCTGAAGCCCCGCCCACCCCCTTAGAGGGCTCCCCTTCCATGTGGTCTCAACTTGTCGGACAACAGGTGTGTTGTTTCCCTTACAGAAACCAGTCCTCTGTGTATATCTTCTAGAACAGTGCTTCTCAAACGTTAGCCTGCATCAGAATCACCTGGAGGGTTTGTTAAAGCAGATTACTGGACCCCAGCTCCAGAGATTGTGATTCAGTAGGTCTAACGTGCTGTGTGATAATTTGCACTTCCCACGTGTTCCCATGCGGTTGCTGCCCTCAGTCCACATTTTGAGAACAGCTGTCCTAGAGAAAGCTTTTTACCCCAGTAAGATCCTGGAGAATAGTTAACGAACTTTTGAACTTTGCTCTGGAAATCACTCAATACTCATGCTTATACAGCAAAAGGCAGCTCCACGCGAGGTGAGTTCTCTGTGCTTGTTGGTCCAACATGACCGAGTCCACAAACCCAGCCTAACCCAGGTCCACAGGGGCCCCATGGGAGAAGAGCAGGCAGCTCGCTGGAGAAAGGCGAGAACCTTCCCAGGGTATGCTTCAGGGCATCTTTTGAGACAGTCACTGAACTGGGCCTGAATGGCAAACAGGTTCCTACCAGAGGCAATGGGCGGGTCTAGAATGTTCCGCAGGATCAGGCTGTGCAAACGCAGCACCTATCAAGTGGGAAAAGCAATGTACTGTTCCGCGCATGCGTGCGGAGTCCCTCGTGCTTGCTTGAGGACGCCTGCGCAAGCTTCGCAAGCATTTCTTTTTTCCCCCGTTTCCCAGCCTCGGGAAGTAGGTAGGTAATGATTTCAAACAGCCGACGCAAGCCCGCCCCGCTCATCCGCAGCAGAGCCGCGCGCGGCCGGTAGGGTGCGCTATCCACGGTGCCTTGCCAGATCCCGGCCGGCCTGCGCCTGCGCGGCGCTTGAGCGCCGCTGCGAAGGCTGTGGGGGAGTGGAGCGGCCTATCCCACACCTGCGCACTCGGACCAAGATGGCGGCGGCGGCCCTCCTGGGCTGGGGGGCTGCGGCGGCTGCCGCTGGGCTGCGGAAGCGGTAAGTGGTGAGCCCGGGGCTGCGTATAGCGGTACCGCTGGGCTTAGCCAGCAGAGCGGTCGCCTCCCCGCCCGCCCTCTCTTACACCAGGTGGGGAGAAGTGCCCCTGACCTTGCCTTTGGGTCCACCCCCATCGCCGAAGTTGGGGGTTTAAACCCTGAGGTGGGCAGCTCTCGGTGAGGCAGCTCTGCGACCCGGTTCTGGCGGGCCCTGCCGGCCTTGTCCCAGGCTCCGAGACCCGGTGCCTGAGTCCCTGTGGTGGGGAGACTCTCAGAGACCGGCTGTAGGGACCTCACAGAGGAGCTGTTTTTAAATCGGGGCCCCTCCAGCCCCTCCACCCCGTGCATTCGCTCTGCCTTTTAAACACAAAATCAGAACGTCAAAATGTCACTCATTTTCTTAGTGAGGCCTACCTAGAAGGGGAACGTGACCTATCTGAAGTCACACAGCATCTAAGTGCTGGAACTCCAGATTTCCGCGCCCCACCAACCAAACCCACTCCGTTCCCTTGTCTTTCCTCTTTCCGTTTGCCCTGTCTTTGCGTTTGGCTTCCCAGGGACACCTGTTAACACTGGTTAGGTGAAAGGCACTGAGGACGTTAAGTAGATTGTTGTACCCTGGTTTCTCTTATGGAACAAAAGGAGAAGAGGGCCTAACAAGGGTTGACCTCCTGAGTGTTTGTTAGGGGTTTTAGTGCTAATGATGCTCTTGAAGTTGAAATGCGTTTCCTAAAATAATTAGGTTTGCAGAAGGATTTTTTGTTAGTCACCTCCTGTTTCCCTCTCTTATTTTTGAGTAGATGTCTTCCTGGAATAATTTAACTCACCTTTACTATTTTATTACTGTAAACCCATCTCCGTCAGAATATACAAAAACCCATCTCCATTCTGCCTTTTCCGTGGGCTGAAAGGAAATTTCCGTATTCCAGGTGTAGTTCCGTCCTCGGTGTACTTCCATATTGCAAGGTATCCAAGATTTAGGCAGTGTGCTATAGATAAAAATGCTTTCACCCCAAACCTGAATTCCATTTAATGAATAATTGTTGGGCACCTATCGCATACTAATAATAGTGGTAGCTAACATTTATTGAACACATACTACATGGCCTAGCACTGTTGTAAGCACTTTACATGGATTATCTGGATCCGTGTTTGCCCCAGTCTTTATGAGTTAGCGGTGAATATTAACTTCATTTTAGAAATGAGGAACTGAGGTAGGTCATCATGCTAGTGGCTAGGGACAGCAGTGAAGACAGTCCCTCCTCTTTATGAGTTTGCAGGTTGAAAATAATCAGAGAAACGTAAAAAACAAAAAGTGATCATAAATATGCTTAAAATTCCTCAGTGACTCCTGTGAAATGAAAATTGGAATGGATGGCAATAGTATTTTAAAGTAAACTGCATTTTTTTCATGTAACTTGCGTCAGATTTCTAAAATTTTTCACTAGTAACATCTCCTTTTGTTTACTTTTCTAGTAGTATTTGGTTTTCCCTTCTCCCTTTGTTTTTAATTAGTCAAATCCATGAAAAAGAAAATAGCCAGTCAACACTTTGGAAGTTTTGTAACTTTGGTTATTTCATTCTGATTATATTCAGAGTAAAATAACCAAAGTTACAAAGCAGCATCAATATGTTTCCAGTCAGAAAGCACGTATAGACTGTTGACTTCTTTAGCAGTTTGGTGGAGAATAGTATATTTTCGATTAGACTTTTGGAGGTATTGAAATGCCTTTCAAAACAAATAGCATAGGTTGTCTCTTTCCATGGAAACATGGTGGTAGAGACAGAAAGGGAGGAAGACTTTTCACTGTATTTACTTTTCTTCCCTTTGAATTTTGAACCATGTGACTCTATCACTTAGTTGTTTTTAAATCTAAAATGGGAAAAACAGTTTGTAGCTCTTTGCCTCCTTCATGCATACGTAAGAGTCTGGAACTCCAGGTTATAAATCACTAATGTAGATGCATTTCTGTTTCTTTACACCAGGTATTGTATATTCTATATACACTCAGTTATAAAGGCTGTAAATCTCCCCTTGAGCTCTTGTTTTTAAATTGTTTGTAGATATTGCTTGTGTGAGGGAGTGGAAATAATGTTGTGGATGGAAAATGAAAATTCATCTTTGTTATTATTTTCATTATGGTTGTTTTATATATGAGAAGTAGAAACTTGAGCTTAAGAGATTATCTCTTAAAATGTCATTTTTATTTGTTTTTAAATGTAGATTCTGTCATATGATGAATCCATATACCATTAAGAAAGAGCCTCTGCATCAGTTTGTCCAGAGACCCCTTTTCCCACTCCCTGCAACCTTATGTAACACAGGTAAAATTTCATCTCTTTTAGAGCAAACTGCCTGAATGAAATTTTGTGGGTCATGAACAATGAGAATTTGTAAATTTTCTATTCAGATGCCTATAAAAAGAATATAACATTTTTTTCTGCCATAAATTACACTTTGCTATAATTATTTGCTTACACATATCATTTGACCTTAAATTTCAAGAATCCTGAATACAGTGTCCAGTACTTCTATGAAATCTCAGTTTCTTGTGTAACACATCTTCTGGAACATAAGAGTTGCTCAATAAATGATTTCTGAAACAAAAATATAGAAAGAAGTTACAAATGGGTTTGTGTTTCAAAGAATCATATGTATTTTAAGCTATTGCCCTCCTTATTTTGATAAGAATACCTCTAAAATCAGTAAGTTTCTAGCTTTCACCCAGGCCTTAGGACATAGTACTTTGAATGTAGTTTTTCTTTTTTTGTCAACATTAATCACTATGGTTTTGTTGACAGTCTTGTTGATGTTACATGCTTTTATTTTCTTTAATATTGGAAATAAGTATGAAGATAGGATTTGAAAATTTTTGCAATATGACCACTGTCACGTGGTTAGGGAACCTTGTCGGGGAGGGTGTGTGTATGTGTGCCTGTCTGTCTGTGAATGCCTACCTATATGTGCTTATGGAGCTGTAAGAATTGGGATTCAGCTCTTGGTCCATCTCCATTTCCATCACTACCTTGAACTCCTCATTGTGGCCATGCTACTCTGGAAGGTGGCTAACTCTGGCTAATGCCATGAGTTGGATCAGGGTAGAGACCTTACCTCTTCTGTATCCTGGGGCAAGAACAGGAGTGCCAGTTCCTGTCTCCTTGAGTCACAGAAGAATTTAGGCATAAATATTGAGCAACTCAGCATCTTAAGCTACTTTAATTAGACTTTTAAATTTTGTAGAACTGAATTATGTGGTCATCTAGGCTTTTCAAATTGGAAACCTGCTGATTTTAGTCTTTGATATTGACTTCAAGCACCATTAATTTATACTTGAGGGGGAGCTTATGCCTACCTTTTTATCTGTTACCTATTATACCAAGCATAATAGGAAAGATTATTTTACAAGAGTCTTTCTCTCCTGTTGTAACCGTTATGACACTTTCAGAGGATCTTTCTGGATGATGGATCTGAGAGTCATTTTTGAAATACCTAATTTAACCCAGTTTAGGCTATGACTGGAATGATTTTGTTAATACCTAGTCAAATTACTTTTTTTGAAGTACCTTTGTTCATTGTTAAAATTTATGTAGTGATATCATATATTTATCATATTTTCTATTTCAGACATATGTAGATTATACTCGCTTAAATAATTTTTTACATTTATAGTTCTTCAGGTGTTTCTAAAAATTTTTCTTTCTGCATGTATAGTTTTACACAAATGGACTGAGTAGAATAAAGCCAGATTTAATTCTTCAAATATTGGTGGAGTGCCTAATATGTGCAGATTTTGGTTACCAATAAATTATTAAGAAAGGCCACAGAGATGATTGGTCAGAGCCAGGGTTAAAAGAACCTTGTTTTCTGTATATTTACAGAAAGTGGCAGCAGCACTTTATATAATGTTCCATCTGAAAAATTGTTCCCTTGTAGTGCAGATTGTCAGAGGAATTTATTGGTTGGAAGTATAAATATTTTAAATCAAGTCCTTCAACACTGAGGTTATCATTTTTCATTTTTTTCTTTTTTAGGATTTGCCTGGTCACCAAGTCACCAACTAATATCTTTACAGGACAGTGACTTAAGCAAAACGTATGGGAGTTTAGTTTCAATTTCTACTTTACCAAGGAAATGACTCAATATCAGTTAGCTGGAACTGCATGGCAAGGTGCAAAAACAATCTCAGCTGTCAAATTAGAATCTTCTCTTTTAACAGTTAAGAAAAGCATTTTTATACCAACCATATGTTTTGCCAAATTTAATCTCTTTCTAATTTAAAATAAAACTGTTGTTTTTTGATATTTTACTCTTTCTTAAGATATGTGATATGAAGATTATGATAGGATAGAAAGACTGATCTTAAGTATATTTTTCTTTTATGCTTGGCACTAATACTTATGGAGTGGTAGTATGCACAGTGGTTAAACAAGTCAGTGCTGGAAAATTGGCCAGGCTTGAATCCTGGCTCTGTCACTTAACTAGCCGAGTGACTTGGAGCTTTAGTTTCCTCATTTATGAATTAGGATAAAAACAGTGCCTCCTTGGCAGGATGTAAGGATTAAATGATATAATTCACATAAAGTGCTTAGCACCATGCCCAGCACATGATAATTACTCAATAAATTAACTTATTTCCATATACTGCTCTAAGAAGAGAATTGGGTGGTACTATTTGTTGTTTTTTTTTTTAAGTCAGAAGGTTTATTTTCATAATAAGTAACCAGAGCCTGTTTAATAGTTTTAAACTTTTAAAACCTCAGTATTATCTTTTTGTCCTACGAGCTGTTATCATAATAGCAAGGTAGGAAATTAAAGATTCTTTTATTCTCAATCTGATCATGGCCCTAGAAGGAACAGAGAAGAAAAGAATCTCTAAAGATAATTTTTTTTAATTTAATTTTTTTTTTTTTGCGGTACGCGGGCCTCTCACTGTTGTGGCCTCTCCCGTTGCGGAGCACAGGCTCCGGATGCGCAGGCTTAGCGGCCATGGCTCACGGGCCCAGCTGCTCCACCACATGTGGGATCCTCCCGGACCGGGGCACAAACCCGTGTCCCCTGCGTCGGCAGGCGGACTCTCAACCACTGCGCCACCAGGGAAGCCCTCTAAAGATAGTTTTAAAATATTCTAGAAAGTAATTCTCATAGATTCCCACCTACATGATAATTTATAATGTCACTAATTCTATACCTTTGGACAAGTTACTTAACTCTTAGTGACTTAACAAGTTACTTATCTCTAAGCCTCAGTTTCTTCATTTGTAAAATGGGAACAATAATACATTCTTCATAGGATTGTTAAAGGCTTAAGTATATATAAAGCACTCAGCCCTGTCTCTGTAATAAGTAAGCATAAAATAAATATCATTTGTTATTATAAATTTATTTATTTTAAAAAATGTTAGCACTTTGGAAAGTGATGATGATTTATTATTATAGCTAATTTGGTATTGAGTTACCAAATAGAATCCATCTAAGGCTCCTGAATTATGATATGCCTTCCTACTTAACGTGTAGGATATTGCTAGAATCTGTTGAGTAACAAAACTATCTAAATAATTAGTATTAATATAAAATTCAGTGAAGTCATCCTAAATATTTTGATAAATTTGTTGCTTAACAATTCTTACTCTGTAAGCTTGGGCAATAAAGCTTTATATTCTTTTTTTCTAATTTTCTGTATTTCTTTTGGTTCTCTGAAAATGAGCACTTCATAGTCCATAAACTTGTTAACATTTTTTTTCTAGAATAACATTCTTTCTTTTTTCTCTTTTAGTGAGATACATGTTTATTCAAACACAAGATACCCCAAATCCCAACAGTTTAAAGTTTATTCCAGGAAAACCAGTTCTTGAGACAAGGACCATGGATTTTCCCACACCAGCTACAGCGTTTCGCTCCCCTCTGGCTAGGTATAGTACTATTTTTAATTTGCTTTTACCAAGAAACGTAAATAACTGACTTCGGGGGTTAAGGTATCCTTTTTTAGCTATTTTACTTTTATGTGCATTGCATCTTTTCAGTATAGAGATTATTTTCTTTTCAGGTGAGAGAGAAAGAAAAGTAAGAGTTGATATTAGGAAACCCTTCTCCTGAAAAGGGATGTACTTAAGAGATCTGCAGCATGACTAAATAAGAATTTATATTTTTCCTTTAAAAAAATCTATCAAAATGATAATATGGCAGGACTTACCTGGTGGTCCAGTGGTTAAAACACCACGCTTCCAATGCAGGAGGTGTGGGTTCGATCCCTGGTTGGGGAACTAAGATCCCACGTGACATGTGGCAAAAAAAAAAAAAAAAAAAAAATGAGGCAGATATCCATTCTAAATCTTTAAAATCCTGTTTTTAGAAAACAATAATAACATGATCATTTTATTCTCAAGGATAGCTGGATTTCTAGATGTTTCAAAATGTAATAGTTTCTAAAATATTCCTCTCAGAACTATAAATGATAATAGTTATCAGATGTGGCATGATTTTTTAATAAACTAGTGAGTGGTGACAGTTTTTATTTTTATTTATTTTTTATTGAAGTATAGTTGATTTACAATATTGTGTTAGCTTGAGGTGGATAGCAAAGTGATTCAGTTATTTTTCTTTCCAGATTATATTCTATTATAGTTATTAAAAGATATGGAATATAATTCCCTGTGCTATGTAGTAGATCCTTGTTGCTTATCTATTTTAGGTAGTCCTTATCTGTTAATCCCATACTCCTAATTTGTCCCTCCCTCTCTATCCCCTTTGGTAACAGTAAGTTTGTTTTCTGTGTCTTTGAGTCTTCTTCTGTTTTGTATATAGATTCATTTGCATTATTTTTTAGTTTCCACATATAAGTGATATCATACAGTATTTGTCTTTCTCTGTCTGACTTCGTTAATATTCTCTAGGTCCATCCGTGTTGCTGTAAATGGCATTATTTCATTCTTTTTAATGACTGAGTAGTATTCCATTGTACATGTGTACCACATCTTCTTAAGTCAGTTGTCTGTTGATGGGCACTTGGGTTGTTTCCATGTCTTGGCTATTGTAAATAGTGCTGCTGTGAATATTGGGGTGTGTGTATCTTTTGGAATTAGAGTTTTCATTTTTTCTGGACATATACCCAGGAGTGGGATTGTTGGATCATATGATAGCTCTATTTTTAGTTTTTTAAGGAACCTCCATACTGTTTTCCATAGTGGCTGCACCAATTTACATTCAGTGGTGACAGCTTTTAAATTCACTAAAGACATGTTAAATGTATGTCTAATGATAAAGCACAAACAATAAAATTATAAAACCCCTCTTTAACTGATAGCTAGAGAAATTATTTATAATAAGAAATGTTAGGTCAATCACATCAACTGAAATTTTTGGTAACCTAAGACTGATAGTGATTGCCAAGGATATTGGGAAAATAAAACTTAGATAACTATTTCTGTATACATACAGCCATTTAATGTGTCTCATTTAGGGGAGCCAGGAATATGCTTATCTCAGGAATCGTTTTTAAAGTTTCTAATTAATAAATATGCACATTTCCTTCGACCTAAACATACCACTTCTTGGAATATATCTTAGAGCATTTGTTTTTTATACTTTTTAATACAAGCCACAGTAATAAACTTTTTTTTTTAACATCTCTATTGGAGTATAATTGCTTTACAATGGTGTGTTAGTTTCTGCTTTATAACAAAGTGAATCAGCTATTAAACATCTTATATTATGACTCGCTATATACATACACACATATACATACACAGATATACATAAATATGTACATATACGTATGTATATATAGGTATGAAACAAGTGTTTGATGGGGCAATTTTCGCCTTTATAAGGTATAAAACATTCTTTTTTTAATAAATTTATTTATTTATTTATTTATTATATTTTTTTGCGGTACATGGGCCTCTCACTGTTGTGGCCTCTCCTGTTGCGGAGCACAGGCTCCGGATACGCAGGCTCAGCGACCATGGCTTACGGGCCCAGCCGCTCCGGGGCACGAACCCGTGTCCCCTGCATTGGCAGGCGGACTCTCAACCACTGCGCCACCAGGGAAGCCCTATAAGTTTTTTTTTTATTTATTTGTTTTTGTCTGCATTGGGTCTTCATTGCTGCACGTGGGCTTTCTCTAGTTGTGGCGAGTGGGGCTACTCTTTGTTGCGGTGCACAGGCTTCTTATTGTGGTGGCTTCTCTTGTTGCGGAGCACGGGCTCTAGGCGCACAGGCTTCAGTAGTTGTGGCACGTGGGCTCAGTAGTTGTGGCTTGCGGGCTCTAGAACGCAGGCTCAGTAGTTGTAGCACACGGGCTTAGTTGCTCCACAGCATGTGGGATCGTCCCGGACCAGGGATCGAACCTGTGTTCCTGCATTGGCAGGCGGATTCTTAACCACTGCGCCACCAGGGAAGTCCCTAAAGCAGTCTTATATTTCCTTTCTGGTGCTTTTTATATTATTCTGTTCTGTTCTGTTTTATTTTATTAGATAAAATCCTGGTCACTATATAATTGATTTTACGACTCACTGGTGGTTTTGAAAAACACTACCTTAGAGAACAGCCACATATATACATAAGGAGTGTGCAGGTATGTTCATTGCAGCCTTGTTGGTAATGGTAATAAGTTAGAAACAACCTAAATATTCATCGGTAGGAAGAGTTAGATAAACTTTGTTCGTCCACAGTCTGCATGGACAAACAATAAAACAATAAAAAGGATGAGGTGGACTCATATTTACTGAATGACCTCTAAGACATACTTGTTATTGAAGAAAGCAAGTTGCAGAACAATGAATACATTATGATTATTATGTGTATGAAAACAAAAAACAGAAAACAACAAAAATGCACTGATAAAGAGGTCTGGAAGAATGTACACGAAACTGATAACAGTGGATTTGGGAAGGGTGGTCAAGAGGCATTTTCACTCTCTATGTATAGTCTGAAATGTTTACATCACGTACAAGCTCACATATTTTGTATTTTAAAAAATGTAAAAATAAAAAAGCCCAAACTGATTCAGTTACAGATTAGTTGGAGATTATTTCTGTCAGATGTTCAGTTGGCAAAAATCCCCATTTCTCCGGTTTACAGAATTTATTATCTTCAGTCAGCCTTGTTTTTGTTGTTTAGCAGAGAATGTTTTTACTGTAAGGTAGAACGTAAGCTTCATGAGGATGGAAACCAGTCTGTTCTGCTTGTTGTTGTATCCCTAGTGCTTAGTACAGTGTCTGCTACTCAGCAAGTATTCAAATACTAGTTGAATGAATGAATAAAGAGTAATGTATCTTACTTCAGGGAGGCATTTGACATGTCTCTTCCTGTCCTTGTAGACAAGACAAAGAAATGTAAAAAGAGGGTAAACCTGTCTTCGGGGACATGTAAAAGGGCTCCGAATCCCTGTAGTTGGCATGTTTATTCAGGACTTTTTTTAAAATCAGCAACATTAATAAAGATATAATTATCAGTTTTTCAGATGAGAGGATTTGCTTATCTGTTGGATGGCAAAATTCAGAGACATTTTTGAAAGTTTTATTAGGCTTAAAGCAAATAAGATAAAGGCCTAACAGAAATAAATATTAAGCCGTGTGTTTAAATTTTCTAAATGAATAGCACAATTATGGGATAGAAGAACCTGACCTTTCAGTTAGTCATGTTGGATATGATGCAATGCTTAAAAAAGTCAGTCGAACTTTAACAGAGTCCTAGTGTCCAGCCAAGAGAGGTAATAGTCTTTGTACTCTGAACAAGTTAGACTACATTTGGGATAGTGTTTTCATATTTTATTTTGGACATTGACAAGTTGAAATTGTCCCAAGGAGAGTAACCTAAATAACAAAGCATGTCTAATAATGTTTGAAACTCCAGTTTCCGCTTTTTCTTTCTTTTAGGGACAGAACCTGTGAACTCTTTCCTAAAGCAGTCTCCATGATACGGACCATAGATCAGGTGTATTCCTTTGCACAGTCCTTTCATTTGGGAAAAAAAAAAAAGCTTTGCTGATAGTGCTAATCAAGGGTCCTACTTAAAGGTCTGTGCTTTGGTTTATGGATCATAAGCTGCAGCCAAAAATCTTGTGACCACTTGCAAATTCAACATGGAGTGGTTGTGTAAAGGACTTAGATGACATAGTTTCAGACAAATTCCTAAATAATTTCAAAGCAGTAATTTTGATAGCATTCTTGCAATGGTAGACAAAGAAAAGGAAACTGTAACCTTCTTTGGGGTATGTCAGCTTTTGTTGCTAAGGCTGGGAAAAAAGAAACTGCTTTAGAGAGTCTACTAGGTGTGGTACATATGTCAGTGATTGGGGAAGGAAGCTGTAATTCAAAATTCCTTGAAGGGCTTTTTCAAATTATCATCTGCCCTTCATTCTCTCACAGGATTCTAAAAAATTAGCTTTACTGACGTATAATTTACATGCAATAAAATTCACCAATTTTAAGTGAGTTTTGATAAGTATATATAATTGTGTAACCACCAAGAAAATAAAAATATAAAACATCTTTATCACTGTAAAAGATCCCTCATTTCCCTTTGCTTTCAGTCTCTTCTTGCTTCACCTCCACACCCTGCTAACTTTCTTTTTATGGCAATGACTTTTAATTTTTAAATTTTTATTAAAAAACTTTTTTCCAGCTTCTGTGAGATGTAATTGACATAAAGCGTTGTTTAAGGTATACAACGTGACGATTTGATATACATATACATTGTGAGATGATTACGTAGAAAGGTTAACACACCTGTCACTCTGGCAGCTATTGATATTCTTTACACCACTACCGTTTTGCCTTTTCTAGAGTTTCATATGAATGGAACCAGATAGTCTTTTGTGTTTGGCTTCTTTCATTTAGTATAATGATTTTGAGAGTCATCCTTGTCCTTGTGTGGATCTATAGTTCATTTCTCTTTGTTGCCAAGTAATACTACATTGTATGGGTATTCCCAGTTTGCTTAGTCATTCCTCAGTAGATGGACATTTCCAGATTTTTTTGTTTTTGGTATTGTAAATAAAGCTGCTATAAAGATTCATGTGCAGGGCTTCCCTCATGGTGCAGTGGTCAGGAATCCACCTGCCAGTGCAGGAGGCACGGGTTCGGGCCCTGGTCTGGGAAGATCCCACATGCCGCGGTGCAACTAAGCTGTGTGCCACAACTACTGAGCCTGCGCTCTAGCGCTTGTGAGCCACAACTACTGAGCCCGCATGCCACAAGTGCTGAAGCCCGCGTGCCTAGAGCCCGTGCTCCGTGGCAGGAGAGGCCACTGCAGTGAGAAACCCGAGTGCTGCGGTGAAGAGTGGCCCCCGCTCGCTGCAACTCTAGAGGACCTGCGTGCAGGTCCGAAGCGGCAAAAGTAAATAAATAAATTTTAAAAAAGAGATTCAGGGCTTCCCTGGTGGCGCAGTGGTTGAGAGTCTGCCTGCCGATGCAGGGGACACGGGTTCATGCCCCGGACTGGGAAGATCCCACATGCCGCGGAGCGGCTGGGCCCGTGAGCCATGGCCGCTGAGCCTGCGCATCCGGAGCCTGTGCTCCGCGACGGGAGAGGCCACAACAGTGAGAGGCCCGCATACCACAAAAAAAAAAAAAAAAAGAGATTCACATGCAAGTCTTCATGGAGCATACGTTTTCATTTCTCTTGGGTAAATAACTAGGAGTGGGATTGCTGGATTGTAGGGTAAGAGGATGAAACAAGATTGGCCATGATTTGCTAATTGTTAAAACTGGTGATGACTGTGTGGAGGTTCTTTTACATTTCTCTCTACTTTTATGTATATTGTAGACCAGGGGTTCCCAACCCCCGGTCCGTGGCCTGTTAGGAACCAGGCCGCGCAGCAGGAGGTGAGCTGTGGGCAACCGAGGGAAGCTTCATTTGCCGTTCCCCATCGCTCCCCATCACTCACATTACCACCTGAACCTTCCCCACCATCGCTCGCATTACTGCTGGAACCATCTCCCACCCCTCCCCCCCCGTCCGTGGAAAAATTGACTTCCACGAAACTGGTCCCTGGTGCCAAAAAGGTTGGGGACTTCTGTTGTAGACTTTTCCATAATAAAACATTTTATTATCTCTTTTTAAAAATTTTTTCACAGGCAGTTATTTAGGATTGAAGGAGTAAAAAGTGTCTTCTTTGGACCAGATTTCATCACTGTCACAAAGGTAAGCATAGGATTATGTAAAATAAGATGTGACATAGCTTTAGTTTTTTCTGAGTCCAGTGCCGCTCTCCAGAATATCCATTCTTGATGTGTTCTACACATACTGTTATTAAAAATCTCAAATTAGTTTTACTTCTCACATTTCTCAAGTTAATTATTTAATGGAATTTTCAAGTTGAAATTAACTGTAGTCCAGATCCCTCATTTTTCAAAAGAGAAAAACTTGAGCTTCAGAGAGTTAAATGCAGTGTCCAAGACTGTATAGGTGGCCTCCAGCAGGACCAAGACTCAACCTTGGCAGGACTAAAATTTAGGCTTCCAAGTATAATTTTTACTAATTCTTAATTTACATTGATAGAGTAAAAAGAGAAGCAAATAAACGATCAAATATATATATATTTGGCCTACAGAATGATTACCTGTCTCCTTTCAAAATGAGCCTTTATAAAATGGCATCTGGCACATTCTGCCAGCCTACCATCCTGCAGTAACACTTCAGAGCTTCACAGACAAGAGCAGTGGATTGTGTACTTCTGCAACACTTGGATAATCTCTTAATGTCAAAAAATCAAGCTAAATATGCTACCCATCCGACATCTAAGGTCATATTTGCTAGAAAAGACTGTTTCATTTTTAAGTCTACTAGATTAATGAGAAATGAACCATATAAATTTGAACTGTACTTATTCTTTTAAATTTGTAATTGATATGTATGCACTGAACTTAATCACTTGCCCAATTTTGCATCAAAATCAAAAGTATTCAGTTAGCTCCTCTTAAGCAGTTTGAAAGGATTACTCTTGAGTTCTTGCTGCACCACGAAAGGGGACATACTGAGTTATCAGCATGTTACATCTAGTCTAGTACTCTCTTGCAGCTGTTTATATGAGGAGGAGGATTAGGATTTTCTTCCATGCTGGCAATCCCAGTGGCTGTGGTTGTTCACACAAATATCCGGATTGTAAAATGTTCTTCCCGGTTGTTTAAAGTGTTATTTTTTCTAAATTCTCAGAAAACCCTTTCTTGACCGTATTACTGACAGTGGTAACTCCCCCCAGGCACTTATTACCTTATTTTCTTCATTACACTTACCTCTTAATGATATTGTTTATTTTTATTACCGCTCTTTCCGGCACTAGAGTGTAAACTCCATGAAGATAAAGATAGTCCATCTTGTTAAGCTCACCTACAACAATGCTTAGCACATAGTACGCATTCGAAGACATTTTTGTAGAAGGAAACAATGATGTAAAATTTCCTAAATTGAATTTTCAGGTTTCAAGTGGTTTCCCCCAAATGTAGGATTGTGGTGAGCAAATGTGTGCTCACCGATCTCTAGTCTTTACTTGTTTATAGACATTTGACCTATCTTTGTTATTCTTCAGTTTTCCTTCTTTTTTTGTTTTATTTTATTTTTATTTTTGGCTGTGTTGGGTCTTCGTTTCTGTGCGAGGGCTTTCTCTAGTTGCGGCGAGCGGGGGCCACTCTTCATCGCGGTGCGCGGGCCTCTCACTGTCACGGCCTCTGTTGTTGCAGAGCACGGGCTCCAGATGCGCAGGCTCAGTAGCTGTGGCTCACGGGCCTAGTTGCTCCACGGCATGTGGGACCTTCCCAGACCAGGGCTCGAACCTGTGTCCCCTGCATTGGCAGGCAGATTCTCAACCACTGCGCCACCAGGGAAGCCCCCCAATTTTCTTTCTTTGATGTTTTTTGAAGGAGAAAAAAGGACTAGCATTGCCAACATGTTTGATGTGGCACTAGTGCTTTACATACATTATCTAATTTAATTCTTCTTTTTAAACCATTTTTAAATTGAAGTATAGTTAATTTACCGTGGTTTTTATTTTTACTTTTTTTTTTTTTGCTGTACGCGGGCCTCTCACTGTTGTGGCCTCTCCCCTTGCGGAGCACAGGTTCTGGACGCGCAGGCTCAGCGGCCACGGCTCACGGGCCCAGCCGCTCTGCGGCATGTGGGGTCTTCCCGGACCGGGACACGAACCTGTGTCCCCTGCATCGGCAGGCGGACTCTCAACCACTGCGCCACTAGGGAAGCCGTTTATTTTTACTTTTTAAAAATTTAATTCTTATAACTAGTTTTTCTCGTCTTCATTTTACAAATAGGAAATTATGTATTTTAAGAAGTTTTTATTTCTTTTACATATAGCCTATGTTATATAAATTTGGGGGGGGATGAAAACGTGATTATAGCTTACAAAGGGTTTTTTTTTTTCTTGATTCGTTTTTGGTAAGTCATCTTTTATTTCCCTTTCCCTTTGTAATTTAGTTAGCCTTTTTGAAATTTCTCCAGCTCCATTATTTTTTCTTAATGAAATGATATAACCAATAAATAATACTCCAAGTTAGGGCACACATTGATATTTAATAGATAGACTGGTAGATTGATGTGCTTTCTTCCAATTGCCTTCCTCATCATGGACTATCGCATTTACCTGATAGCTTCAGTGATTGCCTGTTTCCCTTTCTAACTTGTAATTGATAATTCACAGGCTTCTTTATGCATCGGTTTTTTTTCCCTAAATGTATATTTGCAGCTTATATGCTGCCTTTTTCTCATTCAGATAACTTCATAATATTTTTTTTCTTTTAATACCAATATTTCCCTATTCAGTAGAGCCCACTACTTACTGAAGCTCTAAGGTAGCCTTCTGATCTATCTTCCAAATAATTTATTAAAATGTTACCTAGAAATAGTACTCATTACCCATCACTAAGACGTCTCACTAATTTTGTTTTTGTATTCATAGTAGTGCCTGTTTTACCTTCTGTGTACTGTCTCTAAATTGGTTCTTAATCCATGACAAAAATAGACCCGTTTGTATACGAAGACTCACTTTTTAATAGTATTTAAGCATAGACCCTAGCTAACAGCCTCCTGAGAATCTAGACTGCCTCTAATAGTTTTTCGCCTAAAGAGCTCTCCTTTAAAAAATTAAAACAAAACATTCTGCCTTTCTCGTTTTAGATGTTAGTACTATTTGGGTACTATCAGTCTCTTTTTTTTAATGGAATCAACTAGTTGGCCAGATATAGAAGTGAAATAGTTATGGATTCTTTCTTACGGATACCAGTCTAGTTGACGGTCCACAAGTCCTCTAGTACAGTAGCCGTAGATAAGACACGTTATACTTATGGTTCAACAGTTATGTCATTGGGTTTCTTCAATACTATTAAGTAATATACGTAAGTTGAATTTTTTTGAATAGTCATGGAATATCCTGTATAGTTCATCAAGCAGTTATATCCTATTTTATTAAAAGAATGGGAAGTCTCTTTATTACCCTCTTTAAACACAGAATCCATTCAGTATTTTAACTCTCTTCACCTCATGAAAAAACATCTTTTAGTCATTTTGGTATCCCCTCTATAGGGCATGTACATACAGCACACTTATTTGATGAATGAATGAATTGGGGGATGTTCTAAGATTGTATCTTCTGAAAGTCATTATAAGCCAGCTCCTTTAGGAACAGTAACTGACATATATTTTCCAGAAATGAGTGCTATAGAATATATATAGGGAAAGATTCTTAAAGGTATTGTTTTGTGTTTGTCTTTGCCCTTGGTTGAAAATGTAACGTTTTCCTTCAAATATTTATAGGAAAATGAAGAGTTAGACTGGAATTTACTGAAACCAGATATCTATGCTACAATTATGGATTTCTTTGCATCTGGCTTACCTTTAGTTACTGAGGAAACACCTTCAGGAGAAGCAGATAATGTGTTGGGTAATTAGTATTTATCTTTTTTTTTTAAACTGTTCTATTTTCTTCACATTTGTCTTGATTTCAGAAGTCATGGGACTACAGATTTTTATCATTGTACTATATTTAGCTCTGGAACCAATCCCAGAGGGGACAAAATTTCATGTGTAGTAGTTTCATCCATCATTTTATAAAACTTGTGTATAAATTGAATATATTATACAAAACTAAAATTTTCAATTATAAAAATTTTCAGGCATATAGAAAATAATATTATAATGCTCACCAATTTGCCCTTTTCTCAGATTTAACAAAGTTTAACTCTCTACCTTAATTGCTTTAGACTCATTTCTAAATAAAATATTAAAGACATAGCCAAAGACCCAGAACTCCCATCCCTTTTCCCTTTCTATTACAGAAATGTATGTAAATTTAGTTTGTTTTTAAACTTTTACTACACATGTAAGTCTCTGCAGGGAATTTATAGTATTGGTTTTTGTTCTTAAACTTTAAATAACTTGTGTTATATGCAACTTTCCTTTTTTCACGTATTTTGAAATACACCCATTTATTTATTTTAAGTGCTGGATAGTATTCCATTATATGAATAAATTACAGTTAATTAATTTTTTCCTTTACTTATATCCAAGTAAATTGTGCTAATTTCTGTTACAAACATTGCTGCATTGGGTGTTCTTGTACAAGTCTCTTTGTGCATTTGTGGAAACCTGCTTTAGGGTACTTTTAGAGTATATTCCTAAAAGCAGAATTGCTGTATCGTAAATTGTTCTAATTTACATGCAAATTAGCAGTGTATAAGAATTTCAACTTTCTTATATCTTCATCATCACTTTGTGTTTACTTTTTTTTTTTAACCAATATGTTAGGGGTAAAATGGTGTCTTGTTTTAATTGCATTTCCTTGATTAATATTGAGCCTGAAGGTTTTCATATATACAAACATATGGCCAATATTCATGTGACTGGCCAATATTTTCCTTTTCAGTAAATTTCCTGTTCATAAACTTTGCTGATGTTTTAAAAAATTGAATTATGTGTCTTTTTTGTATTGGCTTTAGCAAGTTGTTTTTTTTTTTATAAATTTATTTGTTTATATTTGGCTGTGTTGGGTCTTCATTGCTGTGCACGGGCTTTCTCTAGTTGCGGTGAGCAGGGGCCACTCTTTGTTGCGGTGCGCGGGCTTCTCACTGTGGTGGCTTCTCGTTACAGAGCATGGGCTCTAGGCGTGTGGCCTTCAGAAGCTGTGCCACGCGGGCTCAGTAGTTGTGTCTCACGGACTCTAGAGCACAGGCTCAGTAGTTGTGGCGCACGGGCTTAGCTGCTCCACGGCATGTGGGATCTTCCCGGACCAGGGCTTGAACCCGCGTCCCCCTCATTGCCAGGCGGATTCTTAACCACTGCGCCACCAGGGAAGCCCTAGCAAGTTTTTAAAAAATATTCTGAGTATAAATCCTGAATATACTATATATAAATTAAGCATATTCATAGCAAATAACTTCTCCCTAACCATGCCTTATATTTTCACTATATTTAGGTTGTCTTTTGTCATTCAGAAATTTTTTCTTGGGCTTACCTGGTGACGCAGTGGTTAAGAATCCGCCTGCCAAGGCAGGGGACATGGGTTTGATCCCTGGCCTGGGAAGATCCCACATGCCATGGAGCAACTAAGCCTGTGCGCCACAAGTGCTGAGCCTCCACTCTAGAGCCCGCGTGCAACAACTACTGAAGCCCATGTGCCTAGAACCTGTGCTCCACAGCAAGAGAAGCCGCAACAATGAGAAGCCTGTGCACTGCAACGAAGAATAGCCCCCGCTCACTGCAACTAGAGAAAGCCTGCTCACAGCAACGAAGACCCAACACAGCCAAAAATAAAAACAAACAAAAGTCCCATGTAAGAAAACAAGAAAGAAATTTTTTCTTATTTTAAAATATGGAACGTTTCACAAATTTGTGTATCATCTTTGTGAAGGGACCATGCTAATCTTCTCTGTATCATTTCAGTTTTAGTATTTGTGCTGCTGAAGCAAGCACAGAAGTTTTTCTTTTTAATGGAGTCGCATATTTTCGTCTTATCCTTTGTGGTTTCTGTTTTGTGTACATTGTTTTAATAAGTTATTGTATGTAAAGCACTTGGAAGAGTAACGTCACATGGATCTCAAATACTAGCTGTGATTATTATATTTGTTGTTGATGAAATTTTTCCTTTCTCCAATATCGTACAGATACTGTTTTTTTTTTTTGTGTGTGTGTGTGTATGTATATGTATACATGTATCTACACACACACAAACATTTGTATAATCACCTTTAAATGAATCAATTTCACTTCTAGATAATATATATTCTAAATGAGTGATAAATGTACACAAGGCAACATGTGGAAGCATGTTCATTGAAATATTTTTAAAATATGTTAGCAGTTAAAAGGAGTGAACTTGATTAGGAGATATCAGTGTGGAAAGATATAAAAAATATTAAGTGATAAAGGAAAACTGAAGAGTTTATTTATATGTTCTTACATATATACCATTTATGCAAATTTTAAATAATAATACAAATTTTAAATTGTATGTGTTCTTGATGGACATGTATGTAAAATTGATATAATGTTTTGAGAGCCATTTGACATCTACCAAAACTTAAAAATACACAAGCCTGTTGACCCAGCACTAGGAATTTTTTTTTATATAAAGAGTGCTTTCTTTTTTTTTTTTATAAATTTATTTATTTATTTACATTTTATTTTTGGCTGCATTAGGTCTTTGTTGTGGTGAGCGGGGGCTACTCTTCGTTGTGATGTGTGGGCTTCTCACTGCAGTGGCTTCTCGTCGTGGAGCGTGGGCTCTAGGTGTGCGGGCTTAGTAGTTGTGGCTTGCAGGCTGTAGAGCACAGGCTCAGTAGTTGTGGCCCACGGGCTTAGTTGCTCCATGGCATGTGGGATCTTACCAGGCCAGGGATCAAACCCATGTCCCCTGCCTTGGCAGGCGGATTCTTAACCACTGCGTCACCAGGTAAGCCCAAGAAAAAACATGGGCTCGAACCCATGTCCCCTGCATCGACAGGCAGATTCTTTGTGCCACTAAGGAAGTCCAGCAGAACTAGGAATTTATCTCTTAGATATATATGCAAAAATACACTGATATATACTTTACGTAAGCATGTATACTGCAGGATTGTTAGAAATAGCAAACTAGAAACAACTGAAAGAATATAAAAACTAGCCAAATGAAGACAAAGCCATACAAAAATTACTATGCACCTTTTTTTTTTTTTTTTTTTTTTGCGGTACGCGAGCCTCTCACTGTTGTGGCCTCTCCTGTTGCGGAGCACAGGCTCCGGACGCGCAGGCTCAGTGGCCATGGCTCACGGGCCCAGCCGCTCCGCGGCATGTGGGATCTTCCCGGACCGGGGCACGAACCCATGTCCCCTGCAGGCGGACTCTCAACCACTGCACCACCAGGGAAGCCCTATGCACCTAATTTTTAAATTGAGGCATATCTTTATATGCTGATACGGAAAAACCTTTTAGGTATATTAAATAGAAATAAAACAAGGTATAGAACAGTGTGTATAGTGTGTATAGATATAGACTTGTAAATGTCAACATGTACTTGAAGGATATACACTAAAGTCATGATAGTGGTTGCCTGTGGAAGTGATGGTGTGGAATGGAATGTAGGTTTGCTGATGTAAGAGAATTTTAACTTTATTATATTTTATTTCTTTTATTAAAAAATTCAAAGTTGATATAATTTAATATTAATATGTTGATACTTATATTGTTGCGAGAACTCTAGTGTTTGTCACAGTGTAATTTGAATTAGCTGCATTTTAATTTTCCCAATGGTAAAGAAATTTTTCAAAAAAATATAAAACCCATAAAAATAGGCATGTGTGAAGATCGGTGTATGACCTTACAAAGTAAAAAAAAACAAAAATGAAAGAAAATGAAAAAACCAAGTTTTTGCTCAGATATGTAAAACATTTTAGAGTTTCCATAAGGCTTACATCTGTATTTAGTGTGATTGTCATTTTGAAAACCACTAAATTGAGAAATTGAAAATATAACTTAACTTACAAAGCAGGTGTGCTGTTTTGTCTCAAAGTTTTCATCAAAATTCAGACAATATCTTTTCTCTGCTACTTTTCAATTCTTGAGAAGGATGAAAGTTTACAAATATATTGGCCAAAAAATTCAAATCCTAACATAATTAGTAGATCAAATTAGTCAGTATTCACATTTGATCAGTATTCACTGATCAAATGTTGATCAGTGCTCCTTAATTTTTCTTCAGATAATCAAATGAATGGCCTTTACATTTCCCCTAAGTTAAAATCACTCTGTTTTAATGTTTGTACTTGCATGGGTATAAAATTTCTACTGTTGATATGTTTTATTCGTAATTGTTTCTAGGATCTGAAGATGATGATGAAGTTGTGGCAATGATTAAGGAATTGTTAGATACTAGAATACGGTATGTGCTCATCTTTCTACCTGAGATCAGATATATCAATACTACAGAGCCAATTTTCATTGTAGCAGTGTACTTTTGGTTTGTCTCTGAGGTTGTAGTAGAGTTAACAAAATAAGTATAAGTTAATGTAAACCAAAATAGGTAACCATGACAATTGAATTTAAAGCCTGTACATTCTCTATATTCACTCACAATTTATAACACTCTGTCTAAACATAATAATTTATCTTTCATGGTCACCATTTGGGTTTGATATTGTTATAATACCAAATTTCTTAGTAAGAAAAAAATGGCTTAACAGTGTTTGGGAGAATTGTGAAGAGAGGAGCACCTCTTTTCAGGCTGCTGCCCCAAAAGAATAAATTTAAATGAGTAGAGAACCATAGGGTTCCACTTTTGCTTGTAGCAGACCAATAGTCCTGCTGACAACTCCCAAAAAAGCTAGATAGAATACAAAAAAATTTTTTTGTGTGTTGTTGGACAGTATTAGATAGCTGCCAAAGCAAATAAGATCCTGTAGAGAAGGGAAGCACATTGAAACTTCCCTTGGGGCATTTGCTGATTCTTGATGTGAGGTTAGAATATGAGAAGCTGGGCAAAGGGCAGTCGCTAAGAATCAGAGAAACTATGTTGCTTTCAGCAAATTTGTAGAGATGGGAAGACAAAAATTAAAATTCTGGGTTTCCAATGAAGCTTTGACTTTAAAGGGCAAGATCCCAGAGAAAAGAAAAAAATAAGCCCTAATACTCAGAAGTTCTCCCCACATGGCACTTACTTGTTCTTAGCTATGGAGGGGAAGAGACTAAGAAGTCAAACAAAAAGGAGTTGAAAAGGTGAGCAGAGTTTTGGCAGTTTTATGGTGCTGGGGGTGGTGACAAAAATTGGAGTTTAGGATCTGTCAAGGAGTGTGGGGCCTCAAGGAACACCCAGGCTTTTAGTCGGACTCTCTAGAGGACTATCCCCTTGAAAGTGGACAAACCAGAGGTAGACCAAGCCTTACAAAACTGTAGTCCAGTATTGAGTGAACCTAATTCCACAGCAGGTTGAGCTACTGCCAAAAGATAGGGTGAATCCTTTCTGATGTAATATAATCCTGAGTCACTTCAGTTTTTCATGTACATTGTTCATCATTCATTGTCCAAAAATTACTAGGCATGGAATTTGGAAACTGGACCAAGAGAAAATAAAACAAATCCATAGATAACCTAGATGTGAGAGTTATCAGACATGATCTTTAAAATAACTGTGAATAAAATGTTTGAGAAAATAGAAAGTGAGATGAAGAATTTCATCAGAAAACTGGAATCTATAAAAAAAAAGTAATTCTGGAACTAAAATGTATAATAGCTAAACTTAAGAACTCATTAGGTTAGTTGAACATCACATTGGATACTGTTGGAGAGAAGATTAGTGTACTGGAATATAAGTCAATAGAAAATATCCAGCTGAAGCACAGAAAAGAGAATGGAAAATACAGCAAAAAAGTATGAGAGATGTAGAATATATGGCAAAAAGGGTCTCACAGTGTCCTATAGGGTTTTTAATATGTCTGGAATTAAAATGCATGACAAAGGGGACTTCCCTGGTGGTCCAGTGGGTAGGACTCCAAGCTCCCAATGCAGGGGGCCTGAGGTTCGATCCCTGGTCAGGGAACTAGATCCCACATGCATGCTGCAACTAAGGAGTCCGCATGCCACAACAAAGATCCTGTATGCCACAGCTAAGACCTGGCGCAGCCGAAATAAATTTTTTAAAAGAAGGGTTAACCTACTAAAAAAAAAAAAGCATGACAAAGATATAAAAGGTGGTGATAAGTATAAGAGTAAGTGTTCTTTGGGACTTCCCTGGCGGTCCAGTGGTTAAGACTTCGCCTTCCAATGCAGGGCGTGTGGGGTCGATCCCTGGTCAGTAAGCTAAGATCCCACATGCCTCAGGGCCAAAAAACCAAAACATAAAACAGAAGCAATGATGTAACAAATTCAATAAAGACTTTAAAAATGGTCTACATCAAAAAATCTTTTAAAAAAAAAATAAAAAAAAAGAGTAAGTATTCTTCATTCTTGGCATTATCTGGGAATTGATAAAAGTACTAATTTATATTAGAGTTTAAGAAATCAAATAAGCATCTTGTGTAAGAAACACTTAAGTCAACAGTAAAAGACTGTGTATAACCAAGCCAATAGAGGGGGAAAATGGAATAATAAAAAACAATACGGGGACTTCCCTGGTGGCACAGTGGTTAAGATTCCACACTTCCAAATCAGGAGGCCTGGGTTTGATCCCTGGTCAGGGAACTAGATCCCACATGCGTGCCGCAACTAAGAGTTCTCATGCCGCAACTAAAAGTTCACGTGCCACAACTAAGGAGCCAGCAAGCTGCAAATAAGGAGCTGGTGAGCCACATCTAAGGAGCCCGCCTGCCACAACTAAGGAACCTGCGAGCTGCAACTAAGGAGCCTACCTGCCACAACTAAGACCCAGCGCAACCAAATAAATAAATATAAAAAAGAATACTTGTTTAATCCAAAGTAATGCAAAATGATAAATAATAAGATGGTACTATAAACCCAAACATATTAGTAGTTATATTTTAATGTACGTGGGTTGATTAACAAAATAAGTTTGTCAGATTGGCTATTTAAAAAAACCTACATGCTGCTTGTAAGAGGTATACACCTTAAATATAAGGACACAGAAAGGTTGAAAGTAAAAAGATAGAGAAATATATAGCATGCAAAAAATGAATAAGAGAAAGCTGATGTAGTTATACAGGTACCAGACAAAATATACTTTATAGCTAAAGACATTACTAGCAATAAAGAGAAATCTTTCATAATAATAAAAGGGTAATTTCTATGAGGAATATATACCAATTTTAAACTTGTATGCATCTAATAACAGTTTCAAAATAAATGAAGGCTATTTGAGAGAACTAAAAGGAGAATTAGATAACCCACAATTATAATGGGAGGCCAACACATCTCTCTCAATAACAAATAGAGCAAACATATAAAATGACTCTCATAAAATATGAGTTATACACATGATTAACAAAGTTGACTAAATTGACACACATGGGACATTGCACCCAACAAGAACAAAATACTTATTTTATTCAAGTGTACATGGAAGATTTACTAAAATAGGCTGTATTCTGAATCTTAACGCTGAACAAATTTTAAGGATTGAAATCATTGAGAATATTGTTTTCTACAGTGAGATTAAGCTAGATGTCAATTTCCAAAAAGGTATCTACAGAATCTCTATGTATTTGAAAACTAAATGGTCTTCAAAAAGACCCATGGTCAACAAAGAAATCACAAAGGAAATTCAAAATAGAATATCTGCATGACCTTTGGGTAGGCAAATTTTTTTTGACAAGACAAGACAAACTAAGGGAAAGACATAAATTGGACTATAGTAAAATTGTGACTTCTTCATCAAAAGGCGTCATTTACAGTGAAGAAGCAAAGCACAGATTAGAAGATATTTATATATATGGCAGAATATATTTAAAATCTCTTACAAGTTGTTAAGAAAAAGACAAACAAATAGAGACTGGAGCAGTCTCTTCACAAAAACACTGGAGTAGTAATTCACAAAAGACAATAACCAAATGACCACTAAACATGAAAAAGTGCTCATCCTCATTAGTCATTATGAATATTCAAATTAAAACTACAATGAAATACCACTGCAGATCCACTGGAATGGTTAAAATTATTAAGATTGACAGCACCAATTGGTGGTAAGGATGTGTGGAGCAACAGAAATTCTCATGTACTGCTGGTGGGAATATAAGTTTATATAACTTTGGGAAACTATTTGGCAGTATCTACTAAATCTGAACATATGCATATTCTTGATGAGCAGTTCTACTCTCAGGTACATTCCCAGCTGTAATATATATGTATACCAAAGGACATTTGCAAGAATCTCCACAGCTGCACTATTTGTAAAAGCAAAAAACTGCTGTTAACCCAAATGTCCATCAACAATAGAATGGATAAATTCTGGCATATTCACTTAATGGAATACTGTGCAGCAGTGAGATTGAATGAACTATTACTATATGCCACAATGTAGATGACTCTCACAAAGAGCAAAAGAAGCCAGATTAAAAAAGAGTTAATACTTTGTGTTTTCTAAACGGAATTTATATTTATAAATTATAAAGTTAAAAAATAGGCAGAATTAATCAGGGGTGATAGCAGGGAGGATAATGGTTACCATTGGTTGGGAGGAGTGATTAGAAGGAAGAACAGGGTGACTTCTGGGGTTGTAGTGTCTGTTTCTTGGTCTAGAATAAATGTATGTTCACTTTGTGAAAATTCACTGAACTGATCATACATGATTTATGCATTTTTCTGTATTTATATTTCAATGCAAAGTTTAACTAGAAAAAAAAAAAGCCAGCACATGTCAGTCTCACTCTGTTCACTTAAAAGAAGTGAATGAGTATATCTTAGGTAATCAGTATAATTTTTAGGAAATTTGAAATCTTAAATGCTTGAGAAAGATTATTAATAAGCAAGATTAAAATGTAATAAGCAGATAAAGTATTTGTATGAATGAATTTTGGCATTTTATCTGAAAGTTTAAAAAAATTACAAATGAGACTACCTGCAGTTACTGTTCTTGATTATAAAAGCTCTAACTGTGCATTTATTAATATAAAATCTAAGCTCTGAGTTTTATTACATTTTTTTGACAAAAACTTCTATTATTTTAAATATATCACAAATATTCTATGGCTGCAGGCCAACTGTGCAGGAAGATGGAGGAGATGTAATCTATAAAGGCTTTGAAGATGGCATTGTACAGCTGAAACTCCAAGGTTCTTGTACCAGCTGCCCCAGTTCAATCATTACTCTGAAAAATGGAATTCAGAACATGCTGCAGTTTTATATTCCAGAAGTAGAAGGTGTAGAACAGGTATGCCAATATTGTATGACAGTTCAGATTTAATATTCAAATGAATTTTTTGGAAAGAAAAGAAATTCATGACCTGACATTTTCTTCCAGGGTTATATCGTTGTGTTACATTTTATCAGACTTGCAGGCTCCTTATTGAAGAATTAACTTTAGTATTATGAATTACCTACTATGTGCCCAGTGTTTTTACAAGTATTACCTCATTTATCTTCTAACGACACAGTGTATTAATATTAAGTAAGTCATTTCCATCTTGTACGTGGGAAACTGAGACTCAGAGGGCATACTGCTGCTCTAGAAAAGTACGAAAAGGGGATTCAAAACATGATGAAATTTTATAGATGAGGTTTAGAAGTCTTTAGTGGAAGAGCTCCACTACTTCGTATTTAAACACTTCTTGTTCTTAAATGTGCAGGCAGGAGGCTCATCAAGAAATCATACTTTGTTGTACAGTACAACAGACTATTGAGTAGAGTAATAGAGCTTTATCTATAGACTGATGTCAACATTTTTTCTGCCCCAAGATATCTAAGGAATATAGTACAGTACTTTCTCAGCAGTGATAGTGACGTTCACTGCAGTAATTCTCAAACAAGAGGCATGGCCTTATGGAGAGAGATTATCAAGTAAGGAAAGAGCGTGTGGAAATTAGAAATTTGAAAAAACTCTTCAGGTAATTCTGTGCCTTTAAGGAGAGGGCATCATCTCCTCTCAGCTCCTGTGAGACTCACTCATCTCTGGGTAGTATTTAAACCTGTCCTTTTGGTACAATACATGCCGTCTCCTCTCTGAAATTCTTATCAGTCCTTCACTTGGAATTAAGCTGTACTTCTGTGCAAAGCTTCTGTGTTTCTGTTTCAGTTTTCTGTTCAGGGTTAATTTCCTTGAGAGGTTTGTAATCATATCTAGGTCTCTGTGTTCTTCAACACTTAGCCTTGTGTATTGTAAATGTTGTTTACATAGTTTGTATTAAATACTTAGAAACAATCCAAATAATATTTTTGCCTAAAATAGAAGTTGATTGACAAAATTTTTTGGATTGGGTGCTGCTGAGATTAGGTATAAAAATATCAATTCCTTGGAAGTAAATATCCATTTTTTACTCAACCCAAAAGAAACTATGAGGGAATTGTTTTTCCATTGATTGTTTCAGATCAGAGCCAGATTCATCTGGATTTTTTAAAATTAATTTTTGTTCCATTATCCTCTATATGCCTTTTTTAAAATAAATTTATTTATTTTACTTATTTATTTTTGGCTGCATTGGGTCTTCGTTGCTGTGCACAGGCTTTCTCTAGTTGTGGTGAGCGGGGCTTCTCTTCGTTGTGGTGTGTGGGCTTCTCATTGCGGTGGCTTCTCTTGCTGCAGAGCATGGGCTCTGGAGTGCAGGCTCAGTAGTTGTGGTGCACGGGCTTAGTTGCTCCACGGCATGTGGGATCTTCCCAGACCAGGGCTCGAACCCATGTCCCCTGCATTGGCAGGCGGATTTTTAACCACTGCATCACCAGGGAAGCCCCTCTACATGCCTTTTTTTAAAATTACAGTAGTTAGCACTTTGGTCGATTGACAAAGGAAGGTTTTTATTCACTTGTCCAGGGTGGGGTGATGAATTGGCAGTTGGATTATAAACCTGAATTGGCATATAATTATAGTAGATATGGTGAAGAGAAAAAATAGTCTTAGGTTTATATAACTCTTTTTCTTTCCAAAGGAGTTGGTTTTTAGTATCTGAGTAATATATTAACTCATGAAAAGATACTAATCTGTTCTTTTTTTTCTTCAAGTATTCATTAGTATCTTTCTTAACTTACTTGAAATGAAAATCTTCACATTCTTCTAAGGTTTAAAATGAACGTTTATGTCAGTAAGACCAAAATAATTAGTTGCTAGTATGATATTTTGTTTCTTTACCTTTTTTAGTGATTCGTTTTTCTAATATATATTTTTACAGTAACAATTTGGTATAGCTCCCTAGAATACATTTAAGGAAATAAGGTCCTTTTGGAAAAAAAAGCAAGAATGTCAGTTATATATATTAGTCATACAGCTAGGAAATACCAGTTATCATTATAGTCTTCTCTGTCCAGCTGAGACTCTGCTATTGGAAGCCTCCTTTGGGACAAGGAAAAGAGACCAATGTTTTAATTAATTTGCTAATATTCAATTTGCTTTTATGTTTTTAGAATATCAGGTTATGATGCAAACCTTGTGCTTTGGGGGCCGTTGGTAGATTTATTCTTATTGAATTGACACGCATTGTTATAGATTAGAGTATTTCAGGTAAGCAAGTAATATTAAAATCAGGAAAATAGCAATTTCTAATCCTTAAATTCTCTTTGTTCTTTTGTTTTAGGTTATGGATGATGAATCAGATGAAAAAGAAGCAAACTCACCTTAAATTAATTTGAGTTTTCTTTGGGCCCAGCAGTTGGACTTGTTGATACATATACTAAGCTTTTATTATTAATCTGCTAAGGAACTTGAGGATTAATAAAATATACCCTTTCTTCAGAGAATGATATATAAATATTGCATGTTTGCTTTACCTCATATGAGTTATTTATAACATCCTGAATCATCTTCTGTACACGTGGATTTTATCCAGGGATATTTTTATTTTTGTTCTTCATTTCTCATGGTTCCTTCTTTGCATAATGTGTGAAGCAGTTTAAAATACATCCCCCCCAATCTAATTTATTTACTTTTTTAATACAGAAGTAAATAGGGAGAATCTTTTTAAGATATTCTAAAATGGCTTAGCTTTTTATGAGATGTTTGAAACTATGTTTACTGAATTTTTACCTTGTTAAAAAAAAAACACTAAACAATTTTTAGTTTTAAAATGGTATCTGCCTAGTAGCCCCCAATGTAGTATCACATAACTTCCCACTGAAAGACCAAAAAAAAAAAAAGAAAAATCATAATGCTGAAAACTGATGAAGAACCAAGTTCTAGAATGTAGACAAAATTTCCATTGATTACAAGACAGAGCAGGCTGAATTGAGAAAAACTGCCTTAGTATGCTCAGGCTTTACCTTATGATACAAAATCTGTCTGAAAAAAAAGATGTGAAACTGTTTGGTCCTTATACTGGCTTCTCCTGACTCAGAGATCTATAATCTGTACCATGCCAAAAATTTGGACAGTTATCTTTCTACCATATGTGTACAGCTTTTTCAGATAGCCCAAGTAGCAAATTATCCTTCTCTCTTGTTTTTCTATAGGAATTCAGAGTCAACAGTTCACAGACAATATCAGGAAAGGAAAGATAGGTACATTGCATCTTTGGAATTCTGTTCCCCAAAAGTACTGAGATTAAAATAGGGATGGAAACAGAAAGAACTCCAGCAGTTGTGAATGCTGGGAAGAGAAGTTTTAATTTTTCTTCTTTTGGTTCACAGAACCAGGCATTGCGGTTGGAGAATTTGTTTCCTGAGCCGTTATAGATGAATTCAGGTTAGACTATGGGAATTACTGCGTAAGGTAGGCACATTAACTTGCTGAAGCTACAGGAAATTGAGATTGTGGAGGAGATGCAGTTAATGACAAGTCTTGGGTCTGGCCACGAAATAAGTGGCTGAGGTGAGTGGGGGATTTGGTTACTGGAAGAGGAAGTCACAGAACAGAGAGGCCGAGTTATTGGAAAGATTTTCTACAAAAGGGAGCAGCCATGAAGAACAAGGAGAAAAGGTGGAGAAGAACATTCTAGGCATACAGAACGGTGTAATCAGAATCTGGAAGCTGTGGAATGTATTTGGGAACTGCAAGAAGCTGAGTAGGACTCGAGTGTAAGGCGGAAGGGCTTAGCTGGAAATGGTGCAGAGGTAGGCATTGGGTAGTGAGGAGAATGCTGCAGAAACTCTTGGTTGCCTACTTAGCTTACACCCCTGCTTCTTGCTGAGAGAGGCCCTCTCAATTATCATTTGCTTGCAGTGTGCCCACGGAAGGTAGGTCTCACTCAGTCCCAGGGGATATATTATAACTAGTTTAACTCAGACATTTTAACTCCTTTTTTCTTTTCCAGTCATTAGTCTAGGTATGGACATATGACCCAACTCTGCCTGTGAGCTGTAACAGAAAGTCTGTTGGTGAACCCTGGAAAGGTTTTCTTCCTTGATTGAGAGAGAAGAAAGTTTATGTAAAGAAGGCTCTTTTCCTATCCATTCCTTTCCTTCCTGCTTGGTATACCATAATATGAAGACTTGATGTCCAAGGCTCTGACAGTCAGCTTGTGATCATGAAAACCAGTTCACTAAGAGTAGCAAAGAGGAAGGAAAACAAAAAAAGGGGCCTGGATCTTTGAGGACACTATTGACCTTTGAGCCAGCCTGGGAACCACCAGTGTTCAGAGTATCATGTGAGATAAAAGTTGTTCTTGTTACATCAGGTATTCTGTCATTTGAAGCTGATTGCCTTCTAACAAAGAGCCTGGTAAATCATGGAGAACTTGGTAAATAATTTTACTGCTTTTTTATTTGTGGCAGACAGTGCCAAATGTCAAATGTCAATCTTAAAATGATAACAAATTCACATTTTTTTTGCGGTATGCGGGCCTCTCACTGTTGTGGCCTCTCCCGTTGTGGAGCACAGGCTCCGGACACGCAGGCTCAGCGGCCATGGCTCACGGGCCCAGCTGCTCCGCGGCATGTGGGATCTTCCCGGACCGGGGCACGAACCCATGTACCCTGCATCGGCAGGCGGACTTTCAACCACTGCACCACCAGGGAAGCCCACAAATTCACATTTTTTAATTAATTGAGCCATTTTTTCAATCAAAGATTAATTTAGGTGTAGTTTAATCACGTAATAGTTTTACATTTTGAATGTTTAAGTTATATTTAATTTCCTCCCACAAAGCCCCAAAGAAAGAGTAATCATTCGCTGTTAGTTGTGTTTCACTAAAATAAAAAATAAAAATTAACCCCCAAAATGTGCAAAATGTTTTAACACGAAGTATCTTGAAAACACTTGTTGGAACTTCCCTGGTGGGCCAGTAGTTAAGACTCCACGCTCCCAACACAGGGGGCCCGGGTTCGACCCCTGGTCAGGGAAATAAGATTCCACATAACACAACTAAGCCCGCGTGCCACAACTAGAGAAGCCCACGTGCCGCAACGAAGACCCAGCACAGGCAAAATAAATAAAAAAACAAAAACTGGTTGTCTTAAACAATAGAAATTAAAAAAAAAAACAAAAAAACACTATGGGACATTTCAATATGTATTTGAAACTGAGATTATTGGCCAAAGCACCTGGAGGGTTTTTTACTAAACAAAATTAGGGTGAAGCCTGTCAAGGAGTGGGTAATTTCCCCCTCTACCCCTTTTGAGTTCTTGTGACTGGACTAACAATAAAATTGACACAAAATAGATTAACAGGAGAAAAAGAAACAAATTTTAATTCTTGCACACAGAGGTCTCATAGTAATGGAACCTAAGAAGTGGCCAAAGCATTAGCTTTTATATTTTTAGACAAAATTAATTTGAGAGGAATTGACAGAACAAAGAAATTTAGGTTTGGGTGCTAATTAGTAAGGAATTTAAACAGTTTGGACTTGGGTAGTGAGTTAGGAAGGAAATAACGAGGTTTGTTTAGGTAGTCTTTTGGCCTGAATTCCCTATCTCTGGTGATAAGGATGTCTTCCTGTCTCCCAGTACAGGGAGGGCACCTGTCACATGGAAGATTTATTTCCTGCTTTCAGGGAGACAGGAGGGTCAGAGTCCCTCTTGTATCAGCCATTTCTTAAGTAACTTTAATTCAAAATAATATGACATTGAGGCATATTTTGGGGTGCCTGCCATGAGCCCCACCAAGCCCTAATACAGAATGATAAGGAGCAAAATATATAAAAATAGACTTTCATTGAGCATTCACTATGACCCTGTTCTCAGCACCTTATATTTATGAAGTCATTTAATCCTATGAGATGGGTAACTATTATTGTCCCCATGAGGCACACAGAGGAGAAGTACATATTCCATTGCCATAGAAATTAAGTGGAAAAGCCAGGAACATGGACCCTGACATTCTGGGTGCAGAGCCTATGCACATTGCCATTAGGGAATTGAACCCTCATACCTTTCCTGAGTATTCCTACCTCAGGAGAGGGAAAAGCATTCCTTGTCTTCATAGGTGCTGCTTCCTAGTGGATCATCTTTTACTTGCTCCAGACCATCATGGGCCAAATGTGTACATTTGTACACATCTGTGTGCATATGTGTACATTTTTTTCATGCAGGAATATGAAGCTGGCTGCTCTCCAGTCCAGTGGGAATTTACATCATCCCTTTGGGAAACCCTAGCCTTATACTCTGCTTCTCCACATTAGAGTTATCAATAATAATTCCACAGGGTGCTTGCAGTCTGCAGAATCGACTTTTGAAAGAAACTCTAGAAAACAGTATTCTTCTGTCTCCTTACATTTGGAGTCATCTTTCAACTCTAGGCAGCTCCCTGAATGGTCCACCTCTATTTTGGCTCTGATCACATCCTACAGGATAGAAATAGTAGCTAGGACCAGTTAATCTCATGGTTTCCAATTTGTTGACAATTTCTTGGCAGTAGAATGAGTTTCTTTCTAGCAGAGGTAGAAAACTCTGCCCCAGGTTCTGCCTACTGGGGAAATTTGGAGCCACCCTGGAGGCGAGTATTGGGGAATGTATTCTAGTTGGAGTCAGCACCCTTTGTTCTCAAGCCTGAGGAGTGAACATCTTTTGTTAGTGTTTTCTTGGTGTCCCTTCATTCTTTTAGCCCTTCCTTTGAAGAACTTCTACCTATTCCTGACTCTTTGTGGCTCTGGTGGAACTGTCCAATCACCGTGTCCTACCTTTGCCACCAGAGTGGGGCATACGACTCACTAGACCCATCAGAATCCTTGCCTAAATATAAAAAGTGAGGATGGAGGAATAGCCTCTCTCCCCTTGGACTGCAAGCTGTAAAGATGTGATTCCAGAGCTGTTTTAGGGTCTTTTCCCTGTCCATGAGGTCAGAGAGAGAATCAAAGAGAGTTCTGACAACATTTTTTGTGTGCCTGGATATAGATGTATCTGAAGCTGTTTGTATCTCTGTCCTTTCCAATTACATTAGCCAATAAATCCCCCTCTTCAGCTAGTTTGAGTAACTTTCTATTATTTGTCATTGAAAGCTCTATCCTCTAGAAATTTAAAATGAATACATATATTCATGTTGAGGAAGTCAATAAGATCACCCTTCGATGGATGTGTTAGTCAGGCTTTCTAGAGAAACAGAACTAGTAGGGGGGAGAGAGGGAGAGAGAAATTCATTTTAAGGAATTGGCTCATGCAATCATGGAGGCTACGAAGTCCAAAATCTGCAGGATGGGCAGTCAGGGTGGAGACAGGGAAGAGCTGACGCTGCAGTCCAAGTCCAGTTTGGCTGGGGAATTCCTTCTAGCTCTGGGGAGGTCAGTCTTTTGTTCTATTCAGACTTTTAGTTGACTAGATGAGGCCCATCCACGTAATGGAGCTCATTGTGCTTTACTGAGTCCACTGATTTAAATGTTAACCTCATCTGAAAGCATCCTCACAGAAGCATCCAGAATATATTTGACCAAATATCTGGGCACTCCAGTGCAGCCAAATTGATCCATAAAATCAGCCATCACAGTGGGTAAAGTTTGCCTTCAGCACCAACTTATTTCTGATTCCTGCTTCCATAATTTGGCCTCCTCTCTCTGGCGTTACCATACTTAGTTCCACATGCCCTTATATTGTCCCTTTCTTGCCCAGTGTCATCAACCAAGGTAATCTGTCCAGGTCTGCCTTCCTTCTAATTTCAGAATTATCTTTATTTTATCCCCATCAAAGCTTCCATTTCCTCAGTGACTTTTTCACACCTGGTATCCAAATGAAAATAATCTTATAGTTACACTCTAATGTGTAATAATGACTTAATGTAGATCTCCTTGGGGAGGGAGAGGTGTTCTGCCTTAAATATATATGTACAGGTGGAGTTTAGGCAATGTGATAGGGAAGGAGTGGAGGTAATTTTGCACAAGGGAACTTTCTGGTTCCCTTATAATCCTATTTTGTGATGATTCCCTTCTTAATGCTTCCTTTTAAAAAGCAAATACACAGATGCAAAGTTTAAGATAGGATTCTTCTTTAGGGAACTGCCAATAGGTTAAAGTATAGCTAGACCGTTAAATGCTTGAATACAGTGATGGGAGATGATGCTGATAAAACCGACAGGAGTGAGATCTGAATTACCAGGGGTGTGTGCATAGGAGTCTGGACTTAATCCTTCAGCTGAAGGATACCCACTGAATTGGAAGCAGGGAGAAACAGGATCTGATCTGTGTTTTTGAAAAATCACTCTGGTGTGAAAGTGTCTAGGATGAACTGGGGTAGTGGTGGAATCAAAGGGGTTTTACTTAAGGGGTCTTTCTGAGGCCCTGACTGGTGCCTTCTCCTGTTCATTGCTTCCTTCTCAAAGGCCTTCGTGGCTCAACCTACTTCTTTTTCCTTTGACATCTGCTCTGTCCACTGAAGTGCACTTCTCCATATAACTCCATAGATGTGGGATATATATGCCCCTGCTTCCCATATTCTTGTAATGCACAGGGCTTTTAAAATGTATGTATAATTAAAATGAGATGTATGTATGTATGTATAATTAAAATGAGATGTATGTATGTATGTATATTAAAATGAGATATGTATGTATATTATGAGAGATATATGAGATAAAATGTATGTATATTAAAATGAGATAATTGACATATAACATTATATTAGTTTCAGATATACAGCATGATTGATGTATATATTGCAAAATGATCACCACACTAAGTCTAGTTAACATCCATCACCACACATAGTGAGGAGAACTTTTAAGATCTACTCTCTTAGCAACTTTCAAATATACAATACAGTATCATTAATTATAGTCACCATCCTGTACATTACGTCCCCAGGACTTATTTATTTTATAACTGGAAGTTTGTACCGAGGCCTTTTTAATAATTTTATTGCTATCAATACTTATTATTGTAATCCAGATAAGTGATAACAAAAATCACAAATATGGGGGCATTTAAAAACCTTATAAAGCTATTTCAATTATGGTTCTTCATTTCTTTAGCAATGGCAATGGAATCCCTGATGGCCTTCAGGCTGCATGGCAAGGAGAAGGCTGAGAACGATCATATTCAACAGGACTAATCCCATGAACAGGGAAATGGACTTACATAAAAAGACAATGAATTACACCCCGTTACCATCATTATTATTATTATTAGTTCAGAACTTTTGTTCAGGAGAGAAAATCTTTTCCATTTCCTTGGATGTTTGAATCAGACCCAGACGTCTCCTTTCCTTCATAGGACATTTATTTTCTTCTCCTCCAGCCCGTATCCCCAAAGGTCCAGCTAAAGCAAAGCTATGTATAGATGGAGGTCAGACAAAGTTCTTCCGTATCAGTGTCTTGATTGGCACATGTTTACAAAGGCTCTTTGTTGCAGTGGGTTGGTGAGGTTGTTCAAGCTTGGGCTGGGAAAATATTGACCTTCAAAGTTTCTTCCTTGAAACTGGTGCATAAGCACCTTCCGAAATAGCTGTAGAATGGAGGTGGACAAGACAAATTGATGGTCATGATGGAGTAGAAGGCAGAAGAGGAAAGTAAGGGTTCATAGATTATTATAGTTTGAGCATGAGCACTTTGGTGATACCACCAACATTTTCTTTGTTCCATCAACAAGTCTTCTGGTGATGCACAAAAGTATTGTTCAAACTTTGGAATCATACCTTCACTTCTTGGCAATATCACTAAGGTTCTACCAGAACCTCTTAGATGAGGGTTCTGAGGCTAACACATACACACACAGAGACTTTTTTTTGCCTCTTGAATTAAAAAATGTGTTGTCTAGTAACAAACAATTCACTGGTTTTTAACTTTGCTCTGGGTAATTTAGGAACCTGTTTAAGGGCCTGAAATATTAAAGGGCTTGCAGGTGAGTACTTTCATTAGTTAAATGTGACATTTTCCTTTCTTTCTTTCAGGACACTTATAAAAGGGCATCTTTTTCTTTCTCTCTTGTTTTTTTGAAAACAAACAACTTTTTATTGACGTATAGTTGGTTTACAATGTTGTGTTAGTTTCAGGTGTACAGCAAAGTGATTCAGTTTTATATGTATATTCAGTTTTATATATATATATATATATATATATTCTTTTTTTTTTTTTTTTGCGGTACGTGGGACTCTCACTGTTGTGGCCTCTCCCGTTACAGAGCACAGGCTCCGGACGCGCAGGCTCAGCGGCCATGGCTCACGGGCCCAGCCGCTCCGCGGCATGTTGGATCTTCCCGGACCGGGGCACGAACCCGTGTCCCTTGCATTGGCAGGTGGACTTTCAACCTCTGCGCCACCAGGGAAGCCCTATATATATTCTTTTTCAGATTCTTTTCTATTATAGGTTATTACAAGTTATTGAATATAGTTCCCTGTGCCATACAGTAGGTCCTTGTTGGTTATCTATTTTATATATAGTAGTGTGTATATGTTAATTCTCAAATCCTAATTTATCCCTCCCCCCATTTCCCCTTTGGTAACCATAGGCTGTTTTCTTTGTCTGTGAGTCTATTTCTGTTTTGTAAATAAGCTCATTTGTATCATTTTTTTAGATTCCACATATAAGTGATATTTGTCTTTGTCTGACTTCACTTAGTTTGATAATCTATAGGACCATCCATGTTGCTGCAAGTAGCGTTTTCATCTTTTCCGAACACATGCTAAAAGGGCATCTTTTTCCCTCTAAGAAAAGCTGGAAAGCCCTTTGCTCATTTGATCAGATAACCAGCCATAGAAAGTCAATTCTGCTAAGAACATATGACTTTTTTCACTCCTTCAAAAACATTTTTGATCCCTTACTTTGTGCTAGAGTTTATACCAGGTGTTGGGTATGCAAAGACTTGTTCTACTCTCAAGAAACTTAGCTTTGTAGGGAAACACATTAAAAAATCATAAAATATTGAAGCATATTGCTTTAAAGGAGGCAGCTCAAAGAATGAGAGGTTAATGACTGTCCTCCAGCCTCTCTGGGGGAAGACAAAAAGGGTTTTCCCCAAGAAGTAGCATTTAAGCAGAGATGGGGTGGGGATTCCCCAAAGAGTAACCAATATGTGCAAAAGATTTGAGAACGTTGGACCCGTTGGGAAACTACCTGTTCAGGGTTGTTAGAGTGTAAACGGCTGAAAGGTGAAGTAGGAAGAGAGCAGTAGTGTGAGGTAAGACCAGACATCTGGGATCAGAAGACCATGCAATGTTCTGTACGTCAGGCAAGTTTTGATTTGATTCTAGTCTTGGGCCATTAATAGCGTTATAATAACCATCTACATTTGACTAAAAATAGCGTTTAAATCTTAAAGCAAATGCTCAGGTAATAAATTTTCAGAAACATCATCCCTCTCTGATTAAGTCTCTCTTGGCAGGACTTGTGCATTAATTCATAGGATTAATAGTTCATGAGTCCAATGGAAGGCTGTCAAATCCAGGCAATTCCTTACTGCCTGAGACGTGGGCCATCAGAAGTATGGGCCAGCAGCGTTTCTTAAGCCCAGGCGCCTAGTGTTGGATAGTTGAGCCTTACATTCGACCCACTCCCCCTCTGCAAAAAACTGGGGGTTATGGAGGCAGTGGATGGGGGTGGGAATGGGGAGCGGAAAGCTTTCGAGGCCAAGAATCTGACTTAGAGCTAAAGTCGGGAACTAAATCGCTGTCACCAGAAAGACTGGCCAGACCTGATTGGTACCTCTCTTCCCTCATCTCACTCAATTCTTTCCAATTTTTTTACAAGCTTATGTCCTCTTTCCACCCTGACTTTGTTTGTCCCCTAGGATCAGGTATCCTTCTTTCTTCCTCCTCTCTCCCCGCTTGGTGGGGCGCCGGAGCTTGGGGCCTTGGACTGCTTTAGGCGCGTGCCCCAACGCTATTTGCTTTGGTAACAATACCATCCTCTTTGCTAATCTCTCCATCGTTCCCTGCCAGCCTCCCAGTTCTTTCCCTCCCGCAGGGCAGTGCCTCCCGCTGCGCGCCCGGTGGTCGGGCGGCTCCAGCAACCTCAAGCGGATGCGGACGCGAGCCGGTGCCACGTCTCAGCCGCCAGCAGGCCAGCGCCTGCGTGGGCTCTGGGGCGGTGAGGGGCGGGGCTGTGCGGGGAGGCGGGACCTACGCTTGAGCGGCGCGGACGCGGCCCAATGGGACCTGCGGGCGGTGGCGGCGGCGGCGCGGTGAGCGCCGGGGGGCGGGGCCCAGCGGCAGTTGCTGGCAAGCCCGGGAGGACGGGACGGGTTTCGTTGCCTCGGCCGTGGCATCCGTGAGGGAGTCGGGTCGGCGCCCCCCTGGCCCCCAAGCCCGCTGACCGCCCAAAAGGCTTGTGTGCTCTCCCGAACTCGCCAGCCGCTCCGCTTGCCGCTTGCCCTGCAGGCCGTGCCTCCTGCATCATGTGCGGTAAGGGGGCCGCGGGCGGGGGGCGTGTTGCGGGGCGGTGCTGGGGTGCGGTGCGGGCGTCGCTGAGGCCGGTGGAACCGGCGGGAGCGGGAGTGTGGAGGGTGCGAAGTCAGGGTGTTGGGCGGGGGTGTCCCGCGGTGCCTGCGGGTGCTGGGGGCGGGGGCCGGCCTCTGGGAGCTGGAGCGGGGACCTAGGACGGCACCTGAGAGGAGGGCGGGCCCTAGAAGGGATCTGGGGGGGCCGAAGGAGGCTTTGCGCCAAGAAGGGAACCAGGAGCGAAGAGCACTGTCTGAGTTGGAAAAGGAGCGAGGGCTGAGGGAACTGAGGGGTGGAGGGGAGTGACTTCAAAAGAGTCCAGCAGGTGAGGGAGGCAACCTGTGGAACATCAGGTGAGGTCTCTTGAATTTATCTCGCATTCTTCCAGGATTTACCTTTTAAAAAATATTTAATTTTAGTTGCTTTCTTTCGGACACGCCCAGCAGAAAATAGAACTATAGCTAGAGCTACGACAATGACATTTCTTATGATCTTATTTCCTGCCTCCCCCCATCTCAACAGAAGCCATTGCTAATCAAAGCCTTGGTGAATGGGCCTGGAAGTGACCGTGGAGAGAGATCGTACATCATTTATTACTTGCATGTGCACCCATTTGAAACACTTACGTATGAGAAATATTGGTCTACATTTAATGAATGTTTTACCTAGAACAGTTAAAACATAAAGTTAGGCCCTTTTAGTCCATGTTTTGAGACTTAGTCGTTTTAATAATTAGATAAAAGTGTGAGTTAAAGTTATAATTGTCAGAATTGTATCTGAAATGACTGATATGCTCTAAAATTCGTATTAACTTGGCTATTGTCAGTAAAAAGAATTGAATTCTTACCTTCCTTATTGAAATTTACAACTGACCTTACCCCTGGAAGAAAGAACACTTTTAAAAAAATTATTTATTTAATTTATTTATTTTTGGCTGTGTTGGGTCTTTGTTGCTGAGCGTGGGCTTTCTCTAGTTGAGGCGACTGGGGGCTACTCTTCGTTGTGGTGCGCGGGCTTCTCATTGCTGTGAGACTTCTCTTGTTGACGAGCACAGGCTCTAGGCACGCGGGCTTCAGTAATTGCAGCACTCGGGCTTCAGTAGTTGCAGCACGCGGGCTCAGTAGTTGTGGCTCGCGGGCTCTAGAGCGCAGGCTCAGTAGTTGTGGCAGACGGGCTTAGCTGCTCCGAGGCATGTGGGATCTTCCCGGACCAGGGCTTGAACCGCTGTCCCCTGCATTAGCAGGTGGATTCTTAACCACTGCGCCACCAGGGAAGTCCTAAGAACACTTTTTTTTAAGGGAAGTATGATTGTAATAGAATTGAAGCTACCTGGGAAACATTCTTTGTAGCCTTTTGCAAGAGGAACTGAGCAGGAGTAGCTTGTACTCATTAGTGTCTATTTTTCCTGCATTTAACTTTATGTTAATTTCAGCTTCTGAAATGAAGAGCAAGTTTAAATTTAGAGTAGATTGAAAACAAAGCACACAGAAACAATTATAAATAGCCTGCTGAAATTATTAGTGGTAGAGCTGACTTTAGAATCAGTTACACTTTTGCAGTGTCTAGGTAGTAGAGTGGTTTTGCAAAAGACATAATTTAGTTTGGAGCTGTGAGGTAATGAATTTGCAATCCCCAGTGTGCTTGTTTGGTAATTAACTGAGTGATGAGGTGTGCACCTAGTCAAGTACCTGGCTTTCTGGTTGCAGATCATTTCTTTATCTTGTTCCAGGAAAAACAGAAGTCAAAGTACAGTACTATAAAAGAAAAAATCAGATCAGGTTTAGAAAAGGTTCAGATAAGGGTGAGGCTTTCAGGGTGGTGATTAGTTGTTAGGCGTTTTCACAGAGTCAGCATCCCCATTCCACCATGTTATGCTGCTGAGGAAACAGGTGATAAACAAGAAATGAAGAACTAGTTATGGGAACATATGTATACGTGTAACTGATTCACGTTGTTATAAAGCAGAAACTAACACACCATTGTAAAGCAATTATACGCCAATAAAGACGTTAAAAAAAAAAAAAAGAACTAGTATTTGAGGCATTTCTAAGGTCCTGCTTTTAACCTGGACCAGTTTTACATGATTCCAGGAATAGTGTTCAGAATTTCTCTCCTCTTCAATGTAAATTCTGAAAGTTAACTGTTAAGAAGACAAAGATTTGTCCTTATTTTCCTCCCACATCTTAATTATTGACATAAAATTTCTAGGCAGACAAATTGAGTAGGAATGAGATTAGATGGGAAAATTTAGAGATTTACTTTCTGATTACCTGCTGCTGGTTCAAGTTTTTCTAAAAGATTTCGTTTCAACATTGCAGAGTGTTGAAGCAGAAGAATGAGGACTAACAATTCTTTTTGATAGCTTTTTCCAATCAGAAATACTGTTAAAACTGTTATTATATTTATCAGGTTGTATCGGGATGTTAATATCTTACTGAGGGGAAAAAAAAAGATTTTATGGTCAAATAAATTTGAGAAGCCACAGACTTAACAGTGTTGAGCTGGCTTTTTTTTAAATTGCAGGACTTTTTGGAACTTTTAATATGCTAGTAAGCATTATGAATCTTCCAGAGAAAAATAGTGTATCTATTTTTTAAATTTATTTTGTCTTCCTCTTATTCTTGGTTCTTTGGAATACTTTGTCCTTTTTAATCTGTTTTACCTTTGGCTTCAGTGAGAGAATGTCAATTCACTTAAGTTACGCACAGCTCTTAACAGATTTTGCTGTTTTTTTATAAATGTAGGATTATACCCTTCTGGTCCAATGGTGTATATAAATGATATTTTTGTAAATGAGATAATATTTAAAAACAGTAAGAGAGCTGCAATTAAAAAATATCCTGATATGAATCCTTAAAATTTTTTTTGTAATTATACTGTGTAATAGCTTTGGGGCTAGTTGAGGGATGCTAAGACTGGCTTCTAGGATAAATCATAAAACTACTAGTGTTAACGTATTCTTAGAAATCATACTGGGTATAAAGTAGTTGTGAAAGAAAAGAATTATTGCTTAATGAGCATTTCCTCAGTTGTGTTCCCTGGAAAGGGGAAAGTTAATAGGTCCTGGTAATGAGCAGTAGAAGGTGGGAAAGAGTTTTTGTTTTTGTTTTCAATCTTTATTGGAGTATAATTGCTTCACAATACTGTGTTAGTTTCTGTTGTACACCAAAGTGAATCAGCCATATGCATACATATGTCCTCATATCCACTTCCTCTTGAGCCTCCCTCCCATCCTCCCTATCCAACCCCTCTAGGTCATCGCAAAGCACCGAGCTGATCTCCCTGTGCTATGCTGCTGCTTCCCACTAGCTAATTATTTTACATTCCGTAGTGTATATCTGTCGATGCTACTCTCACTTCGCCCCAGCTTCCCCCTCCCACCCCGTGTCCTCAAGTCCATTCTCTATGTATACATCTTTATTCCTGCCCTGCAACTAGGTTCATCAGTACCATTTTTTTCCCTTAGATTCCATATATATGTGTTAGCATACGGTATTTGTCTTTCTCTTTCTGACTTACCTCACTCTGTATGACAGACTCTAGGTCCATCAACCTCACTACAAATAACTCAATTTCATTTTTTTATGGCTGAGTAATATTCCATTGTATATATGTGCCACATCTTTATCTATTCATCTGTTGATGGACACTTAGATTGCTTCCATGTCCTGGCTATTGTAAATAGAGCTGCAGTGAACATTTTGGTACATGACTCTTTTTGAATTATGGTTTTCTCAGGGTATATGCCCAGTAGTGGGATTGCTGGGTCATATGGTAGTTCTATTTTTAGTTTTTTAAGGAACCTCCGTACTGTTTTCCATAGTGGCTGTACCAATTCACATTCCCACCAACAGTGCTGGAGGGTTCCCTTTTCTCCACACACTCTCCAGCATTTATTGTTTCTAGATTTTTTGATGATGGCCATTCTGACCAGTGTGAGATGATATCTCATTGTAGTTTTGATTTGCATTTCTCTATTGATTAGTGATGTTGAGCATTCTTTCATGTGTTTGTTGGCAGTCTGTATATCTTCTTTGGAGAAATGTCTATTTAGGTCTTCTGCCCATTTTTGGATTGGGTTGTTTTTTTTTTGTTATTGAGCTGCATGAGCTGCTTGTAAATTTTGGAGATTAATCCTTTGTCAGTTGCTTCATTTGCAAATATTTTCTCCCATTTTGAGGGTTGTCTTTTGGTCTTGTTTATGGTTTCGTTTGCTGTGCAAAAGCTTTTAAGTTTCATTAGGTCCCATTTGTTTATTTTTGCTTTTATTTCCATTTCTCTAGGAGGTGGGTCAAAAAGGATCTTGCTGTGATTTATGTTGTAGAGTGTTCTGCCTATGTTTTCCTCTAAGAGTTTGATAGTTTCTGGCCTTACATTTAGGTCTTTAATCCATTTTGAGCTTATTTTTGTGTATGGTGTTAGGGAGTGTTCTAATCTCATACTTTCACATATACCTGTCCGATTTTCCCAGCACCACTTATTGAAGAGGCTGTCCTTTCTCCACTGTACATTCCTGCCTCCTTTATCAAAGATAAGGTGACCATATGTGCGTGGGTTTATCTCTGGGATTTCTATCCTGTTGCATTGATCTATGTTTCTGTTTTTGTGCCAGTACCATACTGTCTTGATTACTGTAGCTTTGTAGTATAGTCTGAAGTCAGGGAGCCTGATTCCTCCAGCTCCATTTTTCGTTCTCAAGATTGCTTTGGCTATTCGGGGTCTTTTGTGTTTCCATACAAATTGTGAAATTTTTGGTTCTAGGTCTGTGAAAAATGCCAGTGGTAGTTTGATAGGGATTGCATTGAATCTGTAGATTGCTTTGGGTAGTAGAGTCATTTTCACAATGTTGATTCTTCCAATCCAAGAACATGGTCTGTCTCTCCATCTATTTGTATCATCTTTAGTTTCTTTCATCAGTGTCTTATAATTTTCTGCATACAGGTCTTTTGTCTCCTTAGGTAGGTTTATTCCTAGATATTTTATTCTTTTTGTTGCAGTGGAAAATGGGAGTGTTTTCTTAATTTCACTTTCAGATTTTTCATCATTAGTGTATAGGAATGCCAGAGATTTCTGTGCATTAATTTTGTATCCTGCTACTTTATCAAATTCATTGATTAGTTCTAGTAGTTTTCTGGTAGCATCTTTAAGATTCTCTATGTATAGTATCATGTCATCTGCAAACAGTGACAGCTTTACTTCTTCTTTTCCGATTTGGATTCCTTTTATTTCCTTTTCTTCTGTGATTGCTGTGACTAAAACTTCTAAAACTATGTTGAATAAGAGTGGTGAGAGTGGGCAACCTTGTCTTGTTCCTGATCTTAGTGGAAATGCTTTCAGTTTTAGACCATTGAGGACGATGTTGGCTGTGGGTTTGTCATATATGGCCTTTATTATGTTGAGGAAAGTTCCCTCTATGCCTACTTTCTGCAGGGTTTTTAATCATAAATGGGTGTTGAATTTTGTCGAAAGCTTTCTCTGCATCTCTTGATATGATCATATGGTTTTTCCCCTTCAATTTGTTAATATGGTGTATCACGTTGACTGGTTTGCATATATTGAAGAATCCTTACATTCCTGGAATAAACCCCACTTGATCATGGTGTATGATCCTTTTAATGTGCTGTTGGATTCTGTTTGCTAGTATTTTGTTGAGGATTTTTGCATCTATGTTCATCAGTGATTTTGGCCTGTAGTTTTCTTTCTTTGTGACATCCTTATCTGGTGTTGGTATCAGGGTGATGGTGGCCTCGTAGAATGAGTTTGGGAGTGTTCCTCCCTCTGCTATATTTTGGAAGAGTTTGAGAAGGATAGGTGTTAGCTCTTCTCTAAATGTTTGATAAAATTCGTCTGTGAAGCCATCTGGTCCTGGGCTTTTGTTTGTTGGAAGATTTTTAATCACAGTTTCAATTTCAGTGCTTGTGATTGGTCTGTTCATATTTTCTATTTCTTCCTGGCTCAGTCTTGGCAGGTTGTGCATTTCTAAGAATTTGTCCATTTCTTCCAGGTTGTCCATTTTATTGGCATAGAGCTGCTTGTAGTAATCTCTCATGATCTTTTGTATTTCTTCCGTGTCAGTTGTTCCTACTCCTTTTTCATTTCTAATTCTATTGATTTGAGTCTTCTCCCTTTTTTTCTTGATGAGTCTGGCTAATGGTTTATCAATTTTGTTTATCTTCTCAAAGAACCAGCTTTTAGTTTTATTGATCTTTGCTATCATTTCCTTCATTTCTTTTTCATTTATTTTTGATCTGATCTTTATGATTTCTTTCCTTCTGCTAACTTTGGGGTTTTTTTGTTCTTCTTTCTCTAAATGCTTTAGGTGCAAGGTTAGGTTGTTTATTCGGGATGTTGATCTGATCTTTATGATTTCTTTCCTTCTGCTAACTTTGGGGGTTTTTTGTTCTTCTTTCTCTAAATGCTTTAGGTGCAAGGTTAGGTTGTTTATTCGGGATGTTTCCTGTTTCCTAAGGTAGGATTGTATTGCTATAAACTTCCCGCTTAGAACTGCTTTTGCTGCATCCGATAGGTTTTCGGTCGTCGTATCTCCATTGTCATTTGTTTCTAGGTATTTTTTGATTTCCTCTTTGATTTCTTAAGTTATCTCTTGGTTATTAAGTAGTGGATTGTTTAGCCTCCATGTGTTTGTATTTTTTACAGATCTTTTCCTGTAATTGATATCTAGTCTCATAGCGTTGTGGTGGGGGAAGATACTTGATACAATTTCAATTTTCTTAAATTTACCAAGGCTTGACTTGTGACCCAAGATATGATCTATCCTGGAGAATGTTCCATGAGCACTTGAGAAGAATGTGTATTCTGTTGTTTTTGGATGGAATGTCCTACAAATATCAATTAAGTCCACCTTGTTTAATGTATCATTTAAAGCTTATGTTTCCTTGTTTATTTTCATTTTGGATCATCTGTCCATTGGTGAAAGTGGGGTGTTAAAGTCCCCTACTATGATTGTGTTACTGTCGATTTCCCCTTTTATGGCTGTTAGTATTTGCCTTGTGTATTGAGGCGCTTCTCTCTTGGGTCCATAAATATTTACAATTGTTATATCTTCTTGGATTGATCCCTTGATCATTATGTAGTGTCCTTCTTTGTCTCTTGGTAATAGTCTTTATTTTAAAGTCTGTTTTGTCTGATATGAGAATTGCTATTCCAGCTTTCTTTTGGTTTCCATTTGCATGGAATATCTTTTTCCATCTTTCAGTCTGTATGTGTCCCTAGGTCTGACGTGGGTCTCTTGTAGACAGCATATATACAGGTCTTGTTTTTGTATCCATTCAGCCAGTCTATGTCTTTTGGTGGGAGCATTTAATCCATGTACATTTAAGGTAATTATTGATATGTTTGTTCCTATTCCCATTTTCTTAATTGTTTTGGGTTTGTTATTGTAGGTCTTTTCCTTTTCTTGTGTTTCTTGCCTAGAGAAGTTCCTTTAGCATTTGTTGTAAAGCTGGTTTGGTGGTGCTGAACTCTCTCAGCTTTTGCTTGTCTGTAAAGGTTTTAATTTCTCCATCAAATCTGAATGATATCCTTGCTGGGTAGAGTAATCTTGGTTGCAGGTTTTTCTCCTTCATCACTTTAAATATAGACATGTGCCAGTCCCTTCTGGCTTGAAGAGTTTCTGCTGAAAGATCAGCTGTTAACCTTATGGGGATTCCCATGTGTGTTATTTGTTTCTTTTCCCTTGCTGCTTTTAATATGTTTTTTTTTGTATTTAATTTTTGATAGTTTGATTAATATGTGTATTCGCGTGTTTCTCCTTGGATTTATCCTCTATGGGACTCTCTGTGCTTCCTGGACTTGATTAACTATTTCCTTTCCCATATTAGGGAAGTTTTCAACTATAATCTCTTCAAATATTGTCTCAGTCCCTTTCTTTTTCTCTTCTTCTTCTGGGCCCCCTAGAATTCTAATGTTGGTGCATTTAATGTTGTCCCAGAGGTCTCTGAGACTGTCCTCAGTTCTTTTCATTCTTTTTTCTTTATTCTTCTCTGCAGTAGTTATTTCCACTATTTTATCTTCCAGGTCACTTATCCGTTCTTCTGCCTCAGTTATTCTGCTATTGATCCCATCTAGAGTATTTTTAATTTCATTTATTGTGTTGTTCATCGTTGCTTGTTTCATCTTTAGTTCTTCTAGGTCCTTGTTAAATGTTTCTTGCTTTTCCTCTATTTCCAGGATTTTGGATCATGTTTACTATCATTATTCTGAATTCTTTTTCAGGTAGACTGCCTATTTCCTCTTCATTTGTTAGGTCTGGTGGGTTTTTATCTTGCTCCTTCATCTGCTGTGTGTTTTTCTGTCTTCTCATTTTGCTTATTTTACTGTGTTTGGGGTCTCCTTTTCACAGCCTGCATATTCGTAGTTCCCGTTGTTTTTGGTGTCTGTCCCCAGTTGCTAAAGTTGGTTCAGTGGGTTATGTAGGCTTCCTGGTGGAGGGGACTAGTGCCTGTGTTCTGGTGGATGAGGCTGGATCTTGTCTTTATGGTGGGCAGGTCGACGTCTGGTGGTGTGTTTTGGGGTGTCTGTGGCCTTATTATGATTTTAAGCAGCCTCTCTGCTAATGGGTGGGGTTGTGTTCCTGTCTTGCTAGTCGTTTGGCATAGGGTGTCCAGCAGTGTAGCTTGCTGGTCGTTGAGTGAAGCTGGGTGCTTGTGTTGAGATGGAGATCTCTGGGAGATTTTCGCCGTTTGATATTATGTGGAGCTGGGAGGTCTCTTGTGGACCAGTGTCCTGGAGTTGGGTCTCCCACCTCAGAGGCACAGCACTGACTCCTGGCTGCAGCACCAAGAGCCTTTCATCCACATGGCTCAGAATAAAAGGGAGAAAAAGTAGAAAGAAAGAGGATAAAATAAAATAAAGTAAGATAAAATAAAATAAAGTTATTAAATTAAAAAATAATTAAGAAGAAAAAAATTTTTTTTAAAAGTGAAAAAAAAAAAAGAAACGGACGGATAGAACCCTAGGACAAATGGTGAAAACAAAGCTATACAGACAAAATCTCTCAGAGAAGAATACACATACACACTCACAAAAACAGGAAAAGGGTAAAAAATAATAAATCTTGGTCTCCAAGTCCACCTCCTTAATTTGGGATGATTCGTTGTGTATTCATGTATTCCACAGATGCAGGGTACATCAAGTTGATTGCGGAGATTTAATCCGCTGCTCCTGAGGCTGCTGGGAGAGATTTCCCTTTCTCATCTTTGTTCGCACAGCTCCCGGGGCTCAGCTTTGGATCTGGCCCCGTCTCTGCGTGTAGGTCACAGGAGGGCGTCTGTTCTTTGCTCAGACAGGACAGGGTTAAAGGTGCAGCTGACACGGGGGCTCTGGCTCACTCAGGCCAGGGGGAGGAAGGGGTGCGGATGCGGGGCGATCCTGCGGCGGCAGAGGCCAGCGGGACGTTGCACCAGCCTTGGCGCGCCGTGCGTTCTCCCAGGGAAGTTGTCCCTGGATCCCGGGACCCTGGCAGTGGCGGGCTGCACAGGCTCCCCTGAAGGGAGTTGTGGATAGTGAACTGCGCTCGCACACAGGCTTCTTGGTGGCGGCAGCAGCAGCCTTAGCGTCTGATGCCTGTCTGTGGGGTGTGGGCTGTTGGCCGCGGCTCGCGCCCGTCCTACTTGGGAATTTTTGACTGTACATTTTAGGTACCTAGAAAGTATTAGAAGATATTATCTATATAATATATAGATATTATAGATATATACATACATGAAGGAATCACTTTGTTGTACAACAGAAATTAACACAACATTGTAAGTCAACTGTGCTTCAATAAAAAATATTGGTAAAAGAAAAAATAATGAAGATATTTGAAATGATCCCTTTGTACTTGGCACTCTGCCTTTTGGAGAGATGACTAAAACAAAGGAATTGCCTTCAGGGAATTGCTGTCTGATTGGAGGAAGCAGTGACTACGCATATAACAGGTGTGGGTGATAATACACAGTCCTTCTTCATTGCCATGTTCTAGACTACAAGTGGAATGAATAGACATTCTGAGACTGGTTAGGCCAAGAATGTTCTAGATGTTAGGATAGGACTCTTAGCTGAGGAATGCTGCCAGCTGGTAGAGAACGTTGCATTGGACAGAGTCTGCAAGAGTAGAAAAAGGTCATTCATGTTTAATATTGCAGAGACAAGTTAATTGCATTTAGCTATAAAGAAATCGTTAGAGAAGCTGCGTATATGAAGGCAGAAGGATTTGAGTTAGTGTTGAGGAGAGCATGTATACCAACAAAAGAGAGAGTATTGTGAAACTGAGGTCCCTGGTAGAGTTGAAAAGTTGAGTTCCTGATGTGTAAGCTGTGAAATTAATGCCAGGTGTTCCCTGATTGATTCATACTCTAAGCATTGTCTCTAAATTGACTAAAAGTTGATCTAGATCATTGGATAATAAAAATTCAACCCTCTATTGTGTAGAATCCTCAAAATATTTTGATGTTAACAAAAAGTTCTATATTTACAAAATTGAGGAATCTCTTACCAAGAGTTAAAAGCAGGAGAGGCTGGTTCAGGGAATATGTGCGGAATATGTTTCTCTATTTTCAGTCTATGGGAAGGATAGGCTTATAGGGTATTATACTGTTAACATGAAGAAGAAGGCTTCAATTCTATAAAGGAAGAATCTACTGAAAATGAGAAAGAGGCTGGGAAGAGAGAAATGGGGGTTTGAGAGTAGTCTAGATTCTAGACTTTAGAATAATATCTGGGGGAAGTGTAAAATTTAGACAAGCAGTGAATTAGCAGGATTGGTCAGCAGTTGGGAGGGCCCCCATGAAAGTGGACCTGAGATAAATGGATGACCTGAAATGGATGGACTTCACTATAGGGGTGCTCAGGGACACAGGGGTGAGAGTATAATGGGCCCAGAGGGGCTGGCTTGGCAGCATGAAGAAAAATTGTGGTCTGATGTGATTGATGAGAGAGAAGTGGGAGAGATGGAATGTTTAAAGGTGTGTGAGCAGAAAGTGCATGCTTTTTCTCGGGAAAGATGATGATATAGGTAGACTGTGAGGGAGTGTATAATTAGAGATGTCAGTCTTTAAACAGTGCTTTGAGTTCCAGGATGTTAAATATGCAAGAGAGAAGTGTTACAGAGCTCCTTTTCAGTGGCCCCATTTATTTACAACAAAGTAGGAGGCACTTGAACCAGCATTTTGTAAATAGGGAAAAGATCTTGAACAGTTAAAAAAACACACAAATAATTGAAATTTCTCATGTGTCACTCCATATAACTTTTTCTTTGTGTTTTTAGGGTTGTAGGAAATGTTATCTCAAATATTTCTTCTTTTAAAGGAATCTTACCTGTAGGATGTGCCTCTATAATTATAGTATTGACTATGTTTTATGGCAAGTGTATAGTTGGTGTGTATAACCTTAATTGCAGAATTGTTTATAATTACAAAGAGTTAGAAAAACCTCAATAAATAGGTAAATGGCTAGGTAAAATATGAGAAATCTATTATGGACTATTTTTATTATGCAGCCTTCCGTAGACTGGGGTAGATGGGTTGTACTGAAATAGAAAGATCTCCAACATCTTAAGAGAAAAAACTACAGAGCAATATATATATTATCATATTTATGATAATATATTATCATATTTGGTTAAAAAAACCCAAAACCTCTAAAACCATGTACATCTGAGTTCATATATGTAGAAAAATTCATAGCCGAAGGATTGGGACAGTGTGTGGGGTTAATGGTGGTTATCTGCTGTGTGGAGGTAGAAAAAGGAGATTTTTCACAGTTCATTCTGTAGGATTTGTGTTATTTGAATCTTTAACGATGATAATTTGTAACTTGGGTTATAAGAAAAGATTTTTAAATGAAACTTAAGTAGCGTTGTAGATGGATTCTGTTTCAGAAGGTATAAAATTTAGAGAAGGAATTTGACCACTTAATATTGATAAATTCCAATGTCTAGGGTTTCATCAGAATATTGAAGTTGTCAAGTGAAAAAATATGTAAAAGCAAAATTTCTTCTTGAAATTAATATAATATTGCAGGTCAACTATACCTCAAAAAATGTAAAATTTTTTATTCGTAAGAACATAAATTCAACCAGACATAGGAACTTTAATAATTTGATTGGTCAGCTAAATTGCATTCAGTTTTCATTTCAATAAGGTTTAATAGTCTTTGCCTACAGCTAGATTGCTTTTAACCAGATGTGTCAAGTCTGTGATCTAGGTCATGTCTGAATATCTTGTTAAGCAAGGTGTTCAAAAGTGCTTTTATGTCATTGAATTTAACTTGCTGTTTTCTGAGAGTGACGCCTGTAGGTGCAAGTCCTTGCTTCAGTTAGGGAGATACTTATTCCAAGCGTATTACATTAATAAGAAAATTTGTACTTTGGAAGCACAAGCTGATTTGGGAGTAGAAAGTCTCCTGTGCTCCATACAACTACTGTTTGTGTTATTGGAGCAATTACTGAAGAGTGGTAGAGAGTTGATTTTTAGTCTTTTGTAGTTACCTTAAGCAGAACCATTTATTGTGAAGTTTGATAAGACAAATCAAAGACCTGAAATAGGGATTGCTACTCTAATAAGCACCATTTTGAGTTATGAATACCTACCCTGTAAACATGCCCTGCATGCCTGATCGGCAAATTATTTGCTGTTATATTTTCCCAGCTACCCCAAGATTACAGATAACCCACTAATCTGTACAAGTGGGCCAGCTGTGCTCTCAAGGGGCTGCTCTGTAAAACTGACAGATTCAACCTCTTTATCTTTCATTTTCCTAACCAGGGATAACTTTCTTCTCCCAGCTCTGTTACTCTGATCTTAGAAAATTTCTCTACATGTGTCATCCTTTTATTCCTTTTAGTTCCTGCCTGGTTATGCAAGGAGAAATATTGCTCCTACTTCTTCTTCCTCAGTTCCTCCCCTTCCCCTTTTCTTTGTTCCAATAGTGAACCAAAATAAATGACAGTAATGATTATTGGTAACAGTGGTGCTTCCTCTATCAAGGAAAAGGCAGGTTTTGAATTGGAATTGATATATGGTATTTCATCGAATCTAAGATGCCGCTTATTGGGAGATGTACCATTTATATATGGACCACAAAGAAAGAAAATATGATTGTCTTAAAATCAATGCTGTCAATATCTGAAGTCCTAGAAAGTATTGTGAGGATGCTTTCAGAATATCACAGGCTAAGTGATCTGTTTGTCTTTACCTTAAAGCAGTGATGAATCTTAGCATCACTAATAGGGAGTCACCAGACAATATAAAAAACATACATACTTGTGAATAATTCTTGTCCCTCAGTTTTAACCTAAATCAGTCAAGCCTTTAGATTTCTCTTCCAGTCTGCAGGAAATACAAGGAATAGAGGAACTGGTTAGACCACACAGTGTGGAATCAATTAGGTATAGCCAGAGGTGAGAAATTCAACAAGAAAATTGCTCCTGGCTTATCAGTAAGTCAGTGTCTTAGAGGAAAACAGGGCATTAGGGGAGACCATTCTGGATTCAAAGAGACTTATGAGACATAACAATCAAATGTGAGCTGTGATCCTTTATTATATTGTAGAATAAACAAATCAGCTGTAAAAGACATTTATTTTTGTTAATAGGGAAAATGTGAATATATGAACATTGTATTAGATGAACTAGAGCATTATCTTAGGTGTGATAATAAGAAAATGTAGAAAAATGTTTTGTAGAAAAATGTTTTGTAGAAAAATGTCCTCATATTTTATATGTTACTTTGCTTTTATTAATTCTTAATGATATACTCTGAAAATACTAAGGCCCTCCACCAGGTTTCTAGCTTTAATTTGCTAATACAATGTACACAGAACAAATCATGTAACTGTCAGAACAAAGAGCTGAGGCCCAGAGGAGTACAGTCTGTAGAGGTATTAAAAAGTACCACATGCTTAGCATATAGCAATCTCTATAGCCATCAAAGAAGAATCCTCAAAAACCATAGAACATCAAGCTGGAGGGCACTGCAGGTGTCCTCAGATGTCAGAGGGAGGAAATATTTGGCCCTTGTGCTGTGACTCCCTGTGTAATAGAAGTTGCTAACCAGTCATGGCTTTCCTTCCTGTATGAGAGACAGGGTCACTGAATCCTTTTCAGAGGTGCTCTCTAGAGCCAATACCAATTAAAAACCTGTTGGCACTTATTGTGAAACTTATTTTACCATCTCTCAGTCAAGCCCATTCATTTCGCAGAAGGGGAAGCTGAGGCCGGGTGGTATAGTGGAAAGCTTCGGGGACACGAGTTAAAGAATTTGCAGGATTTCTTCAGCGCAAGAAACTTTTATGAGCTAACAAATGTTTAGTGTGAATTTTATTAGGTTATCAAGTAGTTAAAATTTAAGTTTGTTTGGAGAGGGATACTGGTTTAGAGAATACCTCTTTCCCTATAAAATTGTACTCAGGATCTCAAGATTCACACAATAAGCTAATGTAAACCAGGGAGATTGAAGTTAGAAATAATATCAAAATTGAAGGCTCTTGCTGAATTACATGTATTGAAGATAGTGAATTTAATATTGTATCACTCTGAATTTTCTTGTAAAAATGTGTTGAGTCTATAACTTGTCTTAAAAACAGTTGTTTTTTGTCATTAGCATTTAAATTGCTTTAAAAAATGGTATTTGATTATTATATTTAATCTTTAATTCTCTGAATGTATTACTTTTACCATCAGAATTGCTTTTTCTTTTTTTTATTTGGCTGCAACGCGAGGCTTATGGGATCTTAGTTCCTCAACCAGGGATTGAACCTGCACCCTCAGCAGTGAAAGCACAGAGTCCTAACCACTGGACCACCAGGGGATTCCAGAATTACATTTCTTTAAATGAACAAACCAAACCAGAAAAAACCAAGAATGTAGAAGCAGAGAACAGAGTATGCAGGGTATATAGAAGTAGAAATATAATGTTATATACATGAAACATATAATGTTCAAGCCAATATTACTTCAATTAAAAAAATCTCAAAGAAAAAGGAATTACATTTCTTAAAAAAAAGGGAGAAATGATATTTAGTAGTGAATTTTTCTGGATGTGCTGCATTATTGGGATTTGGACTTCGTCCTCAAGGCTTTCCAGAGACCTCAGCCTGCAAAGAATTTTTGACAGTGTAATATGTTGTATTAGTTAATGATTTTCAGATGAATTAGATTGTATCCTCCTTTAGCAGATTATTTAGCTGATGCTAATCACAGTGATGGAGAGTAGACTAGCTGAGAATCAGTGTTCTTTTAGCACATTGATTTTTCCTTTTTTCTTTTTGGCCACATCGCGCGGCATACGGGATCTTAGTTCCCTGACCAGGGATTGAACCCATGCCCCCTGCAGTGGAAGCACAGAGTCTTAACCACTGGACCGCCAGGGAAGTTCCTCTTTTAGTGCATTTAAAGTTTTATTTTGGGAAAATATTTATATTCTGTGTATTGTCCATTAATGAGCTAATAGAATACTTATTTGGGGCTGATAGTTTTCTGTGTGCATTTAATCTTTATCAAAGGTCAGTGACCCATGGGGGGAAAAGGGTAGAACACATAAAAGTTTGATTTACAATTGGGTTATTGGTTTAGTTTTTTCATATTACAGATACTTTATTAAGGACCAACAATAACAACAAAACCCCCAGACCTCATGCAGTGTTGTGGTGCAGTGAAAGTGAGATGCTTGTACAGTGCATGATAACTTAATAGATCTTTACAATTATAATTTTTTAAAAAATGAATATAGGATTTCTATAAGCCTGGCCTTGTACCACCTTTTTTGGGAAAGTTCAAACTGTTGTTTCAGGTTGTTTTGGATTTTAGTTTTAAAATGTCATTTCCTTTTTGTTTGAAAGGCATGATTGAGAAAATTGCACTGTGCTCATCATGGTGATCAGCATACACGTTACGGTGGCTTTTTTGTCAAATATTAGCTATGTGATATTTTTGTATGCTGAGATGCTTTGATAAGACCAAACTCATTATAGAAATAAAGATACCTTTTCAAATGAAATGAAAACTGGTCATTCCAGAGTTCTGCCCCACAGAATTAATCCCCTTAATAATCAGTGGCATTATAGTGTAAGATAGTTAAGAAAAAAGAAAATTCTTCCATAAATAAGCAGCTTGAGTTTATATTGCTTTGTATTTTGATTTTCAGTTTTTATACATTTTAGCTATATCCACCCTGGCCAAAGCACAATCATGGAAGACCTCAGACAATTTCCATGCTGCTATTCCTGAAATGTGGATTTCCTTTACCTGTGTTCTACTGCCTCTTTGCTCTTCTGGATCACTTCTTGTTGTACAAGTCCCTTTATTTATAGTTTTGCTTTTCCAAATGATTGTTCCTTTTCTATGAATTCTCAAGAGTCGTTAACATGTATTATGGTTATTTGTCCCTTACTAATCTGGTGAACAAGTGAGAAACCATTTGTCTTACGATGATTATATATATTTTTAGCCCATTTTTCTCTATGATTAAATTATTTAGATTGTGAGTATTCTTCACATCATTGCTATTTATAAGTTATTTATTCCTAAAATGTATTGAGAGCATGGTCGTTGAAAGTAAGAAAAATTATTTCATCTGTATAGTTTTGGAGGGTCCATATATTGCTTAAAATACTTAGTTCAGAAAATGTTTTCCTTTAAAAATAATGCTCAGTATATGGGCCATAAACCCCAAATTTGTTGGTTAGTTTTGAAGCATCAAATTTTAGTTGTTAAAATGTCAGTGATGGAAGGTAAGTGAACAGTCTTATAAACGGCTTTGAAAAAACTAAACATTTATTTTGACTTATTTGCTTCAGTCTTTTATACTTACAAGAAATTCCGCTTTGAAAAAGTTTCACTGCCTTTGAATAATTTGAAGTGAAGATTCTTTCTTTTTTGAAGATGGACTGTAGCTTCACATTTTTGTACATCTTAGACATTATTATGAAAATTAAGATTTTTTGTCATAGTTATGCCAATGTTGATTCTCTAGTTAGAATTTTCTATTAAATATTTGTTTATTTGCAGGTATATTTGCTTACTTAAACTACCATGTTCCTCGCACGAGACGAGAAATTTTGGAGACCCTAATCAAAGGCCTTCAGAGACTGGAGTACAGAGGATATGATTCTGCTGGTATTTCCTTTAAAAAAATATTATGGGTGTTGCATGATTCTTGAATAAATAGAAAGGGTTTTTTGTTTGTTTTAGGTTACTAGATTCTTTATAATGTTCATTTTGTTGTTTCTGGTAAATCTAAAATCTGAAGAATTTTTGGCTTTTATCATGTTTAAAGGGTTTGTTCATGCAATTTCAGCAGCATTAGCATTTATGTAGAATATTGCTTCTTACGGGTATCTTCTTTTGCTAAGAATGTTGCTATAAAAACAAATCACATGGGGCATTTTCATTATAAAACAGAGTTCTTAAGGCCTTACTCTGTACATTTTTTTTTTCTTTCCTGTAACTTTTAATTTCTTTTTCTCCGTGGATTCCATGCTTTTGGCATGTGAACTTGCCCAAGATTCTTCTATCTTAGAGAAACAACAAAGCAGATAAAAATAACTTTTTGCCAACTTTATGTTCTACTCCAGCTTCTTCCCTTAACTGTATCAGGGGTCCCCAAGACCATCCCCGGTTTCAGTGATTCCCTGGGAGGACTCAGCATATAGTTGTACTCATGGCTATGATTTATTACAACAAAAGAATACAAAGCAAAATCAGCAAAGGGAAAAGGTGCATGGGGTGAAGTCTGGAGGAGAGCAGACATGAGCTTCAGGATTCTCTCCCTGTGGAGTCGTGCAGGATATGCTTAATTCCCCCAGTGGGTTGGACAAAATGTGTGAAATGTTGTATACCAGGGAAGCTCATTAGTAACTCAGTGCCCAAGACTGTCACTGGGGGCTGGTCATGTAGATACCCTCTGCCTAACATGTGCCAAAATTCCAGGCTCCTAGAAGGGAAGCAGACATTCAGCATAAGCCACATTGTTTGCACCAACAGTGTAGGTGCAGTAAGCCATACTTAATCAGTTACTGTGGTGGGAACCCTCCTGAAATCCAAGTTCACAGATGCCAGCCAATGGCCAACTTTACCAAGCAGGCCTTTCTAAGACAGCAATCTCGGGCCTGCCATATTAACTCTTTTCTGCACACTCAACATTCCTGGTTGTAATGGGCATTTATCTTCCATGACTCTTCCTCAGTTAATGGAAAGTCAATTCCTCAACTCCTTTGTTCTTAAAATTCTCTTTCCTCAGCTTCTCTCACAGCACATCTTCTCATTCTCTTCCTAACACGCTGATTATTTTCTGTCTGCTTTGGGGGCTTCTTTTCTTCCACCTATTACTTATATTAATATTCTTCAAGATACTTTCATAGGCCCACTTTTCTTATTTTGTATTTTCGTAGGTGAGCTCTGACTTCATCAACCTCCTGTATGTTTTTTTTTTAAATTTTTATGTTGGCCGCGTTGCGTCTTCGTTGAAGAGTGTGGGCTCTTTGTTGCGGGCTTCTCTCTAGTTGCGGTGCGTGGGTTTAGTTGCCCCGCGGCATGTGGGATCTTAGTTCCCCGACCAGGGGTTGGAGCCACGTCTCCTGCATTGGAAGGCGGATTCTTAACCACTGGATCACCAGGGAAGTCCCAACCTCCTGTATGGTTGTGACTTACAATCCAGATGTATTTCCCGTGCTGCACACCTGTATTTCCAGCTGCCTCCTAGAAATTTCTCCCTGGATAAACCATGATATTATAGACTTTGCATGTGCGGAATTGAACTGAATATGCTCCATTTCTCACTCCACTCTTCACTCTGTTCTTTCTGTGTTCTTTTATCAACAGTCAGTCATTCAGCAAGTCCTTTGAGCCTGGGAGGTGTCCCAGACGTCTCCTGCTTTCTCACGTTACCTGCAGTCAGTTCTGCTTCTCAGTATCACTCATCTCTTCATGACCATTGTGTAGCTCAGGCCTTCCTCATTTTTGTTTTGCTGTAGGTGTAACTTCTGACAGCAGGTTTCTTCTTCCTGTTTCTCTCCTCCAATCTTTACACTCTTTCCAAAGGGAATTTTCTGAACTGTTTCACCATGTAATTTCTCTGCTTGAAACTACTCAGTGCTTTTCCAGTATCTTCAGAGTAATTTTTTCAAATTATATAGGAACTTTAGTAGAATCTTGAGAGATGTGTTCCCTGACATTCCCTCCTTACCCTGCTTCTGCAGTGGGTGCCCGTCTTCTTCGTTTCTCCATTGTACTTCTGTTGCAACCTGTAGTACTTTTATTATAACCACATAACTTTTATTATATTAAAACCACACTGTATTGTAATTATTTTTTTCCTTGTCTGTCTTCTCAATAGGCTATTGAGAAATTTAAGAACAGGAACTGAGTTTTCTTCATTTTTATCTCTAGCAGCTACCATGGTTTTTGACATATAATAGGTTTTCAGTAAATTTTGAATTGATAAGTAAGTGAACTAATTAGATGAAAAAAAAATTTTTTTCCTTAGAAGTTTTGCCTTACAGTGATAATCTAAGAGTAGTCAGTTTCTAAATCTTGCTTTTCTACCTCTCGGTGATTTAGGTGTGGGGATTGATGGAGGCAATGACAAAGACTGGGAAGCCAATGCCTGCAAAATCCAGCTCATTAAGAAGAAAGGAAAAGTTAAGGCACTGGATGAAGAAGTTCACAGTAATGTACTTAGTTTGGTTTTTGAACCCCCTCCTCTTTTCTTCCTTCTCCCTTCCCTACCAAATTACTTTTCCTCCCATATTTTGGGGCCCATTTTGAGAACAGTGATTTTTAAAATTGAAGGGAGGGAAGAAAAGTAGTTTTGATACTATCTGTACTGGTTTTAATATCCCTCAGTTTCAAAAAATGATATTAACTAGAGAAGGAACTTAATTATGTACACTGTGTTCAGAGCAAGCTTAATACCCTAAAATGAAGTAGCCATCATTCCTGAGGAAGGGCCTTTCATAAGACAAAAGGTATTTTCAGTGGTGCCCTTATTCATGTGTCTTCACTTGGTGATTGTCTTCACTTTGGACTAAACGCTGAGTTTGGATGTGTGGTCAGTCTGGATGTTGCACCTTTTAGTAGGTCTGATACAATCAGGTATCATATTTTTCCCTCATGATTTTCTTACTTCCCTGGCCTAAAGTAGTTGCCAGAGATACATGTTCCATTAAAGAGGGTATACTTTACGGTATTTAGTTCATTACATTATGTTTATACATTTTATTTTTTCACAGGAAACTTGAAAACAAAACAGAAACGTTGAAGTAGACTGATTGAAAAAACATTTTAAAAAATCCTCTAAAAAACCAGGAAACAGGGCTTCCCTGGTGGTGCAGTGGTTGAGAGTCCACCTGCCGATGCAGGGGACGCGGGTTCGTGCCCCGGTCCGGGGAGATCCCACATGACGCGGAGCGGCTGGGCCCGTGAGCCATGGCCACTGAGCCTGCGCGTCCGGAGCCTGTGCTCTGCAATGGGAGAGGCCACAACAGTGAGAGGCCCGCGTACCGCAAAAAAACCCCACAAAAAAACAAAAAACCCAGAAAACAGTAGGTTTTTTATATACCTGCTCAAATGGATGCCATTGTTATCATTGTAAAGAAGTGCAGGTGGAAGAGGAGGACGATGGATTTAGTCATTTTTAATTTTCACATAAGCCAGACATTTAGCTTTGTGGTACAATTGATGCTCGAACAACACGTGTTTGAACTGCTCAGGTCCACTTATATGCAAATTTTTTTTCAATAGTAAATACTACATTATTACACCATGCACAGTCGGTTAAATCCATGGAGGTGGAACCTTGGACACAGCGGGCTGACTATAAGTTATACTCGGATTTTCAACTGCTGGGTGGGTCAGCACCCGTAACCCCCCGTGTTGTTCAAGGGTCAACTGTACTTGCTTAACAAATTAAATCAGTACTTATTTTTTATGTATTGTGGGTAAGATTAGCTTGGGATAAAGCAGACACCCCAAAAACTACACTTCAAAAACTGTGGTTATAAATATTTGGTCTAATGTGTGTACTGCATCCTGTTTACCAGGCTGATTATAGTAGGTTCTACAGGAGAGAATAAACAGATTGGTTTAAGATTCAGGGGAGAGCTAGTTCCCACAAGTTAGGAAGACTTGGGATACGTAAGGAATGGCTGCTAATTATATTTGGGCAGTGAAGGTGAGAAGGGAGGACCTTCTGAGTAGATTAGCTTGGAAAAAGATAAGAATAGGGAAAGCAAGTTTGATGGAATGGTAGGTAGTCCTTTTAATCTTCTCTGTTGGTAGATGAGTGCGAGGCTAGAAAGGCAGATTGTGACCAGAATCACCATCTTTGAATGTCACCATATTGAAACATGCCTCCTCCTGCAGGAAAGTGACCCCTTTCCTGGAATGGGTCACTTGGAGACAGTGCTGGTGAGTTTGTAACTGATGAATTACTTGGAAGAGCAATCTGGCAATGTCTAAATGGGAGATGCCTATACCTTGTGGCCAAGCACTTCCACTCTTGGGCAGGGACTCGAAAGAAACACTATGACAAGGAGACATGACAATAAGATGCATTGCAGCAAAGTTTAGAAGCAACCTGGAATAAATTGTATGGGATAGTGAATGACCATGTGTAGCTTTTGAAAGACGTGTACTGGATCTGGTTCTGCATGTGGGGACATGCATAATTTCTGAGAACTTAATGTTGAGTGAAAAAAGCAACCTAGAGAAGGATATGCAAAGTATTGTACCATTTTAAAAAAGAGAACACTATAATTTATGAATATAGTAGCATAATAGAAATTTGAAGGCATAAGTGGGAAAGCTCTTGTGAATCCTCTGGGGAGGAAAGGGATGGAGCAGGGTATAAAGGAAGCACCAACTGCATTTTTTTACATTTTAGGGTTTATTTATTTTTTATTTATTTTTGGCTGCGTTGGGTCTTTGTTGCTGCGCGTGGGCTTTCTCTAGTTGTGAGGAGCGGGGGCTACCCTTCGCTGTGGTGCGCGGGCCTCCCACTGCAGCGGCTTCTCCTGTTGCGGAGCTCGGGCTCTAGGCGCATGGGCTTCAGTAGTTGCAGCACGTGGGCTTCGGCAGTTGTGGCTCGTGGGCTCTAGAGCACAGGCTCAGTATTTGTGGCGCACAGGCTCAGTTGCTCCACGGCATGTGGGATCTTCCCGGACCGGGGCTCGAACTCGTGTCCCCTTCATTGGCAGGTGGATTCTCAACCACTGTGCCACCAGGGAAGCCCACATTTCAGGGTTTAAAAAAGATCTAAAGCATAAATGGTTAGACGTTAGCATTTGTTAAGTCGGAGTGTGGTTATTTCGATGTTTGTGATGTTTATTTTATTATTCCCAGCAAGTTTTAGTGTTTAACCTCTTAAGACAAAAGGGAAGGAAGACATCTCAGAGAAGACCGATTGCTTTATGGTAGCTCCTGACTTTGATAATACTTGCTAACATTTATTGATTGCTTTCTGTGTCCCAGGCACTCTACTAGGTGCCTTCTATATAGTCCTCGTCATAACCCATGAAATAGGTGAAATTATCATCCTCATTTTGCAGATGAGAAAATTGAAGCTCAGAGGAGCAGGTACTGACATTAGATGGTGTCAGCAGTAAAAGCAGTGAAGTTTGGGGGCAGAGGAAAGGCAGAAGAGGACTGCTGTTCTAGGGCATGACAACAAGTAAAGATTTTTAAAATAATTTATGTCTTAAAGATGTAAAGCACAAATGATTATATGTTAACATTTGTTATCTGGGTGTAGGTATTTGAGTGTTTCATCATTACCAGCAAATTAAATATGTTTGAACTATTAAAAAAAAAAAGAAAGATGACATCTGAGAATAGGTACACAGAGGGCAAGGAACCTTGGGAGTAATAAGGGTGGGGGGAAGATAGAAGATGCAAGAAAGGAAATTATTGAGGCGTTACAGCTCAGAAAGGTCAAGGCACAGGTGGGGAGTTAGCCTTTATAGGAGTTAAAGGGAAAAGAAAAGCTAATTTAAACAGAGTTATGAGGTGAAGGGGAAACCTGAGTAAGGTAGATTGAGGGATGATATAGGTAGGATTGAGGCTTAAAAAGAGTATAAAAAATGTCATGAGCTGTTGGGGAATTGAATGAGTTCTCAGTTTAGTGAATAGGGAACATGGATACATGTTCCTTAAATGGCAACAGTTAAATAGATTTGATAATTACCCATGAACTTGAAATGGACTCAATTTACAGAATTTTGTGACTTTCTTCAGTGTTGCTTGGCAGCTTGTGGGCAGGGGAGAGAAAACTGAGTGTAGCGTTATCTAGACTTAAGGTTCAACAAGGGGCTTTAGAATGGAGTAACACTGGATAGGAAGAGTCAGGATTAGAGCCCTGATTAATTTATAAAACATGCAATATTTCTTGCGGGGAATATGCGTATTGTCATAGCAATGATCTTTTTCTTATTAGTCATTAGATAATGTTCCTTTGGCAACAGTGAAATAGGTATGGTAATTACCGTGAATTTGAAATGAGTTCATTTTATAGACTCTTGTTGCTTTCTCCAATGTACTTTCTCTTGCCAGCAAGTGGGGGCACATACTGCTTTTAATTATAGTTAACCCAAAAAACTAGTCAAATGTTTTCACTGCTTGCATTGCCTGTTAAGTAGTAATAAATGGAAATCCTTACTTTTCTGGAGGTCATTTATCAGGTTGCCTTAATTTTTCAGAACACAGTTAAGCCAGAAAAGAACACATTGATGATTTTATCCATTGATTGAACTACCCAACAAAAGTTTGAGTATCTGTCCTATATAGCTTAGTGCTTACAATTCAAAGATAATAAGACAAGCTGCTACCTTTGTAGATCTTAAATTCTGGCAGAAGCCAGGTAGACAACATGTCATAAATGTTATAATAGTATGGCAGAGTATACATTGTGGTTTTAGTCTTAGGTTCTGGAGTCAAGCACTCTTGGGTTCAAATCCTGTCTCTGTCTCCTATTAGTTGTGACCTAGGGCAGGTTCTGTGACCTCGTGAAGCCTCAGTTTCTTTATCTATAAAATGGGGACAGTTGTACCTAACAGTACCTAATTGTATTGTGAGGATTCAATAACAAAATGAATATTTATTGAGTACCTATTATATACCAGCCATTGTTCTAAGCCCTTAGGACAAAGAAAAGATAAGCAAACTCCCTGTCCAGATGGAGCTTACTGTCTAGTGAGAGGGCCAGATGACAAACAATAAATAACGTTGGGTAGTGATTAGTGCCATGAAGAAGAAGTGTGGTAGAGATGACATTTGAGCAGAGATCACATGATTGTCTGAAGACGGGAATTCTAGGCAGAGGGAACACCAAGTGCGTGGATTCAGTGTGGGTTTGGCCTGCTTATAGCTGGAAGTCAGTAGAGCTAGAGCTCAGTAAGTGAGGGAGAGAGTGGCAGGAGATGAGGCTAGAGAGGAGGCTGACGGCTAGGTCATGGAGGGTCTTCAGAATGATGGATTTTTTTTTTTTTTTTTTTTTTTTTGCGGTACACGGGCCTCTCACTGTTGCGGCCTCTCCCGTTGCGGAGCACAGGCTCCGGACGCGCAGGCTCAGCGGCCATGGCTCACAGGCCCAGCCGCTCCACGGCATGCGGGATCCTCCCGGACCGGGGCACGAACCCGCGTCCCCTGCATCGGCAGGCGGACTCTCAACCACTGCGCCACCAGGGGAGCCCAGAATGATGGATTTTACTTTGTGTGTCGTGGGAAGCCACTGGAACATTTTGCATAGGGGACTGACGTGATCTAACTTCTGTTTTGAGAGGATCACTTTGGTTAGATTGTACAGAGGAAGACTGGACACAGGGCGACCAGTTAGGATTCTGTTTCGTAGTCCATGTAGAGATGATGGAGGCTTAGGCCACAGTGATAGGGATAGAGTGGGGAGATGTCTGTAGTACCTTGCACAGAGTTAAGTTCTCCATAAATGTTAGCTGTTGTTATTTGTAAAAGGTGCATTGAAAGCTTTGAGGAGTGATTGGAGAGGGTTGGGAGAGAAGGATGGAAAGGTAGGTGGGGGCCAGATGGTGAAGGGCCTTTGTATACCATGAAAAGGTGTTGGGGCTTTATCTTGTGAGAAAATGGTTCTCTGGTTGTGTGTTAGAATTTGAGAATCTTTTTTTAAATCCATGTGACCAGGTTTAGGATGATTCATATGGGTAGCTAGGGATGCAAACCACATTTTAAGCAACTGGAAGTCTATTTAAGGATTTTAAGCATTGTTTCTTTATCAGATTTGTATTTTAGGATGACCTCTGTTTAAACCAGGATAAAATCTACAAAGACTATGTACTAATATGCGTGGACTTTCCTGTTCACACTTCTGAGCATTTTGCTCTTAATTTAGACCTAATTCTGATAAGGTTTGTTATCTGGTTTCTTAGCCAAATGAAATTTCTATTTAGGAAATTAGAAGGAGACGTTACTGGTAGATGCTATACTAGAACTGTCTTTTTTTTTTTTTTTTCTTTTCCCTGGAGGAAGCAAGAAGAGAGAGTTCATAAGGAGAAGGAATTAGAATAGCTGCTTTGCAAGACAGAGGAGCATCAGCCCATAACCTCGTACTTTCATAGTGCTGCTTTGTTTTCAAGGACTATTTTTTGATTATGCAAGCTCTTCATAATTGCAGTTTATGGTGTGAGATATGGTTACATTCACTGGGGACCAAAGAAATTGCAGTCATAATGTTGTGTGGCATTGAGAAAATGAATTTTTTTTTTCTGTACGCGGGCCTCTCACTGTTGCGGCCTCTCCCTCTGCGGAGCACAGGCTCCGGACGCGCAGGCCCAGCGGCCACGGCTCACGGGCCCAGCCGCTCTGCAGCATGTGGGATCTTCCCGGACCGGGGCACGAACCCGTGTCCCCTGCATCGGCAGGTGGAGTCTCAACCACTGCGCCACCAGGCAAGCCCGAGAAAATGAATTTTTTTTACATGTCTAATTAAAATGATACTGATGTTTTTCAAGGAAAGGATTAAATACAGATTTTTAAAAATCACCTTAACTCTTTTTGACCATAAGTTTGAACATTTTCAAGCCTCCAGAAAAGTTGAAAGAATAGTACATTAATCATCCACATACTTCATCTAGTTTTACCAGTTGTTAGCATTTCGTCACATATGCTTTGTCTCTTTGTATACATTTTTTTGGTTGCTATTGGAACCATTTGCCCTAAATATTTCAGCAGCATTAACTCCTGTAAGTCTTTTAATTACTGTTTTGAATATGCCTGATCTTCAGTTTCAATAATTATATATTCCAGGTGAGCAGAACTGTAATAATTACACTTAACTTTAGCTTATAGCATTATCTCTACAGCATGACTTAATATTGAAGTTTTTTATTTTATCTTTTTCAGAACAACAAGATATGGATTTGGATATAGAATTTGATGTACACCTTGGAATAGCTCATACCCGTTGGGCAACGCATGGCGAACCCAATCCTGTCAATAGCCATCCCCAGCGCTCTGATAAAAATAATGGTATGGACAGACTGTACATGCTCTGGAGTGTTTGTAGAGGGCCAATAATAGAAGAATGAAAACTCTGTTTTCATTATTTTAATATGGAAAATTTCAAGCATATTCAGATGTAGAGAGCATACAGAACCTGATATATCCATCACCCAGCTTTAACATTTATCAATACATAATCAGTTATATTTTTCTGTACCCCACCCAGATTATTTTGGAAGCCAATAGATATCATATAGATAGATATATCACAGATAACTAGATATCATAGCATTGAATTAGTAATTATGTAAGTGTGTATCTCTAAAAGGTAAGGACTTAGTAGATTGATTTATCTCCTAAGTCTCCGAAGAGACTTTTCCTTTTCTCTCCTTTCTTCCTTGCAGTTTACTCTATTGTTTGTCCTGTAGAGTTTCCTACGGTCTAGATCTTGCTAATGGCGTGCATCCTGTGGTGTCATTTCACATGACTCTCTGTCCCTTCTATGTGTTATAAGTTGGTATGGTATTTGTTTGTACCTGTGATGTTTGGATGTTTTTCTTTTTGTGTTAGGTCATTGATAATCATTGCCAATATTAATTATTTCTTTAGGGGTTATAAAATGGTGATAGTCTAATACAATCTTTCCTTCGTCATTTATTATCTAAAATACTTCTATAAAGAGAAACTCCTCCATATTAACCACTTGATTACCCTGATGTACAGATTGTATAGGAAAGGCAAGATAAATGTTTGATTTTTTTTCCCCTTTATTTACCATTTTTCAAATGAAGCGGTTCTAATGTTCTAAGGTGAACAGAGTTCCTTTTTATACTTACTGTATTATTATAAATTCATGGATTTAAAATATTTCATTTGTTTCAAAACACTGAAGTAATTATCTATATTGATGCACAAAACTTCCCATCTTTAGTCATTGGGAGCTTATTCAGGTTGACTCCTGAGTCCTTTTGATGTGACCCAAGTAGGCTCAGTAGTCTTTGTTATTTTCTGGTAGTTCAAGATGTTGCAGGTTTATCTAATCCTGCCCCAAACCTGGAATCAGCCATTTCTCTAAGGAGTCCTAGTTCCTTTCAGTGGAAACGATAATTAAAGACTATAAACCTGGGTGCCGTGGTGGCTGCGACATGGGGGGCCCGGAGCAGATGCTGGAAGTAGCGGTGGGTACCACGGAGCCAAGGCCTGAGGGGGTGGGCGTGGCGACCACCGAAACACAGCGCCCTCTGCTCCCTCCTCTTGCGGTGCCTCGTCGCTCCCCTCCATCAGCTGCTGTGAGCCAGCGCCTCCGCCCCAGGAAAAGAGGGGGTGGCGATGGATAAGACCACCATCTCCCCCCCCCCCAGACCAAAAGGAGTAGTAGAAAGCCTGTCTTTCACGATCCTGGGACACAGAGTCTTCACTCAGTGATAGTGGCGGGAGCAGCAGCAGTGGCAGCAGCGGCAATAGCCAGGGCCGGGGGGCCAGAAAGTGGCTTAAACCACCTCGTCGCCGGGCTCAGCGCCAGCACCCCCAGCCCGTGCCAGGCAGTCTGCATTTGTGCTGAGGCCCTGGCTTGCACCTCAGCCAGATCCTGAAGGAGGCCCACTTTCATGGCCGACAGCACCAAGGACGGCCTCCCACGTGATGCGCTGGCAGCTTCTTGCCTTCTGTGAAGGGACGGTGCCGTGCAGATTTGATATTTCAACTTAACAGTGCTGTAAAAAGCTGCACAAAAAAATGCCTGTTGGCTTTTCAGTCGATATTTGAAATAACAGGTTAACAGGCAGTTGTTTACTTCTGGTTTTGCTGCACTATTGTGATTAAAAAGGGGTTTTGAAGCTATTTTTTTTATAGGATTCTTTTGGGGGTGGGTATCAAATCTGCATCAAGGTAACCGTAGGAGGAAATCTCATCTGCATGTTGAATCCGTAGTTTGTCCGATTCAGATTGATTTCTAGATCTGTCAATTAGAAATTCTACTTCATGTAAAAAGGCCTTTTAAAAATGCAGAATCTTCAATTTTTAAAATTCAATAAACTAGAGAAGAGTATCTAGTTTCCATGAAAAAAACCAAAGTTTTTTTCCAAAAGATAGAATGCTTGATTCAGTTTTGCCCTGAAATTAATTGCCATACCACCTCTTAGTATGTAGATGTCCTGTTGAAAGCACTCCCTCCTTTGTGCCAGGAGAGCAATCAGATCCAAGTTACACTGTGTAAGTAAGCATCCTCCCTGATAACTGTCTTCTCTCTTTGTTATATATTTGTATTTCCAGAGAGGTCTTTCAGACTCTTGGATACTCAGATAACTTGTTACCATTACTCCTCCAAAGCCTACATCTCAGACTCAGAAAACATTGCTCAGTTATGACAGTCAAGAAACATGTGATGACTTTTTGTCTTACAAACTTTTCCAGCAGTAGCTTCTGTGATCTCATTGATAACTCCACCTCGTAGTGTCGAGAATTAAGGAGCAGGTGAAGGCCGACAAAGTGTAAGCTCTCTGAACCGATGTCTGAAGTCGCAAGTATTTTGAAACTGTTGGAGAAGGGTTTACTTTATGCTTAAAGTAACCCCCAACAGTAACTAGGGTGCCACATTCCACCACTGAAACTGGAAAGACTGGTATGGCTTAGAAATACATCAGCAGAGGCACCTCTAGAAGAAACAGCACAGTAGTATTTATTTAGAGATGGATTGTTCCCGTGTTATTTAGTCATGCTAGAGAGCCACCCACGTTTGAATAACGAAGGCGTAGATGTGTCTTCTGCTGCAGTGACAAGCTGTGTGAACACGGAGCCAGGATGCATCAGGTCATCTTCTTGGGAGAGTGCGGGGAGGGACAACCTGCCATTCTACGTGGAGGAAAGTGCCTCAGAGTCTACTGCCTGCTCTCACCCTCCACTTCACTGGGAGTCCGCACAGCGCACACAGCAGATCTGAGGAGAATGGATAGCTCTAGAAGGAACTTTCCTCTTTGTCAAGATTAGAAAAGGACACAGGGGACAGAGTGAGATTTTCTTGTGTGACAGAACTAAAATTTGAAGATGAGGCCTATAGGAAGAGGGCAAACATATGTACCTCCTTTCCATGGTTTGTTCCTCTAAATGGGTAGAGTTGAAAGGTCAGTTACTTGAAGTAGAAATGTAGAGTTGTGAGGGAAGGTTTCAGCATAGGCCCATGCTTACGGAGGGGATGGTTTGTCCAAGAATTTTTTTTGTTTTATTACCATCTCTGAAGTTCTAAAACCAGATGTTTGATGAGGATTTTGGATCATAATAGGTTTGATGGCAGGGAATATGGGAAGGATACATTGCTAATATTTTAACCAACAAAAAGGCAAACAGCAACTAAATGCTGTAAGAAGACAAGCTCTCAGGCACACATGTACACAACACAATTCAGAAATACCCAGGAGGACTCCTGCAGGCTTAATGGAAACAAAACGTGTATTACCAAGAACATGTAAAACTCAGGAAAGCATGTGTCCTTTTATTTCCCACCCAGCTGAAAGAAATGAAAGATGAAACCATCATTGAAACAAAACAGTTTTTTTTCCAAATAAGTACAGTTATAGTGCTGGGCTAGCAATTAACTCTTTTACCCTGTTAAACACAAGAATAATCTCCATCCCATCCTGCATATTTTCTACAGCCTTGGCAACTTGAGATACATTTCTGTTATGAGGCTACTTGATAGTAAATGGTCATCTTTTAAAACTTCTGTTATCTCAAGCTAGTAACACCATGTACTTCTATATTGCACTGCCAAAAAAAAAAAAAAAAAAAGACTAAACCAGGTCTTAGAAGTGCTCATTGCACCTAGGCCTTTTCAGTGAGCAGAGTTAGGAAATATATATACCCCTGTGTATGTGCATGTATAAATTTAAAGAGAAAACACAACGTAATTTTACACTAACACTTTCAATTCAAATCCAGGGCTGTAAGGTTTTTACTTAACCTCATTGATTTATGTATTTCTTTTCAGTCACACTTAAAAACTTAGTTCTTAACACCAGCAACATACTTATTTGATCTATCAGATGCTACGCGTACAATGGAATCATAATGTCAACACTACCATAACAGTATGTTGACTGTTTTTTGTTTATTTTTTTTTGTCCTTAGGGTATATCTCTCTAGGGATGTATAATCAAATTACTATGTTTTGGAGTCACTTGGAATAATCCCTCTGTATGTAATTGTTCTACTAGCTGGGTATAGCATTATGTTAATATGTTTTACTTTGAGTTTTAGGAATTGATTTTCTTTAAAAAATAATTTTTATTTAAAACTATTTAAAATATTTGCATAGTTCTGAGGTCATACCTATAAAAAAGGCATACTAAAATAAGTCTAGCTTCTATCTTACTTCCTCTTCCTTATTCCATCTCTTCCTGTATATAAACATTTAACAAAATTTTTGAGTTATATGTATGTATGTGTGTATATATATCCCTTTGAGGTAAGATTTTGTAGTTTAATTCAGTAGCTACCTTTTCAGGTTTTTCATGCTTCACATAATTATTGGATTAGAATGTTAACTACTCAAACTTTTAATACTGACAAGGTCTTTATAAAAGATTTCTGAAAAACTATATGTTATATTTTGAGAATTTGGCTTTAATTTTAGGCTTTATATCAGCTATTTATGATTCTCTGTGTTCTAGCATTAAAATTTTAAGATTTATTTTTGTAGTATCATTTTGTGGTATCTTTTCTTAGAAATCTAGTGAAGTGTTTAACATTTGGTTTGTAATGAACGTGTTCAGTTCAAGCTCACTTAATGCCAGATCTTTATATTAAAAAACATTTTGATAATTTGATATAAAATTGAATTTAGTGGTAATTTCTCTCCTGATTTACATGAACTTTAAATAAGAAATCCACATTAGTTGCCTTTACTTTACATACACTGTCAGTGGCTACTACAAATAATATTGTGAACTCCTGATTGCACATTCTTAGTTTTTGAAAGTTATTTAATCAAAAAAAAGGTGAAAATTATCCCACTGTCATCTGTGTTTGATCTTGAAATGCTTCTTTAACTTTAGTTTATCTGACATTCTGGGAGTTTTCTGGGCCTCAGATAAGTAAACTGTAGAACTGAGTAACTGTCCGTTTTTTCTCAATTCTTTAACTTTGGTTTTAAACTCATTTAGTGTAAATTGGATGAAGCCTTTCTCTTTAAACTTAGGAATGTTTTATGCATAAGAATGAATGAACAAAGAAGTGAGAATAATAGTTATTTAGTTCAACCCTTTCATTTTGCAAATGAGGAAAGTGGCCCAAGGAACCTGCTTCTTTTACATAGTGACACTGGACTGGTAGTTTAGCCACAACTGAAGTTGATGTCTCTAGACTCCAGTTTATTATATTAACCCACTAGACCCACCTCTTAGCACTGTGTGCTTCTACATGTGAACTGTGCTGCTGATCTACCTGAGGGTAATCTGATGATGAAAAGTGGATAATACTTGATTACACCTGAAAGTATAGCATGTAACAAATTTTTTGACTTGAGAAAAATCTCTTAATAGTAATGGCAATTTATAGTGTTTATTAGACCTATAATTTTTTGGTCATCAATACTTTTATCTCTTTTAGAATTTATTGTTATTCACAATGGAATCATCACCAACTACAAAGACTTGAAAAAGTTTTTGGTAAGTAAAGTGACCTAAAAAGACTACCAGTCTTTGAAGAATACTTCTAATGAGAGCATTGAGGTTGTTTGTTGGGATGTGCAGTAAATCCTATCTCGATGTGATCAAATAATTCCTAAGACAGTTACAAGGATATGGTGGTTTATTGGACTTTTTTTTCTCGACAGTAGAACTTTTTTGTTTCTTATATGAAAAGAAAATAATTATTTGGCTTGATTGTAAATGACCCAAAAGCTGAAATAAAATTGGAATTTGGGGGGACGTCTTTGCATTGTGAGAGACTGTGTCATTTTTAAAAGATTCTAGGGTGTTAGAAGACTCAAGACAGATTGAATGAAGGCTCCATGCCCTAAATAGCTGTGTAGTATATAGTAACGGTAATGATGGTGACTTCATGAGTGACTTCTCAGAGCTGTCCAGTTCAGCATTCTGCAGTGATGGAAACTTTCTGTACATGTACCGTCCCAATATGGTAGCCACTGTCCACATGTGGCTGTTGAGGTAGGATGAATGAGGAACTAAATTTGAAATTTTATCTCACTTTAAATTTAAATAGCCACCTATAGCTAATGGCCATTGTATTGGACAGCGAAATATCATCATTAAAGAAGGAATCATGGGCTTCCCTGGTGGCACAGTGGTTAAGAGTCCGCCTGCCAATGCAGGGGACACGGGTTCGAACCCTGGTCCGGGAAGATCCCACATGCTGCAGAGCAACTAAGGCTGTGCTCCACAACTACTGAGCCTGTGCTCTAGAGCCTGCGAGCCACAACTACTGAGCCCGTGTGCCACAACTACTGAAGCCCATGTGCCTAAAGCCCGTGCTCCACAACAAGAGAAGCCACCACAATGAGAAGCCCGTGCACCACAACAGAGGGTAGCCCCCACTCGACCCAACTAAAGAAAGCCTGCGCAGCAACAACGAAGACCCAGCACAACCAAAAATAAATAAATAAATAAATTTATAAAAAAAAAAAGAAGGAATCATTATATTTATAATGGAATTAGTGGTTTGTGAATGTTATATATTTCATTATATTTTAATTATTTTAAAATGTATTTAATTCACATATGACATATATAGATTTATATAATTATAAGTATGTTTGATCACCTCACTATTTTGGATTCACCGTAATTAGATGGTGACCTTAAGTTTAAAGAGTGGGTATTCAGGGTGTGGTGGTCAAAAAGAGACTAGAAGTTGGGTAATGAGATTTTTGAGGAAGAATTGTGTAGAAAAGATTTAGATATTATGAATATTTCCTTGAATGGGTCAAAATTTTTTCCTTTCTAATTACAGGAAAGCAAAGGCTATGACTTTGAATCTGAAACAGACACAGAGACAATTGCCAAGCTTGTTAAGTACATGTATGACAATCGGGAAAGTCAAGATACAAGTTTTACTACCCTGGTGGAGAGAGTCATCCAACAATTGGTATTAAACCACACTTTTAAAGATGATTATTGCCGACATTAATCACAATAAACGATTAAAAATAACTTTGATAAGTAGGAATTATGCTTATTTCTTAAGTATTTTTTGCTTTTATTTCCCATGTATATAACTATTCAACTTGAAAAATTTTGAGAGACTGTTGTTTTAATGATTTTACTTCTTTCACTGTAATTTAGTATCATGGGAACTAAAAATAATCCAAAAGCAGTTTGTCCAAAAACTATGCATACACACACATAAACCCATACACACCACACACAAACGTGTACACAGTACACACAGTTGGGGATTCATCACCTTCTTGCTTCCTGCTCATTCAAGTGTTCTTCTAGTCAGTAACTTAGCGAAGGGTAGCTTCGGTGAAATACACACTCTTTATTCTGGGATAATGGCTGCATGTCTCAGCCAGTACAGTCAACTCATTTTTCCTTATGGGGACTTTTCCTTGGCCCTGTACCTCTACAGAAAATTATTTCCCAACCCGAGAGAAAAGTGGTATTGTTTTTGATCTCATCCCAGTTGTCCTAATTAAAGATTAAAGATATCAAAGATACACAAAGGTCCAAATACTTAGTGATTTCCACCCCCGCCCCAATCCTACTCATAACTCTGGCTTTCCCATTTAAAAGCCCTTTACTTCTCTGTGAAGGTCCAACCCTTACCTGCCATCTCCACCCACATCTTATGATGTCTGCAGCTAAAGGAGTCAGGAAGGTAGAGAAGATGGAGAGCTGTTCCTTCACTTACTCAAGGCAGCGTACTGTGCCTTCCCAGCCTTTTCTTGTTTCTACTCGCATAACCCAGTTTTTCTGTTCCTTCCTTCTCCTACCTTATGTGCCTCCTTTATTCACTCTTGATTTCCTTAGGCCCTGTCCCTGAGGAGTTTGGGTTGAGGGGGCGGTATGGTGTGCATGTTAATAACTGTGATTGTGTATATTTATGTCTCCAATATCAAGGACAAAAAGAATGGAAGTTAACAGTGGTATAAAATTACTGGGCCAGAGAATGGGTTTTGGATATGGAGCTTGGGATCTTTTCTGATTCTGCCCTTCCCTTACTAATGCATAGTATGGGAGATATGATGTTCCTGTTGAGAAGTATTGGTAGCGTGTACAAAGGTGTCTTTTAAAATGGTCTGTTTTGGAGCTATTATCTACTGAGCCTATTTCAAGAGTGGGCTTGGTTAAAAAGTGGATCTTGGATACATCAAAGCTCAGAGTAAGTGTCTACCTAAAATTCAGACTCATTTATAAACTAGTGCAAAAGAGTAGCTGTGTGAACAAAACATTTCTGTGCTGAAGCCAGTATATTTTAGGCATTTCACATTTGATAATTGATTATAATATATAATGCTAATGCATTTTTTTCCCCTCTATAGGAAGGTGCTTTTGCACTTGTATTTAAAAGTGTTCATTTTCCTGGCCAAGCAGTAGGCACAAGGTATATATAAATTTTATAATGACTAATAATTATATGTATTTTGAAACTTTAGAATTATAAGCTTATTCCCTGTACACTATGAATGGCCCTTCACCATAATGGCTCTGTCCTTTTTTAGAGATACTTGTGTGAGTCATCCCTTGGTATCCATGGGGGATTGGTTCCAGGAGCTCCCGTGAATACCAAAATCCATGGATGTGCAAGTCCCCTATATAAAATGGTGTAGTGTTTGCGTATAACCTAGATACATACTCCTGTACGCTTTAAATCATCTCTAGATTACTTACATACCCTAATGTAATGTAAATGTTATACACATAGTTGTAAATACAATGCAAATGGTAGTGTGTAAATAGTTGCCAGTGTGTGGCAAATTCAAGTTTTGCTTTTTGGAACTTTCTGGAATTTTTTTTCCCCAAATATTTTCAATCTGCAGTTGGTTGAATCTGCAGATGTGGAACCCATGCATATGGGAGGTCGACTGTATTTATTTTCATATGCCCTTCTTGTCTGTTGTTTTACCACTGTTCCATGTAACAGAATCCCTTAACAAAGCAAAAACATTTTGGCATTTATAATCGGCCTTTTGTTTGTAGTGGGGCACCATTGTTACTTTGTGAATTTGGATGTTGAATATTTTGTAAAATATCCATATTTTTCAGAACTCTGTATTCTAGACAGAGTCCTAGATAATTGTACCATTACTACTTTTGCTGGGATATTCAAGCCTAATCATGAAGTCCTTTTTAGAACAGTGTGGAACCCTAAGAGTTGGTAAGAGAGAGCTGTCTTTAAAATGAAGTCAAGGGGACTAATGTTCATATATTGTTCACACATCAAAAGAAAGGTTCCATTTTACATTAAAAAGGAGAAAACTTTCTAATGCATCATTATAGAACAGAGGTCTGCAAACTTTTTCTGTAACAGGCCAGATAGTAAATATTTTAGGCTTTCTGGGCTATGTTGCCTCTGTGGCAACCACTTAGTTAGTTTTGCTGTCGTAGTGTGAAAGCAGTTGTAGAAAATGTGTAGAAGAAAGGGCATGGCTGTGTTCCAGTAAAAATAGACAAACCTGGCCTGTGGGTCATAGTTGGCTGACCTCTGAATATTTTTTAAAAACTCTGTTTATGTCGTTCTTTTGTTATATCTGAAGTCGAACTTGGAGGGAGAGTTTAAACATTATTTGCAGAGCGTTCCCTCATCATTTAAATTTTGTATCATTAGTGCATTACTTATAAAAATGGCTTAATTCTGTTTAATTTTGTACTAACAGACGAGGTAGCCCTTTGTTGATTGGTGTACGAAGTGAACATAAACTATCTACTGATCACATTCCAATCCTCTACAGAACAGGTAAAAACTATTCCTACATCATGCCATGGGAAAAATGTATAAATTGAGTGCAGTAGTTACAAAGAATTGTTTTCCTAAAATTGATTAAATGCCCCTTTGGTCAGATCCACTCATATGTATAGTTCTGTCTAGACATGAAAAGAATTTGTTTTTGTGATTTCTCTGACGAGTAGAATTTTTTTCTGTTGTATATCCTTAGCTAGGACTCAGATTGGATCAAAATTCACATGGTGGGGATCACAGGGAGAAAGAGGTGGGAAATGCACTCTGCATGATGGGGAGGAATCTTATCCTCTTTTGTTCATTCTTTACTAATTCTTTGTTCTTGGAGTGAATGAATGTGCTGGGCCTCTAAAAATATGCTTATTTTATGGGGAAACATATTTTGACATTATTTTTCTAATTTGTGGGAGTGTATTTTGTCTGTCTGCTTTTGGCATTTAGAAAACTGCTTTTAATAATTTGTTTCTTTAAGATCTCTGAGATTTCAGGAAATAGTTGAAATTTTAAAGTTTTTTCCTTTGTTTTAAATTAAAACCATGTAGGATACGTTATTATAAATAAGATGCTGAGATTAGGAAAAGAGCATTGTGTTTGCGTGCTAGGCTATTGTAGGTTGACCTCTGTGGTAGTTATTTGAATAATTTAGCCTAATTTTTAACTGAAATATGTTTAAATGGATTTTGTTTTATGCATGACATTTTACGTTTATATTTTTACATTTGATACCTGATGGGCTTTGTTTGAATTTGGAGTTTTTTAAAAATTTACATTTGAAGTTTATCTTTTTAGCTGTACAAACTGGATCATTTTATTGATATAATTAGACAGAAAATGGTGTGTTATTTTTGTTTACCTTTTTACTAAAAGCTCTCTCTGTAAAACACACAGGGAATGGTAAATTCAGGAAATTGAAACCCATATTATTAATGCATAATTCTTGGTTTCTTGAAAAAGATGTAGCAAAGTACTCTAAACCTATTCATCTTTAGATAGTAGCTGCTCTCACTGTTTTACCTAGAGCAGAAAGTTATTTCCTTAAATAACCTTCAGTCCTGAGATGTTAGAACTTATTTTCCTCCTCCCCTCCCTCTCTTTGCAGAGAAAAAACTAGCCTACCAGTATAAATTTTGGATCCAGAGTTCCAGATTTCTGTTAATAATTCTGCTTGTGTATATATTACTTATGTGATATATTACCTTGTACAATGTCTTAGGCTGCTTTTAGAAGCAATGGAAAAACATTGGCTAAGGTCTTAAGAAGTTGGAAGAAAAATTTATCGTGAGACATCTTTTTGAGATCAGGGGTTGTGTTTTGGTAACGCTGATTTCTCTAGCTCCTAGTAGGTAGATAATGTATGGCTCAGCAGAGTTTAGTTTAAAAAGTACAGCCTCTTATTGAAAAGGCTGTATAAAGGGGAAAACACTGGACTGGCTTTCAAGCATTTGGTATTTTCTCCAGGTATAACTACTGACCAAATAAAGCAGGATGATAATAATCGTTTCCACTTAAGTGAGATCAGAGGAGATAAACAATAGATAGGGAGACATTTTACAGATTGTAACAGTCATATAGATGTCAAGTGGTAATATTTTTTTCATTTAAATAGGCAGTGATACCTTGAATTCTTCTGAATATTGTATTTAAATATACCCTGTTACTTGAAGAAGGAAATAACCAATATTTGTAGAAAGAATATGGTGAAACTCAACTCCAGTAGGACATTTTATAACCAAAGCTAGTTGTGTTTAAAAATTTTTAAATGTAGGTGCTGGCCTATCCTTTTGCCTGTTTTTTAATTCACCTTTTTACATACAGTAAAGTTCACTCTTTTTGATGTACAATTTCATGAGTTCTGTCAAGCGCATAAAGTTGTATAATCACCTCCACAATCAAGATAAAGAACAATTTATCCCCTAAAAAGTTCCCTCAGCTGACCCTCTGTAGTCAACCCTTGTCCCCATACCCAGCCCCTGGCAAACACTGATCTGTTTTATCTTTTCATAGTGTTATCTTCTCTGGGATGTCATCTTATACTTGTTTTTCAAAGTGTGGTATCTTTTCTGCTATTGAATTTGGATGGAAAGAGCTATTTTACTTTCATGCCTAAAACACACCAAATAATCATGGATTGTGGAGAACTTTGAATGTATGTTACTAAGAATAATTACTCTCAAGTTTTTATAGACATGCATTTTAGAGGATGGACACAATATGAGTTTTTACAAGTATATTTATGGTATCTTCTGGCCATTGTATCCATTGGTTACAAGGTCCACTATGTCCTGATCTTAGAGAAAGGTGCTTTTTTGTCTCTGTGACATTTATATAGCCTTCAGTTAATAGTATTTTCTGTATTTGGCAAATTCGTCAAACTTCATTATGCCTTCTAGTTTTGACTTCAGTTGTGAATAAGCAGAGGGGGAAAATGTTCTTCATCAATAGCTTGACAAATTAAGTAGAAATGCCAGAATTCTAAAGTGCTAGAATTAAAAGATATTATCATTGCAAAAGGACTATACTTTATCCTGACATGAAAGTAATGTAAGAAAATCCAATTTTAAGAAAGGAGAGGTTCTGGGTTTATAGTTCCAGTCCTTAGCAGTAGCTACCATGTATGATATACCATGGTTAGAGACTTATAAGTATCTTTGTTTTGTTTTTAGATCAGAATTAGTGTAGCCTGAACTTTGCCTTGTTATGCTGACTTACTGTTAAAATCTAGAGAAGTTTTGTTAGGAGATAATAAAAATATGCTACTAGGCTTCATTTTATTTTTCACTGCACAGTTTTGATATTTTTAATGTAACTTTAATGATAAGTTTAAGTATACACACTTATATGTATTAATTTCATTAAGTTTTGTATGAAGTTAAAATTAGGCTATACATACATTAAAAAGGACTTAGTGACATTATTTGCCTTTTACTTGGAAAAGAAATATTACATTAAAGAACATATAACACAGCACTGTATCTGCCACGCTGTCTTTAATAGTTGCTCTTTCACTCTATGCCCGTTGTTCTTGTTGGCTTATTGCATGGAAATAGGGTGATCTACCTGGCATTGAAAAGTTGCTGGAATTATTTTGCATTGCTATGGTTTTTTGTTGATTTTGTAGAAAATTATGTATATTTATATATCAGCCATGGTTTTCTACATGTGTGCTGATTCTGTTAACCCTATAATATAGGCAAAGATAAGAAAGGAAGCTGTAATCTCTCTCGTGTGGACAGCACAACTTGCCTTTTCCCCGTTGAAGAAAAAGCAGTGGAGTATTACTTTGCTTCTGATGCAAGGTGAGCTTCCTTGGTTGATTCAGAGAGAATTCTTAGTAAAACTGCTCATGCTACAAGAAACCAAGAAGTCACTTTGTATATATCTAGTCATGCTGTAGAGGAGAACTTTGTTAATTAAGGATGTGAAGGTGACCTTTTTGGAGATGGTGTTCTAGAACGTTTTTGCTCTCAATTCAAAGTATGTAGGTCAGTGTACAAAGGAGCTAAGTCCTTGAGACTTGTTCCGGTGTATTTACTCTGAGGTCGTGTTTTTTTTTTTTTTCCTCTTCTTTTAAGAGCCTTAACCCAGGTTTTATAGGAAGGAGAGATTTTAGATTGGAGAGTAGAATGGCTTAGGAGCATACCAATTATAGTATAATTGCTAACCTATATTGTAGTTTTAATCCAACGTGGACATATCTTTTTAATTCAGAAGTAATTGGCAGCAAAATCACTTTTATATAGGAAATAGTATTAGACTAGGACATTTTGAGAGAAAATGCAGTGGGGATGCTTAGAGGCATTTATAAATGAAATTCAAATAGTAATGAGGATAAAATGGAATCACTCAAATCGCCAACAGCTATTTGAATCATTCATTGTGCCTGAAAGTAAGGGGATCTAAAAATGAATGATCATGCAGTTCACGACTGCAGGGGATGTATTATCTCAGTGAGAAAACAAGCTTCACTGTTTTCTAAATTTTACAGGTGTGTAGGGTACGTAGTCGGTGCTGAGATGTGTCATTGCTGTCATTAGGTAGGTTTGTTACAGAGTTGACAGTTTTGGCTTAAATAATCTGGAAGTTGCAGAAGTGTCTTGGCCTCTTTTCATTCACACATGTGTTCATATTGAACACTCCAGCAAAGCCATGTGCTCGGCTCAGGAGATAATGGCGGGTAAGAATAAAAATGTTAACTTGTCCTTAAGGAGCTCTTCCTTAATGGGAGAGACAAATTTTAGTCAGTGGTCACCAAGTATAGAATTCCAGCTGTGATATGAACTACAGAATGCTTATAACAGGGTGACTTAACCCTCCTATGGGTGCATTTCTTTAAGGGAATGGTGCTTGAACTGAGAGTTAAGGAGATATTAGGAGTTAATTAGGTAAGGAGGTGGAGGGAAGAACAGTCATTCTCTGCAGATGGATCAGCCTGTGAGATCTTGGGCTGGGTGTGAGTGTGGCTGGAATAGGGAGAGGAAGTTTGGTGGGAGACAAGGCCAGAGAAAGAGGTAGGGGTCATGGTAAAGGCATTTTGCTGTTTTCCTAAGAGCTAAAGGGAAGCTGTTGAGCGGTGTGTTGGTGAGGGAGAAATCTTGATTAGGGTTGTCTTTTGATGTCCATTTTGGCAGAAAAGGAGAGTGGATGAGGGAGGTTAGAGGGAATGTGGGTGGAAGTTGGGAGGTTCCTGCAGTAGTTCAGCCAAGGGCTGATGGTAGCTTGAACTGGTTTGTGGTGGTGGACACAGAGAGAAGCTTTGGGAAATATTTAGGAGTTATGATTGGAGGACTGGTGATAGGTAGGATGAGGAGGAAATAAGCATGCTTTCTCATCTGATCTCATCAAATTGGTTGCCACACAGAGTTCCTTTTCTTCATTGTCTGCAGTGACCACCCCCCTCCTTCATTTCCCTGTAGGGAATGGCATTGATAACCAGAAACTTATCAGAGATATTGCAGGTTGATAGACTTTGTATTTAAACTTGGTCCTTTTGTCCTAATGATAGTTGTGTTTATAATAATCATCCTAGATTATTGATTGTACTGTCTCCTTGAACATTTTTAGTGCTGTCATAGAACACACCAATCGTGTCATCTTTCTCGAGGATGATGATGTCGCTGCAGTGGTGGATGGCCGTCTTTCTATCCATCGAATTAAACGGACTGCGGGAGATCACCCTGGACGAGCTGTGCAGACCCTCCAGATGGAACTCCAGCAGATCATGAAGGGTGAACCTTTCTATCCTGTTACACCTTGGTGTCCTCGATGGAAAGGATATTTTCTCCTTCCTGACCTGGTGTAGGAATCTGATAATACAGATTAGTGAAGGGATAACCCCAGAAAGGGGGATGATTCTTTGGAGAAATTATCTGCTGTTTTGACAATACTTCTTCAAACGAATTCATGGTTTCTTGTTTCTAACATGAAAAAAGAAATCAGTTATTTAAGTGGTACTTGATGTTTTAAGATACTTTATAAACATAGTTTACGTTCTATTCTTTGTTCCTCTCTTATTCTCTCTGTGCTTCAGTTTTCTCATATATGAAATGGGGATAATAGGATTTACCTCATTAAGGTTGTTTTGGGGATTAAGCCCTTACAACAGTGTCTGACATGCTTAGTGAGCTCTATATAATGTTTGCTACTATTAACTATTGTGATTATGGTGATTGTGGTTTTTATTGTCCTTTCTGATGGGGTTGTGGTGAAAAACAAGCTAACGTTTATTGCATAATGGCTATATGTCAAGTCTTTTCTATATTAATCCACACTACCACGCTATGAAATAGCTGCTAGAACAGATCATTTTACAGATTAAGGAATTTCCCAGAGCTGCTTAGCTATTAAAAGATAGAATCATGATTTAAACCTAGATCTGACTCTAAAACTTAAGCTTGTCCCACTCCCCTGTTTTTCTGTAATTGCATATTTTAGGTATGAAGTTAATAAAAGTATTTTTTCTCCTTGTTCATTTTTCTTCCCATTGGGTAAAATGTCATATATGAATATTGTTCTCTACTGCATGACCTTTCGTTTCATTTACTAAGATTATATTAAAGGAGATAGACTTTTAGTTGAATACAAATTTCTTATCCTTTGGCTTGTTAATTTTTGTTTTAATGATACAATTTATATTACTTTAGGCAACTTCAGTTCATTTATGCAGAAGGAAATTTTTGAGCAGCCAGAGTCAGTTGTGAACACAATGAGAGGAAGAGTCAACTTTGATGACTATACTGGTAATTACATGTGAATTATGTTATTATTTCAAAGTCTCTCATGGGGGTTGACGTTGACAGCCTTATAGGGTTCATTGTCCTTTGTAGAATAACTATGGCTGCCAGCCATCAGTGGAGCCCAGTCCTCTTTTAAAAGTCCTTCCGTGTGTGATTCCACTGATATGAGGTGTATCTAGGTTAGTCAGATTTGTAGAGACAGCAGGTAGATTAGTGGTCACCAGGGGCTGGGGAGAGGGGGAAATGGGGAGTTAGTGTTTAACGGGTATAGAGCTTCAGTTTGGGACGATGCCAAAGTTCTGAGATGGGTGATGGTCATGATTGCACAACAATGTGAATGTGCTTAATACCACTGAATTGTACACTTACAAATAGTTAAAACGGTAAATTTTATGTTATGTATATTTTACCACCGTAAAAAATAAGGGAATAATAATAATGGTTGCCAGGAGCTGAAGGGACAGGGGAGTGGAGAGTGACTGCTAATGGATACGGGTGTTTTGGAGGTGATGAAAGTCTAAAGTTAGATAGTGGTAATGGTTGCACAACTCTGAAATACTAAACACCACAATCATACACTTTCAAAGGGTGAATTTTATGGTAAGTGACATACTTCTAAAATGGTTATGAAAAATATAAAAAATGCCTAGGAAGTCACATTTGAAAATTGTTGTCAGTTATGGGACTATTAAGGTGATTTTCCTGGAGAAAAAAAAAAGTCCTTCAGTGTACCATTAAGAACATTTAACTTCTTTTCAGTACAAAAATCTTTTATTGGGCACCTACTATGTACCAGGGACTGTTCTGAACACTGTGGATTCTCAGAAGAATGGGACCTGGTTCCCTTGTTGGGAAGCTTGCTGTACCTGTTCAGCCTAGGTTTTCTCTCTCAGTTTATAAATGAGTGAAGTGTGAACTTCCCAGAGGTTTTCCAGGTGTTTGCCTAATACCTTATGGGATAACCTAACCTGTACCTTCCTGCCTGTTTAAGGTGGGGTGACAGTGCAGCTCTGGTCTTACTTCTGGAAGTTCTCTCTAGACCTTGTGTCGCAGGAGTTTCTGCACCTTGCTGGGATGAGCTTGAGACTGACTTTCTGTGGTCATAGGATATCCATAAACTATCGCTAAATCACATTTTTGGAACATTCTTCATGACCAGTTTAATAAACAGTTTAACAAACAAGCTTTGGGCTAAGCTTCTCAGTGTTAGGAATCAGCTTTGGAGAAATTATATCTGGTATGCAACAATCTTTTCCTGAATTTGTGTGTTATACATATAATATTAAGTGCCTTCTCTTATATGTCACGTCCTGCTAACTGATAGAGAATGATTCTCTGAGTAAATGCGGTTTTTGTATACTTTTCTTTTCTGGAGGCATCAGACTCTTTCTCAGCAGGAGAGATTTGTTGAAGGCTGAATTATAAGTTGAACATCTGGTGAACATGGTGTGTGGAGCACCATGTTGAACGTATCAGGGACTGTAGGAAAGTTATCTCTGCTGCGGTCTCCTCCTTGATGTTCTTGGAAGGGGGATGAATACATAATTAACTATTTAAAGAAAGGTAAAATATGATAAATGACATTAGAAACGCAGTTTAATGTTGAAATGTTTAAAGTTTAGTGTTGAATTTAGAGGAAGTAGAGAATGAATCTGTTTGTGGACAGGGGGCCAGGGAAGGCTCCATGAAGTAGGCAGGTGGTGCTTCAAAGGATTTGGAAGGTTTGAATAGGTAAAGATGAGATGGGAGCATTGCAGTTGGGTAGAATGCATTTGCTAAGAGGAGATAGTAGAAAACCATCAGAAATTTGTTTGTGAAATAATACGTAGTCCAGTTTGCCTGCCACATCTAGTACTTGAAGAGGAATAGAGAGCAGTAAGTCTAGGGAAGAAGGTGAGAGGAACTGCCCAGGAGGGCCGTGAATGCATTCTGTTGAGTGTGAAGGGTACCTCCCTTTGTAGAAATTGCAGAGCTTTTAGGAGACTTAGGAGCCAGGGGTGATCGGAGCTTTACTGAAGTGACCTGGGTACCAGTCTCCAATGTGCATTGGAGGAGCGAGAGGCTGAGATGCAGTCGGCAGTAAGGATGTCCCATCTGGGGTAAAGCAATGGGGAATGGGAGGGCAGCGGGGGCCAGGAGAGAAACAGGAGCACTCCAGAGCAGGACCTGTTATCTGCTGGTGTGGGAGAGGGGGTTGTGGAAGGTGGTTGAACTGGAAGAACGGGGAGAGTAGCAGTAAATACTGTTATGGTATGGAATGGAAATAAGATTAGGAAAAAGTTTTGTTTTATAAGGGAAAAGAAGGAGATAAACTTTGAAAAGTCATGATTTTAAAAAGCACTTTTATCTATGGTATGTGTTCCTCATAAAAGTTCTATAATATAAACAGGATAGCTGTTATCTTTTTTTGTTGTTAAGATAAGGAATTTGAGGCTCTTGTCAGTTTGCGGTCTGGCCAAAGGTCACACTGCCAGTCATTTATGGAGCCAGACTAGCCTCCAGTGTTCCGTGGTGTTCACGCTCCATCCCACCCCTTTCCTCCAGACACTCCTGCTGTAGTAGTGGTCTCCCTTACTAGAAGTAGGAGCCTCTCCAAAGCATCAATTCAGACCATGGGCGACTCCTTCCAGAGCTATCCCAAACGCTCCTCAGCCATCAGGGAATTTGCTAAGACTAATTTTAGGGAAACGCTTGTGACCAGCTAATCTCACTGTCTAACCTCCCTGTCCTTCTTGGTTATCATCTGGAATACAAGTCTCTCTGATAGTCTGTCTACTTTATACTTAGTCATCTCCAAACTGATTTGCCTTTGCATGACTCCCTACCCAGCCTCTTAATGTTGTTTCCTTTTCCCTCAAGTCTTTTCAATACCTGCCGAGGTCTGAGGCAGAGGTACACGAAAAGGAACAGCAAGAATGCCAGTCTGGCTGGGGTGGCCTGGGTGAGAGAAGTGCTAGGAGATTAGGTCAGAGTGAAGCAGGAGGCAGGGCTTGTGGCCGCTTGAAGGCCATGTAAGGAGTTTGGACTTCATTCCAAAGTTACTTGGGAAGCCAGTGAAGCTTTTCGTTGTTTTATTTTCTACTTAACTAGTTTCTTTTTTTTTTTTTGCGGTACGCGGGCCTCTCGCTGCTGTGGCCTCTCCCGCTGCGGAGCACAGGCTCCGGACGCACAGGCTCAGCGGCCATGGCTCACGGGCCCAGCCGCTCCGCGGCATGTGGGATCTTCCGGGACCGGGGCACGAACCCGTGTCCCCTGCATCGGCAGGCGGACTCTCAACCACTGCGCCACCAGGGAAGCCCCCATAACTAGTTTCTTAAAATAGAGAAATATAATCGTATTGAAATTTAAAAGGAAGAACGTAAATTATTCAAAAATATAAAAAGCAAAACATATACCTTGGTTCCGTTTTGTAACTAGTTAAGGTAGAAGAAAAGAGTGGAGGAGATAAAGAGCAGGGGCAGAGTAGACGGACCGACGGTGGGTCAGATGGAGAAGGATGCTGCCCATGGGCATACTCATTGTTCTCATCAGCCAGACGCTGAACTGCCTGGCAGCCACACAGTGCCTTGGACAGTATATTCACTTGGTAGGTGCTCAGTATATTAGTTGAATAATTGAATGAATGTTGGATGAAAATTTCTCACAGGTAGAAAACTAGCCATGTTTAGAAGGACCCATAGACAAGGCACCCTTAGCAGAACACATACATGGCTATAGAGACAGAAAGAGGACAGACTCATTGGAGGGTTTTGTGATCAGATTTATGTTTTTAAAGAATCCCTCTAAAAGATCATTCTTGCTGTGTGTGGAGAACAGGCTCTAGGAGGTAGAGAATAGAAGTTAGGAGAGTACGGCTCTTGTCCAGGGGAGGGATGTTGGACTTGGCTGATGATGTTAGAGGTACAGTTTGAAGGTGGGGCTCACAGGACTTGCTTGTGCAGTCGCTGTTGAGCAGCCGAGGATGGATGACCCTGCCTTTAGGCGAATGGGGTGGCATTGACTGAGATGGGAAAGACTGGGAGGAGAGTGGTTTATATTGTGTTCAGAGCACTATCCTGGGCATGTAATGGAGATGAGCACAACTAAGACAATTTTTTTCCCAAGCAGGCTTACTGAGATATAATTAGGTATAATAAAATTGACTGTTCTTAATGTATAATTCAGCGAGTTTTGACCAACTTCCACAACATGGTCATAATCCTAAACAACCTGTACAACAATCAAGAGTTAGCACAGATCCTTCACCGGAAAAATTTCCCCAAGCCCCTTTGTAGTCAGCCCTTTGCCCACCTCCAGCCGCCAGCATCTACTGATCTATTGTCCGTGTCCCTATAGTTCTGCCTTTAAGATACCTTTTAATCTGAAGAGAGGAATGTAAAAATGGCCGAACAAGGTAGGATGTGGAAGATACTGTAGTTGTGTAGGCGTGTCAGGGGGTGAGGAAGGTAAATTACAAGTTGGGGGTGGCCAGTTAAGTTCGGACTTACTTAGTTTACATTTCAAAACGAGAGAGAACTGTGCTTCCTAAGAGGAATATGAATGCTTTAAAACAGCAGTGTTGTTCCCCAGATTGGCATTGGCCACTCATGAAAAGCGATTACCTGTTTCATATGGTTCTTTCCTAAATAATTATATCCACAAACTTTTATTTCAGTGAATTTGGGCGGTTTGAAGGATCACATTAAGGAGATCCAGAGGTGTCGGCGTTTGATTCTTATCGCTTGTGGAACAAGTTATCATGCTGGTGTAGCAGTAAGTGGCTTCTTAAAATTTCAATTGTGTCATTTTGGGTATTAGAAGATATCTGCAGATAAACAGTATCTCCAGTAACACACCATGTAAAACTATTTTTTGTTAAAACATCGTGTTTTGTTTTCATGTTGTGATGGCAAAAATCAAGAAGGTTGGGGAGAGAAATTTTAATAGCTACTTGGAATTATTTATCAATGGATCATCTGCTTTAGAAAGGTCCTTAGATATACAGGTAGACTGCCTGCAACTAACTTCATGAAAGGCAAAGTGTGGAAAATTCTTATGCCATCCTGGCCTTGCAGTCCACAGCACATGCCTACTTCTGTTAGAGCCATCACTGGGTTTTGTGTATCATTGTTCACTTGCCCCAGATAGATGGCTGTGTGAACCTCAACAGGATTTTACTAGGTAGGCACATTTCTGCAAAGAAAGGAAGTCTTCTTTTTGATAGACTTTGTTCTTTAAATTGTTATTTTGGAAGCTGAAATTCTGTATCAAAGATGTGTGTTGGTTGTCAATATAGAAGCCTAGGAATTTAACAGTCTTTTAGTCCAATAAATCAGATCCACATGTAGTTTCCCTTATAAAGAGACAGGTTATGTGCTGTTGATGTCAACTCCTGTAAGTACAGAAAACGCTTACACACTCAGTTTCTACTTTTAGGATTGATTTCCAAAATTCATGACAGTAATTTTTTTATTTGCTGGGGCAAAAATATTAATTATCTACACTCGTGGGAGCCATTCATTTGACGAGTGAGTGAAACTAGCTGGTCACTCAACCCTTGCATCTCAATAGGCTTTCTTCTTCTCTAAAGCACCCCCTTCTCCCTCCCCTCCCCACCCCCCACCCCAAATTACATGGTCCTAAAAAGGAAAATCTGTGCAATTTTGAAGGGAGGAGTTGTTAGAAAGTGATTGTTTTGAGCACTGGAAAAAAAAAAGAATGAATTAAAGACATTAGTGTAAATTAAGGGATTGCCTAATTTAGTGGTGGCTTAGATCTATTATTGAATGAGCCCTCTATTCAGAAATACAAAGTTTGATTAAATGTTTCATCCAATGCTAAGCCTGAATTGTGGGGCATAAATTATATATATGCTGTGTTAGAATTCTCTAATTTGAGAAGATGGAAGGGTTTTGTTTTGTTTTGGGTTTTCTGGTGGATGCTGAGACTACTGTAGTTAACAAACAAATATTAGAAATCCTGTGTGGTTTAGCATACAAAATAGTGTCCTTGAATTATTTCTAGCTAGGTTATCTACCCCCTACTCCACCCTCCATTCTACAGAGTTTGAAAGTAGTGAGCTTTCTTAAACAAGATTTTTTAAGTGTATTGGCTTTTTTTGAGAAACAGCATTCTTTATGAATACATGGTATTTCTGAAATGTTTAAGTTTTCATTCAGTGTTTATCGATATATCTGTTATTATCTCATTTGAAATTCTCAGTGATCTGGTATTATATGAATTGTCATTTAAAGACTAGGAATTGGGAAGTTAGAGTTAATATACAAGCTAACTCAGAACAGTGCTTTTTCCACTTCTCAAAACATTTTATACATGCATTTATTTATACATGCATTGATAATTGTCTAAAGAGACTTGTGCTAAAATATTAACAGTGCTTATCTCCTGGGTGGTGGGATTTTGGTTATTTTTTTATGCTTTAATTTCTGTTGTTTGTATTGTCTAACATTGCATTATGTATCATTTTTATAATCAGAAAAAGTGAAAACTATACATTGAGTCTGAGGAAGTCCAGTGAAAAAGAGTATTTGATGTAAAGTTGTATGACCAAGTCATCTTTTCTCTGCAGACACGTCAAGTTCTTGAAGAGCTGACTGAGTTGCCTGTTATGGTGGAGCTAGCCAGTGATTTCCTGGATAGAAACACCCCAGTTTTTCGAGATGATGTTTGCTTTTTCATTAGTCAGTCAGGTATGCTAATTTTAAAGACTTAAAGAAAAGGAAAGTCATTCTTTCAAACAACTATAGCATATGTTGGCAAAACTGATATTTAAAGATAAACTGGTTATTGCAGATAACTTGACAAATATAGGTTTATTTTGATGTTATGGAATTCTTAATGAGTTAGTAAAATCAACACATTTTACACTCAGAAGAGCTGAATTTTTAAAGACAAAGAAGGAAAGACGATCCTAAGAAGTCGGATCCTATTATTAAAAGTTTTACAAATTTATTCTTTTAAGTACATGTTTTAAATTTTATTTAAAACAAATGAGGGGAAAAGGGAGGGAGCTATGAATTGGGAATTTGGGATTAACAGATACACACTACTATATATAAAATAAACAACAAGGACCTACTGTATAGCACAGGGAACTATACTCAGTATCTTGTAATAACGTGTAATGGAAAAGAATCTGAAAAAAATATATATGTATAACTGAATCACTTTGATGTACAACTGAAACACTGTAAATCAACTATACTTCAGTTAAAAAATAATAATAAAACAAATGATACTGTTGAAAGAGTAGTCAGTTTTCTCTTCTGCATCTAAAAAACAGCATATGTTGACTGCTCTGTGTGTGTTACTTTTGTCTTCCTTTTTACCCAGGCGAGACAGCAGATACCCTGATGGGTCTTCGGTACTGCAAGGAGAGAGGAGCTTTAACTGTCGGGATCACAAACACGGTTGGCAGTTCCATATCAAGAGAGACAGACTGTGGAGTTCACATCAATGCTGGGCCCGAGATCGGGGTGGCCAGCACAAAGGTAAGTTCTTGACTTAGTTCTCATGTGATTATTTACATAATCATAGTGTTGGTGAAACAGACTAATCTGTACCTTATATTTCATTTCTTAGCACTTATAGAACTCATATTGTTTACTAATTGTAATTATCGTAAGCCTTAAGCTTCAGTAATAGTTAAAACACTTGTTGTCCCCCTTCCTCACACTCATCTTCAGAGTTTAAAAGGGACAAGCGTATATAATGTAAAGTTCATTTTGCAAACGTCTCTTCTGACTCTCCGCATTCAACACTTATGTTCCTCCTGCTGTGTGGGGTGGGATATGTGGTAAGTATAATGCCCCCTCTTAATTAAGTATAGTCGGGAATTAGAAAAATAACAAATTAGAAACACCCAGCTTAAGTCTAATAGTTTTTGACATTTTTATTTACAGGTTTATACTATCCTAATAAATGTGCCCAAATATACACACTCCCTTTGAAGTTTGTAAAGAGGAGTACACTTTTGGTATAAAATTTGGCTATTTAAAAAAATAAATTGAGTATTATATGACAATATCTGTTTCTCTTTAGATATACATCTGTGGAGATTTAAAAGCACCTTCATTTTCATTTTTAAGGCCTAGTGAGACTACTTTCCTCTTTGAAATTGGGATATGCATAAATTTAGTACTAGTAATAAAAATAGGAATCTTAGAAAGTTATATAAATGCAAAAGATGTTCTCCACAAATATATTACTCTTTATAGTTTCAAAATTTCAGTTTCTTGTCTTTTTCTGCCTAAGTCTAATATTTGTTACCGATTGTTGAATAAGATGCTTAGGTTTTGGTGGGTTTGAGTTTAATCAAGGGAAGATGATGTTAACATATACAAACCACATTTGGTTCTTTTTCCATTTAAAGAACCTCATGGGGAATTTTTTTGTGGAAAAGTTATAATTCTTAAGTAAAAACTCTGAGTGAGGTTTTTGTTTCTTGGTTACTTTGATATTGCTAACACTATAATTTACAGAAAACTGAAGCCTGAATTTTCTCCATGTGGTGATTAAAACATGTAAGATATTTGTGCTTGGGTTTCCATTCTCTGCCTGAATGAATAAACAGCTGCCCTCAGCAGCAGCTTGTGGATTCTTGGAACAGTGTCCAGACAGACAGCTTTGATCAGGGATTAGAATCCCAGACCCTTCATTCAAACACATTTGAAGCAAGGGCTTCAGTGTGGCATGTATGGGATGTGGGATCATACCACTGAATGGAGGCCATTGACTTATCTTTTTATTGAATCTTTCTTGATCTGTGAGCTGCCAGGGGAAATGCAGTTTTTTTGATTTCTAATTGTATCGTTCATGAAAACTTACATTTTCCTCAATGTTTTATTATAATATTCAAACATACAGCAGAATTAAAAGAATTTTACATGAATACCTGTATACCCGTCACCTAGATTCTGCCATTAACCTTTTTTCTACAGCTTTATTGAGGTATGATTTTCATACCATAGTATTCACCAATTTTAAGTGTATATGGTTTTAGTAAATTTGGCTGTTTATCACCACAGTCCAATTTTAGAAGACTTAATCACCTGAAAAAGTTCCTTTGTCCCCCTTTCCAGTCAATTCCCACTCCTACCCCTCTGCCTCAGCCTCAGGCAAGTATTGCTTTCTCTTGCTATATTATTTCATTTTCTACAAATTTCTTATAAATGGAATTGTGTAATACATGTCTTTTGTATCTAGCTTCCTCCATTTAACATGACGTTTTGAGATTTTTTCATGTGTTATTTGTATCAATAGTTTTTTTTTTTCTGTAAGTCCTTTTCTAAAATCTTTTTGTTTTGAAATAACTATAGATTTATAGAAAGTTGCAAAGATAGTAGAGAAGTCCATGTACTCTTTACCCAGGTTCTTCCAATGGTTACATCTTGTATAGGAAAAGAAGCATCTTTTTATAGTATATACTGTAATTCTTTAAAAAAATGGCTCCCTGAAAAATTTTAGTATTATGGCAGCTTAGTCTTAGTTTAATTTTCCTTGGATTCTAAAGTAATTTTGTTTTCCTTAACTGCCATAGACATTCTGGGCTTGGAGTTATTTAAAAGTTTGGGGGTGTTTAGTTATAGATCATTTCTGAATGGCAAGTATAAGTTTATATGTTAATGGGTGATGAAAGAAATTCTAATTGATCCTGATCCCTGGGCTCCATGATAGGGCTAGCATAAGAATTCTATAATCTTGATGATTAATTCCCAACTTTGCCTGAAAAACTGTCAAGGTTAGAGAGATATTATTAAATTTCTCAGAATGTTTGACCATAGACAATTTGATATTTCTGTAGAAATCAATGGGTATAACTGTGCAGACTCAGTAATTCTTGTATGTTATTGCAGGTGTTTAGAAGTTCACCACAGTACTGACTTTTGTTGATTTTTAAAAAAAAATAAACCAGTATAACTTTTATTTTTGGCTGAATAAAAAGTAAAACCAAGTTGAAAAGTTCAGAGTCAGCATTGTCCTGGTAAATTCTTTCAAACCTCAGTAATTCTAAATGTGAGGTGTAGCTTATTTTTTTCATAATTGGTTGCCTGGTATGTATTGATGAAATGAAAAACATGAAATTGGACATTAAGCTGAATGCAATAGAAAAAATATGTGCATTAAAGTTACTCTGTTTAATATTTGCTTTTAAAAACCAGTGCTGAGATGTTTTAAGTCCAAACAAAGAAACATACTCTGTAGAATAACATTTTTATTTATGGGCTGGAGGAACCAGAATACTCACTATCTGATCATTTTGGATTGGAAACAGTTTAGGTATCCCAGGAGTCCAAGATACTGGGTCTCTCCCTCTGTCCTGATAGTATATTTTGTGATTAATTGGTTTATTGAAAAGTAAACTTCAGTAGAAAGAAGTAGACTGGGAAGGACTGGAACTTAGAATACAGGTATGATTGTTAGATTGGAGGCAAGGGACTGAAAATCCACTTTAGTGCTAAGGGGAAAAAAATCCCAGTCTGCCAGTGGGACACATAGGAGGACAGGGACAGGTAGCTGTGGAGGAATGTATGAGCATCTGGTAGCTGGGAGGTGCAGCAAGAGGAAACAGGGAATCTAATTTAACTCTTGGGAAGGTAAGGAGCATTAGCAGACTGTGATTTTATTGTACGGGAGGCTCATTATCCACATTATGACAGGAAGATATTCACTCATGACGTGATCCCTTATCCAGAGAAGAGTAGTAGAAATTCAGCATATAATCTATAAAAAAAACCCAGGATGAATTATTAAAGTTAAAATTATTCATAGCACTGTAGCTGACAATATCACAGTAATCCTAGTGATTAATAATAAAAATGTAAATAAAACCCTCAAACGCCTGGAACATAAAAACGTTTCTTTAAATAACTTGAGTTAGAACCATATCAGAATTGCCATTTAAAAAGACTTTTTAGAAAAAATAACTATAATGAACAATATGGGTAAAAATTTAGATAGTGCGGCCAGAGTGATAGAAGTAGGTTCATAGCATTTAAATGCTTCAAAAAGAAAATGAACTGAGTATTGAACTCAAAAAGGTAGAAGAAGGAAACCCAATGAAGCAGAAGGAGGCAAATAATAGAGAAAAATGGATGAGTGAACAGCAAAATAGACAGCTTCAGGACCCTTATCTTGGTGGGCCTTAGCTGCTCTTCTGGAACCTTCCTAGGATTTTATCTGTATTACTGCAAAGCAAAAAAGGTGCCCTTAGAATCCTTCTCAACATAATGTTTCACTGTGACAACCAGTAGGTAAGGATTGACTCTATATGAAATGTATTTGCTATCCCTATTCTAGAAGTTCTATTCAGTTTAGTAAGAAAAATTAAAACAGCAGGAAAGGAGGAAACAAATTCTTATTTGCAATTGATATGATTGACTACCTGTAGAACTTAAGAAAATCAAGTCAGAAACTTCTTAGAATGGATAAAAATTCATGTAAGGTGCTTTATAGGAAACATATATAAAACAGAAGACAGAGTAGTGAAAATCACTGATGCTGAACAGAAAAAAGAAAAGAAGAATGAAAAGAAATGAGGACAGTTTGAGAGACCTCTGCGATAACATCAAGTGTACTAATATTCGCCGTATAGGGGTTCTAGAAGAAGAGAGAGAGAAAGGGGCAGAGAACATATCTGAAGACATAATAGCTGAAAACTTCCTTAACTTGGAAAAGAAATAGACATCCAAATCCAGGAGGCCCAGAGAGTCCCATACAGGACTTACCCAAAGAGGAAAACACCAAGACACATTGCGATTAAAATGACAAAAATTAAAGAGAAAGAGAGACTGTTAAAAGCATCAAGGGAAAAGCAAGAGATAACATACAAGGGAACTCCCATAAGGCTGTCAGCTGACCTTTAGCAGAAACCCTGCAGGCCAGAAGGGAGTGGCATGTTTTATTTAAAGCAATGAAAGGGAAAAACCTACACCCAAGAATACTCTAACCCAGGGGTCCCCAACGCCTGGGCTGTGGAATGGTGCTGGGCTGTGGAATGGTGCCAGTCCATGGCCTGTTAGGAACCGGGCCACACAGCAGGAGGTGAGTGGCGGGCAAGTGAGCGAAGATTCATCTGCTGTTCCCATTGCTCCCCATCACTCACATTACTGCCTGAACCATCCCCCCCATCACTTGCATTACCTCCTGAACCCTCCCATCCCCCCACCCCCCCACCCCCGACCGTGGAAAAATTGTCTTCCACGAAACCGGTCCCTGGTGCCAAAAAGGTTGGGGACTGCTGCTCTAACCAACAAGGCTCTTGTTCAGATTTGATGGAGAGATCAAGAGCTTTACAGACAAGCAAAGGCTAAAAGAGTTCAGCACCACCAAACCAGCTCTACAAGAAATGTTCAGGAAATTCCTCTAAGCGAAAAAGAAATGGCTGCAACTAGAAACATGAAAATTATGAAATGAAAAAGCTCATCAATAAAGGCAAACATACAGTAAAAGTAGGAAGTCATCCACCCACAAAGCTAGTAGAAAGGTTAAAGACAAAGCAGTAAAATCATATATGTCCACAATAAGCAGTTAAGGGATGCACAATACAGTTAAATGTAAAATATATCAAAAACAGTAATCATGAGAGGAGGAGAGTACAAATGCAGGGTTGTTAACATGCATTTGAAATTAAGAGACCAGCAACTTAAAACAATCACACACACATATATATACATATTGCTATATAAAAACTTCGTGGTAACCACAAACCAAAAATCTATAATAGATATAAACCAAAAAAAGCAAAAGGAATCCAAACAACACTAAAGATAGTCGTCAAATCACAAGAGAACAAAATAAGAAAAAAGGAAAAAAAAAAAAAAGACCTACAAAACAACCCCCAAACAAGTAATAAAATGGCAATAACATACATATCATTAATTACCTTAGATGTAAATGGACTCAGTGCTCTAATCAAAAGAGAGAGTGGCTGAATGGATACAAAAACAAGACCCATATATATGCTGCCTATAAGAGACTCACTTCAGATCTAAAGACACACACAGACTGAAAATGAGGGAATGAGAAAAGGAATTCCATGCAAATGGAAATCAAAAGAAAGCTGGGGTAACAATACTTATATCAGACAAGATAGATTTTAAAGACTGTTACAAGAGACAAAGGAGGACACTACATAATGATCAAGGGATTAGTCCAAGAAGAAGATTAAACGATTGTAAATATATATGTACCCAGCATTGGAGCACCTAAATACATAAAGCAAATACTAACGGACATAAAGGGAGAAATCAACAGTAACACAATAGTAGTAGGGGACTTTAACACCCCACTTACATCAGTGGACCAGTCATCCAGACAGAAAATCAACAAGGAAACACTGGCCTTAAATGACACATTACACCAGAGGGACATAATTGATATGTGTAGAGCATTCCATCCCAAAGCAGCGGAGTACACGTTCTTTTTGTGTGCACATGGTACATTCTCCAGGATAGATCACATGCTAGGCCACAAAACAAGACTTGGTAAATTTAGGAAAATTAAAATCGTATCAAGGGACCTCCCTGGTGACGCAGTGGTTAAGGATCTCCCTGCCAATGCAGGGGACACGGGTTCGATCCCTGGTCCGGGAAGATCCCACATGCTGTGGAGCAACTAAGTCTGTGTGCCACAACTACTGAGCCTGTGCTCTAGAGCGTGCAAGCCACACCTACTGAGCCCACGTGCCTAGAGTCCGTGCTCTACAACAAGCGAAGCCACCACAATGAGAAGCCTGCGCACCGCAGCGAAGAGTAGACCCCGCAACTAGAGTGAGCCTGCACGCAGCAGCAAAGACCCAACGCAACCAAAAATAAATTTAAAAAGAAATTAAATTCATATCAAGCATCTTTTCTGACCACTATGCTATAAGACTAGAAGTCAACTACAAGGAAGAAACTACAAAAAACACAAATGAGGAGGCTAAACAACATGGTATTAAACAACCAGTGGATCACTGAAGAAATCAAAGAGGAAATGAAAAAATACCTAGAGAAAAATGCAAACAAAAACATGATGATCCGAAACCTTTGGGACGCAGCAAAAGCAGTTCTAAGTGGGAAGTTTATGGTGATACCTCAGGTATAAGGTATTCCTCAGAATACCTAAGGAAATAAGAAAAAATCTCATATAAACAACCTAACCTTACACCTAAACAAACTGGAGAAAGAAAAAGCCCAAAGTTAGTAGAAGGAAAGAAAGCATAAAGATCAGAGAAGAAATAAAATAGAGACTAAAAAAATAATAGAAGAGATCAATGAAACTAAAAACTGGTTCTTTGAAAAGATAAACAAAATTGATAAACCTTTAACCAGACTCATCAAGAAAAAAAGGGAGAGGGCACAAATCAGTAAAATCAGAAATGAAAAAGGAGAAGTTACAACCAACATTACAGAAATACAGAAGATCGTAAGAGACTACTACAGACAACTATATGCCAATAAAATGGACAACCTAGAAGAAATGGACAGATTCTTTGAAGATGTATAATCTCCCAAGACTGAGCCAGGAAGAAATAGGAAATTTGGATAGACCAATTATCAGTAATGAAATTGAACCAGTAATTTTAAAATTCCAAGTAAACAAAAGTCTAGGACCAGTGGCTTCACAGGTGAATTCTACCAAACATTTAGAAAAGAGTTAACACCTATCCTTGTCAAAATATTCCAAAAAATTGCCGAGGAAGGAACACTCTCAAACTCATTCTGTTAGGCTGACATCACCCTGATACCAAAACCACACAAAGATATCACAAGGAGAAAACTACAGGCCAGTATCACTGAAAAACATAGATGCAGAAATCTTCAACAAAATATTAGCAAACCAAACTCAATGATACATTAAAAGGATCATACACCAGGATCAAGTGGGATTTATCCCAGGGATGCAAGAGTTTTTCAGTATCCAGAAGTCAGTCATTGTGATACACCACATTAACAAATTGAAGAATAAAAACCACGTGATCATCTCAATAGATGCAGAAAAAGCTTTTGGCAAAATTCAACATCCATTTATGATAAAAGCTCTCTAGAAAGTGGGCATAGAGAGAACCTACCTCAACATAATAAAGGTCATATTATGACAAACCCACAGCTAACATCATACTTGGTGAAAATCTGAGAACATTTCCTCTAAGATCAAGAATAAGACAAGGATGCCCGCTGTCAACACTTTTATTCAACATAGTATTGAAGTTCTAGCCACAGCAATCAGACAAGAGAAGGAAGTAAAAGGACTATAAATTGGAAAGAAAGAAGTAAAACTGTCACTGTTTTTGCAGATGACGTGATACTATACACAGAAAATCCTAAAGACGCCACCAGAAAGCTACTAGAGCTTTATAGTGAATTCGGTAAAGTTGCAGGAAACAAAATTAATATACAGAAACCTGTTGCATTTCTATACACTAACAATGAACTATCAGAAAGAGAAATTAAGGAAATAATTCCATTTACCATCACTTCAAAAAGAATAAGATGCCTAGGGATAAATATACCTAAGGAGTTACGAGACCTGTACTTTGAAAACTGTAAGACACTGATGAAAGAAATTGAAGACAACGCAGATAGAAACATACTGTATTCTTGGGTTGGAAGAATTAATATTGTTAAATGAACATACTATCCCAGGCAATCTACAGATTCAGTGTAATCCCTATCAAAATACCAATGCCATTTTTACAGAGCTAGAGGAAGTAATTTTAAAATCTGTATGGAAACACAAAAGGACTCCAATATCCAAAATAATCTTGAGAAAGAAGAACAGAGGTGGAGGAATCATGCTCCCTGACTTCAGACTGTACTACAAAGCTATAGTAGTCAAAACAGTATGGTGGTGGTACAAAAACATACACATAGAATAATGGAACAGAATAGAGAGCCAAGAAATAAACCCATGCACTTATGTTCAATTAATCTATGACAAAGGAAGCAAGAATATACAGTGGAGAAAAGTCAATCTCTTCAATAAGTGGTACTGGGAAAACTGGACAGCTACATGTAAAAGAATGAATTAGAACGTTCTCTTAACACCACGTATAAAACTACACTCAAAGTGGATTAAAGACTTAAATGTAAGACTGGAAATCATAAAACTTCTAGAAACAAACATAGGCAGAATACTCTTTGACCTAAATCGCCACACTATATTTTTGGATCCTTCTCCTAGAGTAATGGAAACAAAAGCAAAAATAAACAAATTGGACCTAATTAAACTTAAAAGCTTTTGCACAGCAAAGGAAACCATGAGCAAAACAAAAAGACAACCTACTGAATGGGAAAAATATTTGCGAATGATATGACCAATAAGGGGTTAATATTTAAAATATATAAACAACTCATACAACTCAACATCAAATAAACAACTGAAGACCTGAATGCAAAATTGGCCGAAGACCCAAGTAGACATTTCTCCAAAGAGTACATGTAGATGGCCAGCAAGCACATGAAAAGATGCTCAACATCGCTAATCATCAGAAAAATGCAAATCAAAACCACAACGAGATACCACCTCACACTTATCAGAATGGCTATCACGAAAAAGAACACAAATAACAAATGTTGACAAGGGTACGGAGAAAAGAGAACTCTCATACACTTTTGGTGGGAATGTAAATTGATACAGCCACTGTGGAAAACAGTATGGAGAATCTTCAAAAAACTAAAAATAGAATTATCATATGATCCAGCAATTTCAGTTCTCAGTGTATATCTGAAGAAACTAAAAACACTAATTTGAAAAGATACATGCACCCCAATGTTCATAGCAGCATTATTTACAATTGCCATGATACGGAAGCAGCCTAGGTGTCTACCAACAGATGACTGGATAAAGAAGATGTGGTATTTATATATAATATCACACAATGGGCTACTACTCAGCCATAAAAAAAAATTGAAGTTTTGCCATTTGCAGCAACAGGGATGGACCTGGAGGGCACTATGCTGAGTGAAATAAGTCAGGCAGAGAGACACAAATACTGTATGATGTCACTTACATGTAGAATCTAAAAAATACAACAAACTGGTGACTATAACAGAAAAGAAACAGAGTCACAGGTACAGAGAACAAACTAGTGGTTACCAGTGGGGAGAGGGAAGAGGGGTGTGGCAGTAGTATAGGGGGAGAGGATGAAGAGGTACAAACTATTATGTGTAAAATATGCTACAAAGTAAAACATGGGGAATATAGCCAGTATTTTATAATAACTATAAATCGACTATAACCTTTAAAAATTGTGAATCACTTTATTGTACACCTGTAAATTACATAATATTATACATCAATTATACTTAAATAAATTTTTTTTTTAAATATACAAAAAGATTTCTCTATAAACTGACATTGACTACTTAGAAAAGTACGGGGGTGTGTGTTTGGAGGGGGGGAATTCTATTTTTCAGTAGCTATAAAAAATACTTAAAAATAAGTCTACCAGGAAATGTGTAAGATATCCATAAATATTTGTCAAATAAATGAAAACTATATAACTCTTTAGACTTTTAAATTCCTAACAAATTTATAGAAATATGATGTTTCTGGATGGGAATATTGTTTTAGAAATAAAACGGCAAATCTGGGACAGAATCTATAGTCCTGCAACATAGCTCTAGTGTATCAAAGAACTTAGGCTACAGGAAATGTCTCAAACTTGACATTTGAGAGATAGGGTGGGGCGAAATGGAGGGAAAATTGTGTATTTATAAAAATAAAAACAACTTAACATCTTGCACTAAAATTAATTTCAGATGAATAAAAATGTAAAGAAAAAAGAGAAAAGGGACAATGGAAACAACAGAATTAAGAAAATTTAATAATGCTTAACTGATGTTAGGATGGAAGGACTATTTAAGCTTCAAAGCATGACATAAAGTTAAAAAATGAAAACTTCTGTGTGAATAAACACCATTGTAAAAGGTTAACCTAAACTGGGAAAATGAATTTGAAATGTAACAATAGAGACCTTTTTAAGACCAACTGAAAAGAAAACAAACCCAAGTCAAAAAACAAGTGAAGAATAATGAAATTAACTTTCAAAAGAGAAAACATAAATGGCTAACAAATATGAAAAATAATCTTAATTTTTTGGATTCAAGATATGTATGGTGAAGTAGTCATGAGAGTACATTGTCCAGCAGTCTAATGGTAAAAATTCGTTAAAAGGGTAGTTCTCAATATTGCAAAGAATGTGGTAAAATAGGCATATCTCACATTCATATGTCGCTAACAGGAATCAAAATGGGCTTGGCAGTGAGACCGCAAGTTTTCAAATATTTACATTCTGTAGCCTCCGAAAATAAATGTCTCTTAGTTCAAATTCTCATTAATGAAAAGTTTGTTTTGAGCCTGTATGTCAGGCATTATGCTGAATGCTTTACATTTGTTTCGTTTAATTCTCATGATTATCTTGTAAGTATTATGTATCTTTAAGAGGTAGACCATCTGAGACCCAAAAGGGAAAAAACTGCTCAAGGTTATTACACACTAGTAAACAAGATAGAAAGCATTCTGTCTTGGGAAAGTGCTTGTGATGTTAAGTAAGAATAAACACATGGGCTTCCCTTGTGGCTCAGTGGTTAAGAATCCGCCTGCCAATGCAGGGGACATGGGTTTGATCCCTGGTCCGGGAAGATCCCACATGCCACGGAGCAACTAAGCCCATGCACCACAACTACTGAGCCTGCGCTCTAGAGCCTGCAAGCCACAACTACTGAGCCCGTGTGCCACAGCTACTGAGCCTGTGTGCCACAACTACTGAAGCCTGTGTGCCGCAACTACTGAAGGCTGTGCACCTAGAGCCTATGCTCCGCAACAAGAGAAGCCACCTCAGTGAGAAGCCCGTGCACTGCAACAAAGAGTAGCCCCTGCTCGCCACAACTAAAGAAAGCCCGTGCACAGCAATGAAGACGCAACACAGCCAAAATTAAGTAAATTAATTAATTGGTTAATGAAAAAAAAAAAAAAATGAACGCACTTGGGGAATCCCCTGGTGGTCCAGTGGTTAGGACTCCTTGCTCCCATTCCAGGGGGCACAGGTTTGATCCCGGTTGGGCAACTAAGATCCTGCAAGCCATGTAGCGTGGCCAAAAATAAAATTAAATTAAAATATAAAATAGAATAAAAAAAGAATAGCACAACTTATAAAATTACACCTACTAATAATTTTCTTAACAATATAAAGGAAAAAAATAGTAAAAATCGAAAGTAATTACTCACAGTGTTATTAATAATATATTATTAATGTAATTATTCCTACTAATAAGATTGGGGCTTATTCTTATTTCTATTTACTTTTCTACAATTGAACTTTAAAAAAATTTTTAGCCAAAATTAAAAAAAAAAAAAGTAGTAAGAACAGGCAACAGACAAAAGTGAAAAATCAAAGAGAAAATTTTTTAAAAATCCAACAAAACCAGTGCAAGTACATTAAGGAGAGGCTTTTAAACCCTTATTTTTGATTTACATTCAAAGCTTATTTGGTTATGCACATACAGATTTACTCTCTACTTACCTTCCTTTGGTTCATTTCTCTTCCTTTCTTGAGGGTACTGTATTAGGGATTTCATAAGCGTCCACTGCATTATAAGGAACTTATATTTGGTATTTGGAAATAAAGGTTAAGTTATTTGCTCAAATTCGGAAAAGGAGAACAGTGGTAGATTTCCTAAATACTGGTTTACTTTGCTGCTACTAATGCTGTTTTTAAAAAAATATGCACTTAAACCAGTGGGAATTTTTTTGTTTATTTTCATCTTTTTAAATTAAAAATTCCAGCTTCTTAAAATACAACTGCAACTAATTCTTCTGCTTTTTTGTGGTATTTCAGGCATACACAAGCCAGTTTGTATCCCTTGTGATGTTTGCTCTTATGATGTGTGATGACAGGATCTCCATGCAAGAGAGACGCAAAGAGATCATGCTTGGATTGAAGCGGCTGCCTGGTATGAAGATACTCACACACTCTACTTGTTGTCTAAGGGAGTGGGAAATAAATGGGTGAAGCTGTGGCTTGTACCTATTTAGTCAGCAAGATCTTTTTACTTTACACCTGTGCGTTTAAAAACCCCACAGTGATAGCACAGAAGATTAGAAACGTTGGTCTTTTATCGGTTGCTACCCATATGTTGTTATTATTATTATTATACTGGTTTAGTTTATTGTCCTCTTTTCATAGATTTTGCTAATATTACTTCTCAACAGATTTAATTAAGGAAGTTTTGAGCATGGATGATGAAATTCAGAAACTGGCAACAGAACTTTATCACCAGAAGTCAGTCTTGATAATGGGACGTGGCTATCATTATGCTACTTGTCTTGAAGGGGCCCTAGTAAGTCTTCTCACTTACAATTTCAGAATGTTGACTTATGGACCTGGCACATAGCCATACTTTTACTTATGTATTTTTTTTTTAAAATTTATTTATTTGTTTATTTTTGGCTGCATTGGGTCCTCATTGCTGCACGTGGGCTTTCTCTAGTTGCGGCGAGCGGGGGCTACTCTTCGTTGTGGTGCATGGGCTTCTCATGGCGGTGGCTTCTCTTGTTGCAGAGCATGGGCTCTAGGATGCGCGGGCTTCAGTAGTTGTGGCACACTGCTTCCGTAGTTGTGGCATGCGAGCTCTACAGCACAGGCTCAGTAGTTGTGGCACACGGGCTTAGTTGCTCCACGGCATGTGGGATCTTCCTGGACCAGGGCTCGAACCCGTGTCCCCTGCATTGGCGGGCGGATTCTTAACCACTGCACCACCAGGGAAGTCCCAGTCCTACTTTTAGACTGAATGAAATAGGTGGAAGTTTTACAAAAGTGCCTTTATATTTATGCATTCTGATTTGTTTACCTTGAGGTATAACAAAGTATAACAGAATACTTAATTCAAAAGTGAAAATCAAGAAGAGTACATTTTAGCATGATACCGTGGGTTTAGCAAGGAACTTGGGTTATTTTTTTGTCCAAATATGAATAAAATAAATATTAAGTTCTCTAGGTGTGAGATTTAATTGAGGTCAAATATGAAGCAATTGGGAGATCAGTTACAAAGAAATATGAGTACATTCATGATAGTCTAAACTCTTCAAAAAGTCCTTGTGGACTTCCAAATAGTTGTTGACATTATATTTAGAAATAACGATCAGTTAACCTGTTAGCTATATTTGCACATCAGTGATCCTTTAATACTTTTGGATAAATAGACAGGGACTTCAGACATCAGATGTCTTGTGTAATATTTAAAGAATGGGTTTTTGAAAAACAGACTGAAGACTAATCTAGTTTCTTCCTATTAGAAAATCAAAGAAATCACTTACATGCACTCTGAAGGTATCCTTGCTGGTGAGTTGAAACACGGCCCTCTAGCTTTGGTGGATAAGTTGATGCCTGTCATCATGATCATCATGAGAGATCACACCTACGCCAAGTGTCAGAATGCTCTTCAGCAGGTGGTTGCTAGGCAGGTAAGTCAGGAGCTGCTGTGAGGACACCTTGGGGGGTTAAGAGTTGGGTCACTAAAGCTTATTTGAATTTTATGACATTTAAAGTGATAGACCAGTACCCATCAGGTGGCTTACAAAACATGCTTAGGTTTGCATGTGAGTAATCTGAGATACTCAAGAGTTTTGACAGGACCTAGCTCATAGTTCTCATAATACCAGAACCAAGATCAAAAATGAGGTCTTGGTCTCCAAGTCCTGTCTTCTTCAATTAGTGTATACTGTTCTCTTTTAATTTAATATTCTTAAATGTGTATTTCAGGAGGAACTAGATTTTACATTAATATTACTGGTGCTGTGCTTAATTGAGTTTTCTTCAGATCATTTGGCTGTGTATGTACATTTCCAAAGATGTTAATCTCTAGTCACAATGTAGTGGTTACAGACTTGGGCTTTGAAGGCAGGTAGTCCTAGAATTAAGTACCAGGCCTGGTATTTCTTAGTTGTGTGAGTTTGAGAAAGCACTGAATCTTACAAAGCTTCTGTTTCCTTGACTGTGAATGAGACTTACCACATGGGGTTGTGAGTTTAAATGAGCCTATGTCAGTGAGGCCACGTGTGGATCGTGCAGTGCAAAATTTGCATGCTCATGTGTTACAGCCCTGCTTTTGCTTAACCAGTGATTGCGAGTGTGATTTCTTTCCCAGGGACGGCCAGTGGTGATCTGTGATAAGGAAGACACTGAGACCATTAAGAACACAAAAAGAACAATCAAGGTGCCACACTCAGTGGACTGCCTGCAGGGCATTCTCAGCGTGATCCCCTTACAGTTGCTGGCCTTCCACCTGGCTGTGCTGAGAGGCTATGATGTAAGTGGTGGACCGCTTTGGTCTGGCTTTTCACCCTGGTACATTTTGATAGTTTCCTTCTAAATTTTTAGCAGTAGAATTTGAGAATTCCCCCATACATATCTCTGTCACTTGTTATATTTCCATGGCCCAATTTGTAGGTTACATCCTAACATTTTCATACCCATGGACTTGAAGGAAACTTGGACGTTACCTCCATGACTGGAGATTACCTGTTGTTTTCTTTCTGTGTTTCTTAATGAGGTAGCTGTTGGAAATCCTTTATTTGGGACTTTCTCACACACTGTAGGACTCTCAGCATTCCTGGTCCCTCATTCATTGTGACAACCAAAGTGACAATCAAAACATCTGCTCTTATACGTTTCTAGTGTCCCCTGAGAGGGATGCCACCTCATAGAGGACCACAGGAGTGTTTCATGTGCCGAACTGGCTCCTTTGGAATTCTTCTTCCTGATTTCAAGTCTTTTAAAGATATATTACTATATTTTCTAATCTAATTCTTTGTAGCCTATAGTAAAGATGGTTAATGAACATGTTTTCTGTTTTATGTTTTTTATAATCAAAAATAATTTGCTTATAGCTATCCCCCCCCCCCAATATCTGTATAATCTCTCAAAAATTGCTGGGTTTTTTTTTTTGCAGGTTGATTTCCCGCGGAATCTAGCCAAATCTGTAACCGTAGAATAAGGAACATCTGAAACTGGGCAGTTAAGCAACACAAGACACCTTTTGTATTTAAAACCTTGATTTAAAATATCACCCCCTAAGCCTTTTCTAGTAAATCCTTATTTATATATCAGTTATAATTATTCCATTCAGTTTGTGATTTTTGTGAAATTACCTCATATTTTCCCAGTAATTTGTGAGGGAGTTTGAATAATGGAATCTATATTGGTATTGGTGTCAGAAAGAGATTTAGCTCTCATTTTCATTAAAGGATGCTGCGTGTTGGATTTCCGGGCCCTCCACTTCAATCTGAGAGGCGGCCAGTGAAAGAGTAGTGCATTTAATTGGAATATTTAAAGCCAACAGCAATGTACTCGGACATTTAACTCAGTTATAGAGAGAAGATGCTGTGATTTATTTGGAAATTTGTTTGTTATTTTGTTTTTAAATCAAACCGTAAATCTTAAAAACTGAAAACTTTTCTTTGTGGGATTTCTAAGTTGTTAACCCTAGTCTCTCAAACTTATTGCCTGTTATCTGTATGTCAAGGTATCTTAGGAAGATAAATAGTATAGTAGTGTGTTGGTTTTCTCCAGCCCTTGATAGAAAATACTTGCACAATTTCATAGCACAAACTTTAAACTTGAGCTGCTTTGTACAATTGACAATATGATTTTAAGTTTGAAGATGGGATACATACATGTTGTATATCCTACTCCTTGCTTTTTCATCTCCTGAAAGTGGTTTTTAATTTCCTCGTATCTGTAGTTTTTTTTTTTTAATTACTGCTGAATGACATTTTATCTTATTCTTTGAAATCACCACACAGAGTTGCTATCAAATGTCTCAATACCAATATATTCAGAATTCTCTTCAACTTTGTCCCAGAGAAGAATTACCTGCAGTTAATTTTAACTTCTCTCACTGCCTTGTTGCATCAAACTAGTAGTACCTTTGTGCCAATTTGGAAGCTCCTTGCAGTTGTTTGGAAGATTTACAAGTCTTTTGACTAATCATTTGACTCTAAATGTATACGATGGGCTAGAATTAGAAAAAGCTATATGCTTTATACTGATATTAATGAAGGATTATATAAAATTTAGTATTACTTTCTAGGAAGTTTTCTCTGTATATTCTGTTCTACCCCTGAAAAATATTTAGGAATGGAGAAGATATAAATAATACTGAGGTGCCTTCAGCTGGCTAGTGTCAGAAATGGAAACTTACAATTTAGATTAAAAAATTTAAAGTAGAATATTAGCTTGACACCCAAAAAGTTGTAATAATTTCTTCACGGAGCTTTTTTGGCCACATCTTGGGCGTTACAGGATAGTGTGTTTATGTTTTGGTTAAGTCCTTCTCTTTCAGAAGTTTTCACTTTTAAATTGTGAAGGTAAGATATTTAGTATAATTAAGTAAGCTCAGTCTTTTCCTTTTTCTGTGTTTGAACTTCTTGATGAGGTTACGATCTTCTGGTAGCTATTGGAAGAGAAGCATAGAATTCTGCTTTGTGTTAGGGTTAGAGAAAGAATTGGCATATTTTGAGGTAATTCAGAAGGACTCTTAGATTAAGACTAGAAACCTGTTTTTAAAATGAAATAGGATTACTGTTCACATTTATATAGCTACTATAGCTATATTTATCTATTTTAGTTGTTTCTAATATTATTTTGTGTAGGCCTGCTAGTTTTAGTATGTGTGTAGTGTCATTCTTATGTTATATTAGCATTTTATGCACATGATATATATGGATTTGTAGCATTTCCAAAGTTCAAATTAGCTTTCTAAGTGAAACTGATATGTGAAATCAATCATTAATTTTCAGTCTCTGTTTCCTCTCCCTCTGTGTGTGTGCGTGTTTGGTGTGTCTGTCTATCTTTCTCTAGCTCTCAGACACACATATACACTTCAGGCTAGGGTAAGTTCTAAACCAAATCTCAAAAACCAATAGTGAGGAAAAAAAAGGGGTATTTTCCAAACAAACGTGGCTTCCATTCCCTACCCCTTCTTCTTGCTCCCTACCCTGTTTAGTGTAGTGATTTTTAGATGCTTTTATGAATTATGAACACAAAAAATACTGTAATGAGGCAAACTGCTAATAAGTGTGGATGCTCAGTTAAAACCAGTATAATACAGGATAAGAAAATCTGATTTTTCAAGAAAGATATTCTACAAAAGGAGTCCTTTCTGTAAAAATTCTTTCTTGTAGTACATTTAAAATTTAAATTCACTCATGTATAACTTAGAGTTCCTTACCGCAGGTCCTGAGCCCTTTGTAGGCCAGAGGTCATGTTAGCATCTAACACGTGGCCAAGTACATGATTGTAACTTTGGCATCAGTCAGCTTTTCTGTCTTTTTAAATCACCTATGCCATAGGAATAGATGGTAGGAGGAAAATTAATGTTAACTGTTTTTAGTTTGTTATAACTCTGTCAACACCCTATTATGGGAAAGTCACTGTGCTAGAAACTGAAAAACCCATCCTGTTTAAAGCAAAGTCCACTTGTCCCCAGACGGACTCATCACTCGTGGAGACTAGGATCACTGGAAGGCCCAGGGTGAGAGAGTAGAAAAATGAAGTTGAGCTGTTAAATGTTGTGAGTGGATTTGTTCACTTAAATCATGGTCCAAGTTTTGGTGCATATAATGCTCCTAAGAGGTGAAGTGCATTTTGTAGAGTAAGCTGTTATCACAGGCTGTAGATCCATGTGTCTGTGGAACTCTAAGGAACAGCAGTCATTAGACTCAAAGGTGAAAACAATCAAGCATCACAACTAAAAGGGAACTGACACAGTGTGATGTGCAGATGGGGCTGTTAGAGTGCTAATAAAGATTTTCTCTCTTAGGTTCTTAGGAAATTGTTTCCGAGATGACATTGTCTTATCCTTTTGAATACAGGTCTCTTGACCTGAGTTAATTATGAGGATGAGAGGAAAAGAACCCCTTTTTAGCTCCTTGGTAGTATTCCTTTGACACATTTCTATAACTCTTCAAAGAAGGAAAACCAGCTGAAATGTTTGCTGTAACAAACATATTTTAAGAAGTCCTTTGGGGTCAGTTTCCTCTCTCTCTCTTTTTTTTTTTTTTTTTAATTAGGATATATACTATAGCAATAAAAGGGAACGACTAATGTTAATTACTTACTGTATGCTACAACTTAAGTGATTTTTCTAAAAAGCACAATGTCGTTGAAAATGTTTATTTAAAAAGAATTCAGAGCTCACACTGAATTTGTGAAGGCCAAAGAAATTGAAGGGAATGGTAAAGAAAGATAAAGAAGTCTTATATCCACATATTTAGTAGATGTTGTATACCAGAATACCAGGTGGTGTTTTACCTGCGAAAACATATTTCAGATTACTTTCTTTGTTTTTAGCGTTAGAGCCTCAGGTTTAAAAGTTTTAACAATTAAATCATTTTTTCCCCACAATATTTAAAGATTGTTAATCTATCAGTATTTCCCTAGCTTGATGAATTTAACTGTATCTTTAGATGTGTGACATGATAACCAGTAGGAATGGTAATATTAGCTTTGAACCAATAGTATCCAGGGTTAAAATAAAAATCATAGTTAACTAGCAAAACCGTAAAGTTATGCCATATTAACTTGTGAGTCTGTAATCGCTTGATATCAATGTTATGGAATATGCCATAAATAATGGCTAACGAGAACTTTTTAGGAAATTCTCAAATTACCTTTCTTACTACACTAGTTTTCAGAATGAATATAGAAGTGATCCTATTAGCTTTTTAAAACTGTTCTGCAGTTAATTTTTAATTTTTGCTTAAATAAAACTTTCAGTATTTGTTTAAATTATATTTCTTGTGAGCTAGAAATTTCAGAATCATCCTGCCTTTGTTTCAGTTTTCTGTTCTTCAAGATGAATGTTTAGTTTACTGAGCCAGTTGGTCATTTCTTCCTCATGTCTTCTGAGTCCAGTGACTATAATTCTGAACTGTGAATAAGTTACCAAAAACTTGCTGAGAATTGCATTTTGAAGCAATTTGCCAATATTTGAAGTGTATACATGTTTGTCATTGTGTTAAAGATTGTACTGTGCTAAGAATGTAGCCAATGTTTACTTTAGTTGTTGGTAAACATTTTTGATGCTAAAAGTTTATTCATTACTGTTGCTTTTAAAAAGAAGAAATATTACATAAATATATTTAAAAGTCACGTCTTCACTCCAACTTCCCAATTATTTAAAAAGGATTATTAGATAAAACAAAGGCTCTACTTTTTCTGATGTTATACTCTGTAAATATTATACTTTCTCAAGTCTTTTAGAACTTTTTGTGACACTATGTTGTTTTTAGCAAATTTACAGGGTATATGCAGTGATCAACAACTTTGTTTAAGTGAATTGATAGTTGCAAAAGAAGGCTATTTAAGATGGGTGAATAGCAAGTACAGCATATACTCCAAATCTAAAGTTTCTGTAGTATCTGGCAATCTCTTAATCATTGAACAAAGGGTCCTTTTACAGGATCCTTTTATAAACAGCAAGCTAAAATCTCTATCCCTAGTGCTTACAGCACTTGCTGTGTTTTGCAGGAGACAGAGTTATGCCAGGGTGGTTTGAATGAATAGATGTGCTGTGTTGCCTTCCCGTAGAATTGAGCCCAATCTCTCATCTCTTTTTCACTCTGTGTTGCTCTGCAGCAAAGCCCAGATCCACACCAGCATGGATCATTTTTTCCACAGGCCACATTTTTTTACATAAAGTTTAGCTTTACTCCTAGTGAAAGGTTTTCTTCAGATTCTCTTCAGTTCACTATCAGTAAGTATTTACCGAGTGCATATTAAAGGCCAAGAAATAATCTCCCTAAAAATTAAGAGGCCACTTTTCATTGAAGTGGATTTGAGGTAAAATAAGTTCTTTAATTTTTTGGGTGAAGGAAAGAAGTCCTTAAGTTTCTCCCATTCATCTGAGGTTAAATTGTTCTATCTAATTTAAAAAAACGATGTAGAAGCTTTATTAGTTTAACAAGCATCCTGGAGATAAAAAGTAATCTTGTAGGGCTTCCCTGGTGGCGCAGTGGTTGAGAGTCCGCCTGCCGATGCAGGGGACACAGGTTCGTGCCCCATTCCGGGAAAATCCCACATGCCGCGGAGCGGCTGGGCCCGTGAGCCATGGCCACTGAGCCTGCGCGTCCGGAGCCTGTGCTCCGCAACGGGAGAGGCCACAACAGTGAGAGGCCCGCGTACCGCACACACACACACACAAAAGTAATCTTGTAATAATATACAGAGAAGTTGCCAGGTTATAGGTCATTTAACCAGCTGACCCCTCCCCAGGAAGTGTATAGGTAATAAGATAAGTTTATTATTCTCTTTTTGGTTAGCATGTACACAAGAGATTATTTCCAAGGTTGAAAAGACATATTTGTGAACTTCATATTAACATGATTCATTGACTCAGAACGCCAAGGTTCACACATGTATTTCTTATAGAGAATGCTGTTATGTAGCCATATTTCCTTTTTCATATTTCAAAAAATTTTTGATATGGAATATGGATGTGTAATTGAAAATATGGAATAAAAAACAGAGCTTGTAAACAATTGGAGAAGTGCACTCTGCATAGAATTATAGTTATTTCCTTCCCATTCATTTATCAGTCTGCCTTTGTATATGTTTATATAAAATTAAAAAGACTTTATGCCTGTTAGAATGAAAGCAATTGGCATGTTTTCATATGCTCTTAATTTCTGCAGTTTAGCGACCGATTGCATTATTTCTAACAATGCGAATAAGGTACATTGCGGAACTCACAGCTATTGCACACCCAGGGGATATTTAGAGGTTAATTTTTGCCTCCATCACTTAGCTCTGTGTGCTTTGAAATGGAGATAAATATGGTGAGGTCTTAGAAGGAAAATGGCCAGAATTCCCAAAGCCTGGAATATAGGTAAATACTCACTGAGAGTTCTAGATGCACTATACCTAAAAGGCAAATGATCACTTGTTCTTAACTAATATATTCTTAATTTGTGAGACCCACAGGTTGATATCCGTTAGTTTTAGATTGTCGTGCAATAGCCAGGGTGCAACGGTCTAGATGTGTCAGGATCACTACAGTTTGTTTCTGCCAACGGCCCCTTTCAGGTGACACTGTTGTTGGCATTAAGAAGAGCCAGTGTGGCATCAGTCAAGGATGTTTTACTGTGGCAAGTTCAATGTGAGATGGACTCGTTAGAAAGCTTTGTCTTCAAATAGTGCCCCTAACTGGGATGGAAAATAGTCTGAGACGATAAAGACTTTCAGTTTCTAGGTAATCAGAATTGCATTAAATTCAGGTTTCTTTCTGTTAGACTTGAATGTATCTAGCCAGTGTGATTTATGGGGACTTTTGGTTGTTGTTGTTTTTTCCTGTTTACTTTGTACATAGAGTTGTTTTGAAATATTGAGCACATTTGCTTTGAATTTTATCTCTTGCTTTCTGTTTTGTATTTGTCATTTGAATAAAATTATAAACCCAATATTGATTTTATTCTTAATTCACTTTTACTGCTGCTATGGAGAAACCTAGGAACTGTGGGAGATCTTCGTAGGATTTCTGTCGTATGTTCTTGGTTATTAACTTGGAATCATGTGTTACTGAAGTTCAAAGCATTTCTTTCTTTGAAAGAAACAAAAAATTAATTTTAAAACTTCTTCATATAGGTAGTCTTTTTCTGTGCTTTAAGTGAAGTGGAAAAATATACTGGCCTCTGAGCGCAGAATTCACTTCACTGACACAACATTAGTAACTTAAGTACTTTGAGTTGTTTTCTTAGCAGAGACAGATTTATATCAATTTATTTGCAAATTCCTGGTTGTTCCTGTGACAGAACACAGGAATGAAGGGCAGTGACTGAGATTCCCCAAGATAGAGAAAAGTTAGCTGCCTTACAGACACATCGGTCCCTTCAATTTGACCTTCCCAAAGTGTGATGTTCTTAAGTTAATGGTTCTCGACTCCTTTGGGCTGAAGTAAGGGCAGCTCTGAGAATGTTGACAATCACCCTATCAGAAGATAGGGCTGATTTTTAATGTTATTTTTAAAATTAAAGAATCTATAATGGCTTGGCTTTTGCTCAAATAGGATGCCTCAAAATTTAATCATTATTTAAATAGATATTCTCTTCACAAAAATTTAACAGCCAAGTCTTGCTTTTCTTGTCAATCTTAACCTTGTGCTGTCCAGTGTACTGGGTACACCAGGTACACAGATCATATGAAACAGGACCCATGGACAAATGAACTCAGCGTAAACAACATGTATCTCTGTGTGCCTGAGCACATGACTTTGCCATAGCAGTTGCTTAATAAAATACTTGCTGACCTAAGTTATAGTCTAAGTAGCATTTTTTTTCCCCTTATTTTTTCTTTCAGTGCCTTTACTTGCTGAGTTAGAGTTTGGTCAAGAAATTGTAAATCACTACTGGCATTTCCAGTAGGAAAGGATTTAATAGGGAGAATTGGGTTTACACAGCCATTAATTCTGGGAAATGCAGATCAGGGAGGGCACTGTGAAATCTGCCAGTGTAGGAATTGCAGCGAGCTACTGTCGGTGATTTCAGCTGTCCAAAGCATCGGGGTGGATGATTGTAAGGAAGATATTGGTGAGTCCCACATTAGCTATCTGATGCCCATTAGTCTGTTTGCAGTTGCCACTAGAGAATATTATTTTTACTTCTCTTTCCCCTTCCAAATTGTGCACAAATGGCTCTCATTGGTGAAATCTAATTGTATCTCTGTGTACAGGTATCCAGTAGAGGGGAGAATTTAGAAGGGTGAGGATAGTACAAAATATTGAGCAGATGTTGTCCATCACAGTTCACCCTTTGGAATACACAGCATCTATACTTACCTTTGTATCCATGTTTAAGTTTCCAAAGAAGAACAAAAAGAATATCATGATTCTGCCTGATACACAGCAACTATCCCTGTTGAAACAAAGATGCAGTCACCTTCCCAAGAAAAGGAGATACATTTCACGAATTTCTCTATCCATCTCTGTGTGATGTTTATTCCTCTTCCTTAAAAACAATCCCCCTTGTTATGAAAGTCTTATGTAGTCTTAAGTAGAATAATTAGAAGGAGAAGGGGGAAAAGTTGATTTATTACATAAATAAATGTGTGTGTGTGTGTATACATATATATATATATATATATATATATATAAATATATATAATTGTGCAGGGACACGGGTTCGAGCCCTGGTCCAGGAACATCCCCACATGCTGTGGAGCAACTAAGCCTGTGTGCTACAGCTACAGAGCCTGCTCTCTAGAGCCCGCGAGCCACAGCTGCTGAGCCTGCGCCCTAGAGCCCGCGAGCCACAACTACTGAGCCTGCGTGTCACAACTACTGAAGCCTGTGCACCTAGAGCCTGTGCTCTGCAACAGCAGAAGCCACCGCAGTGAGAAGCCTGTGCACTGCAATGAAGAGTAGATCCCACTCACTGCAACTAGAGAAAAAGCCCATGCGCAGCAACAAAGACCCAGCGCAGCCAAAAATAAATAAATTCATTAAAAAAAAAAGGAAGATGGAAAAATATATTACCTAATCAACAAAAACTGGGGCTCTCACTAAAGGATCTCTCAAAGATAAACGCTAAGGTGAGGGGAAAATGATCCCAGAAAGATTTGAGATGCAACATAAATGAATGGTGAGCAAAGAAACACTGAAATGAGGGTAAATCTAGAGCACTGACTGTCCAAAACAGTAATAATAATTTTTTTAATTTGAGAAGCTATAGAACAATCCATGATAAAATGCTAGACAATAATATAAGTTGGGAGTGGGGGAGCATAGTTAAAACATAGTAAGTCCCTTTTTATTATGTGAGAGGAGGGTAAAGATAATAACTTTGGATTTTGTTAAGTATATGCATGTTAACATTTTTATGATATAGGATATAGTTTCCAAAGTGATAGGAAAAAAATAGAATTTGGGAAATATATCCAAATACATTGGTAATAAACAACGTGGGAGACGTTTAAAACAGGGACAGAGAAAAGCTGAATGTGAAAATGTTCACTAGGCAAATCCTAATTCATGGAAAATTGAGGGGAGGGAGCTATAATAATATAAGATAGATTTTAAATAAAAAACGTTAGTTGAAAATTGTGCAGCTGCTATGGAAAACAGTATGGCAGTTCCTCAAAAAGTTAAACATAGAACTACCATATGATTCACCAATTCCATTCCTAGCTATATACTCAATAGAACTGAAAACAGGGACTCAAGCAAATACTTGTATGCCGATGTTTATAGCAGCATTATTCACAATAGCCAAAGGGTAGAAACAACCTAGGTGTCCATTAACAGGTGAATGGATAAACAGAATGTGACAAATACATACAGCGGAATATTATTCGGCCATAAAAAGGAATGAAGTGTTGACACATTCCAAAACATGGGTGAACCTTGAAAACATGGTAAGTGAAATAATTAGACACAGAAGGACAAATATTATATGATTCTGCTTATGAAATATCTAGGCAAATTCATAGAGACAAAGTATTAGATTAGAGGTTAACAGGGTCTGGGGGAAGGATGAATGGGTAGTTATTGTTTAATGGGTAGAGAGTTTCCATTTGGGGTGATAAAAAATTTTGAAAATAGACAGTGATGGTGATTTCACAGCATTGTGAATGTAATTAATACCACTGAATTATACACTTAAAAATGGTTAAAATGCCGAACTTTTATATAAAATATATATATTTTACCACAATATATATATATAAAATATAAATATAAAATATATATATATAAAATATATATATTTTACCACAATAAATTTTTTTTACATCTTTATTGGAGTATAATTGCTTTACAATGGTGTGTTAGTTTCTGCTGTATAACAAAGTGAATCCGCTGTACGTATACATATATCCCCATATCGCCTCCCTCTTGAGCCTCCCTCCCACCCTCCCTATCCCACCCCTCTAGGTCATCACAAAGCATCGAGCTGATCTCCCCGTGTGATGCAGCTGCTTCCCACTAGCTATCTATTTTACATTTGGTAGTGTATATATGTCAGTGCTACTCTCTCACTTCGTCTCAACTTCCCCTCCCTGCCATGTCCTCAAGTCTGTTCTCTACGTCTGCATCTTTATTCCTGCCCTGCCACTAAGTTCGTCAGTACTATTTTTTTAGATTCCTTATATATGCGTTATATATATGCATAACGGTATTTTTCTCTTTCTTATTTCACTCTATGACGGACTCTAGGTCCATCCACCTACAATAAAATTAAAGTTAGAAAACAAGCATCCATAGACAGAAAGACTGTTTATCATGTAATAATAAAAGTTTTAATTCAACCGGTATTGTAAGGCTTTTTAGTTTTTGCTAAATGGTGGATGTACCTTTGTATCTCATTATGGTTTTACCTTGTGCTTCCTTGATTACTAATGAGTTGAGTGTCTTTTTTTATGCTTATTGACCACTTTCTTTTTTTTTTTTCTTTTTGTAAAGTGTCTGATCAAGTCTTTTCAAAATCAGTTTTTGAAAACTGGATGATCTATTGTTTACTCTTTAATTTATAGGACCTCTTTATATATCCTGGATTCTAGTCCTTTGTTATGTGTATTGCTATTGTCTTCTGTCAACTGTGATTTCTCTTTTCATTTTCTTTTTGGTATCATATAGAAATTCTTGACTTTAACATAGTCAAATTTATCATTATTTTCCCTTTATGGTTTGTGTTTTTATGTGAATTGTTGGATAAATCCTTCTTCCTAGGTCATAAGTATATTCTCCTGTATTGTCTTCTAAAACCCTTACAAGCTTTGTTTTCATCCTTGGATTAAAAATCCTTAGATTTTTAGTTCACCTGGAATTAATTCTGAGTTTGGTGTGGGGTAGGGATTCATTTTAAATTATTTTTATGTGGATGCCATAATTCCCTGCACTATTTACCAAAACACTCACCCTTTCGCAATTTCCCTGCAATGCCACCTCTTATATTGTGTTCACATGTGTGGATCTGTTTCCATGGGCTATTTGTCTCTGTAGCAGTTCAACATTATTTCCATTATGCAGCTTCATAAAAAGTCTTGATATCTGATAGGGCAACTCTCCTCACTGTTTTTCTTCTCGAATGACTTGGTTATTCTTTTCCTTTTGCATGTACTTATGTAGAAATTTTAGAAACAACTTGTCAAGTTGTGCAAACACAACTGGTGACATTTTTATTGGGATTGCATTAATTTCATAAATGAATATGGGGAAAATTGACAGTTTCATGGCATTGAGTCTTCCAGTCTATGTACGTGGTTTGAGCACGTCTCTACTTAAGTCTTCATTAATGACTCAATTTCTGTAATTTTAATCCATAGAGGCTGTAGTAGGCTGAATGATGACCCCCACAGATATCAGGTCCATATAAGGACCTGATATGTCTTACCATATAAGGCAACCTATATATGTTGCCTTATATAGTAAGAGGATCTTTGCAGATGTGATTAAATTAAGGGGCTTGAGATGGGGAGATTATCCTGGATTATTCAAGTGGGGCCTCCGTGTATGTATCATTATAAGTAGGAGGCAGAGGGAGATTTAGCACAGAAGAAGATGTGAAGGCAGTTTGACCACAGACACAGAGATTGGAGTGATGTGGCCACAAACCAAGGAATGCCAGCAGCCACCACAAGCCGGAAGAGGCAAGAAAAGGACTTTCCCCAAATTCTCCAGAGGGAGAGTGGCCCTACCAACACCTTGATTTCTGCTCAGTGATACTGATTTCAGACTTTTGGCCTCCAGAACTGTGAGAGAATAAATCTCTATTGTTTTAAATCACCAAGTTTGTAGTAATTTGTTAAGCAGCCACAAGGAAACTAATTCAGAGAAACTGCACATCTTATGTTATATTTATCCCTAGGTATTTGATAGTTTTTGTTTTTCTTATAAATGGTATCTTTTAAAAAATTTCATTTTCTAGCTCTTTGTTGCTGGTATAAGAGAATACGATGAGATTTTGTATGTTGACTTTTTTTTTGCTGCAGCTTTGCTAAACTCATTAATTCTCATGGATTTTTCTTTGTACACAATCATGCTACCTGTGAATAATAACAGGTTTGTTTCTTCCTTTCTAATCCTTACACATTTTTAAAAGTTGCCTTACTGTGTTGCCTAGGACATCCAGTACAATTTGAATAGAAATGGTAATAGGAACTTCCTTGTTTTGTTCCTTACCTCAATTTTCAATGTTTTGAAGACTTTCAACATTTTACCATTGTTTTATATTTGCTGTAGATTTTTGTAGACATCCTTTATCAGGTTAAGGAAGTTTTTTTCCTCAAATTTTGGTTTGCTAAGTATTTAAAAAAAAATACCATACGGCTGCTTAGGTATAACAAAAGCTTTTTCTGCTTCTATTGAGATGATCATGTTATTTTCTTCCTTTAATCTGCTAATGAAGCAGGTTACATTACCTTCCCAGGGTAAACTCAGTTTGGTCATTTATAGGCTGTAAATTTCCTTCTACAAATTGCTTTACGTTGTGGTGTGTAATATTTGGCATATCCGTTCAAAATATTGATATTTTCGAATTTCCATTATGAGTTCTTCTTTGACTCATGGCTTACTTAGAAGGGTTTCTTAATTTTCCGACATGATTCTAGTTATCTTTTTGTTACTGATGTCTAACATGGTCAGAGAACATACTCTGAATCATTTTAATCTTTTGGATGCCTGCTTTCAGTCTGGAATATGGTCAGTTTTTTCAAGTGTTCTATGTGTCCTTGTCTTTAATATGATTATTATGCTGTTGCTGGGTATAGTATTCTATATCTATCCATTAGGTTGTATGTCAACTGTGTTGTTCAAATCTTATATATCCTCATTGATTGTTTGCTTGTTCTGTCAATAACTGAGAGAGATCCACTATGACAGTGGAACTATCTCATTTCTTCTCATATTACTGCTTTATATGTTTCTTCTCATATATTTACTTTAGATATTTTGATACTATATTTAGGTGTATACATACTTCAAATTGTTATTGATGAATTAAATTTTTTTTTCTTATAAAAGAACCCTCTTTATCCTCTAGTCATAATTTTTACTTTAAGATTCAGTTTGGGGACTTCCCTGGTGGCACAGTGGTTAAGAATCCACCTGCCAATGCAGGGGACACGGGTTCGAGCCCTGGTCCAGGGAGATCCCACATGCCGCGGAGCAGCTAAGCCCGTGTGCCACAAATACTGAGCCTGCACTCTAGAGCCCGCGAGCCACAACTACTGAGCCCGCGTGCCACAACTACTGAAGCCCGTGTGCCTAGAGCCTGTGCTCTGCAACAAGAGAAGCCACCACAATGAGAAGCCTGGGCACTGCAACGAAGAGTAGCCCCCGCTCGCCACAACTAGAGAAAGCCGGCATGCAACAACAAAGACCCAACACAGCCAAAGATAAACAAATAAATAAATTTATATAAAAAAATGATTCAGTTTGTCAGTAATACAGTCACACCAATTTTCTGCTGGTTAATATTTGCATGATATACATTTTTCATCTTTTTATTTTCAACCTTTTTGGATCCTTTTGTTTTAGATACAAACTATTGTAAACAGCAAAAAATTAGATTTTTAAAAATCCAATTTGAAAATATTTGTCTTTTAAATAGAGCAATTTATATTTAAAATGTAATTTAGGTTCATATAGGTTTATACCTAGAGTTTTATTTTGTTCCTTCTCTTTGACCTGCCAGTCCTGTGTTTCTTTTTCTCTCCTTTTTAGGCTCCTCTTTGGATTAAGTATTTTTTTATCATCCCATTTTTTTTCACTTCTGTCTGTTTGGATATTATATTCTGTTTCTGTCCTTTTAGGGGTTACTGTAGAAATCACAGTATTCTTATATAACATATCAAAATCTGAAGTTGATCTATGTTATCCTCCTCCCAGACTGTGGAAGGACCTTAGGAAACTTTAACTTTGTTTCCCCACTCCTTACTCATATGTTATTATTAACATATATTTAAATTATACTATGTAACCTCATAAGAAATTATTATTCTTTTATATGGTCATTGTTCATTTAGATTTATGCACACTTATCTTTATACATTCTTGCTTATCATGCCTGTGTCTGGGATTTCTTCCTTTGGGTTTCCTTTGGTGATGGACTGCTAGAGGCACATTCTCTTTGATTTTACTTGTCTGAATATGTCTTTATTTTTCTGGGCATAGAATTCCAGGTAGGTAGTTATTTCTTTAAGCATATAATCTCTTTGCTTCCATTGTGGCGGAGGAGATAGTCTATTGTTCTTAAAGGGAATCTGTAATTTCTCTATGGTGCTTTTTAGTATCTCCTCCTCAGTTTTGATGGTCTGCAGCTTTGCTCTGTTATTTCTAAGTGTGGATTTCTTTTTTTTTTTTTTTGCGGTACGCGGGCCTCTCACTGTTGTGGCCTCTCCCGTTGTGGAGCACAGGCTCGGGACGCGCAGGCTCAGCAGCCATGGCTCACGGGCCCAGCTGCTACGCAGCATGTGGGATCTTCCCGGACTGGGGCACGAACCCGTGTCCCCTGCATCGGCAGGCGGACTCTCAACCACTGCGCCACCAGGGAAGCCCGGATTTCTTTTTATTTACCCTATTTGGGATTCACTGAGCTTGACTTCATGGATTTTGAATTGGAAAAGTCTCATCTAGTAACTCTTTGAATATCTTCCCTTCTCCATTTACCCTCTCATATCCTTCTGGTACCCTGATTAGACATGTGTTAGGCCATCTCACTCTATCCTCCATGTCTCTTAACCTCTCAGGTGTATTTTTCATCTTTTTGTCTCTCTGTGAATCATTCCAGATGATTTCTTCTAATCTGTCTTCTGGTTCACTAGTTTACTCTTAGCTGTGTCTAATTTGTTCTGAAAGCAATTCTTTGAGTTTTTTTTTTTTTTAAGGACTTTATTAAGGAATATTTTATATACTATAAGTTTTATCCATTTTCACTGTAGAATTCAACAAGTTTTTGAAAATTTGTAGAGTTGTGCAACCATCATCACATTCCAGTTGTAGAATATTTTTATCTCCCCAGAAAGTTCCTTTGTGCTGACTTGTAAAATTTCAATGATTTTATCTATCTATGTTAATATAGAAATACATAATATTTACTATAATATATTTATATAATATTTAATATAAATATATTTGTATATTTAACATAACTATACATATATGTGTGTGTGTGTGTGTGTGTGTGTGCTTTTTGGTTATTTTTCAACTTTGGTCACTGTTTTCTCTTCCTTGAAGCTTTTTTCAACCTGTCATTTACTTTTTTAAACATGATATGCAGAGTTATTTTTAATTCTATGCCTGCTATTTCCAGTATCAGGGTAGTCTGTTGTTTCTGCTGACATTCACTCCTAGTGGCTTATATCTTTGTGTGTTTTGTTCATTTTGACTGTGAGTTCCTCAGAGAATTACTTTTGGGAATTCTTTGAAGCCTAGGTTGAAGGTGCCTTCCTTCAGAGAGGTTTTGCATTTATTTCCATGAGGTGCCTAAGACTCTACCAGTCCAGAATTGCTTTCTACATTCATGGTTTGAGATTTTTGCCATCAAGTGATGTGAATTTGGGGCTTAATTGTGCACAACACTAACTCCTAAAGGACCTGATTGGTATCTGGTCATCATTGTTTCCCAGTAAAATTTTACAAAGAGAGACTACCATGTCACCCTTAGAGACATGTCTCCTTTTAGGCCTTGGGGAAGTAGCTCTCAAATTTTAGTGTGCCTGAGAAGCCTATTAAAAAGTGCAGATTCTCAGGTCAACAGCAGAGACTGTGATTCAGTGAGTGGAGTTGCAGCCCAGGAATCTGCATTTCTAACAATCACCAAAGATAATCTGGGTACAGGTGGCCAAGAGCCACACTTCGAGAAACATCACCTTTAGATCTCATAGCTTCATTGGGTCCACTGTACAACCTCAGGCAAGAGTGTGTGTGTGAGCTATGGCTCTCTGTCTCCCTGGAGGAAAACATTCATTGCAATGTTCAGTAACCATTTACCTCTTTATATTCGTGGGCCAACCTACTTAAGTCTATTCTTTAGACCATGGTATGGGAGGGAGCACTGTGTGCTCCTGCAGACCTGATTCTGAGTGAAATAATAAGAGAAAAAGTACCTTGTATATTGTGGTATTGTGATTTATAATAAATGAATATTTGGTCTTTGTCTAGTTTCTGGCACAGAGCTCCTAAAACCCTTGGAATTTCCTGAGTGATGAGCATCATAAGATGCTCTTATTGTGTTAATGAGGTGACTTTTGGAAAGCTCCTAGGTCACCTAAGGATGGAGGCTGGTTGCCAGGGGAACCAACCACGCGATTAGAGGGTTAGAACTTTTAGTCCCGTCCCCTGATTTCCAGGGAGCGGAGAAGGGCTGGAGGTTGAACCAGTCAACAAAGGCCAAGGATTTAATCAACGTGCTTATATGAAGAAGCTTCCAGAAAGCTCCAGAAGGATGGTGTTTAGAGCTTCCGGGTTGGTGAACACATGGAGGTGCTGGGAGAGCATGGAAACTCCATGCCCCTTCCCCATATGTTGCCTTATGCATCTCTTCTATCTGGCTGTTGATTCATATTCTTTAATATCCTTTGTAATAAACCAATAATCTGGCGAGTAACCAGGTTTCCTGAGTTCTGTGAGCCGCTCTACCAAATGAATTGAACCCAAGGAGGGGGTGGGGGGAGTCATGGGAAGCTCTGATTTATAGCTAGCCAGAAGCACAGGTAACAACCTGGGTTTGTGATTGGCATCTAAAGTGGAGGGCAGTCTTGTGCCAATGAGCCCTTATCCTGTGGAATCTGATGCTATCTCCAGGTAGATAGTGTCAGAACTGAATTAATTGCTTGGTGGTGTGGGGAACCATTCCCCCCATTGGAATTGATATCAAATTATTAATATAGTTGTTCAAATATTTACAACACTTTGAAGAAAGTAATGATGTAAAAGGCCTCATTTATGCAAAAAGTTGTTTTGCTTCTCTTTTCTTGCTCCCCAGTTGGTGCAGGGCTAAGCAGAGGCATTATTTTCTTGGTGTGACGCTTAGACTGAAACACACTAAGATAAGCCAATTTGTCCTTCTCTAAAAGTCATTTTGGGCTCCCACATACCCTGGGCTGAGTTGGAAATGTGTGAATTGAAGCCTGAGTTGAGATTGAAAAAAGATAGTGAATTGGGGTCATGAAGCCCTTAAACACTTATTACCTGAGAAAATGTCTATAAAGGGACTTTTAATCCTGTAATGTATGTAACATATGTAATATATGTAGCATATGGAAGGGGAAACTTACCAGAAATGTGAATGGGAAGTAGGTAATAGAGAGAGAGAGATGGTATTACTTATTCTCTATTAAATTAAGAACTTTAAAAAGTAAGCACAGGGCTTCCCTGGTGGCGCAGTGGTTGAGAGTCCGCCTGCCGATGCTAGGGGACGCGGGTTCATGCCCCGGTCTGGGAAGATCCCACGTGCCCCGGAGCGGCTGGGTCCGTGAGCCATGGCCGCTGAGCCTGCGCGTCCGGAGCCTGTGCTCCACAACGGGAGAGGCCACAACAGTGAGAGGCCTGCGTACCACAAAAAAAAAAAAAAAAAAGAAGAAAAAGTAAGCACAACTATAGCAAGCCAGGTTTTTTTTTTTTTAAAAAAGGGAAATCCAAAATTTGACCAAACTTAATAAATAACCTTAACTCTATGTATTCTAAGCTCACTGTATCTCTGCAGGTCTGGTTTCCTGGTATCTCAAGGAGAACATTTCAGGTAAAAGCCAAATGATTCTCAATCATAAATCTCATGCTTTATACACTTGAAGATAATAAAGTCCTTGATTCCAGTTAATTTCACTTTTCTTTTCTATTATCAATGCCCCTGTCCTTTTGAAAACTGGAATGTGGAATCCAATGTGGCAAATGGTAAGAAGTGGGAAATGCTACTGGAAAATAATCTGATGTCAATTTACTTTTCTCCTGGAGTAGAGCAATCCTTTCCCCCAGTGGTTGGGCCCAGACCATCAGCCTCGGGTGAGCAGACAGAGAGGGTGGCTGTCACTGCTGCATTCTCTAAAGGTCTCTCTTGTTGGAGGGACCAGAGATCCCCGCTTGGGTGTAAGTAGATCAGACATATCTGGACATGTCTGAACGGATGGGCGGGGCCCCCCAGATGCCTATTTGGGTGAGGGCCTGAGCAGCCTCCTGTGGATTAGACTAACCCTTTGACCTCAGCCGCTGGAGGGGAGGGTACACTGAGATGGGCCAGGTGCCACCACTTGGACTGGCCTTTGGATATGTGGCTGGGTTCTTTGGATGGCAGGGGCATCTTCTGCTACAAATGTCAATAAGACAATTAGACGGTGTGTACAGCAGCCTGGTTTGATGCTTATTAATTGAACAGAAACCAAGGGACATGAGGGCTTCTCTGCAGCTTCACCACATACCAGAGGGCGCCCTGACTTCCAGGGAGAGTGCAGAGGTGATGGGGACCCTGTGGACACCACCGAGGGATAGCCTGCATTACATCTGTCTTGCAGTGGATTTGTTCAAGGGCACGTCTAATTACACCCCCTAAGATGCTCTGTGAACAGGTGGGAGAAAAACCCAGAGTGAAGGTGGGTTACAGCTGCCCATATGTTAATATTATTTCATTGGCCCTGCAGGCTTGTGGGGCCCAGGGAAACTTGGGTTACATTAAAAAAGGAAAAGCATACTGTAGTTGGCAAACAAAATGTGTCTTTGTGTGTGTGTGTGTGTGTGTGTGTGTGTGTGTGAGAGAGAGAGAGAGAGAGAGAGAGAGAGAAAGAGAGAGAAAGAGAGAGAGAGAGAAATGAGCTTTCATTTAGAAGCTTTGGCCGTGGTTTCAACTGGTTCCTCTCCACTTTTTAAATGATATTTTCTGAGCCTGGAAACCAAGCAGGCAGATCATGGAATTTTGGCTGGAGATGTTTTTAAAAAATGTAGACTAGCAGTGAAAAAGGAGGTGGGAATTTGGCTGGGAGGCTTTTATGGGCTGCAAACCAAGCAGGGTTACCATGGTGGTGCTTCTGCTGTTTATATAAACAAAGGATTTTCCTGACAAACATACTTCATATTTAATAATCCTCAATCCACAGTGTGTAGCTAGTTCAAGCCATCTGGACTTGAGTAGAATTTTATTATTTCGCGAGGCTGTTTTCAGGCATCCTGTACCACTTCAAAATTAAGTGTTAAGTACCGATATCTTGAAGTGCAAGGGTGAGAGGTGTCTAATAATTGCAAGAGAGTTTAACCTGCAATATGACAATGTAAAACAGGCTTTTCACAGATCTACAGTCTATTGGACCAGCCTCCGCTGCCATTTTAATTCAGTTCACGTGCCTGACAAAACACTTACCCCACCTCCCTAACTTCTCGGTCTCTCTTAAGAGCACTGCAGTCTCCCAACTGACCATGCTTCATCTTGCCATTGCCCTGGATGGTAGCCCACATCCAATTATTTGTGAAGTCTTAACAAGCTCCTGTATTGTGACAGGACTCATTTGGTTATTAGTAAGGAAAAAACCTACTCTCTTGAACTGAAGCACAAAAGGGGATTTATTGGTTCATGTAACTGGAAAGGCAGGGGTAGATCTGGCCTCAGGAATCACTGGATCCAGCTTACATGCCCATATTTCCAGAGGGTCCCAGATTCTGGCACATCTGACATTGTTTGCTCTAGGTGGACTCAGTTCTTCTAGAAACTTTTTTTTTGGCTGTGCCTCGTGGCTTGTAGGAATTTAATTCCCCAACCAGGGATTGAACCCCGGGCCCTTGGCAGTGCGAGCGTGGAGTCCTAACCACTGGACAGCCAGGTAATTCCTCAGTCCTTCTAGAAACTTAAGGAATGAGATAAGGAACTTAAATAGTGCTTTCCGGCATCCTTTCCCCAGGATCACGAAGTGATCAGGAATCTCCAAAAGCTCAGGTAAAGCTGTTTGCATTTTTCCCCCTCCTGAACATCTGGACACATCTCTAGACCTGTCCAGAGTAGCCTATGGGGCTCTCTTCTGTTGTTGCCTCATCATGGCCCTCTGGGGTCTCCAAAGCCAGCTGTGAGCACCAGACTTCTGGGCTGATGCCCCTTCCAGGGGTACCCTAATAAATAAACTGGTTCGATTCCAAGGGTACCAAAGTGCGTGATGTACGTATGCATGGCACCAGGATTCCAGTGATCCAGACGAACCCTCATTGTGTCCCCTGGGTATCCCCAGGACCAGCCAACCTAGGGTCCATGCACTAGCTTCATTACACCAACTTCAGTGCCCCTCACAACTACAGCACCTTGGTGTCCCCCGCTACTCCCAAATGACACAGGCATTTCTTTTTTTTTTTTTAACTTTTTATTTTATATTGGAGTATAGCCAATTAACAATTTGTGATAGTTTCAGTTTCAGGTGCACAGCAAAGGGACTCAGCCAGACATATACGTTGTATCCATTCTTCCCCAAACTCCCCTCCCATCCAGGCTGCCACATAACATTGAGCAGAGTTCCCTGTGCTATACAGTAGGTCCTTGTCGGTTATCCATTTTAAATACAGCTGTGTGTACACGTTGATCCCAAACTCCCTAACTGTCCTTTCACCCCATGCTTCCCCCCGGTAACCATAAGTTCATTCTCTAAGTCTGTGAGTCTGTTTCTGTTTTGTAAATAAGTTCATTTGTATCATTTCTTTTCAGATTCCACATATGAGGGATATCATACGATATTTCTCTTTCTCTGTCTGACATACCTCACTCAATACGACAATCACTAGGGCCATCCATGTTGCTGCAAATGGCATTATTTCATTCTTTTTCATGGCTGAGTAATATTCCACTGTATACATGTATCACATCTTCTTTATCCATTCCTCTGTCGATGGACATTTAGGTTGCGTCCGTGTCTTGGCTACTGTAAACAGTGCTGCAATGAACACTGGGGTGCATGTATCCCTTCGGACCATGTTTTTCTCTGGATATATGCCCAGGAGTGGGACTGCAGGGTCATATGGTAGCTCTATTTTTAGTTTTTTAAGGAACCTCCATACTGCTCTCCACAGCGGCGACACAGGCGTTTCTGAAAGTCCTCAGGAGTTTTGTTCAGGTGTTTGGGGAAGTCCACTCATAGGGTCTTCTGCCAGGTCTGGGTTGGATGTCTGCCACACCTGTGGTGCCCTCTCCTTGGGCCACACCTGGTCACCCCAAAGGTGCAGACCCTTGAGGCACCACAGGGCTCAGCTCCTGGAGTGGGTGGGGCTCGGATCTTCTCCTCCGGATGCCCTGTTCCCCTCTCCTCTATGAACACCACACCTCCTACCCTTCCAGGCTTCTGTACTCGCTACCTGTTATTTGAACGGGGGAACCATGAAGCACAAAAAGAACTCCAGGTTCACAGAGCTGGTTGGTGACCACCAGGGCTGGGATCCATCTGTCCTCATTCTCTGCTTTTTTCTTTTATAACTAATTAACTCTTCCTCTGTGAAAAATGATAATCTGAGGGAACTGTTGGTTTAAAATGACCAAAAAAAAAAAAAAAAAAAGGCACTGTGCAAATACACCAGGGGTTTTAGTTTTGAGAGTCTAATTTGAGAACCCTGGGGGAGGGCAGTGGAATAATAGTGACGGGACTATTTGCACAAGGTCCCTAAGGAAAGAGGGCAGCTGAAGACAGCACCAACTTGTTCTGAAGACAGCTGTTGATGGTCAGAGGGAAAGGACAACTTTGAGTAAGGTGGCCTCTGGCAGGGCCTACAGTGGCGCTGAGAGTGTTGGGAAGAGTGGGAGATCAATGGGTGGAGAAAGGGTCACCTTAACAAGAGAAAATAGTGAATGTCACAAAGTTGCCCAGACTCCCAGGGATTTGTTGAATTAATTGGCTGGAACTTGGCGGGGGGAGGGGATCCACAGTACTCACGATTCCGAAAGCGGGGCCGAACCAGAAAAATGCCATTTGGGGGCTTCCCTGGTGGCGCAGTGGTTGAGAGTCCGCCTGCCGATGCAGAGGACACGGGTTCGTGCCCCGGTCCGGGAAGATCCCACATGCCGCGGAGCGGCTGGGCCCCGTGAGCCATGGCCGCTGAGCCTGCGCATCCGGAGCCTGTGCTCCACAACGGGAGAGGCCACAACAGTGAGAGGCCCGCGTACCACACACACAACAACCCCGCCCAAACCCCCCCCCCCAAAAACCCCAACCAAACAAACAAACAAAAATGCCATTTTGTGCTGTTATTGTAACCCTCTTGTACCCACCCTCAGGTGGACGTGACCGGGAGGAAGCAGAGGGTTACTCAAATGCACAGAGCGGAGAAATGGTTACAGAAGGTGAAAGCCTCGGAGCTGCTGTGACCGGCAGAGGCCACAAAGGGGCAGTGTGCCTCCTCGGTCTGTCTCGATCTAAATGGGCAAAATCCCGCGGGAGTCGGAGGAAGAAAAGAAATGTAGTCACCACGAGAGGCCATTTACCCGCACTGGGCAGCCACTCCTGCGGCAGACTCCGGGGTCACCCCGCTCTCTGCTCTCACCCACCACGGCCTCCCCTCCTCCCCCTTCCAGAAATGCTCGGTGAGCAGCCACTGTGCATCAGGCACTTTTCTAGGCCCTGAAGGCACCCGCTGTTCTGGAATCTACGTTCCGGAGGGGAGGCGCAGAGGACTCCCCGCAGGTCCTCCCACCTGGCCACCACCTCTACCTGTGCCCGGAGCCCCAGACGCACCGGGCCCAGCGGCAGATGCTGCAGTCGACCCAGGCCTGCCTTTGGAAGGCCGATGGCAGAGGGCCTTCAGCCTTTTGTCTCCCGCACCCCGGGTGTGGCTGGGATAACGGAATGGTGATCGGGTGACAGAAGATGCGGGGGCGCCCAGTGACCACCAGGTGGCGCTTGGAGACCCCCAAAGGAGCTGTGATCGCAGGGACCAAACAGTATTTCTTTGGGGCCACAATACGTCCCCGTGACAGGGCAAGCGCGGCATTGCTTTGGAACAAATCGCTTGTCCCCTACTTGCTCAGAAAATTCCCAAGAGTCCTCTAAATACAGAGATAAATATTCACCTGCAAGACGGGCCCATCCTGCGTCCCACCCAGGGTCAAGGCATGAGAAAGGAGCTGGTGTCTGCAGGGCAGGGCCCTTAGGCTGAAAACTGTTTCCCTCTGCCCTTTACATTTCTGTACTGTAGTTTCTTCCTGCCTCCTTAACTGGATCCAGGAAATGGCTGTTACCTGGGAGAGCTGGGCCTGGAGCCCTTGCTTCTTGTGGAAAGAGGGGTTGCGGAGAAGCGGGATTCCTGCCTGATGGATGACCACCCTAGGTGGGTGTGTTAATTAGATGCTGGATTTACATACAAAAAGCCCTCCTACAGTTATGCAAAGCCTCTACCACTCCTGCTTTTTGGTGGCTAAAGCCCATCCATCCCGTGCCCACCATTTAAAATCCCCTCGGGGCTGGTTTTGAGCAGAGAATTCAGGAGGCTGACACAGCCTCCTGCCCAGCCAGACATTTGCCGGCAAATTGCAACCTTCCGTGATTTTAAAATTCAGGTGTAGAAATCAAGACAGTAAATCTATCTTTAAATAGCCTACTCCTTAAAATGTGTTCTCTTTTTTTCTTTTTTTTGGCTGCTACCCCTTTGGTACAGGGTATAATACAGTTGAGGGCGGCAAGGCTGGGATACTTCTCAGTCCGCAGCACAGTGGGGACCGGAAAAGAATGTCAGTGTCTTCAAGGTAAGCATGCTGTCTGCCTCCGGGTCTCAGGCTGGGTGTGACCAGGGCGACTTTGTCTCTGGCAGTAGCTAAAATGAGGGTCCAAGGTGAGCGGGAGTTTTGTCTTGATTTGGAAGTTGGATCTGATTATTCAAAACAATTCTGAATTCCTGGGTGTGGAGCTGGCTTTGGGACTCTGGGTCTCAATAACGCCTGCTTCTTGCTCCATGAGGGATATGGCCCTGGTGGGGAGAAGAGCAGACGTCAGCCTCTCGGGCGGCCAGCTCGCCAGCTAATCTTCACGGCTGGCTTGGTGGCACTGGTTCCTCAGAGGTCTGGCTGAGAGCAGATCTGAAAGGACCTGGGCTAGGTTGGGCATGGGGCCGGGAGTGCCAGCCACACTGAAGGGCAGATGCACATGGGTGGACCGTGATTCAGCCTTGAATCCCCCAAACCCAGACTGGCTTGTCATGCTTTGACCAGTATGTGTGACTCTCAGCAGTTATCTGCTGGTAGAAACTCACATTTCAATCGACCTCCTCCCTCACCTCTCCCAAGCTTCTCTCTGCGTGCTGTCTTACAAGAACTTATATATGGCCCTGCTCTGCTCCCACGTCATGTCAGCACGTGGCGGCCTGGGCCGGGGGCAAGAGACACTGCTCTTCTTTCTGCTATTCCATGCAAAGATGTGGGTCAACTTTTTTCTCAATGCCCAGCAATGTGGCTGTGATCAGGCGGACATATTTAACAGACTGTCCTGGAGGCTTGTACAAGCAGAGGGCAGTGACATACAGAGTGTCCTGGTATCCACCTTCCAGACGTGGTGGTTCTTAGGGCCACCAGCCCATCCTCGGGGAGCAGAGTTCTATCCTCGTCATCTCTCCTCCAAAGAGAGGGCCGTATACACCCTCCCTACAGCCTGGCCTTCCAGTGGGAGAGAGGGTGGGGACTGGAATTCACCTTTGGGACAGACTTTACTTTGTCCCCAGGCCCAGAGAGAAGAGGAAATGCCTTTTCACTGCAGCCCAAGGCAGAGATCCTTTCAGTTGCTGTGCAGGGATCTGCCTTTCCTAGGACATTTGACAGCAGGGCTGTCCATCCAGTTCCACCTGTCAGGGTAGCCCTGCCTTCCTGCCCTGCAGGATGGGAGCGCACTCGGTGGGGATCCGACGTGGAGGATGTCGAAGGGGAGTCCCTCTGGCTCCCCTCAGCACCAGGTGAAGCTCCTGTCTGGCTAGAACATCTACATTCAGCTTCCTGGTGGCTGCACAAGTCCCCTCGGGGATGATGTGTGGACTTTGCTGGACTCGAGGTAGTTTTCTCAGAAAGAGGCAAATCTGCCTGGGGGGTGGGTTAAGTGCTGACTCCTCGTTTCGGACAGAAGCTGCCTGGAGCCTTGGAGCACAGCTTTCCCAGAGCAGGTCCTAGCTAGAGCACCACAGGGTTTCTGCGCTCCGTCTGGACCCTGTTGCCCACACCCGCTATTTCAAAGTTCTCAATTCCCCTCAAACCTCCTACTCGACCACCTGCCCCCCTTCTTGGCAGCTGCCCTAATTTGGGGAGAAAATAGATCCAGCAGTCCCCTACCCCCTGGCTTCCTTCAACGTTCCACAGGTAGGCGTGGTGGCTCCCAGCTTCTCCTTTTCTCCTGTCCCCCTGGAGAAGGCTGGCTGCCGCGCCGAACCAGCTCGCCTGTGTTCAGATGGGTGGCCGTGGAAAGCAGCCTCTAACAACTCTGGTTCTGTCTCGCTTGCCCTCTCCTGCTTCTCCACTTGCTCGCTCTTCTGGAAGCCGGCTGCCATGTCGGGAGCTGGCCCGTGAAAAGGCCCATGAAGCAAGGAACTGAGGGGGGCCTTGGGACAGCAGCCAACAAGGGACTGCCGTCCTCAGTCCAGCAGGCTGTGAAGAGCCGAATCCTGCCGAGAACCAGTGAGTGAGCCTGGAAGTGAAGCCTCCCTCAGTCCAGCCTTTGGGTGAGACCGTAGTCCTGGCCGACACCTTGACTGCAACCTCGTGAGAGACCCTAAGCCAGAGGACCCAGCTAAACCTGGCTAGATCCCCAACTCGCAGGAACTGTGAAATAATAAATGTTTATTACTTTGTTAAATTTGGGGGGTAATTTATTACACAGCTATAGAGAAGGACTACAGTGGCTCTCAGACTCGTCAATTTCTTAGCTCTGAAAAATTTGAAAAAATTTGGGCATCCACGTAAGGTTGCCACCTTCTTAGTTTACGAAGTAAGTCTTGAAAAATGACAACCAATTTTTACTCGCATTGTTTTTATAAAAGAAGGATCATTTTACAATAGGTGATAGAGCATTTGACTAGTTGGTCTAAATTTTAATTACTCGAAGGTGGTTTTCTTCTGCAAGGTCACCCCAACCAAAATTGTTAATTCATTAAAAGCTACATTGTCCCTTAAAAAAAACCAACAAGGATCATTTTTTATTTTTATTACAGTGTTATTTACATACAATAAAGTCCATCCATTTAAAATTTGAGGAATTTTGATAATTCTAAACTCACTTCCATAATCCAGATATGGAATGGCTTCCTCGTCCTAAAAAGTTTCCTATGCTCCTTTGCAGGCAATCCCCTCCGAATATGGGCCCCATGCAACCTTTGATCTGCTTAAGAGGAAGGACATTTGAATATAACAAAACTTAGGAAGGATGTAATCTCAAAATAAAAGGCAACCAATAAACTGAGTGCATTTAAATGTATAAACCAAACTTTATTTTTACATGGCCTTATGAACTTGTCGACTGGTGGCTTTTCAGCACCACTGTTCTGGCTCCCATGGGTATTAGATAAGCTAGGCTGCTTTAAGAAAGAGTCCTGAATACAGTGGTTTAAATAAGATGGAAGAGTTTTCACTCCTCACATCCTGTTCCAAAGGTAGGTGGGCAGTTAGGGCAGGTAGAGGGCTCCACGCTCCAAGGTCATCTGGGAACCCTGGCCAGTGAGCCGATCTGCCAACCTCTGTAAGTGACATCCTTCTCCGGGTCCAAAGCAGCTGCCATGCACTCTCCTAGCCATCAGGAAAGGAGGGAGTGCGTCCACAGCAAGCATCTTTAAGGAAATAACCCAGAAATTTAACACCTAACTCTTACTGATGTAGCACTGGCTCAGATTAGTCAGACAACCAAACCTATGGGAGGATGGGAGGCAGGGAAATACAGGCAGTGCTGGGTGACCCAGTGCCCAGTTAACAGCTGGGGGATTCTACTACCGGCCAAAAGGAGACAGTTAGCATTATGCCCTCTCTTCCAAATTGTCAGTCTCTGCCTCTCTTCTGGTTCCAACTGTCAGCCTTTCCAGTGCTTCTCATCTGTAAAAATACCTCCTTGGGCTGCACATGCTGTGCTCTCCTTGTTAGCACCCCATCTCCCCCCACTTCCTCACACTCTCTTTCTCCTCCTGATTCCTACCCACTCTTCAACCCAGGCAATATGACTCTCCCCAACAGGTCTCTAAGACTCGTTTTTGTTGAGTCCATGTTTTCCAGTGCTTTTCTTACTGGATGTTTCTTCAGCTTCTAACGTGTCGACCTTCTGTCCTGAATGCTCTCTTTGCTTCATTCATTTGATACCATAACCTTACGTTTTCTACATTCATTTAGTCACTCTTAGTTAGCCCCTGCTCTGAATGATTCCCCTGCTGCCTTCTGTCACCTCTCAGCGTTTCCCAGGACACTACTCTCTTTTATTCTTTTCTCTATACACTCACCTGAGCAGATCTGCTCCTATGATAAGTCAGTTAAGATTGTGCTTGGCGGTATGTAACAGAAACCCAGCAAATGGTGGCCGATATAAGCAAGCGGCTTATCTTTCTCATGTAACAGGGAGTTTGGGGCCAGGCTGTCGGTCCAGGGCTGTCTGTGCTCCTTTTGTAGATCTGCTTTGCCAGCCTTAGTGTGTGGCTCTTTTCCCTATGGTGCAAGATGGCTGCCACACCTTCTGGCAGCGCATCTACATTCCAGGCAGGAGGAAGGAGGACGGAATAGGGCAAAAGGCAAAAGGAGGATGCTAAGTCTGTCACATTTCATAAAAGCTAACTCGGGAGTCCCCTTAGCACTCCAATTTCAGAACCGGATCCCACGGCCTCTTGTGACTAGGAGAGTGTCATGGGAAGTGAATGATCTAGCTGTACACAATGCAGATGTGAACAAAGCTGGGACTATTAAGAATGAAGGAGAAGATGGATACTGGATGGGAAAGGAGCAGCGGGTGCCACCCATGACTTTAGCGCGTATCTGCTGACAATTCAGAAAACTATATCTTCTATACAAATGGCCAATAAGCACATGGGACAATGCTAAACATCACTAATGATCAGGGAAATGCAAATCTAAACCACAACGAGATACTACCTCACACACATTAGAATGGTTACCATGAAAAACAAAGAAGCAACGGAAAGCAAGTGTTGGTGAGGATGTGAAGAAATTGGAAACCTTGTGCATTGCTGGTAGGAATGCAAAATGGTGCCTCGCTTGTGGAAAACAGTATGGCAGTTCCTAAAAAAATTAAACATAGTATTACCATATGAACCAGCAATTCCATCTAGGTACACAACCAAAGGAATTAAAAACAGGCACTCATAGATATTTGTACACCCACGCCCATAGCACCATTATTCACAATAGCCAAAAAGGTGGAAGTAACCCAAATGTCCATTGACAGATGAATGGATAAAAAAATGTGGTATATATGTGCAATGGCATGGTAGTATATCTTAAAAAGGAATGAAGTTCTGATCATGCTACAACATGAATAAACCTTGAAGACATTATGCTAAGTGAAATAAGCCAGACACGAAAGGACAAATATTGTTATGAGTCCATTTACATGAGGATCTCAGAATAGGCAAATTCATACAGACAGAAAGGAGAATCGAGGTTACGAGGGGCTGGGGGGGAGGGAAGAGGGGGGAGTTATTGCTTAATAGGTACAGCATTTCAGTTTTGCAAGATGAAAAGAATCCTGGAGATGGATGATGGGGGTGGTTAGACAATAATGTAGTGAATGTATACATAATGCTACTGACCGTCCACTTAAAAATGGTTAAAATGGTAAATTTTATGTTATGTATATCTTACCACAATAAAAAAAAAATCCTTATCTTCAGTTCTGAGCTCCTTTGAAAAGACCCGTTTATTTAGGTGCTAGACATTTTCATTTGGGTACCTCACCTCCAAAATTTTTTTTTTTTTTTTTTTTTTTGCGGTACGTGGGCCTCTCCTGCTGTGGAGCACAGGCTCCGGATGCGCAGGCTCAGCGGCCATGGCTCACGGGCCCAGCCACTCCGCGGCATGTGGGATCTTCCCGGACCGGGACACGAACCCGTTTCCCCAGCATAGGCAGGCAGACTCTCAACCACTGTGCCACCAGGGAAGCCCACCTCACCTCCAACATTTTATGCTCAGAACTGAACTCATGAAGTCCCACATGGGGCTCTCAGCCCTTTGAAATCACATACGCTAGCTCAGCCACTGGCCCGCAGAGCTTCACACGGCGCCAGGACAGGAGGATCTGGAGAGGTTCCAGCCTCAGCCACAGGCCCATGGGAACCAACCTCCTTGGTAACGCTTGGCTTCTTGGGGCCAACCCAGGTTACCTCCCCTCCAACAAACAAGCAACTCCTTCCTCTTTTCCTGCTGGCGAGTTCCTCCTTGGAGTTCTTGGTGTCTTTTCCTGATAGGATCGTCAGAGAAGACCATCCAGTCCATGCTGCCAGGTTTAGGACAAGTGTCTAGGCTCCTCCTTTGACACACAGTGCTGCCTCTTTCCAGAATGCCGCCTACATGGGCTGTCAGAGAGGCGGACGCCTTGTCAAGTCTCCCAGAGGTCTGGCACACCCTTTCCTCGGGACTGGGGCTGATCTGGGACATGATGGATCAGCCAGCTTCTGTCCTGGTCGGCTCTTATGCCCAGACCTGCTGTTAAATATGTTGGCTGTGACCCCAGCCTAAAGCTGCGGGGACTACTTTGCAAACGGGAGGCCCACTGACTCCCGTGAGAAGAAAGATTTTCCGCAAGGGGACTTGCGGTGTCTGTTGACATATGAGAGAGTCCTACATAATGTTAAGGACTTCTGCTTCGCCCAGCATTTCTACACACACACATTAAAGTAATTCTCAGGTTGAATGATCTGAAAACCATTTGGGAGAAATGGTAATTAAGAGTGACAATGGGGGCACATTTATATTCGGGGGGCATTTCTGGCTGTATCAGGCACGGGTGTCAGCTCAGGTACAGATATGATCTTGTTTTTACTCCTGGAAGCCTGACTGGAGAGTGTATTTGTTATCTATTGCTGGGTAACAAATAACCCCAAACTTAAGGACTCAAAACAATATTTATTATCTCCCAGTTTCTGTGGCTTAGGAATGGCTTGGCTGGGTCCTCCGGCTCCTAAGCGGCCATCAGGGTTTCAGCCGGGGCCACAGTCATTCTAGGCTCCCCCCCCGCCCCGCCGCCATGGCAGGATCCTCTCCCAAGTCAGTGTTATCAGCAGGATTCAGCTGGTTGATGGCTGTTGCCCTGAGGCCACCCTCAGTTCCTGGCCATATGGGCCTCTTTGGGGGGTGCAGCTCACAACATGGTAGCTGATTCATCAGAGTGAGCAAGCTAGACAAGCCAGAGAGACAGAAAGAGTGAGCTAGACGGAAGTCACAGTCTCAGATCTAATTTGGAAATGACAGCCCATCCCTTTTGACTCTATTCTCCTAATTAGGAGTCTGTCACTAGGTCCAGCCCACATTCAAGGGGAGGAGGCTACAGGAGCAGTGGGGGGCAGGGGTTCATTGGGAGACATTTTGGAAGCTGCCCACTACAGAGTTCTCTTTCCTCTGAGCATATGTTACCTTGCAGGGAACTTCGATCATCAGTTGAGTCAGTCCAAGGCTAGGAGGTGGATAAATAACCTGACAAATCTCTGAGCAGCTCTCCACGCCTTTGCAGCTGTCTTTTCCACTCGGGTTGATTTCAGTGTTTTTAAGCAAAGATGACGAGATTGCAGACAGGGTGGTGGAAGGACCAGGCTTCCTCCCTGGTCTTTTAAGAAAGAGAGAGAGCGCTGGTTCTCAAGGCTGCTTCTCCTCTCCTTGTCTGACTAACTCTCTGTGGTTTGGCTTTGCTCTGCGGTTTGTTTACACGGCTGGGCAAGGAAGATGACTTAACCCATCCAGACTGAAATCAGGGCTGATTTCAAAGTGAACCATCAGTCAAAATAAGGCATAACCAACATAACGAGCAGAAATCCATGTCTTTGCTACAGAGGCACCAGGACGACGAATCATATTCTGTGCCTTCGCATGTGCTCTTCCCCATCTGAAATGCCCTCCCCACCTCGCCTATCCATCCTGCCAGGTGCCCCTTCATGAACCTTCCCCAGGACTTCTGCCCACACAGCTCTTTCTCTTTCTTCACTTAAGTTTAAGAGCAGCTAATGCCTGTGCCACCCAGCTGAGCTTATGGTTACATCCTGCCTCATGGGGCTCTTCATTGCCTGCATGTGGGCTTTGTGCCCTGGCTCCAACGAGATGTAACCTTCTTCTCCAGGGCAAGAACTGTTGTCCAGTTCTTTCACACCCACTGTGGTACCCAGCCCAGGGTAGAGCTCGTTGATACTTGAGGTCAGAAGTCTGGTCAGATCTTATATTTGGAGGCTCCCAAGCTCCTTGAACAGTGCCTGTCCATGCATGGCAAGATTTCCCTCAATAAATGTAAATTTTATGTTTGTGTCTATGGCATTTGCACGGATGGAGCTTGGAAGGGGATGGAGAGGACTGCAGTGGTGGTGTGGGCGGAACCTGCTGTCACTCAATCCCCGCTCTGCTCATTTCACACCTATGACCTTGTCCATCGCACTCAGGGCCTCTCGTCAGACCTGCTCCCCTTGGGCGGTGGGGTGTGCTGCCTGCGTGCTGTTTCCCAGTCTTGAGAAATCTCTCCAGCTAGGCAAAGGGTATCTGGATCTTTACTTCTGGGCAAGAAACCCTCTCCTCCCCAGCATTCCCTTCTTTTGGAAAGAGCAGTTGTTTTTCTGCTTTGAAGGGAGCCCAAGGAAACTGTGCGCGGGAACCGCAGGGAGGAGCTTGGTCATTGTTCGACGGTCGCCCTTCGACGGCGCAGCTCAGGTGCTGACCAGGATCCTGGGCGGGGGTGGAGCTGACAGAGGGATTGGCCCCCAGCAAGGCTCATGCTGTGGATTCCCTCCTCAGCTCTGCAGCTCTAACTCAAAGGACAAGGCTGAACGTGTCCTGGTGCCTTGATTTGCCCCTCAAAACAGGAGGCGGTGTGGTCTTTCTGGTGGAGCCTCGTGTCTCCTGAGAGCACTGGGGATCCTGTGACTGCAGGTGAGTCTGGGGGCTGGGCTGGGCTGGGAGACAGTATTCCTCACTTTCTTCTTCAACCAGCACTTATAACCAGCGTCTACTGGGCACCCACTCTTCTCCACACTTTGGGGTGGTGGACAGCGAAAATGCAAGGTCAGATACGGCAGGTCCTTGCCCTGGAGGAGCCCTTGCAGCCTAAGGGGAAGAAAAGGGGACATCAGAGGTTTGCATCCGCCTGAGTGCTGAGAACCTTGAGGAGGGGCTGTCTCTGGTGGAAGGCATTGGGGAAAGTGAGAGGAGACCATGCTTAAGCTGAGTTTTGACAAACAGGAACCAGTTACTTGGGGAAGACGATTTTTGGTAGAGGAGACGTAATGTGTGAGACGGGCCAGCACGTCGGAACTTCACAGTATGTCGAGGGATGCGTGGTGAGTTTGGCCTGCCTATAGTATGAGGGTTTCGCGCAGGAGTGAAGCAATCAGCCTTGGATTTTATAATGATCGCTGTGCCTGGTGAGGAGGGAGGGCTGGAGGGGCTGGGATAGCAGTGGGTAGGCAGGCGGAGGCTCTGTAGTGGTCCCTGTCCCCGTGAGGGAATCTGGAGAGCAGGCGACCGCAGAGGAGACATCGGGGAAAGTGGCCATAGTTCCTGCTGGTGGTTATGTGTGTACACGTGTGTATGCGAGTACACATGTGCATGTGTGTATGTGCGTGAGAGCATGTGCCTGCATAGGTGCATGCATGTGGATGTGGGTGTGTACATGCATGTAGAGATACATGTTTGTGCAGGTGTGTGGGGACTGGCGGAGGTATGATAGAGCCGGGGAGCCCACATTTGATGAATTTGTTATTATAGTCTTCATTTTCCATTTGAGTAAACTAAGACTCCCATACATTAAATGATGTCCTTTCTTCATTCAATGAATATTGAACCCTCCATTTGGAGGGCGTATTTCACATATTTTGCCACTTTTAATCCTTAAAGAAACATTATAAAGGAGTTACTGTTATCTCCCCATTTTATAGATGAAGAAACAGGCTCAGAGGGAGAAAAATCCTGATGAGATCGACCTGCGTGTCATGGATTCTACGTGGAGTCCGTGGGAAACGTCAGCTGGGACTTTTCCAGACTGGTGGGATTCTCATTTTGAATACCCAAGTTCTGTCCTCATCCCTTTTTTTTTTCACATAAAGGATGATATGGGTGCTTTTCAGAGCCCTCCAAGGACACAGGCAAGAAAGACTGAGAGGACCAGTAAAGATTTCTTAAAGCAATAAGAAATATATATGCATACAATCCTCCTTAAGGCAACTTCCTCTAAGAAAAAGTCCAAAGCAGTGAATGGGCGGTAGGGGGAGGTCTACAGGGTTGCTGTTTGCTGCAGTTTCCTTCCTTCTGTTTTAATATCAAGCCTCTAAGTCTGATACATGTTAACACAATGTTCCCTGGAAAGAAGAATGGTTGTGATATATGCTGTAAACCAGCACTTCCAAATTTTACTGTGTATGTGGGCCACCTGGGGATCTTGTTAAAACACAGATTCTGATTCAGTGGGTCTGGGTGGGGCCTGACATTCTGTGTTTGTCCTGTGCTCCCAGGGATGTCCATATGGCCACACGGCAGGATTTGCACCACCCTTTGAGGAGAAAGACTGAAAAGGAAACAGAGTCAGGGGTACCTGTGGTTAACGAAGAGGGGAGCATGGCCAGGAGCCTGAGGGAGAAGAGAATGAATTTTGCTTTGAATGTGTTGTGTTTGAGGCACAGATTCTTCCTGGGGGAAATTGTGTGGTGATGACTAGTGGGGGTCAGCATTCAATGAAAGTCAGCAAGAGGTCAGTGAGAGGTCAGAGTTGAAGACTCAGATCTCCATCATCTTGGGGGTTGTCGTGGACACCTTGGGGGAAAAAAAGTTGCTAAAGGAGGGAGAGACAGAGTTTGGGAAGAGAAAAAGTAATCGGGCATAGGGTCTAGGACGAGACGTTTAAGAAGAGAAGAAGGGAGACCAGTGATGACACCGACAAGTGTGGCCAAAATGTTAGGAGAACAGCCAGCAGGGTTGGGTGACAGAAACTGGGCGAGAAGACAGTCAGGAGGAGAAGGGGCAGAGCTGGGTCCTCTGTCCCCCCAGGCCCCCACTCCCATTCGTCTCCTGGGAGGAGACGGTCGCCCTGCAGCAACAGCTCTGTTGCTTTCTGGACTCTGGTTGGGTTCAACCAATGGGGTGCACTGGGGGGGCGGTGAGGGGAGGAGGCAGGTGAGCGGTGTGTGTTCCCTCGCCCTTACCCTCCACCGCAGGCCCGCGGTCCCGTAGCTCCCACTGGTTCTGGTAGCTCTTCTGTTACTGGCCCCAGCATTCTGCACCGTTCCTTATGAATTTACAGAGGTGTAGGGTGGTTTGGCAAAAGCCCCTAAGCTGGTGTGTGCCATTTGCGTTCCGTTTGGACCACGACCAATAGAGAGGGGATGGGCAACAGTGCTAGATGTTCTATGAGGAAGACTGGGACCAGGACGTAACATTTCACAGTTGAGAGCTCTCCTTGTTTCCCCGGAGCCATTTCCCAAAGATGCTGGGGTGGGTGAGTTGAGGATGGAATGAAACTGGATGAAGTATAGAGTACAGCAAGTCCCCTACCTACGAACCTTCAAGTTGCGAACTTTCAAAGATGCCAACGTGCCTTTGCATGTCCAGTCATGTAAGTTAGTTCACAAGTCTGGCGTACATCGTCACGTGTGTGTATCCTCCACAAGTGGTTGTGCTTTTGTGTACTTTACTGTACAGTACTGTATAGAGTACAGTGTCTTTATTTCAAGCCCAGGCTGTTCGGAAGCAAGCGTAAAAGCAGCGGTGATGTAGCTGGTACTGCTAAGAAACGCCAAGCGATAATGATGGAAACAAAAGTGGGGGAAGAGATATGGGAACATATGTATATGTATAACTGCTTCACTTTGTTATAAAGCAGAAACTAACACACCATTGTAAAGCAATTATACCCCAATAAAGATGTTAAAAAAAAAAGTGGGGGAAGAAGAAGTAACTGAAGACCCAAAGAGATTTACGACGCAGGAAATGGCGAGGGGATTTTCTTTATGTGAGGAGGCACTATTAGTGCACCGTTAGGCACTGTGAGTTTTGAGGCACAGGACCTGAACGTAGAACGGTGCATGAAGGTGGCAGCAGCCATTCAGAATGCAATCCAGTGCCACCGTGTCATCTATTGACAAGAGGAAAAGAGCTACTACCCAGACATCACTGGATCGTTTATTCAAGGGAGTAGATAGAACTGAATCCAGCAAGGAACCGGAACCTGTGCCATCCACGTCAGGCATGAGTGAAACTGCATCTTGCCCTCATCTCCTATGGCTGACAATCGCTCAGCTCTACCATCTCCCCCCTCCTCTCCCTCCTCCAGTCAGTAACTCTTCTTGCCTCTTCACTGATGCCAGCCCCTGTGTGCCAGCTGTTGTCCCGTACTGCTGTACTTTTCAGGGTACTGTACTGTATGATTAAAAATGTTTTCTTTATTTTTGTGTTTGTTTCTTATGTATTATTTGTGTGAAAAGTATTATAAACTTATTACGGTGTTCGTTGGGTACCTAGGCTAACTTCATTGGACTTAACGAAAGGGCTCTCGGAACCGAACTTGTTTGTATGTAGGGGACTCCTTCGAGAAGCTTGGCTTTGTAGAGAGTGAGGGAGGCAGGGCAGTAGCTGGAGGAAAGGCTGGGGTTGAGGAAGGTGATTTTAGGGCTGGAGGACCTGGAGCACATTTACAGGCAAATAGGCAGGTGCTGTCAGACAAGGAGAGATTGAAAATGCAAAAGAGCGAATGAATGATGCATGGAGGGATCGCAGCGGTCCAAGGCCTCAGGATCAACAGGACATCGAAGACTCAGCTTCATAAAGGAGGAGATATGTTTCCTTTGTAACGGATAAGGAAGAAGGGATGGGTGGGTGATGAAACGGGGAGTTTGTGGAGTGAGGGGGCATTAACACACCTCCCCTTGGAGGCTTTGATCTTCTTTCTGACAGAGGAGGTTGATCTCTACCTGAAAATGAAGGGGCGGGGGGTGGGGAGAGAAGTTTAGAAAAAGCTGCTGTAAGGAGGGAAACCAGAAACATCTGGAGAACAATGAAAGGAGGGGTAGCAGCCAGGAGGCCTTTTCTACATTCTGTGCTCATCACGTGGGCCACGCTTTGTGCACCGGTCCATTCTCTCTCCCCTCACAACGGCTTCTGCGGCGGCATTCAACACGAAATGCACTGTAGTTGTGGGGTCTCTTGCCTTTGTGGGGTAATTACTCGTCTTTCAGGATTTCTCCCCCCTCCCTCCTCTGATCCAGCATGGTGTCCGGGTGCAGCATGTAGCACATGAGTCCTCGTCAGGTTTGCTTGCTGGCTTTGGCTGATCTCGGGATGAGGGTGCACCACCCGCTTCTCAGCTCTGTGGGCGTCCGTCTACATCTTGCATTTGGCTCAGCTCACCGTGGCACAAATCCTGCCTGGTCTGGAATTACAGATCCAGTGCCTACCTCTCTCTTACCCCCTTTAGAAAGGGAGAATCTGATTGGCTCAGCCCAACTAATGGGTTGGTTTCTCCTGGGGCCGGTCTCCACTGGTGTTTCAGGTAGCTCTGGCCAGGACAAGGGGGCCACATGGCACAAATATGGACCTATAGACTCACCCTTCACAAAAATTGTGGTTGGTGTTCAAGCAACTTTATATAAGACGCTCTTAATGAGATTAACACCCTCGAAAGAGTTTTGTGCATTGGGCTTTGGATTGATGTGAACGAAATTGTTTCAGGAAAATTCCTTTGGTTACTTTTCTGTGACGATGAAATCTTCCTAAGGGATAACAGGGAATTAACTAATTGCTTCCCAAAGATACTTCACCATGAGGTGGAGAAAAAGAGTGAGATTTCTCATCATTATGATTATTTTTATGACCCCAGCAGGCAGATCTGACTGGTGGAGACATCTATTCAGAGGCTGGGGTGGTAAAATTAGAACCTGGGCATGTTCATTACCAATGCCTGCCCAGAGCTGCTATGCCTTAGGCAGAGAAAGCCTCAAAGCCCAGAGAAGAGGCTCCAGCCTCTTCCTAAGGCACAGTGGTGAGGTCTAGAAAGAGCTTGGGATTTGGAGTTGGAGCATCTTGTTGGAATCCTCACTCTGCTCCCTATCATTTCAGGCAAATCTGTATCTCACTGAGATTACAATTTTCAAGAGACAACATCCCTGGATGGATAAGACGTTGGGTTAAATTCACACTAAGGTGTGGCTGACGCATTACTCAAACTTTTCCTTGGAGCCGGCTCTGACTCGAAGAAGGGCACTAAGCTTTGAAGAACAGAAGTAGAGGAAATACCACAGAAAGAAGATGTCAGTAAGTCTGAAGGCCAGATATTCTATTAGGGAGGTTCCTACCTGCTTAGCATTGAGTTGATTATTCTCAAGCCTGGCTGCATAGGCGTGGTGCTCAGTGGGCTTTAAACATGTATGTCTACGTAGAAGAAAGCCATCACTTGGAATGTTTGTAAAGGGTTTGTCTCTGTCACGGCCTTGAAAATCTGGGCTCTGTTTTCCATGAGATACTTGCCGACCTTTCCCCTCGACTGCCCACACCAATCCTGTTTGAAAGAGACAATTCTGAACACTGTCAGTGCTCAGCTGTGACCCTTCAGCCTGCTGACCCATGAAGGTATGTGTTCCCTCCATAAACGGCCAGGTTCCCTGACTTATTGTTATTTTTCTTTTCTGAAAAAAAATTAATTTATTAACTTTATTCTTGGCTGCGTTGGGTCTTTTTAAATATAAATTTATTTTATTTTATTTATTTTTGGCTGTGTTGGGTCTTCGTTGCTGCACGCGGGCTTTCTCTAGTTGTGGCGAGCGGGGTCTACTCTTTGCTGCAGTGCGCGGGCTTCTCATTGCGGTGGCTTCTCTTGCTGTGGAGCACGGGCTCTAGGCACGTGGGCACGTGGGCTCTAGAGCGCAGGCTCAGTAGTTGTGGCGCATGGGCTTAGTCGCTCTGCGGCATGTGGGATCTTCCCGGACCAGGGCTCCAACCCATGTCCCCTGCATTGGCAGGCGGATTCTTAACCACTGTGCCACAAGGGAAGTCCCGCTATTTTTCTTCAAAAAAATAAAAACAAAAACCCGGGAAGCCTCCTTCCCCAAGCAACAACAACAAAGAGACCCCACTGGGTCTGTTTCTCAAGGAGACGATCCTTCATCAAGTCTCACTGCCACATGTATTTCTTTTGTAAAAGGTTCCTGACTTCATGTCTCCCCAAGGACTCTGTCAGGATGATCCCACCTTCTGAAATTGTCAGGGAATAAGCATTCTGATTTCATTCTAGCTCAAGGACAGAAAGGTGGTTGTTAAGCAGAAATTGTCCAGTCAGTAATCAGACAAGCCCAGTCACTTCTTCTCAAAAAGATTCTGGCCAAATGCTGGAGATACTTTCTGCAGATAACATTGACCTTGAACACACAGACTCCTATAAGAGCCAGAAGTCCTGTTTTTTTGAAGTCCTGGTTGCTTTCGAGGGCCTCTGTAAAGGAAAAGGAGACCTGGGAGGAGTGGACTAATGTGGAACCTTTCCTATTACAAGAACATAGAAATGCGGGATAAAATGAAAAGCAAATTAATCCAGTTGCTGGAACTGAAGAGGTAATGGAGAAACAGCCGGAAGTGGTGAGTGGTGCCCTAGCTAGCGAGGGGTGTCAGTGTATCTGTCTGTGCTCTTATTAGACTGGAGTGGGGCCCATGCAGAGATGAGAGTGTAGGCCTTGGGCCAGTGCCAGCCAGAGGCCTACACAAGGAAGAAAAAGGTGGGGGGCTTGCAGGGCTGAACTCTCCAAGAAAGGAGGACTAGGAAAAAAAATCCAGTCGTTGATTAAGGAAGATGCCAAGAAAGTTTGCTTCTGCCTGGATTCTGGGTGAAAAAAATTAAAGCCTTTTGTGAAAAAGTGAAATCCCAAGCTTCCGCTTTGAGAGGTTCTGGAGACAATGTACACTGTCTATGAATTGGGGACATCCTAGATTAAAAAATGCATGTAAAGAGTGGTCCTGGTTATGTTACTGTTAGGACACATGCAGACACAGATGAAAAGTCACTCTCATCCCAGGAGTTTTCCACTGAAAACTCAAGCTGAGTTAAAGATGATCTTTCAGCAAAAATTTACAGAATACCTTATGGAAAGATCCACCGTGAACAAGAATTTGCAGATGCAGGAAGCAGGAGTGTCAGCAATCCCCACCTTGAGATCATAGAAAAGCAGTCTGAAAGAGACCATAAATATAGGCATGTTTACATGGTTAAAGAGATAAAAAGAAAAAATAGAAGCCACAATGAAAGAATAACCCTTATGAAAAAGAGTGGGAGTAATACTGATAATACAATATATTTGTGCTCGTGTTCAGATTTAAAAATAAGTAGACTTAAACTGAGGAAGATAGGTTGCCACCAACCAACCAACCAACCACCCAACCAACAAACAAAATAACAAAAGCCAACAACATCTCCTCCATTTCCCCCCCAAAACCCAAAGTACAAAAAAAGCCTCTGAAAGCCATATCTTGGAAAGAGAAAATGGGAGGCCCTCATTTTGTCCTTGCGTATTTCAACCCACTGAAGCTTAGCATGGTTTATACACTCTTGTAGACTGTACCAGTCAGCACTAGGTCTATCATCAGGATAAGAATGCAGACACTAAACTTGGTTGCCTACGACACCAAAATAATCTTTCTGTTACAGTATGATCATGGAAAGAAATGGAAATACTGGGCCAGTAAAGTTCCCGTGAGCAGCCCCATATGATCACACAGTGGAAGAGAATGAATAGGGAATCTGAGTGGAGTCATGAGATGGGCAAAGGAAGTTTAAAAAAAATCGTATAATTGTACAATTCAAGCATACCTGCTAGAGAACTTGGGCACGGGACAAGGTTTCATAGTTTCATAGTTTTTTAAATGTTTCACAATTTAAAAAAAACTTAAAATTTAACCAACAATGAAAGGTATGGGCATGTGTGTGGGGAGGGAAGAAGGACTCATATGGCTGCAAGTGGCTTGCAGCAAAGGGACAAGGTGTGTTCACGTCTCTGTGGCCAAAAGTCTCAGGAAGTTCTGGGCCTCAGGGCCAGTAGTCTGGGCAGCCAACTGCCATGTGTTGATGTGGCCTCACTGCTGTCCCTTCACTCTGGGCTGGTATTGTCACCTATTTTATTCTTCTCCATTAGATCACAGGCCATTTGCATCACCCTCTTCAGCGACCTGCACTGGGCAGGGCAGCCCAGCTACAGGAAGTTACTGCTAGCTATTTACTTAACATTCTTTCCCCAGGATCCCATGGGGCCTCTGGCCCTGGAATTCTTTCCCCTCCCAGCTTTATTGAGATATAATTTGTCTACCACATTGCGTAAATTTAAGGTGTAAAATGTGATGCGTGATTACCACCATAGAGTTAATTAACATCTCCATTGCTTAACGTAATTATCATTTCTTTTTCTGTGGTCAGAACATGAATATCTACTCTCAGAAACTTGCAAGTATACAATGCAGTATTGTTAACTATAGCCACCATGCTGTACATTAGATCCCCAGAACTAACTCATCTTATAACTGGAGGCTTCTACCCTTTCACTGACATTTCCCCATTTCCCCCACCCTCCCACCCTGGCACTACCATTCTACTCTCTCTTCCTATGAGTTCAGTTTTTTTAAGATTACACATAAAGTGATATCATACGGGATTTGTCCTCCTCTGTCTGACTCATTCTACCTAGCATAATCTGTCGAGGTCCATCTATGTTGTTGCAAGTGGTGGGATTTCCTTCTTTCTTAAATAATATTCCATATATATATGTACCACATCTTCTTTATCTATTTGTTTGTAGATGGACCCTCAGGTTGTTTCCATATCTTGTTATTGTGACTAATGCTGTAATGAACATGGGAGTGCCGATATCTCTTTGAAATTTTGATTTCATTTCCTTTGGATATATGCCCAGAAGTGGGATTGCTGGATCATATGGTAGTTCTATTTTTAATTTTTTGAGGAACCTTCATACTCCTTCATGTCCATAATGGCTGTATCAACTTACATTCCCACCAACAGTGCACAAAGTTTCCCTTTACTCCACATCCTCACCAACACATGTAGTCTCTTTTTGATAATAGCCATCCTAACAGGAGTGAGGTGATATCTTATTGTGGTTTTGACTTGCATTTCCCTGGTGATTAGCTATGTTGAGCATATTTTCATGTATGTACCTGTTGACTGTCTGTATGTGTTCTTTGGGAAAATGTCTATTCAGTTCCTTTGCCCATTTTTGAACCAGGTTGTTTGTTTGCTATGAGTTGTATGAGTTCCTTATATATTTTGGATATGAACTCCTTATCAGATAGATGATTTGCAAATATTTTCTTCCATTCTTTAGGTTGTTTTTTCATTTTGTTGATTGTTTCTTTTGCTGTGCAGAAGCTTTTTAGTTTGATATAGTTCCACTTATTTATTTTTGCCTTTGTTGCTTGTGCTTTTGATGTCATATCCAAAAAATTGTTTCTAAGACCAAGGTCAAGGAGTTTTCTCAATGTTTTCTTCTAGGAGTTTTATGGTTTCAGGTCTTATATTTAAGCCTTTAATTCATTTTGAGTTAATTTCTGCAAGTTGTATAAGATAGGGGTCCAATTTCATTTTTCTGCATGTGATTATTCAGTTTTCCCAGCACCATTCATTGAAGAAACTACCCTTTCCCCGTTGAGTTTTGTTGACTCCCTTGCCAAATATTAGTTGACCTTGTAGGCAAGGGTTTAATTCTGGGGTCTCAATTCTGTTCTATTGGTCTATGTGTCTATTTTTAATGTCAGTGCCATATGGTTTTGCTTACTATAGCTTTGTAATATGGTTTAAAATCAGGAAGTGTGATGGCTCCAGCTTTGTTTTTCTTTCTCAAGATTGCTTTTGCTGTTCATAGTCCTTTGTGGTTTCTTATGAGTTTCAGGATTTTTTTTTCTATTTCTGTGAAAAATGCCATTGGAATTTTGATAAAGATTGCACTGAATCTATAAGTGGCTTTGGGTAGTATGGACATTTTAACAATATTAATTCTGCTGATCCATGAACACAGGATATCTTTCCAGGTATTTGTGTGTTTTTTCAATTTCTTTCATCGAAGTCTTATAGTTCTCATTCTACAGATCTTTCACCTCCTTTGTTAAATTTATCCCTCAGTGTTTTATTGTTGTTGATGCTATTGTGAATAGGATTGTTTTCTTTATTTCTTTTTCAGATATTTCATTTTTAGTGTATAGAAGTGCAATTGACTTCATATGTTCATTTTGTATCCTACAACTTTACTGAATTCATTGATTAGTTCTAATAGTTTTTTGGTGGCAACTCTATGAGTTTCTCTATATAATATCATGTCATATGCACAGACAATTTTACTTCTTCCTTGCTTATTTGGATGGCTTTTTTTCTTGATTAACTGCCCTGCCTAGGATTTCCAGTTCTGTGTTGAATATAAGTGGTGAAAGGGGGCACCCTTGTCTTGTTCTTGATCTTAGAGGAAATCTTTCAACTTTTCACTGTTGAGTATGACGTAGGCTTGTCACTTATGGCCTTTATTATGTTGAGATATGTTCCTTTTATACCCAGTTTGTTAAGAGTTTTTATTGTGAAAGTATGTTATATTTTGACAAGTGTTTTTTCTGCATGTATTGAGATGATCATATGCTTTTTATCCTTCATTCTTTTAATGTGATGTATCGCATTTATTGATATGCATATGTTTAAACATCCTTGCATCCCAGGGATAAATCCCACTTAATCATGGTGTTTAATCATTTTAATGTGCTGTTGGATTCAGTTTCCTAGTATTTTGTTAAGAATTTTTGCATCTATATTCATCAGGGCTGATAGCCTGTAGTTTTCTTATAGTGCCTTTGTCTGACTTTGGTTTCAGGGTAATGCTGACTTTGCAAAATGAGTTTGGAACTGTTCCCTCCTTTTCAGTTTTTGGGAAGAGTTGGAGAATAATTGGCATTAATTTTTCTTTAAATGTTTAGTAGAATTCACAAGGAAGCTATCTGGTCCTGGGCTTTTCTTTGTTGGGAGATTTTTTGATTACTGATTCAATCTCCTTTGTCATTGTTGGTCTGTTCAGATTTCCTATTTCTTCATGATTCAGTCTTGGTAGATTGTATGTTTCTAGGAATTTATCCATCTCTTCTAGGTTATCCAATTTGTTGGTATATAATTATTTATGGTAGTTTCTTTTTTTAAAAATTAATTAATTAATTAATTTATGGCTGCATTGGGTCTTCGTTGCTGGGTGTTGGCTTTTCTCTAGTTGCAGCGAGCAGGAGCTACTTTTTGTTGTGGTGCGCGGGCTTCTCATTGTGGGGGCTTCTATTGCGGCAGAGCACAGGCTCTAGGCGTGTGGGCTTCAGTAGTTGTGGCACACAGGCTCAGTAGCCGTGGTGCATGGGCTTAGTTGCTCTGCGGCATGTGCGATCTTCCTGGACCAGGGCTCGAACCCATGTCTCCCGCACTGGCAGGCGGATTCTTAACCACTGCGCCACCAGAGAAGTCCCTACGGTAGTTTCTTATGACCCTTTGTATTCCTGTGGTATCAGCTGTAATTTGTCCTCTTTCATTTCTGGTTTTATTTACTTGAGTCTTCTTTCTTTTCTTCTTAGTTAGGCTAGCTAAAGGATTGTCAATTTTGTTTATCTTCTCAAAAAACCAACTCTTATTTCTGATGATCTTTTCTATTATTTTTCTGGTCTCTGTTTCATTTATTTCTGCTCTGATCTTTATTTCCTTCTTTCTGTTAACTTTGGGCTTAGTTTGTTCTTTTCCTAGTTCCTTGAAGTGTAAAGTTAGATTGTTTATTTGAGATCTTTCTTTTTTCTTGATGTAGGTGTTAATTGCTATAAACTCCCTCCTAGAGCTCCTTCTGCTACATCTCCTAAGTTTTGCTGTGTTGTGTTTCCATTTGATACAAGAACTTCTTTGATTTTTCTTTTGATTTCTTCTTTGATCCATTGGTTGTTCAGGAGTGTGTTGTTTAATTTCCACCTTTTTTTTTTTTTGTATTTTCCAGTTTTTCTCCTGTTATTGATGTCTAGTTTCATAGTGTGTGGTCAGGGTTTTCTTGTCTGCATACCATACTTGGAATGATTTCAATCTTCTTAAATTTGCTAAGGCTCGTTTTGTGACCTATCATATAATTGATCCTGGTGAATGTTTCTTGGTTGAAAGTTTTTTTTTTTTTTTTCATTAAGCACTTTGAATATATCATCCTATTCCCCTGGCCTGGAATGTTTCTGCTGAGAAATCTTCTGATAGCTTAAAACAGCTATTTTGAAATCTTTACTGGGTAGGTCACAGATCTCCATGCCTTTGGCGTCAGTTACTGAAAGATTATTGTGATCCTCTGGAGGTGTCATGTTTCCTTGATTTTTTGTGTTTTTTAAAGTCTTGTGTTGCCATCTTCACATTTGAAATAGCAGTCACCTCCTCCATTCTTTACTGACTGATCTCTCCAATGTGTCCAGATTTATATATATATTTTGCTCCAACACTGTGCTAGAATTTCTCTGCTGGATGCCTGGACTCCCACAAGGTCTCTCTCCCCTGTGGGTGATTGTCTAAGACAGTGTTCTCCAGGGGTTCTTGGACCACAGCTGAGAGGGGCTAGAGCTGGTTTACACACCACTGTAGGATCCACAGTCAGGACTGAGGTCTGTATGTCTACTACCTGACACATGGGTGGATGAGACTCTGCTCAGGTCCCTTGGTGTATGGTGATGGATCCCACATCTCCCACAAAGACACTTTTATCTGGATGGATGCCAAATTGTTGTTGTGGGGTGGGATACAAGCAAGGGACTGACCATCTTGCTGATATTACTCCCTTAGGGTTCTTACTAGAAAAGTTTTCCCATTATTTTTAAATAGTGAAATATATCAGACTTACTAAAAGCTTAGAGAATAATTTACCAATACCCATGTATGCATCATTTAGCTTAAGAAATAAAGAGAGTGCATTTGAAACTGTGTCTTCCTCTGCATCCCATTACCCACCTCTCATTCTAGTTCTGAGGTTGGTGTTTATCATGCCCCTGCATAGATTTATTACATACACTTTTAGCTTTAAATAATACATTGCATTACTTTGCATGTTTACAAACTTTATAGAGATGGGATAATGCCACATGTATCCTTCTACAACTTCTTTTTTCACTCAATATTATGTGTTCTGAGATTTATCCAGATAGATACTACTAGCTCTAGTTCATTTTTATGAATATGCCACCATTTATTTATCCACCTAGGTTGCTTTCATTTTTTACTATTCCAAATAATACTGCAGAGAACATTCTGGTTCATGTTTCCTGGAGCACACTTAGGAGCTTCTGTGGCTGGGTTGAAGGGTAGACATACTCCCCATATTTCATGGGTAACAGAATGTGAAATGCAAACCTTCCTGTATCTTATAGTTCTGGCAGGAACCTCAAAGTCTGGTCCCCATTTTTCCTGATGTACAGTTTATCTTGTTTTTATTGATTTGTAGAAGTTTAAAAAATGTTTTCTGGAGACCACTTCTTTGCCGGTTATATTCATTGTAAATGCAATCGCCCAAGTTTTTCTCTTTGTTACTGTTTACTCTGCTTAAAATAATTTTTAAACTTCTGAGTGAGTCAAATTTATGAATCATTTCCTTTATTGTTTGTGCCTTTTGGGTCTTATTTAAGAATTTTTTCATCAAGCCCTGTAAAGGAAGGATTTCTCTCTTAATTCCAGCAGTTTACTTTTAGTGACATAATAGGTTTTAGTTTATATCTTCTGGTAGCGTCCTCTGTGCCCTGGTTCTCTGCTCATCCCTGTGACTTATAACTGCAGAGACTCAAGCAGCTTCCAGGTCTGCCAGACCCATCTCATCTTAGGGGCGGTGCCATCTTGACCTTTCACATCTTAATTCTCCAAAAGAATTACCATAATCTAGTCAGTGAGCTTGGTTAGAATTTTTCCAGCAAAAAGGCTTGTTGAAATTCTTCTCTGGAATAGAGTTAGATAGAGATTGATAATTAGACAACACAGACGGTTTAGTATGGGTTTTGGAGCAAGATAGACTGGTTTTTAAAATCCCATTGAAGTCACTCGTTCTGAGTTTTAGTTTTTTAATCTATAATATGGGGATAATGGTGTCTAAAGTGGAGAATGTGACAAGTATTAAATGTATAATCCTGGACTTAAAGTGATTGTAATAAACAATGATAGCTAGATTTATTAAGCACTTAATATGTGCTAGTCACAGAGCTAAATGTTTGACGTGAATTATGTCACTTGGTCCTTATGACAATTCTCTGAAGTTAGATATCACTGCTGTGATAATGTAGGAGTTAAGGGAAAGGTTTTGACTGGGTTCGAATCCCAGCTCAGCTACTTACTGTGTGACTTTCAGCTCTTGCATTTTGGTTTTTTCATCTGTAAAGTAGAAATATGATAGTAGTATATTTGTTAGATTTTTTAGGGCTGCTGTAACAAAGTGCCACAAGTAGAGTGGCTTAACTAGAAATTTTTGTCTCAGAGTTCTGTAGGCTAGAAGTCTGAGATTAAGGTGTTAGCAGGGCCAGGCTCCCTCTGAAGGCACTGGGGAAGGATCTGTTCCAGGCCTCTCTCCTAGCTTCTGCTATTTCCTTGGCTTGTGGAAGTATACTATTCTTTCTGTGTGCATGTGTTGGTGTCCAAATTTCCTTTTTTTAAATAAGGACGTCAGCTACATTGGATTAGGGGTCCATTCTACTCTAGTATGACCTCATTTTAACTAAGTACATCTATAATGACCCCTCCAAATAAGGTCACATTCTGAGGTGCGGGGGGGAGGGAGGTAGGACTCCAACATATGAATTTTGGGAGGACACAATTCAACTCATAACAATATACATGAAAGTTTGTCATGAAGATAAAAAGCGTTGACAAATCTAGAGAGTGTAAACACTGGTACATAGAAAATGATCAATAAAGCGTTAGCGGAGAAAAAGGAACCCTCTTGCACTGTTGGTGGGAATGTAGATTGATACAGCTACTATGGAGAACAGTACGGAGGTTCCTTAAAAAACTAAAAATAGAGCTACCATATGACCCAGCAATCCCTCTACTGGGCATATACCCTGAGAAAACCATAATTCAAAAAGAGTCATGTACCAAAATGTTCATTGCAGCTCTATTTACAATAGCCAGGACATGGAAGCAACCTAAGTGTCCATCAACAGATGAATGGATAAAGAAGATGTGGCACATATATACAATGGAATATTACTCAGCCATACAAAGAAATGAAACTGGGTTATTTGTATGAGGTGGATGGACCTAGAGACTGTCATACAGAGTGAAGTAAGTCAGAAAGAGAAAAACAAATACCGTATGCTAACACATATATATGGAATCATAAAAAAAAAATGGTCATGAAGAACCTAGTGGCAAGATGGGAATAAAGATGCAGACCTACTAGAGAATGGACTTGAAGATATGGGAAGGGGGAAGGGTAAGCTGGGACAGAGTGAGAGAGTGGCATGGACATATATACACTACCAAATGTGAAATCGATAGCTAGTGGGAAGCAGCCGCATAGCACAGGCAGATCAGCTCGGTGCTTTGTGACCACCTAGAGGGGTGGGATAGGGAGGGTGGGAGGGAGGGAGATGCAAGAGGGAAGAGATATGGGGACATATGTATATGTATAACTGATTCACTTTGTTATAAAGCAGAAACTAACACAGCATTGTAAAGCAATTATACTCCAATAAAGATGTTAAAAAAAAATAAAGTGTTAGCTCTTGTTACCATTACCGTGAGTCAGATGGGGAAACTGATGCTCAGAGAGGAGGAATGACTTTCCTAAGGTCACATAGCCAATGTATGGCAGAAACAGGTTTTCAATACAGACATGGCTGATCCCAAAATTTCTGCACTGCGTGTCTTCATCACCTAGAGACAGGGAGAGACATTCATTTTTTCAAGGCTCCATTTAGAAGAAGAGGTTCACTTGAATATAATTATGTACAAAAATGTTCTGAAAATTGTGTTTGGTACTTCAGTTGCATATTGCATTGCATATACATTTTCTTATTTTCAAGTAACATATTTAAGATAAAATGGTCATCAATGATTAAAGTGAAATAAAAGAAAAATAAGCTACGCATCTTTGCATCATTTTAGTTTTATTTTTCCTAGCACTTATTTATTGCATTGTATCACTTTTGCTCTATTTTCCTTCACGCTATTTGTTCCACTTAGTATTGCCCAAAGCCGGGTCCCACATCTGCTTACCAAGGCTGCCTTCCTAGTAAGGTATTCTATTGGCTGTTTTCCTTTCCTCCCAATTAATACTTATCTGTCTTACATCCCATATTATAACAAGTCTCTCACCCAGGCGTCCTGGGTAAAAAAATCAATGAGATAAGCTTTGCTGGAGCATAAGTGTCATTGCCCCAGTGGGTTCACAAAGGCTACCCCCTGACAGCCTGGGAACAGGGGGCAGTGAGGTTTGTCCTTAGGGACAAGTGAGAGATGGTCACGATGGGGCAGGCTTGGTCACCTTTGGAGGATGAGAACCTTTACCACCTCTTGCCGTGAGACCACGTCTTCAAATTTCCCATAGTTTCCAGGGTGGCTAGTCCCATCTCTCCATCCAGGTCCCACGACAGGGTCCTTGTCCAGCAGGCACTGAGGAATTAGGGTTTCATTTTCCTTTTTTTCCCAGTGTGGTTCATTGTGCAGCTAATTCTCCCCGGTTATGCTGAGGTGAGGATTCTCTGGGATGTTGGAAGGACATTTCCTCACATTTTCCATTCCTTTCTTCCCAGAGACAGTTTGCTGGCAGAGTAAGGGCCACTTCTCTTGGCAGCCAGATGAGAAACAGAGCTTAACGTAGAGATGAGAACAACGCTTATGTGGCTAGTGCTATTCCTTGGCATTTAAAAAAAAGTCAGTCCTACTTGGGGTCATTTATTTTTGAAAAGTGAAGGAAAATGTGAAACTTTAAAAGGAGAGAAGGTTGTGGCTGGAATGACAGACGTCACATTCCTCTTTTCTCCCGGGTCATCAACACTCACCCTTTCGCGTCGCAATCCCTGGCCTGGGTCTCTGATGGTGGATGCGCGCGTGGCCTCCGAGGACCCGTCCTCTGCCTCCTCCTTCCCAAAGGCCGCCTCCCCCGGGCCCCGTGCCCAGGGACAGGCCCACGTCCCATGCCCAGCCATCGCTCCCACAGGTGTCACTCACTGTGTGCCTCCCTTCTTGCTTCAGACGGCTGTGATGCCAGGAGGGCAATATTCACTTTAAAGGGCTTCTACTAACGCTGCCTCAAATTCAGTCCCTCACTTTCCATTAAGTTCTTGCTTAAGGAATTGCTATCACGTTTAAAGAAAGTGATAAAGTAAAAACAATACGTTTATATGGTTATGATAAAAAAGCAGACAACATTACAGAAAAGCAGACAAAATTCCCATCTCTCCGGCCATCGCCCCACAAACACCCCGTCCTGCTGCCGACCATGCTTAATCATCGCTTTCTTTCTCTTTTAAATTTAGTTTTTATTTTATTTTATTAATCGTGGTTTAACGAGTGAAATAGTTCTACAAGGCTTGTTATTAAAACAGCAGAACAAGTTTCTGTTGAGGTTGATGATTTTAGTGATCTAAAATTAGATTGTGGTGATGGTTGCACAACTCTGTAAAGTATTCAACCCATTGAGTCACACAATTTACATGGAAGAATATAACGTCAATTATATCTCAACAAAGCCGTTGTAGAAAGGGGAGGATAAGAAACCTTTCCAAGAAAAACTTCCTGAAACCACTCCCGCCTCACTTCCCAGGGGCAACCGCTTTCAATTAGGGTGAGATTTCCCACCATATCTCTAACTCGTTCGCTTGCACTATTTTTGACTATTCAGTTTTAGGCATTCACTCTTGGCTCCCATTTTAAAAAAAGACGAAGCTTTAATTTTCTTTCATATCACTTACCCCGGCCCCCACCATACCAAATGCATACTTCGCCTCCCCTCTCCTTCTGGTGTCCTGTTATCAATATTCTCGTTAGCTCAGTGTTCTGTTTTCATCAGTATGATGACAAAATTTCCATCGGCAGCTGCCCTGTTGTGGGGCATGAAAGAGAGCATCTGAGGGTTCAACTCATTCTTAATTTCTCAACCTCCTTGAGAAATGACAGTTGATTTACAATGTTGTGTTAGTTTCAGGTGTACGGCACAGTGATTCAGTTTTATGTGTGTGTGTGTGTTCTTTTTCAGATTCTTCTCCCTTATTAATTATTATAAAAGATTGAGTATAGTTCTCTGTGCTATACAGTAGGTCCTTGTTGGTTATCTATTTTGTGTATAGGAGTGTGATATATGTTAATCCCAAACTCCTAATTTATCCCTCCCCACCCCTTCGCTTTTGGTAACCATAAGCTTGTTTTCTATGTGTATTTGTTTTCTGTGTGTTTTGTACGTAAGTTCATTTGTATCTTTTTTTTGTTATTAGATTTTACATATAAGGGATATCATATGAAACAATACTTGTCTTTCTCTGTCTGGCTTACTTCACTTAGTATGAGCCACCCATGTTGCTGCGAATGGCATTATTTCATTCTTTTTTATGGCTGAATAATATTCCATTGTATATCTTTGTCACATCTTTTTTATCCATTCATTTGTTGATGAACATTTAGGTTGCGTCCATGTCTTGGCTATTGTAAATAGTGCTGCTATGAACATTGGGGTGCATGTATATTTTTGAATTAGAGTTTTCTGTAGATACGCCTATCCAGGAGTGGGATTGCTGGATCATACAGCAACTCTATATTTAGTTTTTTAAGGAACATCCATGCTGTTCTCTCAGTGGCTGCACCAATTTACATTCCCATTAACAGTGTAGGAAGGTTCCCTTTCCTCCACACCCTCTACAGCATTTATTATTTGTAGACTTTTTAATGGTGGCCATTCTGACTGGTGTGAGGTGATATCTCATTGTAGCTTTGATTTGCATTTCTCTAATAATTAGCAATGTTGAGCATTTTTTCTTGTTAGCCCTTCTTCATTTATTAAATTTAGACATTATCTAATGGCTTCTTGCTATAATAGATGAAGACTGAACTTAGTTATAACTCTCCCACTATAGTTATAGCATTATTTTTAGTTCCTCCATTAATTATCTGTATAACTTTAAATACTTTGGTCACCTCTTTAGTTCTTGTTCTACCAACCATACATAGCATTTTTAAACTATATATATACATATACACGTATGTGTGTATATATTTACTTCTCTTCTTTTTCATTTATATCTCTTGTTCATTTATACTTCTCAGCTTGTCATCTGTAATTTTTCCTTTGTGTTTTTAAGATCAATACATTAATTACTATAACTAAAATTAATTTTCATGTTTTGCCTATATGTTGATTCAAAAGTTACAAATTAATAAAAACAATTTTAAAGATTATGAATATGTAAATATTTTCATTGTATACTCAACTAGAGCATTTTGATTACATTTCATTTTTTGTTCAGTTTTTATATTTTCCTGGAATTTTTAACTGCCTTTCTTTTCTCTTCCATTGTCTGCCTGAATTACAAGCTTAAGTTTCTAACTAAGAATAGAATATATATAGAATACATCCTTTTCCTTGATTTTTGTTCTCTGGTGGCCTCTGTTGTCTTGCTTTAGTCTGGACTGATTCCTCTCTCATTGTGCTGAACAGGTTTTATCCTGGAACCTTAACCTCCTGGTTGAATTTGTTGTTTCCAGGGTCCTGTGTCTTCCTCTTTCTCGTTTTACTCTCTTATTTTGCTGGAGTACATCCCCAAGTACTTTTCTTGAAAAGAATATAGTCTTTGTCTTAATTTTACACTTGATTGATAGTTTGACAGGGTGTACAATTCTCTGTTGAAACGAAACTTTTCTCAGAAATTTGAAAGCTCTGTCTGTTCCAGTGTTTTCTAGAATTCAATATTTCTGATGCAATGTCTGAGGCCAGTTTGGTTCTGGTTCCCCTGTAGACATTTTATTTTCCCCTTCTAGAAACTTCTAGGATATTTTTCTTTATCCTTGGCAGTCTTGAACCTGTGTTTCTTTCTCTCATTTTCCCTCTCTCTCTCTCTCTCTCTTCTGGGACTTCTACAAGTCAGATGGATTAATTCTATATGTCTCTCTGTTTTTTTAAAAAAATTTATTTATTTATTTGGCTGCACCAGGTCTTAATTGCCGGCATGAGGGATCTTTGTTGTGGCATGTGGGATCTTTTTAGTTGTGGCACGCGTGATCTTTTAGTTGAGGCATGTGGGATCTTTTAGTTGTGGCATGCAGGATCTAGTTCCCTGACCAGGGATCAAACCTGGGCCCCCTACACCGGGAGCATGGAGTCTTAACCACTGGACCGCCAGGGAAGTCCCCTATATGTCTCTTATCTTCTTTCTTTTATTTAATATTTTCCTTTCTTTTTATTCTCTTTGCTGGGAGATTCTCTTAAGTTTATTTTCCAATCATTCTGATAATTTTAAAATTTCTTTTGGATTATTCCTTTTATTCACATTGCTGTATCTCACTATTATTTTATGTGGCTTTGTCTCAAATCTCTCTGAGGATACTAATTAGCAATCTTCTCTGTCTCTGAATTACCCATTTCTTATTGTTTGTGTTGGTCTTTCTCTGTCACATTGTAAGCTTCCCTCAAAAGTCTAGAAAATTTTTAGTTGTTCGGTTGTATTTAAGAATGAGACAATAGAAAAAGATGACTGGGAGGTGTGTGCGTGAGGGAAGAGCTTGTTAACTGGTAGCTTTGCTTTGGAAAGCTGGGAAGGAAAGTGGAAAGGAAGTTGGACTTTACCAAGGAGACTCCTAATGTCTACACTGGCCACCCTAGTTTTTCACAGTTTGCCCACTCTTAAAAGAGAAGAACACTCTTATTTGTTTGGAGTAGGGAGGGGGTGATTGGAGAATATCGGATGACTAGGAGTTTTGCACAGGGTGGAGGCAGGGGGTACGTTGGGGGACAGCTGTTTTCTTGTTCCATCAGTCTCCTTGTTTTTGTCTCCCCCCATCTTACTCTCACTCTGACACTTGGCATTTCTGAGTTGGGAGCCTCCCTGGAGCTGTTCAAGGCAAGAGGTCTCATTCCTTAGCTGTGGCCCCTTCTATGAGTCCTGTAGGCTGTTGCATCCTCCACCGTTTCATCCCTTGCCAGTTCCTTATGTATTATTTTATGTCTTTCAGAGATTTATCAAAATTCATGGTCCATTGATGGATACTCCCACTCTCTTTATTGTGATGGACTTTAAGATACTTTTACTGTCATTTTAATGAGGTCTCGTGAGGGGGTAACAGCAGTGTATTATCTTGAATTAGAAACTGTTTGTTTTGATAGGTATAGTAGAAAGATCTTGAGTTCGTTGACAGACCTGGGTTCCAGGTACATAGTTCAATGCATTTTTATGCCACTTCATCCCTTCTATCAATAGCTGTGGCTTTGTTATTATGTGGAAAACTGGAGAAACACTGAGAAGAGTGGGCTAAACAATTCATCTGTCTGAGGCCCAGGTCCTTCACTCTTAAGTCATTCATGCAATTCATAAACATCTACCCAATACATGGTTTTGTGTTAAGTGCTGGAGAAACAAATATGAAGTAGCCATAGTCCCTTCATGTCAGGTGTTTGGGGTGGGGCTTGAATACAGACAAAAGAATAAGATTTTATGGCGAGTGCTATGTAACAGGTGATATATCAGAATAGAGGGAGGTGGGGACTTCCCTGGTGATGCACTGGTTAAGAATCTGTCTGCCAATGTAGGGGCTATGGGATCGGGCCCTGGTCTGGGAAGATCCCATGTGCCACGGAGCAATTAAGCTCATGGACCACAACTACTAAGCCTGCACTCTAGAGCCTGAGAGCCACAACTACTGAAGCCCGCACGCCTAGAGCCCATGCTCCACAACAAAGAGAAGCCACCACAATGAGAAGCCCACGGACCGCAAAGAAGAGTAGCCCCCGCTGGCTGCAAGTAGAGAAAGCCCACACGCAACAACGACGACCCAATGCAGCCAAAAACAAACAAACAAATAAATAAATACGATAAATTTATTTTTAAAAAAAGACTAGAGGAAGGTGAAATTATGGAAGGTTTCACAGAGGAAGTGATAATCAAGCTTCTACAGAGTTCTCCAGATTGGCAAGGGAGAGGAAGGCATTCCAGGCAGAGAAATGAGCACGTATTTAAGCATGGAGTCATGACAGAGCTTGGTGTTTTCTGGAAACACTCCTGAATAATAATAATTCCATGTAACTGGGAAGAGCATAGGTACTTGTGGAGGAATGATGAGAAGTGAGACTAGAGAGTTAACAATGACAACTAGCATGTCTTATTTGTACAATTACTATGCACATTTACAGATGAGGAAACTGAGGCACAGACTCACATGACCTTAAGGTCCCCCAGTTAATAAGTGGGGGAGCTGGCATTTGATCCCTACCAGTCTGGCCCTAGAGCTTATTCTTTTTGTTCAGGGGTTAGATGGTCAAGGACTTTATCAAGGGGTTTGGGTTTGTTCCTTCAGACACACTTTAAGGTAGGGGAGTGGTGTGATCAGTGTTGTGTTTTAGAGACATAACTCTGGAGCTATCGTTTGGAAGGCTGTTAGGCCAGAGTCAGGGAGCTCAGAGAGCAAGTTAGGGGATGATTGCACCATGTGTCAGGCAATGGATGAGGGCTCCTGAGTTTAGAAGGGAAATAGGGCTGCAATGGAAGAGGCAATTATGAAAGTTATTCCAGAGGCAGAATCAACAGAACTTGGACACTGACAAGACATGGGAGTTAGGAGAAGATGGGTTAAAGATTGGCTGGCTGGGTCCTGGTGGTTTGTTTGTTGTATCCAGGAGTACATGATGAGCATGCTTGGGAGAGCAGAGAGGCAGAGAATGAGTCTGTGTTGAACATGGTGCAAATGAGGCGACTGTACAATATCCAGGTAGTCAAGTCCAGCAGTGTTTGGAAAGATGAGTCTGGAACATGGGGGAGACATCTGTGTGGGAGGTACAGAGCTGGGAGTCACTGGCTCATAAGGAAAATGAAATCATGGGGGTGGATATGAAGAGTATGTGGTACGAAGAGAACCAAGGTCAAAGTCCTGGGAAGCATCAGAATTTATGAGGACCATGCCTCTGATGACATCCTTGAGAAGAGGTGGAGGGGTGTGGGAGAAGTTAGGAATATTCCAGCACCGCCACTGGACCCTGTGGTGTTTGGGGATGAGGGCTGAAGGGAGGTGGCCTCAGGGAACAGCAGGTCTCTGAAAGGTAGGACGAGGAGGCCAGGGGTGAAGCCATGATGCACAAAAGAGTTTTCCCAGAAATGAGGACTCCAGGAGGAAGAGAAGAAAGGGGCGGCAGGGAGGAGAGCATTCAGAAGCATTGGGGAGGAGAGAGTACGCTTGACCATGAGTTGAGTGGCCGAGGGCACCATAGAGGGTGGATGAGGGAGGGGCAGGAGCCATTCCAAAGTGGCTTGTCATGTGGTGCATATATGCGATGGAATAAAACTCAGCCAACAAAAGGAATGAAATAATGCTGTTTGCAGCAACATGGAGGGACCTAGAGATGATGATACTAAGTGAAGTAAGTCAGACAGAGAAAGACAACTGTCATATGATATTGCTCGTATGTGGAATCTCAAATATGCTACAAATGAATTTATTTACAAAACAGAAACACACTCACAAACATTGAAAACAAACTTATGGTTACCAAAGGGAAAGGGGGGGAGGAGGAAGGATAAATCAGGAGTTTGGGATTAGCACATGAGAATTACTATATATAAAATAAATAAACAAGAATGTCCTACTGTATAGCACAGGGAATTATCTTTGATATCCTGTAATAAAGCATAATGGAAAAGAATATGTAAAAGAATATATATATATCAATATATATTTGAATCACTTTTCTGTACATCAGAAACTAACACAACATTCTGTTTTTATTTTATTTTTAATTAATTAATTAATTTTTGGCTGCAATGGGTCTTCACTGCTGTGCGCAGGCTTTCTCTAGTTGTGGCGAGCGGGGGCTACTCTTCCTTGCAGTGCTCGGGCTTCTCATGGCGGTGTCTTCTCTTGTTGTGGAGCACGGGCTCTAGGCACGCGGGCTTCAGTAGCTGTGGCGCACAGGCTTAGTTGCTCCGCAGCTCGCGGGATTTTCCCAGACCAGGGCTCGAACCCGCGTCCCCTGCATTGGCAGGCAGATTCTTAACCACTGCGCCACCAGGGAAGTCCCAAACACAGCATTTTAAATCAACTATACTTCAAGAAAAAAATAAAAATAAAAACAAAGTGGCTTCTCTTCTCTCAGCTGCTTTCAGTCTCTAGTCTGCTCCGGTGCCTGCAGGTGGTGGTCAGCCCTGTAGATCTGCTGGGTTGGATCTGAAGTGCTGATGTGCAGGAACCACTGTGTACATTCACATCCACGTATTTGACTTTCCCTGACCTGAGGACAAATGTGGAAACAGCAAGCTTGGCCAGCCAAAGTAATCAGAGAGGCTTACAAATCCAAACCTTTCTGTTTTCACTGGAACGTCAGGACCCAGCTTCATTCCTCCAATCTGCTCCGGTCCAAAGGAAAATGGACCATATCTATTCCTTGAGTAGAGTGTGACGACTGCATGCCACATGTTCGATGGGCTGGTCTGGACCACCACATATCCTGGTCCCCGGCCACTCCTGGGGCCTCCTTCCAGACTCCATGCAGGTGTCTTGATTGGTTACTGAGTGTCGCCCGAGCTTCTCACAACAGCCCATCCAGTAGGTATTATATCGATCTTGTTTGCAGTTAGAAAAAAGCGAGGCTGGAAATCACACAAATATGAAGTGAGAGAAGTAGAATTTATTTTATTAAACTTTTCTTTTGTTATGAAACATTTCAAACAAACAGAAACATTCCAAATATAGCATATCTGATACTTTCTGTACCCACTGATGGTTCTATAAGACCCTAACGTTGAGCCACTCTTGCACCAGATTTTTTTTTTTACATCTTTATTGGAGTATAATTGCTTTACAATGGTGTGTTAGTTTCTGCTGTATAACAAAGTGAATCAGTTATACATATACATATGTTCCCATATCTCTTCCCTCTTGCGTCTCCCTCCCTCCCACCCTCCCTATCCCACCCCTCCAGGCGGTCACAAAGCACCGAGCTGATCTCCCTGTGCTATGCGGCTGCTTCCCACTAGCTATCTACCTAACGTTTGGTAGTGTATATATGTCCATGCCTCTCTCTCTGTCACAGTTTAGCATTCCCCCTCCCCATATCCTCAAGTCCATTCTCTAGTAGGTCTGTGTCTTTATTCCTGTCTTACCCCTAGGTTCTTCATGACATTTTTTTTTCTTAAATTCCATATATATGTGTTAGCATACGGTATTTGTCTTTCTCTTTCTGACTTACTTCACTCTGTATGACAGACTCTAGGTCTATCCACCTCATTACAAATAGCTCAATTTCGTTTCTTTTTATGGCTGAGTAATATTCCATTGTATATATGTGCCACATCTTCTTTATCCATTCATGTATCAATTTACATCCCCACCAACAGTGCAAGAGGGTTCCCTTTTCTCCACACCCTCTCCAGCATTTATTGTTTCTAGATTTTTTGATGATGGCCATTCTGACTGGTGTGAGATGATATCTAATAGTTAGATATCATCTAATAGATGATATCCATAGTTTTGATTTGCATTTCTCTAATGGTTAATGATGTTGAGCATTCTTTCATGTGTTTGTTGGCAGTCTGTATATCTTCTTTGGAGAAATGTCTACTTAGGTCTTCTGCCCATTTTTGGATTGGGTTGTTTGTTTTTTTGTTATTGAGCTGCATGAGCGGCTTGTAAATTTTGGAGATTAATCCTTTGTCAGTTGCTTCATCTGCAAATATTTTCTCCCATTTTGAGGGTTGTCTTTTGGTCTTGTTTATGGTTTCGTTTGCTGTGCAAAAGCTTTGAAATTTCATTAGGTCCCATTTGTTTATTTTTATTTCCATTTCCCTAGGAGGTGGGTCAAAAAGGATCTTGCTGTGATTTACGTCATAGAGTGTCCTGCCTATGTTTTCCTCTAAGAGTTTGATAGTTTCTGGCCTTACATTTAGGTCTTTAATCCATTTTGAGCTTATTTTTTTGTATGGTGTTAGGGAGTGATCTAATCTCATACTTTTACATGTACCTGTCCAGTTTTCCCAGCACCACTTATTGAAGAGGCTGTCCTTTCTCCATTGTACATTTCTGCCTCCTTTATCAAAGATAAGGTGACCATATGTGCATGGGTTAATCTCTGGGCTTTCTATCCTGTTCCATTGATCTATCTTTCTGTTTTTGTGCCAGTACCATACTGTCTTGATTACTGTAGCTTTGTAGTATAGTCTGAAGTCAGGGAGCCTGATTCCTCCAGCTCCTTTTTTCGTTCTCAAGATTGCTTTGGCTATTCGGGGTCTTTTGTGTTTCCATACAAATTGTGAAATTTTTGGTTCTAGGTCTGTGAAAAATGCCAGTGGTAGTTTGATAGGGATTGCATTGAACCTGTAGATTGCTTTGGGTAGTAGAGTCATTTTCACAATGTTGATTCTTCCAATCCAAGAATATGGTATATCTCTCCATCTAGTTGTATCATCTTTAATTTCTTTCATCAGTGTCTTATAATTTTCTGCATACAGGTCTTTTGTCTCCTTAGGTAGGTTTATTTCTAGATATTTTATTCTTTTTGTTGCAATGGTAAATGGGAGTGTTTTCTTGATTTCACGTTCAGATTTTTCATGATTAGTGTATAGGGATGCCAGAGATTTCTGTGCATTAATTTTGTATCCTGCTACTTTACCAAATTCATTGATTAGCTGTAGGAGTTTTCTGGTAGCATCTTTAGGATTCTCTATGTATAGTATCATGTCATTTGCAAACAGTGACAGCTTTATTTCTTCTTGACCAATTTGGATTCCTTTTATTTCCTTTTCTTCTCTGATTGCTGTGGCTAAAACTTCTAAAACTATGTTGAATAAGAGTGGTGAGAGTGGGCAACCTTGTCTTGTTCCTGATCTTAGTGGAAATGCTTTCAGTTTTTCATCATTGAGGACGACGTTGGCTGTGGGTTTGTCATATATGGCCTTTATTATGTTGAGGAAAGTTCCCTCTATGCCTACTTTCTGCAGGGTTTTTATCATAGTTGGGTGTTGAATTTTGTCGAAAGCTTTCTCTGCATCTATTGAGATGATCATATGGTTTTTCTCCTTCAGTTTGTTAATATGGTGTATCACGTTGATTGATTTGCGTATATTGAAGAATCCTTGCATCCCTGGAATAAACCCCACTTGATCATGATGTATGATCCGTTTAATGTGCTGTTGGATTCTGTTTGCTAGTATTTTGTTGAGGATTTTTGCATCTATGTTCATCAGTGATATTGGCCTGTAGTTTTCTTTTTTTGTGACATCCTTGTCTGGTTTTGGTATCAGGGTGATGGTGGCCTCATAGAATGAGTTTGGGAGTGTTCCTCCCTCTGCTATATTCTGGAAGAGTTTGAGAAGGATAGGTGTTAGCTCTTCTCTAAATGTTTGATAGAATTCGCCTGTGAAGCCATCTGGTCCTGGGCTTTTGTTTGTTGGAAGATTTTTAATCACAGTTTCAATTTCAGTGCTTGTGATTGGTCTGTTCATATTTTCTATTTCTTCCTGATTCAGTCTTGGCAGGTTGTACATTTCTAAGAGTTTGTCCATTTCTTCCAGGTTGTCCATTTTATTGGCATAGAGTTGCTTGTAGTAATCTCTCATGATCTTTTGTATTTCTTCAGTGTCAGTTGTTACTTCTCCTTTCTCATTTCTAATTCTATTGATTTGAGTCTTCTCCCTTTTTTTCTTGATGAGTCTGGCTAATGGTTTATCAATTTTGTTTATCTTCTCAAAGAACCAGCTTTTAGTTTTATTGATCTTTGCTATCGTTTCCTTCATTTGTTTTTCATTTATTTCTGATCTGATCTTTATGATTTCTTTCCTTCTGCTAACTTTGGGGTTTTTTTGTTCTTCTTTCTCTAATTGCTTTAGGTGCAAGGTTAGGTTGTTTATTCGAGATGTTTCCTGTTTCTTAAGGTAGGATTGTATTGATATAAACTTCCCTCTTAGAACTGCTTTTGCTGCAGCCCATAGATTTTGGGTCATCGTGTCTCCATTGTCATTTGTTTCTAGATATTTTTTAATTTCCTCTTTGATTTCTTCAGTGATCACTTCGTTATTAAGTAATGTATTGTTTAGCCTCCATGTGTTTGTATTTTTTACAGATCTTTTCCTGTAATTGATATCTAGTCTCATAGCATTGTGGTCGGAAAAGATACTTGATACAATTTCAATTTTCTTAAATTTACCAAGGCTTGATTTGTGACCTAAGATATGATCTATCCTGGAGAATGTTCCATGAGCACTTGAGAAGAATATGTATTCTGTTGTTTTTGGATGGAATGTCCTATAAATATCAATTAAGTCCATCTTGTTTAATGTATCATTTAAAGCTTGTGATTCCTTATTTATTTTCATTTTGGATCATCTGTCCATTGGTGAAAGTGGGGTGTTAAAGTCCCCTACTATGAATGTGTTTTCCCCTGTCGATTTCCCCTTTTATGGCTGTTAGTGTTTGCCTTATGTATTGAGGTGCTCCTCTGTTGGGTCCATAAATATTTACAATTGTTATATCTTCTTCTTTGATCGATCAATCCCTTGATCATTATGTAGTGTCCTTCTTTGTCTCTTCTGATAGTCTTTATTTTAAAGTCTATTTTGTCTGATATGAGAATTGCTACTCCAGCTTTCTTTTGGTTTCCATTTGCATGAAATATCTTTTTCCATCCCCTTACTTTCAGTCTGTATGTGTCTCTAGGTCTGAAGTGGGTCTCTTGTAGACAGCAAATATATGGGTCTTGTTTTTGTATCCATTCAGCCAATCTGTGTCTTTTGGTGGGAGCATTTAGTCCATTTACATTTAAGGTAATTATTGATATGTATGTTCCTATTCCCACTTTCTAAATTGTTTTGGGTTCGTTATTGTAGGTCTTTTCCTTCTCTTTTTTTTTTTTTTGCCTAGAGAAGTTCCTTTAGCAGTTGTTGTAAAGCTGGTTTGGTGGTGTTGAACTCTGTCAGCTTTTGCTTGTCTGTAAAGGCTTTAATTTCTCCATCAAATCTGAATGATATCCTTGCTGGGTAGAGTAATCTTGGTTGCAGGTTTTTCTCCTTCATCACTTTAAGTATGTCCTGCCAGTCCCTTCTGGCTTGCAGAGTTTCTGCTGAAAGATTAGCAGTTAACCTTATGGGGAATCCCTTGTGTGTTATTTTCCCCTTGCTGCTTTTAATATGTTTTCTTTGTATTTAATTTTTGACAGTTTGATTAATATGTGTCTTGGCGTATTTCTCCTTGGATGTATCCTGTATGGGACTCTCTGTGCTTCCTGGACTTGATTAACTATTTCCTTTCCCATATTAGGGAAGTTTTCAACTATAATCTCTTCAAATATTTTCTCAGTCCCTTTCTTTTTCTCTTCTTCTTCTGGAACCCCTATAATTCGAATGTTGGTGCATTTAATGTTGTCCCAGAGGTCTCTGAGACTGTCCTCAGTTCTTTTCATTCTTTTTTCTTTATTCTGCTCTGCAGTAGTTATTTCCACTATTTTATCTTCCAGGTCACTTATCCGTTCTTCTGCCTCAGTTATTCTGCTATTGATCCCATCTAGAGTATTTTTAATTTCATTTATGGTGTTGTTCATCGTTGTTTGTTTCATCTTTTGTTCTTCTAGGTCCTGGTTAAATGTTTCTTGCATTTTGTCTATTCTATTTCCAAGATTCTGGATCATCTTGACTGTCATTATTCTGAATTCTTTTTCAGGTAGACTGCCTATTTCTTCCTCATTTGTTAGGTCTGGTGGGTTTTTATCTTGCTCCTTCATCTGCTGTGTGTTTTTCTGTCTTCTCATTTTGCTTATCTTACTGTGTTTGGGGTCTCCTTTTCACAGGCTGCAGGTTCGTAGTTCCCGTTGTTTTTGGTGTCTGTCCCCAGTGGCTAAGGTTGGTTCAGTGGGTTGTGTAGGCTTCCTGGTGGAGGGGACTAGTGCCTGTGTTCTGGTGGATGAGGCTGGATCTTGTCTTTCTGGTGGGCAGGTTGACGTCTGGTGGTGTGTTTTGGGGTATCTGTGGACTTATTATGATTTTAGGCAGCCTTTCTGCTAATGGGTGGGGTTGTGTTCCTGTCTTGCTAGTTGTTTGGCATAGGATGTCCAGTACTGCAGCTTGCTGGTCGTTGAGTGAAGCTGGGTGCTGGTGTTGAGATGGAGATCTCTGGGAGATTTTTGCCATTTGATATTATGTGGAGCTGGGAGGTCTCTTGTGGGCCAGTGTCCTGAAGTTGGCTCTCCCACCTCAGAGGCACAGCAGTGACTCCTGGCTGCAGCACTAAGAGCCTTTCATAAAGTAGAAGGAGATAAAGTAGAAAGAAAGAATTAGTAGAAAGAAAGAAAGAAAGGAGGGAGGGAGGGAGGGAGGGAGGAAGGAAGGAAGGAGGGAAGGAACAAAAGAAAGAAAGAAGATAAAGTGAAATAAAATAAAGATAAAATATAAAGTTATTTAAACAAAAAAAATACTTTTTAAGAGAAAAAAAAAAAAAAAAAACAACCAAAAACGGACGGATAGAACCCTAGGACAAATGGTGGAAGCAAAGCTATACAGACAAGATCTCACACAGAAGCATACACATACACACTCACAAAAAGAGGAAAAGGGGAAAAAATCATAAATCTTGCTCTCAAATTCCACCTCCTCAATTTGGGATGATTCGTTGTCTAAAGGAGGGAAGGAGGGAAAGAAAGAAAGAAAGAAAAAAAGGTAAAATAAAATAAATAAATTATTAAAAAAATAATTATTAAGAAAAAAAATTTAAAAAACAAAACAAAAAACGGACGGATAGAACCCTAGGACAAATGGTGGAAGCAAAGCTATACAGACAAAAATCTCACACAGAAGCATACACATACACACTCACAAAAAGAGGAAATGGGGAAAAAATCATAAATCTTCCTCTCAGAGTCCACCTCCTTAATTTGGGATGATTGGTTGTCTATTCATGTATTCCACAGATGCAGGGTACGTCAAGTTGATTGTGGAGCTTTAATCCGCTGCTCCTGAGGCTGCTGGGAGAGATTTCCCTTTCTCTTCTTTGTTCTCACAGCTCCCAGGGGCTCAGCTTTGGATTTGGCCCCGCCTCTGCGTGTAAGTCGCTGAGGGCGTCTGTTCTTCGCTCACACAGGACGGGGTTGAAGGAGTAGCTGCTTTGGGGACTCTGGCTCACTCAGGCCGCGGGGAGGGAGGGGCACGGAGTGCGGGGCGGGCCTGCGGCGGCAGAGGCCGACGTGACGTGGCACCAGCCTGAGGCACGCCGTGCGTTCTCTCGGGGAAGTAGTCCTTGGGTCCCGGGACCCTGGCAGTAGCGGGCTGCACAGGCTCCCCAGAAGCGGGGTGTGGATAGTGACCTGTGCTCGCACACAGGCTTCTTGGTGGCGGCAGCAGCAGCCTTAGCGTCTCCTGCCCGTCTCTGGAGTCCGCGCTTTTAGCTGCGGCTCGCGCCCGTCTCTGGAGCTCCTTTAAGCAGCGCTCTTAATCCCCTCTCCTCGCGCAGCAGGAAACAAAGAGGGAAGAAAAAGTCTCTTGCCTCTTCGGCAGGTCCAGACCTTTCTCCGGACTCCCTCCCGGCCAGCCGTGGCGCACTAACCCCCAGCAGGCTGTGTTCACGCCGCCAACCCCAGTCCTCTCCCGGCGCTCCGACCGAAGCCCGAGCCTCAACTCCAGGCCCCGTCTGCCCTGGCGGGTGAGCAGACAAGCCTCTCGGCCTGGTGAGTACTGGTCAGCACTGATCCTCTGTGGGGGAATCTCGCCGCTTTACCCTCCGCACCCCTGTTGCTGTGTTTTCTTCCACGGCTCCGAAGCTTTCCCCCTCCGCCGCCCGCAGTCTCAGCCCGCGAAGGGGCTTGCTAGTGTGTGGAAAGCTTTCCTCCTTCAGAGCTCCGTCCCACTGGTGCAGGTCCCATACCTATCCTTTTGTCTCTGTTTATTCTTTTTTCTTTTGCCCTATCCAGGTACGTGGTGGTGGTGGTGGGGGGTTTCTTGCCTTTTGGGAGGTCTGAGGTCTTCTGCCAGCGTTCAGTAGGTGTTCTGTAGGAGTTGTTACACGTGTAGATGTATTTCTGGTGTATCTGTGGGGAGGAAGGTGATCTCCGCGTCTTACTCTTCTGCCATCTTCCCCAGCAATTGCACCAGATTTTTTAAAGAAAATATTAATATATCTAGTTGAAGCTCTCCGTCTCCCTTCCTGATGTTTTCCCCTCCCTATCTCTTTAAAGCTAACCACTATTTGAAGTTGGTATTTATTATTACCATGCAAATATTTATGTTTTATTGCATATATTGTATTAAAAACAACCTCTGGTATTATTTTGCATGCTTTCAAGTGTTGCATATGTGGTATTAAACTCTGCATTTCTTTTTAATTTTTGGATTCCATTTGAATGTATTGAAGATATCCATTGGAGACATGTTCACTTCAGCTTGCATTGAGCAATCAGGCTTTGTCAGCTCTGACATGAAGTGATCATAGGCTATGAAAGTTTAGTATCTCACAATTCCCTTCCAGTCTTAATAACTCAGAGCTATAACTCCTTAGCTCCTAATTTGGATGTTTAGGTCAATTTCCTTACTTCCTTGGTTAATACTATATTGTTGGAAATTTGTCTTGGTCAAGGCTTTCTTGCCAAACCATTCTCTATAGTGAATGAAACATGTACAATATTTTCCATAGTGCAGAGTGGGGGTGGAGGATGGGGAGAAATGTGGGTCAACCAAAAAGTGAGAGGACATAGGAATATCAGAATCTTCTCGACAATATTTGCAACAGTCTCAAGGTTCTTTATTACTCCTATTTCTTCTGTATGAGTCTCTCCTCTTTGGCAAAAAGAACTCTCCTGGTATTGAATTCAACAGGAAGTGGAATGTTTGGGCTTTATTGAAAGTATTTCCCATGTTTTGCCTATTTACCATGAGTCAAAGACAATGAAATAAAAAATCACAGCTATCTTCATCAATGATGAGCTCTTCCGCTTCTGGAATAGTAATGTACAATGTTTTCTGCAGATTTACAGAATGTCCAGAATTTTCTGTAGTGATGGAAGTGTTCAGTATCTGTACTGTGCAGTATAGTAGCTATGAGCCACTAACCACGTGTGGCTATTGAGTACCTGAAATGTGGCTGATGTGACTAAAGAACTGAATTTTAAATTTTTATTTATTTTTTTAATAATTTAAATTAGAATAGCCTCACAGACCCGATGACTGCTGCACTAGACAGCACTGTTCTAGAGAATTTAGACCAATATATGTTGAGAGAGGGACTTCCCTGGTGGTCCAGTGGTTAAGACTCCGCGCTTCCATTGCAGGGGGCGGGGTTCATCCCTGGTTGGGGAACTAAGATCTCACATGCTGCGCGGCCAAAAAAAAAAAAAAGTATTGGGAGAGTTTCAACAAGTCTTAATAAATCAAGTGAGTTCACATTAAATGGCAATGAATTTATTTGCTCTTTCTTTCCCCAAATCTGAAGTTAATATAAGAAACTGGTTAGCTTGTAAACTATTGTACAGAGTGTTGTTTCTCCAAGAGCTTCTGCGAATCTGTTGTTTGTAGTCAGCATATTCTTGTGATTCTTGTTGGAGTTGATGAGTCTGCTTGCACTGTCATTGTCCCTGGCCTCATGGCTCACTCAGTCCACATCATTTCCTAGCTCTGTTGATTCTGAGTCCTTTCAGTGCTGGTTGTTCTCAGCCACCCTCTGCTCCAGCACAGCCTCCCTCTGAGAGATGGGCAAGAGTGGGGATCTGGACCCACCCAGGCCCTGATTACAGTCCTGGATCTGAGCTTGGTCTGAATCAGCTTTCATTTCTTTAAAACTTTTTATTTTGAAATAATTTTAGACCTACAAAACTGTTCCAAATAGTACAGTGGCATAAAGAGTCTTGTAGTATATTCTTCACCCAGATTCCCATTTGTTCCTGTGGTTAACATTTTACCACCTTTGCTTTATTCTTCCTTCCCCCTCTTTATATCTACAACATCTATATCAGTCTGTCTATTCTTCCTCCTTTTCTCCTTCTTTCTCTTCTTCTCCTTCTCCTTCTTTCTCTCTCTCTCTCTCTATTTCCCTTACAAACAGGAACATTCTCTTACATAACAACAGTACAATTATCAAAGTCATAAAATTAACATGAATACAATATTACTATCTGTTCTATAGATCTCATTCAAATTTTTCTAGTTGTCCCAATAAAGTCCTTTATAACAATAACAACAAAAATCTTCTGATCCAACATCCAACCCAGGATCACAGGCTGTGTTTGTTTTCTTTTTGTCTTGTTAGTCTCCTTTAATCAGGAACAGTTCTACAGTGTTTATCTTTCCATGGTCTTGATATTTCTGAAGAGTGTACGTCAGTTATTTTGTAAAATTTCCCTCAATTTGTATTTGTCTGATGTTTCCTCATGATTGGACTTAGCTTATACGTATTTGGCAAGAACGTCACAGAAATGATGTGCCCTTCTCAGTGCATCACATACAGAAGCACATGATATCCATTTTTCATTTGTGATTCCTTGCTGAAGGTGCTATCTGCCAGGTTTCTCCATTATAAAGTTGCTCTTTTTCCTTTTGTAATTAATAAGTGTCTCTGGTGAAATATTTTGAGACTACCTAAACATCCTGTTTCTTGTCATACTTCTACCCATTAGTTTCGGTATCTACTTTTCATTCTTATCTGAAATCATTGTTACTATTGTGGGTGCCAAATGATTAGCTAATTATATCATTGTTTCTGGTCGGCATTTATTTGTCGACATTCTATTATAAGGAAGGTTTTTTATTTTTTGTCTGTATCTATCTATCATCTGTCTATCTATTATCTATCTATCTATCTATCCTCTATCTCTCTATCTTTATCATATAGCAATCTATCTCAATATAAACTCATGGATTCTTATTTCTTTACATGAATTTTATTCTATCACTATCACCATTTATTATGAGGTCAAACTTTCCCAGATGTGAGCTGTGAGAATCCCTTCATTCTGGTTCCTTTGTTTTATTTAATTTAATTTATTTTTTTTAATATCTTCCCATCTTTTTTGGAGCAATTTATTACTTTCTGATATAACAAAATGTTCCAGTCTCATATTTTTTTGTGTACCAACCCTGGAATCAGTCGTTTCTTTAATGAGGACCAGCTTTCATTTTGATGATCACATGCTGTAGGGTGAACAGGAGGCAAAAGCCAAAAGAAGGAGTTGTGACACTAAAAGACAACAGAGTGTATGAATGAACTAGAAACGTACGTTGCCTTACAGATAGACATAGCAAGGAAGCTTGCTTGTCAGTTGGGTTAAGGGAGAAAATTTTCTCTTGAGACTTCCTAACCATAAGCTGGCACTCATTCAAGTTTGTAACCCAAATTTACACTACCTGCATGGTTCTAAACACTTTTAGGTCAAAATTTAATTTAAAATAGTTCTGGATTGGTAATGATTCCAGAAATTTGGAAGAAGCAAAACTAAATCCTCTTTGGAGAAATGCAATCAAAACAAAAACCTCAAAGTTTTCCATGAATAAAGTTCGGAGGAATGTGGGCTCAGAGACAACGTCAAAAAGCATTTAAGGAGACAAGGCACTCTGAGGAAAAGCCAGCAGGAACAACAAACCACAGAATAAGGCCAACATAGTTTTTAGGTATGGGAATTATCAAGTACAAAATGTAACTTAAGCATGTTTAATATATTTAGAGAAAGAAAAGTGGTGATTAAAAATATAAGATACAATGTATAACTGATTCACTTTGTTATAAAGCAGAAACTAACACACCATTGTAAAGCAATTACACTTCAATAAAGATGTTAAAAAATATATATATATAAGACACAAGTTATTATGAAAGATAAACAGGCATACTTGAAAAACAATCAAATAGAATTTTTATGCAAAACAAATATAATAATTGAAATAAAAAACTCAAATGATGGTTTAAATTTAAAGAGAAAATTAGATATAGGTGATAAAAACATGAACAGGAAAATAGATCTGAAGAAATGATCCAGAATGCATAACAGAGAGACAAAGCAGTAGAAAATATGAAAGACAGATTAAAAGGCATGAAGGACAGGGTGAGGAGGTCTAACTTACGTCTAAGTGGACTTCTAGGAGGAAGGACAGAGAGAATGAAAGAGAGGCAAAGTTTGAAGAGATAATGACTTAAAAATTTTCAGAATTGATGAAACGTATGTGCATACTTCAGACTTAAGGAGCTCAATGAATTTACAGCAATGTAAGCAAAATTTTCCTTAGACAGATAGTAGTGGAACTGAAGGATACCAAAGACTATGGAGAGGTCTTAAAAATAGTCAAAATGTAAAGACAGACTAACACAAAGGAACTACAGAGCTCACAGTGGATATCTCCAAAATGGTATCTGGAGGACAATGGAATAATATCTTCAGTATTCTGAGAGACAGTAACTGTCAACCTAGAATTGCATACATAGTGAAACTATCAAGAGGGAAAAATAAAAATATTGTTTGGTCAAATGAAAAAATCAGAGCCTTTGTAATAAACAGATTTTACACTAAAGGAAATTCTAAAGATGCACTTAGGGTACACAAAAATATTTGATGGACAGTCCACTGCAAGAAGAATGAAACAAATCATTAAATATGTGAATATCTAAACAAACAATGATTGAGTTAAACAATAATTAATGTCTCATGATGTATAAAAATCACAAAACAAGTAGTATTAAAATATTGAACAAAAATAAAATATGTTTGGAAGGGATGATTAGACTGAAACAGTCTAAGTTTTTGTATTGTTTAAAATAGGAGTGTGTGTAGACTAAGTTTAGATAAATTAAATTTATCGAGTGATGTCAACAAGATGTCCAAACAGGATGTCCTTCACTTGTATTACCCCCCTCAACAACAATTTAGCACCTATCTATGGAAAAAGTACCTTTGTGGGAGATGTGGGATCCAGCACTATATGTCAAGAGGTCCAGGGGAGTCTTGTTCATCCATGCATCAGATAATAGGCGTACAGACCTTGGTGAGAACCCTTCTCAGACTGTAATTTCTCCCATGTGGGAAGTGAGACAGTGAGTGACCACCCAGCCTCCCCAGCTATGTGGGATGCTGCCAAAGAGGTTCATTTCTCTTTTGACCCATCCAGAGTACTCAGTCATGAGTTGAATGACTGGAGGTGGGGGTAGTGGGGGAGCAGCTGGGAGGGATGCAGCTAGGACTTGGAGGGCCTTGAAGGGACATGGATCCTGCTAACTGCATCCTATTAACTGTGGGACTCCATCAGGAAGCCCACCAATGAGCCCCTGGGGATGCCTCATCCACTGATACCCCAGCTGGCCTGTTGTACCCCCAGTGCTCTGGGTACCTCACCCACTCACTTCCCCATCCTGTGGTCAGCTCCCTGTGCATACCTGTGATGGTGGCATGAGCAAGCCTTGGCAGATGGCTAGTGAGCGCACACAGAAAGCCGGACCATACTGCACGGCCAGGGAGAGAACACAAAATTGAGATTTAGTACTGTCCTGAGAGCAAAAGGGAGGCTGTCAGCACTCAGCCTGGTGTATTGCAAGATTGAGGGTAGGCATACAAGATTAAGAATGCTACCACAAGAGGGAGCAATAAGGGTAGAGCAGGAATATCCATAGCCAGTCTGAGGAAACCTCAGCATCCCTAGCGGGGCTGAAGGAAGGTAATTCTTTCCTGAAGTCAGTTAGTGAAGACCAGAGGGGGTGACAGCAACTTCATATGCAAAGAGAGCAATGCAAGCCTTCAAGGAACATGAATATCAAGGAAATTTGATGTCACCAAAAGATCACAATAATTCTTCCAGTGACTGAACCCAAGACCTGGAGATCTACCCAATAAAGATGTCAAAAGAGCTGTTTTAAATAAGCTTAGTGAGCTACAAGAAAACACAGAAAGACAGTTTAACAAAATCAGGAAAACAATGCACAAACAAAATGAGAAGTTTAACAAAGACACAGAAATCATTAGAAAGAACAAAAATACAATGAATGAAATAAAAAATGCAATAGAGAGCATCAACAGCAGAATGAATTAAAGAGAAAAAATCTGTGAATTAAAAGATAATAACTATGGAATTATCCAGAGGGGAAAATTTTTTTTAAATTAAAAAAGGCTGAAGAAAGCCTGCATGATTTTTGGGCCACCATCAAAAGAAATGATCTGCAAATTATGGGAGTCTCAGAAGAAGAGAGGGAGAAGGGGGTGGAAAGCTTATTTAAAGACAAAATGGCTGAGAACTTTCCAAATCTGGGGAGAGATTTGGACATCCAAGTTCATGAAGTGAATAGGTCCCCAAACAAAGTCGATGTAAAGATATATTCTCTAAGACCCATTATAATAAAGCTGTCAAAATCAAAGCAAAGAGAGAATCTTAGAAACAGCAAGAGAAAAGAAGAACTTACAAGGGAACCCCCTACAAGGCTATCAGTGAATTTCTCAGCAAAGGCCTTACATGACCAGAATGAACCCACAGAAGTGCATTTCTGGGCGCTCTGAGAAGCTCTGATTCTCTATGTCTCAGTGCAGAAAGAATTCAGTGAGAGGCAAAGAGATAGATAAGTGTTTCATTAGAATAGGATGCTTGTGAGGCTTACAAGTGGGCAGGCAAGACGGTGCTGCCCTGAGAGCTTAGTGGGCTACAGTTTTGTAATCAAAAGAAGAATAGGGAGGGGGAGAAGCCCACCTCCTTCATCATTCTTTTTTTTTTTTTTTTTTTGCGGTACGCGGGCCTCTCACTGTTGTGGCCCCTTCCGCTGCGGAGCACAGGCTCTGGACGCGCAGGCTCAGCGGCCGTGGCTCACGGGCCCAGCCGCTTCGCGGCATGTGGGATCTTCCCGGACCGGGGCACGAACCCGCGTCCCCTGCATCGGCAGGTGGACTCTCAACCACTGCGCCACCAGGGAAGCCCCTCCTTCATCATTCTTGAGTAGACGAGAAGCTTCCATCATCAGCTCCTCCTCCACATTGGGCAGGGGGGTTTTCTTGTCCCCACATGGACAAGCCGGGACTGTCATGGGGCATTGGAAATGAGCGAAAAGGCAGTAACATATACTAAAATATGGTAAATCACCTCAGGTTTCAGTGTAATGTCACCTTATATTTTTGTTTTTAGTGTGAGCAGAGTAGCATGTCCTAGGAATCATTAACCTACTGAGCTCACTGGGCAGGATGTGGGTCTCATTCCACCATTGTTTTATGGTTTTGGGGCATGTCTCATGCTTCTCTTGCATGGTTTTGTTGCTAGGCAAGCCTGTTTGGTTTTGTGGTTAAGCAAACCTGCTTTCTTGGGTGATCGTTAACTTACAGGGGTCTCCCATATATATATATATATATATATTTTTTTTTTTACTTATGATCCCTTAGTGGGATTAACTACTTAATCACCTACTTTGTCCCTTTACTCTGTCCCTATCAAGATCCTCCTCTATCAGTATCCCATCCCAGTTTTACCATTTGTGAAAGTTTTAATAATCGCATCACCACAACACACCAAGGGCTCTCCATGCTCCAACTACCACCCGTGAAAGGGTACTCATTGCCTAAGGGATTGCTGTGAGATATCCAGCTACAGAATCCAGTGTTAGAGTCTGCTTCCTAAGACCATTTCTGGTGACACCTGTCTTAGATCCCTTGAAACAGAGCTGATGAGCTATATGGGGAGTGTTCTCAGATTCAAAGTAAAAAAGGAAGGATTGGATAGAGGGAGAAGCTGATTTGCAGTGTAGTTGTAACTGAGGCCTCACCTGACTCTCCAGGGATCTCTGGAGCTGACATGGTTCTTCTGAGTTTTCCCAATTTGAGACAAGAGGGTCTCTGTATTTATGCGTCAGCCAGTCATTGGACATGGGCTCACCCAGGGAGGGAGCATAACCTTGGCCAAGGCCAAGAACAAGCCCTGCTGAGGGACCTAGCTGTGAGCTGTCAGCAGCTACTATTCCCAGCAGCTGGGGGTCATATGTCATTTGTCAGCCTTGGGGAGGGGATCTTGTCAGAGAACCATACTATCCACAACAAAATTTCATAACGGTAAGTGAGAAACACAAGATAAAAATTGTATTTATAATGTGGCTTCAATATTTTAAAATGTGAATATATAAAAAAATGACTGGAAGGAAGTAAACTAAACTGTTTAAGAGGTTTTTGTCTTGGAATAAGGGGTGACTTTCATTCCCCCTCTCCCCAGCCCGTATCTTATAAACACACATAAAGAACCTTAGAGTATCTTAGGGAAAACATAAAACCATCCCACTGATTCCTCTCTATGAGCTGTTCAAACCAGTCAGAAGTGAACATCAGTGTCACTTGAATGGATAAACATGCTGTAGTACCTCCAAACAATGGAATATTATTCAGCAATAAAAAGAACTGAGTTGGGCTTCCCTGGTGACACAGTGGTTAAGAATCTGCCTGCCAATGCAGGGGACACGGGTTTGAGCCCTGGTCCCGGAAGATCCCACATGCCACGGAACAACCAAGCTCATGCGCCACAACTACTGAGCCTGCGCTCTAGAGCCCACGAGCCACAACTACTGAAGCCTGTGTGCCTAGAGCCCGTGCTCTGCAACAAGAGAAGCCACCGCAATGAGAAGCCAGCGCACCACAACGAAGATTAGCCCCTGCTCGTGGCAACCAGAGAAAAGCCCGCGCGCAGCAACAAAGACCCAACGCAGCCAAAAAATAAAACAAAATAAAATAACAAAATAAATAAATTTATTTAAAAAAAAGAAAGAAATGAGCTATCAAGCAATGCAAAACATGGAATCTTAAATGCACATTAGTAGGTGAAAGAAGCCAATCCGAAGAGGCTACGTGCTGTATGATTCCAGCTACATGGTATTTTGGAAAAGGCAAGACTATGGAGACAGTAAAAATATCAGAGGTTTCCAGTGTTCAAGGGGAGAGAGGAGGAGGGATGAAGAAGTGAAGCTCAGGGGATTTTTAGGGAGGTGGAACTATTCTGCATGATACTGTATGATACATGATGGATACATGTGCATTTGTCAAAGTCTATAGAACTGTATGATACAAAGAATGAACTCTAAACTGTGGACCTTACTATTGATTTATCAATTTGTCACAAATGTACTACCCTAATGCAGGGAAAACTGTTCAGGGAAGAGGGGATATATGGGAACTCTTTGCACTATCTGCTCATTAAAAGAAAAAGAAAGAAAAAGAAAGTGAATGTTAGTTTTTGTAATCTACTAGAGGCAACAACATTCGCAGTAGTTGAGACTGAATTTAATAGATGGCAAGCTCAGCAAGCCAGGGTGAGATCTACTTATCGTGGACTGAACAAAGCCTGCTCAGGCAGTTGTGAAATATCAGAACACAAATCTACAGATAAACAGCTTCTTTGTTTACGAATGCATTAATGGGTATCACAACAGCTTGACTCTTGATTCTGGAATTCTTGCTGTTTCCTCAATGAACCATGACACAAGTGTTGAGTCTTGCTATATGCATTCATAGAATGGCAGGGAATCTGGTCCTGTGACGGGACATTTGATAAACAAACAAGGCAAACTGGAGCTGATTCTTCTGGTGACTGCCAGTGCTGGCGCCTTTTTTCCCTTTTGGCACATACCCTAAATTCCTGGCATCTACTTTTATTTTTCCTCCCAGGCCAACTGCAAAAAGGACTTGACCTCAGCTGACATAGAATGTGGAAGATTGTGTATGCATTGAAAAGTAATTCAGTCTGTTGATGAAGTTAATGAATTTTCATGGGAATTTAGTCAATACCACCCAGTGAGAGTCTGCACTTTGAATATTTGCTCAAAGGCAATGGGGAGATAAGAACTTCTTTATCACTGCTGATTCTTTTTTTTTCTATAAATTTATTTACTTTTGGCTACGTTGGTTCTTCGTTGCTGCCGGTGGGCTTTTCTCTAGTTGAGGCGAGCGGGGGCTACTACTCTTTGTTGCGGTGAGTAGGCTAGTCATTGCGGTGGCTTCTCTTGTTGTGGAGCATGGGCTCTAGGCAGGCGGGCTTGGTAGTTGTGGCTTGCAGGCTCTAGAGCGCAGGCTCAGTAGTTGTGGCACACGAGCTTAGTTGCTCCGCGGCATGTGGGATCCTCCTGGACCAGGGCTCGAACCCCTGTCCCCTGCATTGGCAGGCGGATTCTTAAGCACTGCGCCAGCAGGGAAGTCCCTATCACTGCTGATTCTTGAAAGTAAACATTGTCTTAGAGGGACTTCCCTGGTGGCTCAGTGGTTAAGAATCCACCTGCCAGGGACTCCCCTGGTGGTACAGTGGTTAAGAATCTGCCTGTCAGTGCAGGGGACATGGGTTCGAGCCCTGGTCTGGGAAGATCCCACAAGCCACGGAGCAACTAAGCCCGAGTGCCATAACTACTGACACTGTGCTCTAGAGCCCACAGACTGCAACTACTGAGCCCGGGCACCACAACTACTGAAGCCCCTGTGCCTAGAGCCTGTGCTCCGCAACAAAAGAAGCCACTACAATGAGAAGCCTGTGCACCACAATGAAGAGTAGCCCCCGCTTGCCTCAACTATAGAAAAGCCCACGCGCAGCAACGAAGAACCAATGCAGCCAAAAACAAACAAATAAATAAATAAAATAAATTAAAAAGAAGCATTGTCTCCGATACAGCTTCTGTTTCTATTGTTGATTTGCTTAAACATTGGACATGTTGAGATTCTTCACTTGTACGCCTATTCACTCAGCTAACACTGATTGACTACTATGAGACAGGCACCATATACATAAGTTATTACTGGAGGGGCTGCACTATCGTATGGTCTACTTTAGTATCAGAGTGTAGGAGGTGAGAGGACACTTCTACTTTTCTCTGCTTAGTCTTGCCTTGACTATAGAGAAGATAACTCTGTCCTGCCTTCCATTCTTCTCTTCTCTCTTTTCTTGCTTTTCTCTGAGGGTTGAGACCTGTCTGATTGGCAAGATAAGAAGAACCTTCCATTCATGGACAATGCTACCAATGGACAGTTACCATTAATTAGAAGCAAGAACACTTATCTTGCATTCTCTTAAAAAAAATATCCATCTGGAATCTTTTTTTCTATGTAGTGGAGATCTGACATCTTTTTAGTATTAAGTTTTCCCATTTAGACATGTAGTTCATGAAGTTTTATAGTTGTCTTACTATAGGTTCTGCACATTGTTTTGGTTAGCTTTATTTCTAGTTATTATATATATACATATTCATGTATAATTTATACATACTTTAAAAATATAAATATGTAATTTATATTTTTTCTATTGTGAGTGGACAGCTTTCTAACTGGTCATGATCATTGACTGTGTTGGTCATGTCCCTGGCTAGCTCACTGGCCTCCTTTATTAGTTCTAGTAATCTTAAAGTTGATTCTTATGGAATTTTTAGGCAGTCCAATACATTGTCTGCAAATAATGACAATTATTTTCTTCCTGATTTTTATAATTACTTTAAAATTTTTGTTCGTGTTATTGCACTGGCTAGGAGAATAATGGTGATGGTTAGAATCCCTTCTTGTTTTTATTTTAAAGGAAATACCTCTAATACTTCAACATTAAGTATAATGTCTGTGTAGTTTTTTTGGTGGATACCTGTTAACAGATTAAGGAAGTTTTTCTTCTTTTCTATTCCTAACTTGCTAAGGAAATTAAAAAAAATTTTTTTAAAATCAGCTACCAGTTACTATTAATTAGAAGCAACAAAACTATGTCCAGGACATAGTGCTGAATGGGATCTCTTTGTTTTTACTAATGGTTCAAGATTAAATAAAGATAATAATATATTCAGAATCTCCTAAAAGCAAATATTGAAAAACCTATAAAAATGCTGATCTAAACATCAAAGTGGTAAGAGAACCAGTAGTCTCAGCCAGTAATATGTGTAGTGGCCAGGGTTTGTTGGGAGTTAGCATTTGTTTTGGTAGCTTTGATGGGGCAAATGGAAATGTCTGACAAAGGTAAGATGTGGAATTCTTCTCAAGCTCACTGCAGGTCTATTCCTCATAGCAGGGATTACATCGTCAGAGCAGAAACAAATGTGAATGAGTCTGAAAGTCTGTTCAGCCTCATGGAAACACACAATGCAAAACCACGGAAACCGAACACATGTTGCACAGACACAGTGTGTCCATATTAGCACCAGGAGGTGCTCATTACATCCAATTCTGCACAGAGTGGAGAAGGCAGCCAGATGTGGGGTTAGAAAGGAGAATTTGTACCAAATACTTACATGCCTATTTGAAGCAGGAAAGAAAATTTCTCTTCCTGGAGAGATGGCTGGGAGCCACATTACTCCTCTTAAGGCTGGGTTTACTCACCCAAGGCTTGAGGTCCATCATCTTTGCCACCATTTGGAATGAGAGGAACTGAACAGGGTCTGTCTGGACTTTCCCTAAGCTCAACCCCATCAGTCGTGAGTACTCTTCTCAGTGAAGGCACGCCCAACAGCACAGTTATTGCCACCAGAACTTAAATAGTCCCTTGGTCGTTTGCTACACCCTAATGACCATATTATCATGCTTGATGTCGTTAGCCAGCAGGACCACATAGCTGGGCCAACCCCACCAGGCCCTAGTTTATTCGCACTGTACTTAATTCCAGGTGTTGGATTACCAGAAGATTTGTAGCCTGGTTTGGCACCTCTTCCTTTTTGCCCCTCTTGTCTGGAATTGCTCCTCTCATGCTCCTGTCTGAGGATCTCCCGTTGTCTTCTTTCTCACCCTTCGAGCCTGCCTTTTGAATCCCCAGGCCACCTCTGCAGAGATAGAGGCTGCTTCCCATTCACTTGAAATCCACCCCAGCTGGGGAGAAGCTTGGTCCTTCAATTTCAGATAAATGCGAATGCTTCTGCATCACCTTTATCTACGAATTACTCTTTGCATTCATATGGAATATTTATCTCCAAAAGAGCTTGGGTGTAAATGCATATTATCATCAATTTCAAGCAGGTCTTTTACAACAGGAGTCCTGTAAATGATTTTAAGAGTAAAACTAAGCAAAAAGAAACGTGCTCTCTATCCTGTAAAGTTTGGGGTGGGGCTCAGAGGGAGGAGAATGTCAAAGTGCTTGTATTTTATTTATCTATTTATTTTCCACAACTAATAATAATTATTATTATTTTAAATGAAAGTATAATTGGCCTACAGTACTGTTAGTTCCAGGTGCACAGAATAGTGATTTGATATTCCTTAACATTACAAAATGACCACAGGTTGAGTGATGATCTGTCACCATACAAAGTTATTAAAATACTATTGACTATATTCCTCATGCTGTATATTTCATCCTCAAGAGTTAATTTTTTTTGTAACTGGAAGTTTGAACCTCTTAATCTCCCTCACATCCCCCCACACCTCCCATCTCTGGCAACCACCTGTTTGTTTTCTGTATCTATGAGTCTGTTTCTGTTTTGTTATGTTAGTTCACTTGTTTTGTTTTTCAGATTCCACATATATGTGAAATTGTGGTATTTGTCTTTCTCCATCTGACTGATTTTACTAAGCATGACACCTCTAGGTCCATTCATGTTGTCACAAATGGTAATATTCCATTCTTTTTTATTGCTGAGTTATATTCCTTTGTATATACATATCACATTTATCCACTCATCTATCAATGGACACTTAGGTTGCTTCCATATTGGCTATTGTAAATATTGCTGCAAGGAACATAGGGATGCATATATCTTTTCTAATTAGTGGAATTGCTGGATTGTATGGTACTTCTATTTTTAATTTTTTGAGGAATCTCCATACTGTTTTCCATAGTGGCTGCACTGATTTACATTCCCACCAACAGTGCAAGAGGGTTCCCTTTACTCCACACCCTCTCCAACAGTTGTTATTTGTTGTTTTTTCTGGCTGTGCCACACAGCTTGTGGGATCTTCATTCCCCAACCACGGACCAAACCTGGGCCCCCAGCAGTGAAAGCGCCAGGTCCTAACCACTGGACCACCAGGGAATTCCCTGTTGTCTTTTTTTTTTTTTTTTGGCTGCCTTGCGTCTTCATTGCTGCACACAGGCTTTCTCTAGTTGCAGTGAGTGGGGGCTACTCTTCGTTGTGGTGCACCGGCTTCTCATTGCGGTGGCTTCTCTTGTTGTGGAGCATGGGCTCTAGGCATGCAGGCTTCAGTAGTTGTGGCATGTGGGATCTTCCTGGATCAGGACTCGAACCCGTGTCCCCTGCATTGGCAGGCGGATTCTTAACCACTGCGCCACCAGGGAAGTCCTCTGTCTTTTTGATAATATCATTTTGACAGATGTGAGGTGATATCTCATTGTGGTTTTGATTTGCATTTCCCTGATGACTAGTGATGCCGAGTATCTTTTCATATATTCCGTGGCCATCTGTATGTTTTGGAAAAATGTCTATTCAGGTTCCATGCCTTATTTTAATCTTGTTGTTTGTTATTTTGATGTTGAGTTGTGAGCTCTTTACATATTTTTGTTATTAATCCCTTAGCAGATATATCATTTGCAAATATCTTCTCCCATTCAGTTGGCTGCCTTTTCATTTTGTTGATAGTTTCCTTCACTGTGCAAAAGCTTTTTATCTGTTTATTTTTGATTTTGTTTCCCTTTCCTGATCGCTGTGGCTAGAACTTCCAGTACTGGGTCAAATACAACTGGTGAGAGTGGGCATCCTTGTCTTGTTCCTGGTCTTAGAGGAAAATGCTTTCAGCTTTTCAACATTAAATATGATGTTGGCTGTGGGTTTGTCATATATGGCATTTATTATATAGAGGTATGTGCCCTCTATACTCACATTGTTGAGAGTTTTTCTCATAAATGAATGTTGAATTTTGTCAAAACCTTTTTCTGCATCTATTGAAGGGAATCATATGATTTTGTTTATTTCATGAAAACAGAATTTTACCGAAGGCATAAACAGATAAAAAGATTACGAAAAATGAAAACTACAGGCCAATAACTCATTAATATATTCAATAGATGCAAGTATCCTTAACAGGCCTATGTTCTTAGCTGTAGACAATTTCTTTTTTCTGTTTTTTGAATTTTATTTTATTTATTTTTTTATACAGCAGGTTCTAATTAGTCATCAATTTTATACACATCGGTGTATACATGTCAATCCCAATCTCCCAATTCATCACACCCCCCCCCACCCCCCTGCTGCTTTCCCCTCTTGGTGTCCATACGTTTGTTCTCTACGTCTGTGTCTCAATTTCTGCCCTGCAGACGGGTTCATCTGTACCATTTTTCTAGGTTCCACATATATGCGTTAATATATGATATCTGTTTTTCTCTTTCTGACTTACTTCACTCTGTATGACAGTCTCTAGATCCATCCACGTCTCAACAAATGACCTAATTTCATTCCTTTTTATGGCTGAGTAATATTCCATTGTATATATGTGCCACACCTTCTTTATCCATTCATCTGTCAATGGACACTTAAGTTGCTTCCATGTCCTGGCTATTGTAAAGAGAGCTACAGTGAATATTGCAGTACATGAGTCTTTTTGAATTATGGTTTTCTCAGGGTATATGCCCAGTAGCGGGATTGCTGGGTCGTATGGTAGTGCTATTTTTAGTTTTAAAAAGGAACCTCCATACTGTTCTCCATAGTGGCTGTATCAATGTACATTCCCACCAACAGTGCAAGAGGGTTCCCTTTTCTCCACACCCTCTCCAGCATTTGTTGTTTGTAGATTTTCTGATGATGCCCATTCTAACTGGTGTGAGGTGATACCTCATTGTAGTTTTGATTTGCATTTCTCTAATCTTTAGTGATGTTGAGCAGCTTTTCATGTGCTTCTTGGCCATCTGTATGTCTTCTTTGGAGAAATGTCTATTTAGGTCTTCTGCCCATTTTTGGATTTGGTTGTTTGTTTTTTTAATATTGAGCTGCATGAGCTGTTTATATATTTGGGAGATTAATCCTTTGTCCGTTGATTCATTTGCAAATATTTTCTCCCATTCTGAGGGTTGTCTTTTTGTCTTGTTTATGGTTTCCTTTGCTGTTCAAAAGCTTTGAAGTTTCATTCTGTCCCATTTGTTTATTTTTGTTTTTATTTCCATTACTCTAGGAGGTGGATCAAAAAACATCTTGCTGTGATTTATGTGAAAGAGTATTCTTCCTATGTTTTCCTCTAAGAGTTTTACCGTGTCCAGTCTTACATTTAGGTCTCTAATCCATTTTGAGTTTATTTTTGTGTATGGTGTGTTCTAATTTCATTCTTTTACATGTAGCTGTCCAGTTTTCCCAGCACCACTTATTGAAGAGACTGTCTTTTCTCCATTGTATATCCTTGCCTCCTTTGTTATAGATTAGTTGACCATAGGTGCGTGGGTTTATCTCTGGGCTTTCTATCTTGTTCCATTGATCTATGTTTCTGTTTTTGTGCCAGTATCATATTGTCTTGATTACTGTAGGTTTGTAGTATAGTCTGAAGTCAGGGAGTCAGATTCCTCCAGCTCCGTTTCTTTCCCTCAGGACTACTTTGGCTATTCGGAGTCTTTTGTGTTTCTGTACAAATTTTAAGATTTTTTGTTCTAGTTCCATAAAAAATGCCATTGGTAATTTGATAGGGATTGCATTGAATCTGTAGATTGCTTTGGGCACTATAGTCATTTTCACAATATTGATCCAATCCAGGAACATGGTATATCTCTCCATCTGTTGGTATTATCTTTAATTTCTTTCATCAGTCTCTTATAGTTTTCTGCATACAGGTTTTTTGTCTTCCTAGGTAGGTTTATTCCTAGGTATTTTATTCTTTTTGTTACAATGGTAAATGGGAGTGTTTCCTTAATTTCTCTCTCAGATATTTCATCATTAGTGTATAGGAATGCAAGAGATTTCTGTGCATTAATTTTGTATCCTGCAACATTACTAAATTCATTGATTAGCTCTAGTAGTTTTCTGGTGGCATCTTTCGTATTCTCTATGTATAGTATCATGTCATCTGCAAACAGTGACAGTTTTACTTCTTCTTTTCCAATTTGTATTCCTTTTATTTCTTTTTCTTCTCTGATTGCCGTGGCTAGGACTTCCAAAACTATGTTGAATAATAGTGGTGAGAGTGCACATCCTTGTCTTGTTCCTGATCTTAGAGGAAATGCTTCCAGTTTTCCACCGTTGAGAATGACGTTTGCTGTGGGTTTGTTGTATATGGCCTTTATTATGTTGAGGTAGGTTCCCTCTATGCCCACTTTCTGCAGAGCTTTTATCATAAATGGGTGTTGAATTTTGTCAAAATCTTTTTCTGCATCTATTGAGATGATCATATGGTTTTTATTCTTCAGTTTGTTAATATGGTGTATCACATGGATTGATCTGCCTATATTGAAGAATCCTTGCATCCCTGGGATAAATCCCACTTGATCATGGTGTATGATCCTTTTAATGTGTTGCTGGATGCTGTTTGCTAGCATTTTGTTGAGGATTTTTGCATCTGTAATTTTCTTTTTTTGTAGTACCTTTGTCTGGTTTTGGTAGCAGGGTGATGGTGGCCTCACAGAATGAGTTTGGGAGTATTCCTTCCTCCGCAAATTTTTGGAAGAGTTTGAGAAGAATGGGTGTTAGCTCTTCTCTAAACGTTTGATAGAATTCACCTGTGAAGCCATCTCTCCTGGACTTTTGTTTGTTGGAAGATTTTTAATCACAGTTTCAATTTCATTACGTGTGATTGATCTGTTCATATTTTCTGTTTCTTCCTGGTTCAGTCTTGGAAGGTTATGCCTTTCTAAGAATTTGTCCATTTCTTCCAGGTTGTCCATTTTATTGGCATAGAGTTGCTTGTAGTAGTCTCTTAGGATGCTTTGTATTTCTGCGATATCTGTTGTAACTTCTCCTTTTTCGTTTATAATTTTATTGATTTTAGTCCTCTCCCTCTTTTTCTTGATGAGTCTGGCTAATGGTTTATCAATTTTGTTTATCTTCTCAAAGAACCAGCTTTTAGTTTTATTGATCTTTGCTACTGTTTTGTTTGTTTCTATTTCATTGGTTTCTCCTCTGCTCTTTATGATTTCTTTCCTTCTGCTAACTTCGGGTTTTGTTTATTCTTCTTTCTCTAGTTCCTTAAGGTGTAAAGTTATATTGTTTATTTGAGAGTTTTCTTATTTCTTGAGGCAGGCTTGTATAGCTATAAACTTCTCTCTTAGAACTGCTTTTACTGCATCCCATAGGTTTTGGATCGTCGTGTTTTCACTGTCATTTGTCTCTAGGTATTTTTTTATTTCCTCTTTGATTTCTTCAGTGAGCTCTTGGTTATTTAGTAACGTATTGTTTAGCCTCCATCTGTTTGTGTTTTTTACGTTGTTTTCCCTGTAATTCATTTCTAATCTCATAGCATTGTGGTCAGAAAAGATGCTTGATACGATTTCAATTTTCTTAAATTTACTGAGCTTGATTTGTGACCCAAGATGTGATCTATCTTGTAGAATGTTCTGTGCGCACTTGAGAAGAAAGTGTAATCTGCTGTTTTGGGGTGGAATGTCCTATAAATATCAATTAAATCTATCTGGTCTATTGTGTCATTTAAAGCTACTGTTTCCTTATTTATTTTCATTTTGAATGATCTGTCCATTGGTGTAAGTGAGGTGTTAAAGTCCCCCAGTATTACTGTGTTACTGCTGATTTCCCCTTTTATAGCTGTTAGCAGTTGCCTTATGTATTGAGGTGCTCCTGTGTTGGGTGCATATGTATTTATAATTGTTATATCTTCTTCTTGGATTGATCCCTTGATCATTATAGTGTCCTTCCTTGTCTCTTGTAACATTCTTTATTTTAAAGTCTATTTTATCTGATATGAGTATTGCTACTCCAGCTTTCGTTTCATTTCCATTTGCATGGAATATCTTTTTCCCTCCCCTCACTTTCAGTCTGTATGTGTCCCTAGGTCTGAAGTGGGTCTTTTGTAGACAGCATATATATGGGTCTTGTTTTTGTATCCATTCAGCAAGCCTGTGTCTTTTAGTTGGAGCATTGAATCCATTCATGTTTAAGGTAATTATCGATATGTATGTTCCTATGACCATTTTTAAAATTGTTTTGGGATTGTTTTTGCAGGTCGTTTTCTTCTCTTGTGTTTCCCACTTAGAGAAGTTCTTTTGCATTTGTTGTAGAGCTGGTTTGGTGGTGCTGAATTCTCTTAGCTTTTGCTTGTCTGTAAAGCTTTTGACTTCTCCATGGAATCTGAATGAGATCCTTGCCGGTAGAGTAGTCTTGGTTGTAGGTTCTTCCCTTTCCTCACTTTAAGTATATCATGCCACTCCCTTCTGGCTTGTAGAGTTTCTGCTGAGAAATCAGCTGTTAACCTTATGGGAATTCCCTTGTATGTTATTTGTCATTTTTCCCTTGCTGCTTTCAATAATTTTTCTTTGTCTTTAATTTTTGCCAGTTTGATTACTATGTGTCTTGACGTGTTTCTCCTTGGGTTTATCCTGTATGGGACTCTCTGTGTTTCCTGGGCTTGGGTGGCTATTTCCTTTCTCATGTTAGGGAAGTTTTCGACTATAATCTCTTCAAATATTTTCTCTGGTCCTTTCTCTCTCTCTCTTCTCCTTCTGGGACCCCTATAATGCGAATGTTGTTGTGTTTAATGTTGTACCAGAGGTCTCTTATGCTGCCTTCGTTTCTTTTCATTCTTTTTTCTTTATTCTGTTCCACAGCATGAATTCCACCATTGTATCTTCCAGGTGACTTATCTCTTCTCCTGCCTCAGTTATTCTGCTATTGATTCCTTCTAGTGTAGTTTTCATTTCAGTTATTGTATTGTTCATCTCTGTTTGTTTGTTCTTTAATTCTTCAAGGTCTTTGTTAGACATTTCTTGCATCTTCTTGATCTTTGCCTCCATTATTTTTCTGAGTCCTGGATCATCTTCACTATCATTATTCTGAATTCTTTTTTTGGAAGGTTGCTTATCTCCACTTCATTTAGTTGTCTTTCTGGGTTTTATCTTGTTCCTTCATCTGGTACATAGCCCTCTGCCTTTTCATCTTGTCTGTCTTTCTGTGAATGTGGTTTTTGTTCCACAGGCTGCAGGATTGTAGTTCTTCTTGCTTCTGCCCTCTGGTGGATGAGGCTATCTAAGAGGCTTGTGCAAGTTTCCTGATGGGACGGACTGGTGGTGGGTAGAGCTGACTGTTGCTCTGGTGGGCAGAGCTCAGTAAAACTTTAATCCGCTTGACTGCTGATGGGTGGGGCTGTTGGTTGTGTGGCCTGAGGCGACCCAATACTGGAGCCTACCTGGGCTCTTTGGTGGGGCTAATGGCAGACTGTGGGAGGGCTCACGCCAAGGAATACTTCCCAGAACTTATGCTGTCAGTGTCCTTGTCCCCATGGTGAGCCACAGCCACCCCCTGCCTCTGCAGGAGACCTTCCAACACTAGCAGGTAGGTCTGGTTCAGTCTCCCCTGGGGTCACTGCTCCTTCCCCTGGGTCTTGATGCGCACACTACTTTGTGTGTGCCTTCCAAGAGTGGAGTCTCTGTTTCCCCCAGTTCTGTTGAAGTGCTGCAGTCAAATCCCACTAACCTTCAAAGTCTGATTCTCTAGGAATTCCTCCTCCCATTACCGGACCCCCAGGTTTGGAAGCCTGACATGGGGCTCAGAACCTTCAGTCCAGTGGGTGGACTTTTGTGGTATAAGCGTTCTCCAGTCTGTGAGTCACCCACCCAGCAGTTATAGGATTTGATTTTACTGTGATTTCACCCCTCCTAGTGTCTCATTGTGGCTTCTCCTTTGTCTTTGGATGTGGGGTATCTTTTTTGGTGAGTTCCAGTGTCTTCCTGTCGATGATTGTCCAGAAGCTAGTTGTGATTCTGGTTTTCTCACAAGAGGGAGTGAGAGCGCATCCTTCTACTCCACCATCTTGGTTCAGGGCTCAAAGGGGATCATATAATTTTTATTCTCCGGTTTGTTAAAGAGGTGTATCATGTTGGTTGATTTGTAGATATTGCACCATCCTTGCATCCCTGGGATAAAGCCCACTTGATCATGGTGTATGATCATTTTAATGTATTGTTGAATTTGATTTGCTAATACTTTGTTGAAAAATTTTGCATCTATGTTCTTCATTGGCCTGTAATTTTCTTTCTTTGTGGTGTCTTTTTCTGGTTTTGGTATGTGAGTAATGGTGGCCTTGTAGAATGAATTTGGAAATGTTCCTTCTTCTTTACGTTTGGTAAAATTTCCCTGTGAAGCCATCCGGTTCTGGACATTTGTTTGTTGGGAGGTTTTTTTTTAATTTTTATTTTTTTCACAAATTCAATTTTACTAGTGATTGATCTGTTCGAATTGTTTATTTCTTCTTCTTCTTTTAAAAGATTTATTTATTATTTATTTTTGGCTGCATCAGGTCTTAGTTGTGGCATGCGGGATCTTAGTTAAGGCATGCGGGATCTTTCGTTGCAGCACATGGGGTCTTTGTTGTGGTACACGGGCTTCTGTCTAGTTGTGGTGTGCAGGTTTTCTCTTCTCTAGTTGTGGCATTCAGGCTCCAGGGCATGTGGGCTCTGTAGTTGTGGTGCCTGGGTTCCAGAGCTCGTGTGCTCTGTGGTTTGTGGCACATGAGCTCTAGTTGAGGTGTGTGAGCTCAGTAATTGTGGTGCATGGGCCTAGTTGTCCCATGGCATGTGGGATCTTATTTCCCTGACTAGGGATCGAACTGGCGTCCCCTGCATTGTAAGGCAGATTCTTTACCACTGGACCACCAGAGAAGTCCCTGTTTGTTTCTTCTTGATTCAGTCTTGTGAAGTTGTATGTTTCTAGAAATTTGTCCATTTCTTCTAGGTTGACCAATTTGTGGGCTTATAACTGTTTGTAGTATTCTCTTATGATTTTTTTTGTAGTTATTTCTCCTCTTTCATTTCTTATTTTGTATATTTGGGTGCTTCTCTTTTCTTCTTGGTGAGCCTAGCTAAAAGTTTATCAATTTTATTAATCTTTTCAAAAAACAGCTCTTGGTTTCATTGATTTTTACTATTTTTAATCTCCATTTTATGTCTGATCTTTATTGTTCCTTCCTTCTGATGACTTTGGACTTTGTCTGTTCTTTGATTTTTTAATTTGTTTAGATGGTAGATTTGTTTAGATTTGTTTATTTGAGATTTCTCTTGTTTCTTGAGGTAAACTGTATCTCTATAAACTTCCCCTTTAGAACTGCTTTTGGTACATCCCATAGATTTTGGAGTGTTGTGTTTCCATTTTCATTTGTTTAGAGGTATTTTATGATTTCCTTTTGGTTTCTTCATCAATCTCTTGGTTTTTTAGTAGCACGTTGTCTTGTCTCCATGTGTTTGTTTTTTTCCCATTTTCCTTTCTGTAATTGATTCCTAATTTCATACTGTTCTGGTTGGAAAAAATGCTTGATATAATTTCTATCCTCTTTAATTTGTTGAGACTTGTTTTGTGGCCTAGCATGTGACCTATCCTGGAGACCATTCCATGTGCACTTGAGATGAATGTGTATTGTACTGTTTTTGGATGGAATGTCCTGTATATATCTGTTAAGTCCAACTGGTCTAATGTGTTATTTGAGACCATTGTTTCCTTATTGACTTTCTGTCTGGATGACCTGTCCATTGATATAAGTGGATGTTAAAGTTCCCTACTATTATTGTAGTGTTGGCAATGTCTCCCTTTATGTCTGTTAATATTTGCTTTATATATTTATGTGCTCTTGTATTAGGTACATGTATGTTAACTAGCGTAATAATCTCTTCTTGTACTGATCCCTTTATCATTATGTAATGACCTTCTTTCTCTTTTGTTATAGACTTTGTTTTAAAGTTTATTTTGTCTGATATGAATACTGCTACCTCCACTTTCTTGTCATTTCCATTTGCATGAAATATCTTTTTTTCCCCACGTTCTTGCTTTCAGTCTGTGTGTCTTTAGCTCTGAAATGAATCTCTTGTAAGCAGAATATATACGGATCTTGTTTTTAATCCAATCAGCCACACTAAATCTTTTGATTGGAGAATTTAGTCTATTGACATATAAGGTGTTTATTGATAGGTACATACATATCGCCATTTTGTTACTTGTTTTCTGATTGTTTTGTACTTCTTTTAGTTTCTTCCCTTGTGTTTTGATAACTTTCCTTTTTATTTTATTTTTATTTATTTTTTAAATTTTTTATTGGAGTATAGTTGATTTACAACATTGTTGATGACTTTTAGTGGTATGCTTCTGTTCCTTTCTCTCTAGTTTTTGTGAATCTATTGTAGGTTTTTGATTTGTGGCTATGATGGTGTTCACGTATGTTGACCTATAACTATATCTACTTGTTTTAAATGGTAGTCATTTAAGATCAAACACATTCTAAAAGATCTACATTTTTTTACTCCTTTCCCCCATATTTTGTGTTTTTGATCTCATATAAATATGGAACGCTTGATGAATTTGCATGTCTTCCTTTCACAGGGGCCATGCTAATCTCTGTATCATTCAAATTTTAGTATATGTGCTACCAAAGCAATCATCCTTTAACATATTTGTAAAGTTGGTTTAGTGGTGCTGAACTCGGTTAGCTTTTGCTTGTCTGTAAAACTATTTATCTCTCCTTCAGATCTGAATGACAGCCTTGTCATGTAGAGGATTCTTGGTTGTAGGTTTTTCCCTTTCATCTCTTTAAATATATCATGCCACTCCCTTCTGGACTGCAGGGTTTCTGCTGAAAAGTCAGCTGATACATACCTTGTTGCTTTTCCCTTGCTGTTTTTATGATTTTCTCTTTATCTTTAATTTTAGCCATTTTAATTACAATATGTCTTGGTGTGGATCTCTTTGGATTCATCTTTTTGGGGATATTCTGTGCTTGCTGGATATGAATGTTTCCTTTCCTAGATTAAGGACATTTTCAGCTATCATTTATTGAAATAAGTTATCTGCCCTTTTTTCTCTCTCTTTTCCTTCTGGTACCCCTGTAATGTGACTATTACTATGCTTAATGTTATCCCAGAGGTCTTTTATACTATACTCACGTTTTTAAATTCTTTTTTCTGTTCAGCTTTGGCGATTTCCACTAGTCTGTCTTCCAGTTTGCTAATGTATTCCTCTGTATCAGCTAGTCTACTGTTGATTCCTTCTAGTGTATTTTTATTTCAGTTATTGTATTCTTCAGCTCTGTTTGGTTCTTCTTTATATTTTCTAACTCTTTGTTAAACTTCTCACTGTGTTCATCCATTTTTCTCCCAAGTTCATTAAACATCTTTATGATTGTTACCTTGAACTCTTTATCAGGTAGATTGTTTATCTACAGCTCACTATGTTCTTCTTTTGGGGTTTTATCTTGTTCCTTAATTTGGAATATATTCATCTTTTCCCTCATTTTGCCTAATTCTCTATTTCTATGTATTAGGTATGTTGGTTATGCTTCCTGATCTTGGAGAAGTGACCTTATTTAACAGATGTCCTATGGGGCCGGGCAGCATACTCCTCTCTGGTCACTAGAGCTATATGCTTTAGGGGTGACCCTATGTAAGCTGCTGGGCCCTTCTGTTATGATGGGACCCACTACTGCAGTCAGCTGGTAGACAGAGCTGATCCCTGGCATGGTTTGTTGCCAGACCATGGTTTGTTGACTCATGCAGGGGCTGCCAACCTGCTGGTTTGTGGGGCTAAATCTTGGTGTGGCCGGCTGCATGGACAAGGGTATCTGGGGCTTGTGCCTGGCCTGCTTCTGGGCAGGGCTTAGTTCCTATACTACTGGCCTCTTAGCCTGGGGGGTCCTGGGACTGGTGCTGACCTCCTGGTGAGTGGGTAAGCCCTTGGTACCAATGGGCTAGAGGAAGACTCCAAAATGGTGCTTGGCAGCACCAGGGTCATGTGGTAAAATGAGCTTTCAAAAATGACTGCTGCCAGCATCTATGTCCTCAGAGGGTGTTCCTTTTGGCTCTTGACTCTCTGGGAGCCTCTCCAAGATCAGTAAGTGAGTCTGACCCAGGCTTCTTTCAAATTACTGACTCTGCTCTGGGTCTCAGAGCATGTGTGATTCTGCACGTGCCCCTTAAAAGCAGAGTCTCTGGCTCTCCCTTAAGCAAGTCCCACTGGCCTTCAAAGCCAGACATTCAGGGAGCTTGTCTTCCTGGTGCAGGACCCTGGGGCTTGGAATCCTCATTCCTTTCGGGAGAAATTCTGCAATTGTAATTATCCTCCCGTTTGTGGGTCATTTACCCAGGGGTGTGGGTCTTGACCATACTGCATCTTTGCTCCCACTACCAAAGTCACTGTGGTTCCTTCTTTAGTTGCAGAAAATCTTTTCTGCTAGTGTTCAGGTTATTCTCATTGATAGTTGCTCAGTTAGTTGTAATTTTGGTATGCCCAATGGGAGAAGGTGAACTCAGGGTCTTCCTACTCCACTATCTTGACAGCAACTCCAAAGTGCTTGAAAGTATCCGTGATGGGTGGCTGATAGGTCTCCTGTCTTATGACTTGTAAAGAAACAGATTCAGGAACTAGTACTCTTTTACCTACAAAAAATGTAAGAGGAGGAGGAGCTGAATGGAAGCCGCTAAGGAGAATAAGGTGCAGAAATAACAAAAATATTTTGAAGTCTATATAGATAGAAGGGTATTTACTGCAGCACTGTCTATGACACTGCCTGGTTTCTTAAGCAGATAGCAAACCTCTAGAGTCCTTGTTCTGTGAGTCAAATCAATCATAGCCACGTTTCTGTTACAGGCAGCCAAACAATCTTGACTGATCCGCTACATTTACTTTTTTTCCTGTGTGCTTCTATATCTCTACTTTTACTTCATTGTTTCATTTAGCATGGGTTACTATTTTTTAATTAAAAGTTTTTTTTAAAAATTAAAAAAATAATTTATTTATTTTGGGCTGTGTTGGGTCTTCGTTGCTGCGTGCGGGCTCTCTCTAGTTGCGGTGAGTGGGGGCTACTCTTCATTGAGGTGCGCGGGCTTCTAGAAAAAAGAAGTCGCTTCTCTTGTTGTGGAGCAGTCGCTTCTCTTGTTGTGGAGCATGGGCTCTAGGCATGCAGGCTTCAGTAGTTGTGGCACACAGGTTCAGTAGTTGTGGCTCGTGGGCCCTAGAGTGCAGGCTCAGTAGTTGTGGCGCATGGGCTTAGCTGCTCCACAGCATGTGGGATCTTCCTGGACCAGGGCTCGAACCCATGCCCACTGCATTGGCAGGCGGATTCTTAACCACTGCGTCACCAGGGAAGCCCAGCACGTGTTACTTTTTAAAATCTAAAGCTGTTGCTAAAGATAAAGAATATGTTGAATGTTGGACAACTAAAGAAGAAATGAGAGTAATCAAGACAGTGAAGAGTTTATTGGAGGGTGCAAAATAATTTGAGCAATATAATTTAATCTGCAGAGTGATAGCCATTTTTATGATCAGGATGTTAAGCACTTGAACAACCTACACTTCATTTTCATAACAAAGACACAACTAGGAAAAGAGTTAATTTTAAGAATTTATTATTTTTTTTAAAAAAGCAACTTCCAGGGTTTGTCATTGTACACATTTAGCCCAGTCTCCTATAGCAGGTACAGCAATAACTGATTTTTATAACATTGACTCAGAGGCACTGAAGATCCATACTGTCTTAGGAATTATCACAGATAGAAGAGAGAATTAGAAGAGTTTAATGTTAAGTGTATTTAAAAAATCATATTCTAATTCTTTTAAATTGCTTATCCAAGTATGCTAATATAGTAGAGTTCAGATAACTAGAAAACACAATTGACTAGAACATCCCATTCCCATCTGGTGTGCATTAATAGGCTTTTTACGGCATATATCTTTATATAGTTTGCAAACTAATTCAACCCACCTTTACACAGCATTAATTGTTTTTTATTGAGTTGGCACTGGGCTGAAATTGTTGCTCATTATCTCATGATTACTTTTTTCTAGTTCTTGGATGGATTTCCCTCATCTGACACAGTGTTTGGACTTTAGTATATATGAGACTTCCAGATGATCTCTGCCCATTCTAGTGATATTTACAATGAGGTTATCCATGGCCAGATATCCAAGACTACTAATTAATATGTCCACTAGCTCTGTTCTTGACTTTGGTAAAAGAGAGATCTTGTGTCTTACTGGAGTATGGGCCAAGCTCCAGGACAGAAGCTGTTTGTGAACTGGTCGTCAACAGAGGTAATCACTCAGGGTTCTTATTAATGCTGTGCAAACAAGGATCTCGTCATTTCAGTAACTATTTGTACATTTATAAAAGCAATACAGTCATGGGAAAAACCAACAAGCACAGCTTGGTAGAATAACCTGCCATGAAGTATCATTGGCCTTACAATAATTTACTACAACTGTTCCTTTTATTCACACTGGATAGGAAATGCTTCCATCTAACACATGGAATATGAATATATACAACAAAAAGTTGGCTTTTATTAAAAAAAAAAACTTCAGGAGGACAATAACATGAGGGTTGAAAAAATAATTTTGTGCAGTTTCCTAATCACAGTCATATGTCTGCTACCTTTTACAGGGAATGACACAAGTTTGGATCGATTTTATAAACCAGTTAAAGAATTTTCCTGCCTGTAATAGCCTACTATTAAAATATTACCTTGTTCATACAGTATAGAGGTTTCTCCTTCTCCACTGTAATTCTAAATGACTGGGGTTGACATGAAGAGTCCCTTTTAAGGACAAACCCTGCTAATCCTCTTCAAAGTCATCATATATTTGCAGTTCCCTATTTCATCTAAAAGTTCACCAAAACAACATCTTGGAAACTGCACAGGGCTTCTGACTGATGTGCAGTTGGGATCCTGAATGTTGCATATTCTCACCTGATGCTTGCCATCTTGATGCACAACAATGTCAACATCTTGGCTTGAACTTTCTGATGGCTGCAGTGAGCCATGCAGCAGTGGTGTGGGGTGGACTGTTTTGTACCGCCAGCAGTCAAAACAGTGGCCAGGGGCTCAACGCCTCTACGCTGTGAGCCTGGGGAACCCATTCGCCTATGGAATGGTTCTCTGGAGTCCAGCAATGTCACTGCAGGTGGCCAAGACATTCTGTCACCTGCTTTATGGAGGACTATACTCAAGAAGAAACCTAATGTTCTAAAAATAGACAATATGGGCCAGGTTGGGGGGCAAGCGAGGGAGGTTGCTTTCATAAGCCCTGTAAAATATCTCTGATTTTAGCTCTATGAGGAAGCTGGGAGAGTCTCTGGCAGCAGCAGGCTGGGAGAAGGGCAGGTCTGAGGTATGCTTGGGGAAGTGTCAGTTTGGTGTTGGCAATGCAGATTTAGTGCCTGTGGACCCCGACTAGGGCACTCTGCCTAGATCTATTCTCCCCTGACTGTACCTTTAATGCCCAAGGGTTTCCCCATTCCCCCACACAATCCTTGTTTGCTTTTGCTTTCTAAAGTTGAGAGGGCAATTAGGGATCATTTATGTCTCAATTTTGACTGATTAGTGGTGGCTCTTTGGAATTATGATTTGAGGATTGTGTAGAAATCACTGGGCTCCATGGAAGATGGTGCTGTGATTGATTAGCAATGTCTGACATGGCTACAAGCATTGGTGTGTATGGAATGCATGCTAGGCCCTATGTCTCTGTTCTAAGTAAGATGAAAGAATGAGGCTGGCTTGATGGGTTTTTGAAGGATCTTTGGAGACCACAGCCCAAAGCACTAAGTTTGCATTTACTTAATATTCTGCTTCATTCCTGAAAAGATTTAAGGGTTTTGGGAGTGGAATTTTAAGACGTGTGGAAAGTTGGAGGGGGAGGTAATTTTGAACAGGCTGGTGCAGGAGGCCCTAAACAGTGGCCTCTGTTTTCACCCTTGGGTGATAAAGCCTAATGTTTAGAAAGTGATTATAGAGCTTACTGGTGATAGCAGATTCAGAAAGACTTGGAGGAGTGGAGTGGTTCCCAGGCATGGTGGGAATTTCAGGCAGCTAATAGTATTTGTGAGTATGTGGAAAAGCCAAGGAGAAATATATCTGTATCCACAAACACATGTGGTTTTTTTTGGATAAATTCCTTAGTATGTCCGGACTATTGTCTCTCAGCTCTACGTAGAAGTCTCTGGTGCACAACTTCACCGAGAAAGAAAAACAAAATCAGTGAAATTGTGTGGTAGGTGCTAGTGATGCCATTTTGGGAAGATCAACTCATGTTTGTCTTTGGAAAATAGGATCAATCACTTCTTCGTATCTCAAGTGATTTAAATTGAAGCCAAATCTTGATTTTTTTAACATGAGGCATTAACAAGTTGCTCTTTGACGATGCCGTTGTCTGTTGATTTAGGGGCCATGTTGGGCCAAAGCCAGCCACCTCCAGCTGCTGATGGCCTGTGGGTTTTAGAAACTGTCTGATGCTCCCATCAGTACTTGCCTGTCAGTGCACATACCTGATTTCACTTACACAGCAACATGGTAACATACCTTTTCCTTCAGTAAACAACCGCCCTCTTCCTCACTTGGAAACTGGGAGAATTTGGAAGGAAAATAAGGCATATCTTTTCACTCCTCTGCAAATCCCAGAACATTCTTTTGGATACCTGTATGATGTTGAGTTTCTTGCCACAATGGGGACCCCAGTCTTTCCCCAAAGATGTAGGCAAAGGGTCTCGACCTTCCTGGGTGGCACATAGAGGTGAGGATTCCTTGGTTCCTAGGCCAAGGGTCCAGGGTCAGGTGATGGAGGTGGAGTGAAAGAGGGAAGGCAGCATTTAGCAACCCAGCAATGTTATTTCTTATCTGACTCTGCATTTCACCCTCAGAGAAACGATTTTCTTATTGATCTCCATGAGACACAATCCCATTTAGAGCATCTCAGCAGTTTCAGTGTCTCTGGAACCTTCTAGAGGTGATGGCTGGCTGGCTATAATTGTGACTGTAGTTGCCTCATTGTTTGTTTTCAGGCAATTCAAAATTTCGATTTCTTTCCTCTGATCACAATTGTCGGTATACTGGTGTTACAAACCAATTTTTAAAGTGTGTGAACGTCAGTGGGCTTTATCACCACTCATTTCCAAAGTGGAAGCCCCCTTTAACTGGAAAGACTTGTTCTAACACCACAGAGGAGCCTCCTCCCCAAAGTTTCTGAGAGAACCCAGAGCATGAACTGTGGGTTCTAGACAGAGGGCCTAGGAGGTGGTCGGGAGGGGGGTGGTGCCCTGTTGGGAGGGGGAGCCTGAGGGGGAGGGGGGAGGATGGAAGGTGGGGATGGAATTGGAGGGGTGGGGGCACTGGGGGGTGGGGGAGGGCAGTGGGGAGCAGGGGGGGGCGGGGTGTAGATGGGGGCAGGAGGCGGTGAGGTGGTGTGGTAGGCATTGTTGAGGGGGTACTTGGCAGGAGGATTGTTCTTGACTCGGGTGAAGTTGACACAGCGTCCCTGGAAGAGAATCAGAGAGAAGGAAACATGAGCTGATGCTTGCTGGGGCCTTACAACAGGGCAGGTGGCAGTGTGCAGGAGGGGGGCAGCCTGAAAAATACGTGGCAAGCAGACGCCATGTTTATGTCCGTGCGCTCAGCAGAGCATTACAGCAGAACTCGACAACAGATAAGCTCCTTGTTCCCTTCTTCTGGGCTTACTGTGTTGCAAACTTATTTGTTCAATTTCATTTTTCGCCGAGCCTCTCTCTCTCAAGGAGGTGGAAGAGAAGGGGACTGACCTTAACTGGACTCACAGGGTCAAGGTGAGGACAGAGGTCGTTGAATTTAATCTCCTCAACAGCCTTGCCAGGCAGGTATTATTATCAGTTGTTCCATTTCATAGATGAGGACACTGAGGCTCAGAAATGTTAAGTCACAACTAGGAAGAGGTGGGGTTGTTGTCACCAGTAGATACAGCCTCCCGCTCCAAGCCCCTGCCTTCCCCAGAGCTCTGACGTGGACAGTTTATCCTGCTTTTGTTTTCCCTGGGGAATCCCTCTTCTTCGAGCTGCTGTTGCACCTGCCCAGGTGCCCTTAGGTTCTTAAGAAATACAACCCGGGGACCTTTTGTTGCAAAGCAGGCATCAACCCTGAATCCAGCTTTTTCCCCACCCTTCCCAGGTACCTGACTAGATAATGCAGAGTAGACACCTGGAACCCCTACAGAAGCCTCTTCAAAGTCCAGAATACGAAGCCAGCCCTAGGTAGCCCTCTCTCCCCTGGGGCACCTCCTCTTTGCTCTCCAGAATCACAGGCCCACCAGCCCTGCCCCCCAACAGATACCTCTAGTCTCAACAGGCACTTGGGAGCCTTTCACCCAACACTGGGCTCTGCAAGGGACGGGAGCACAGGGGCTCTCCCTGTCACGATGTTCTCCTTCTGGTGTGTGGACCCCCCTCACCTTTCCCATTCGACCCTCCCCTTCTTGCCTGGGCAGGGTACCGGCCAGCCTTGTGGGGTCCTGGCCTTTTTCTAAACTTCCCACGCCTATCGGGGCATCTTCTTCTCTCTACTGTGTGTCCTGGATGCTGACAGAATCGGGGCCACCCCCTCTGAGGCTGCCCTGTCCCTTTCTCCTCTCCTGTTCATTTTAACCTGATTTTAACCCGATACAAGCATTATACCGGGGCCGAGGAGGGAGTACGGCATTTTCCCTGGCTTCATTCTTCAGGATGGATGCCCATCCTGTGGTGGCCAAACTGGATGGGATGTGTCCAGAGGGGCCACAGTTTCCCTTTCCAGGCCTATTGAGGAAGGGCCTGAGGGGGACGAAGAGAGTGAGGCTGTGGACTTGAAGGACCAGTTACCTGAAGGACAAGAGGGAAATACAAGTGTGTGATTTGAGACTTGGCTTGGGGAGCGTCACGGCAGGGGCACGGCGAAGGTTTGTGGGAGCTGGCGGGGCCCCGAGCAAAGCTTTCCTCACACGTGTACACCCCATCCATCCTTCCAGTCCCGAGTCAAGTCCCTTTTCCTCCACACGTCTTTCCCTGAAGGGTCCTGCTTCCACTCATCCCTCGCTTCCCTCCCTGAGTTTTCTAGCTACAGTCTACGCCACACACCGAAGCCTGCATACTATAATTGCTTTATCTGTAAATATCTTGGCTCCCTGACTAGGTGAGAAACTTCTGGAAGGCAGTGGCCTTGTTTTGTGCTCCACTGTTGGTTTAGGAATTACAATGCCGTATTTAGATGTCAGCACCCCATTTTCTCTGAGCTTACATTTCATGAGATTAAACCATGACCTAACTTTATTAGGTTTCGATTGGGGTCCACTAACTGCAGAAATCAGCTACCATCTTCTCATTGCATTGCCCAGAACTCCCAGATCATGGTCAGATTTTCACGGGTTAAGTCAATTTTGTGACCCAGTACTGTGAATTCCCGTTTGTCCAAGCAGCCCTCTTTTATAGCTTTATAAATCTAAGCCTCTGTTACACCTTATTTATGATCCTGGATAAAGCTCTTTCTTCCAAGATGTGAATGTCCTAACGATTACCATCTGTGATAAGTTCCTGTAACGGACAACTCAGAGTTGGGATTTACTGTACTACATGTTCTGCCCTTCATTCCTAGATATGCCCAGTCAGACCAAGTGGCCCGTTTCCTTTAAAGGTGAAGGAAAATTCTGATCCTGGGGAAGGAGCTGCTGGTGCCTGGAGTCAAGTCCCCTCGTGGCTTCAGATTTCCTTTAGGGCTGGTCATCCCACTGCTCTCTCCCTCCCTTTAGGGATCAGTGATGGTGAGCTGGGCCAAGAGAGCAGGTGAATTATCTCAGAGGCCTGTTTAATTATTTCACACAAATTTTTTTTTTTTTTTTTTTTTTTTTGCGGTACGCAGGCCTCTCACCGTGTGGCCTCTCCCGTTGCGGAGCACAGGCTCCAGAGGCGCAGGCTCAGCAGCCATGGCTCACGGGCCCAGCCGCTCTGCGGCACGCGGGATCCTCCCGGACCGGGGCACGAACCCGTGCCCCCTGCATCGGCAGGCGGACTCCCAACCACTGCACCACCAGGGAAGCCCAACTCTAGTGTTTTTACTGGAGACAAAATCAGGAGCTGCCAGGCTTCTTCTGTTCATAACCCAGATTAGGATTCCTAAATGTCTTCAGAAAGATTTGAAAGGATCCACGGAACAAAAGACGATCTCTCACATCTGTCAGCTAAAGATGGAGTAAAAGCGGGCAGGGGTTGGGTGGGGGGCGATGGGAGTGAGATGGAGAAAGATCTTCCTCGGTCAGCCCCTCCCCTGCTGCCATCACAGCCTCTTGGCCACAGCAGCTGAAGAACAGGGGTGGGGGTGGGAGAGAGGCAGAGAGCACCCCTTCCTATAGTCAGTAACACCCCAGGGGTGCCCCACGGGCACCTGCTGCAGAGCACAGGCTGTGGTTCATTACAGATCCAGCGCATTCGAGCCCAGCATAGCAGCCCAGAGCCAGAGGGGCGGGGGCAAGCTCACAGCCTCTGCCACGTCCCCCTGAGTCACATCCCACTGAGAGATGTAGGCTGGGGGTAATACACCACCTGCCACTCCCGGTCAAGATGATTAACTTAACCAGTTTTCTTGAAGGGCTCGGAACAGTGCCTGGCACATTGTGTTTGGTAAGTGAAGTTGAGTCTGGGTGGGGAAACGTGCTCAGACTCCTGGTTCAGTGCCTCCTAGGAGAGCTGCAGGCTAGAACCTCTACCCTTCTCACCTGGCTTCTAGAATAAAACTGGTATACAGGGAAAAAACTGTAGCATTGGACACATGACCAGAGCAGCTCCCAGAGCCGGCTCTCTTCCACACCTTCTTCTGTCCTCCCGTTGCTGCGTCACTCCTGTAACTTATTCTTACAGGACACACAGTTGACTAGTGATGCATTTACACATACTTACCGTCCTGAAAAGAAGATGCAGACACTGCATAAACAAATCCCTGGGGTCAGTTACAGCAAGACGCAGTTAGGACTTCAGGGAGGGGTGTGGCTACAAATTAAGTTCTTAAAACCGGGAGCCAAAGGAGCCAACACAAACACTGTTAACACTTAGACCATGTAGCTGGCTTTAAGATCAGTTTACACGACATCATTTTTTGCTTGCGAGAGGATAATTGAAAGGCCAGATGTTCTCAGTGTCACACATGCCAGCAAATCTGCACCAGTGTTTGGTTAAAAGTTTGCTAGGATAATTGGAGCACTCACTTCCTACGCTGGTCTTTGTAACCAGTTGAATTCTTCGCAGTATTGTTTTCGGGTTGCTTGATTCAGATCCGATATTTGGCTTTGACCTCAGTTTACCTCACTGCTCATTTACAAAGTATATATGCCAGTTATTTTCACACATTAGCAACAAAATGTCCTGATTAAATTGTAAGAAGAAAATGCAGCAATATCTCTTGCTAAGTGGAGGCTTAGCAGGATGCTAGGTGATGCTCTTCCTGGGCTGAAAAATGCCATTTTGATTCGGTTGAATCTAATGGTGTTGGGAGGATTATTAGAAATGTCCAGGCACATCATCCACTTTATTATCAAAACCCCATGAGCTAAGTATTATTATTGTCATTGTACAGTAAGGAGATTGAGGGCTCAGACCTATTTAAATAACGTGCCCAAGACCACACAGCTGGGAAACTGTAGAAACGGGATTAAAACCTAGCTCTTTGCTTGCTTCAGGCTCTCCTCCGCCCTTTTTACTGTATTATCCTGAACAAATAATGCCGTGAGGCACTTGTAGACGGTAAGACACAACGTGGCACTTGGCCACAGTCCATCAGCTCTTAACATAGATCTGATCAAGAGATCAGATCAAGAGATCGAGAGATCTTCCCAGAATGTAAGTCTGGTCAGTTCACTCCCCAGGTTAACATCTTTCAATGGCTCCCCAATGATCCTTAAAATAAAATCCAAATGCCTCCTCCGATAGCGTATGCTATCTGTGATCTGGCCTTGCTTACACTTTTCAATTAAATTCTTGCTCTTTGTTGTGGATGTCCACCCTAGCCCATCCTAAGCTCTCCACAAATATCTGTTTAATGAAGACTATACTCTGCCACTTGGTAGTCTTCTCAATATAAACCTTGTTCCCCAATGGCTGGGGGATTATTTCTGAGGCACCATCTGGGTCTTCTCCTTCTGAGATCTTCATAGCAGCAGTAGGTTCGAGTTTAAGTTGGCACTCAAAGAATACTGCTCACACCTAGGGTCTCTGAGGTGGAGCAAGCCTTCGTAGGAAGCTCAGATTTCCCCTGCAGGTTTAGGTTCTCAGAGGATCAAAGGTTCATGAACTCACTGTGTGTTTACATCTCCTCAGTCATCCCCTGATGGTCTCTTTGGACCATTCTCTAGACTCTCAGGGTAGGGGTGGCGAGAATCCTGTGTGCTTCCCTTGATTTCCACACTTGAAGTGTTGACATGTTACCTTTAAAAATTTGGGTTACTTTTTATTGATTTATCAAAGGAAGTTGTTCTTCAACAAAGCTCTTTATCTAAACTGGAGGGGACACACTTTGAAACGATCATGGTGTAGTCAGGATGAAAGATCTGATTGAGCACGTTCTGGCTTCTTCCCAGCTTTGAACTGCAGACACTGATGATCCAAGGAGAACAGTCAGGAAACTGGGGGTGTGGGACTGTGGTCTGTCTGCCCTGCGGGTCTGGGCCGGGAGGCAGACTTCTACCTCCAGTTCTGCCTCTAGTGTGTGAAACCCTAAGTCTCTTTCTCTCTGTGGGTCTCAGCTTCTTCATCTTCACCTGAAACAAAATTGTTGTGCTAGCTATAGACCAAGGACCCTTCAGCCTCAGTATTTTAAAATTCTATGAGAATTCAAATTGCTTTGGAACCCTTTAACTTGGATACTCTAATCTGAATTCTTTGGGGGCAGCCAGTTTGCACATCTTTTTTTTTTTTTTTTAAATACATTTATTTATTTTTGGCTGTGTTGGGTCTTTGTTGCTGCGCGTGGGCTTTCTCTAGTTGCAGTGAGCAGGGGCTACTCTTCGTTGCCGTGCGCGGGCTTCTTACTGTGGTGGCTTCTCTTGTTGCGGAGCACGGGCTCTCAGCGCGCGGGCTTCAGTAGTTGTGGCTTGCGGGCTCTAGAGCGCAGCCTCGGTAGTTGCGGCGCATGGGCTTAGTTGCTCCATGGCATGTGGGATCTTCCTGGACCAGGGCTTGAACCCGTGTCCCCTGCATTGGCAGGCGGATTCTTAACCACTGCACCACCAGGGAAGCCCTGCACATCATTTTATATACTACTTAGTTTGGTTAACTCTTTGTATTGCATATTTTCCAGCTGGCCATCAGATTTGCAAAACATTAATAAGTTGAAAATTCAAAATTGGATTCTCCATGTTCTGCTCTTTTGTTACCATGGTAAGTATTCAAGCTTTCCTGTGAGTTCTGAATTTGGGTTTGGGGGATGATAGGGGAAATGTGAGAAGAGCTGAGGGCTGATTGCGTGCAAAAGATTCGCCAGTGGTGAGCTCATGTGTTCTGAGTGTTATAAAACATCTGTTTGGGTATCAGGCACACTCAGTGGAGAGGGAGCTGGCCTTCAGAGGTGGTTAAAAATATGCCATGGCTTCCACAGATTAGACCAAATAGTTTCTTATGAACAGAGGTCACTTAAGGAAATTGGATTTCACAGGAAGAATATGAAAATAATCAGATGGAAAAAGAACAGGTCTGCCAAGTTTCTTCCGACAAATACCTTTACTCTCTGGCCTAGTTCTCCCCTTGATTGTCTTGTTTGGAGGTATTTCTCATGTTAAGTGGATTCGGTTTCCAAAGTTTGTTTTATGTCAGTTGTTTAGAATTAGGAGCATAATTTCTAACTTACATCACTCTTGTAAATGGGGGTTGGTTCTCAAGCTAGACCACAAAACTCATTGACGTGGTGAAGCAACTGACATCATTCTGCTGAAGTAGGTGCTCTGGTGATAAATGAGACACATGAACAATGAACGGATGGGGGGCTGGATAGGATGACTCCATCATGCTGCTTCTTCTGTCTGATTCTTCTCTTCATTTGTTAAGTCATTTGTGCATTCATCTTTTTGACAAATGGTTTTTGAGTGCCAACTGTGTCCTGGACACCTTAAAAGGTGCCACAGACAGCGCTGAGCAACCAAACACACTCCCGGCCCTCATGAAGAATATAGTCCAGAGGTGGAGTTGGACAGCAGTCAAACGTCCCACAGATAAATGGATCTCAGCAACCGTATTTGTGTTGTGTGACACTGGCCTTGGCTGTAGTTGACTGGACCAGGGGGTGGACGCCTAATCCGAGGTAGACCGGTCAGATTCTCTCTTCTGGGAGTTTGGAATTATGACTGAGTTTGCAGGTAGTTAGTTAGGGTTGATCCCTTGAATAGAGGGGATGTAAGGGGAAACTGGGGGGTGGCCATCTTCTGCCACAATCAGGGGGAAGCAGAGTTCTGATTCTCTCTCTTAAAGAGCTTTCCTCTCCACTCATTCTTCCACACCCTCGCTGTTGCTCATCCTCTGTAACTTCTAAGTATACCAGTCTTCCTGCTTTCAGCCTTTCTCTTTTCCAGTGATATTTTGGTTTCCATATAAAATGTATATATGTACACACACACATAACTAAAATGTGTGCACATAGATATACACGTTTGCATGCACATGGATACATAGAAGTATATGTAAGATGTATATATGCCTGTATATATAAAAATTTACATATATATATGCATAGACATAGACACACATTCAATGTTGTCTTCCTGCTTAAATTCTTCAATGTCTCCCCTCCCCACCTTCTACAGGAAATATCCAGGTTCCTCAGCACAGATCGGCCCTGCTCCCTTGGTATTTCTTTCTGCCATTCCATGCTGCTTTCCTTTATTGAACCACACACTTCAGCTTTGGTCCATCACTTGAAATGAAGACACCATACTCTGGCGACTCATTTAACAGCATCCATTCATAGGCCCAAGTCTAGGACAGGGACAAAGTGTCACAGAGACAGCTGTCTTGCCTTCTTCCTCTTTCCCAAAGCCAGAACTGAGGGCAAAGAGAAGGGTGTGTTGTGAGTGGTGATGCCAGAATCCTTCTCGGCTCCCTTTTCGCTACCACACACTTGCCCTGTCTATAAATCTCATATAATAGCCTGCCTTGTATGTGCTCTTCATGGAAAAGGATCCAAGGTCAATTCCTTTAGTTATTTGATTCATTCTGCTGACACACATGCTGGCCTGCTCTCCATAATAACTTCTTTGGATGCCAAATTTGAGGGTAAGATGAAAGCATGAAGGAAATATTTGGTAACAAGAGGAAACTAGAGAAATGAAAGGGTAGAAATAAAAATGGCACATCTTTAGTGGGACACTTGTAAACACAGGGTTTGTTAAGAACTACTATTGAGATAAGACTTATTGAAGAACAAAATTCCCCCTTTTTAATCTGATTACAAAGTTCTACATTTTCTTTGTGGAAAATTTGGAAAATGCACAAAGGAAGGAGGGTGAAGAGGAGGAGGGAAGAATTTCAGTGATTACACTCAGAGAGTTAACATTTTGTGCTCGTTCTTTCAGATCACATCCCTGCCCACCTCCACCCCCCAATACACACACAGAGTGGCCCATACATGTACAAAAATGGGATCATCCTGTATCAAAGTTTTTTCATAAAATGCTGTGACCATTTCTCCCCTGGCATTTTGTATTTTTTTAAAAAATAGATTTTATGCTTTCCAGCAGTTTATTTATTTATTTGGCTGCATCAGGTCTTAGTTGTGGCATGTGGGATCTTTCATTGTGGCGAGCAGGCTCTTCGTTGCGGCGCACGGGCTTCTCTCTAGTAGTGGCGCACAGGCTCCAGAGCGTGCGGGCTCAGTAGTTGCAGCACGCGGGCTTAGTTGCCCCGTGGCATGTGGGATCTTAGTTCCCCCACCAGGGATCGAACCTATATCCCCTGCACTGGGAGGGGGATTCTTAATCCCTGGACCACCAGGGAAGTCCCTCCCTTACCATTTTCAATATTACTTTCAATGGTTGCATGATCTTCTGTGACATGGAAATACCAAATGCAGTTATTAAATTCCTTATTGGGCATTGAGTCTGTTTAATTTCTAACTATCCTCACATTTCTAAAATAACTTCTGAAAAGTTCTAGAATCAATTGTTAATCTTTGATTTAGGATCTTTGCACCCAACTTCATATGTGAGATGGGCCACTTTTCTTTTGTTGCTCTTTTTGTCATCAAGGTAATGCTAACTTTCACAAAAGGAATTGGGAAGATTTTCATCTTTTGCACATGTTCTATATTTGTGAAATAGCTTAAGAGTTATTAGTTCAGATTGACACGTATACATTATTGATACTATGTATAAAATAGACAACTGATGGGAACATGCTGTATGGCACAGGGAACTCTACCTAATGCACTGTGGTAACGTAAATGGCAGGGAAGCCCAAAAGGGAGGGGATATCTGTATGTCTATGGCTGATTCATTTTGTTGTGCAGTGGAGGCTAACACAACATTGTAAAGCAACCATATTCCAATAAAAGTTAATAAAAGAAAAGAGTTATTAGTTCACTAAAAGCATGAGAAAATTCTCTCAAAATCTTTCTGGACATGCTGGTCTTCTATAGTGCAGCTCTTCAATGCCTTTAAAAGTTTTTGTCACAGGTATTGACCTCTTCAGGCTTTGTACTTGAGTCCATTTCCGTAATTTATCCTTTCTTGAAAATCATTCATTTCATAAGATTTTTTAATCCTTTGCATAGCCCTGCACTTTGTACACAGGAAATTCTTACAATTGAACAAATATCTTTATTTGTGATGATAAATACCCCTTTTGTCATTATCAGTAATATACATATTTACACGTCCTGACTTTTTTTGACTTTCAAAGATTTGTCAATGATATTGGTACTTCCAAAGAAATTTTTTTTTAAGACTTATTTCTCAGCTCTACTCTTTTTGCTCGGTTTTCATTAATTTGTTCTTACGTTCATGGATTCCTTAGTTCTGTTTTTGTAGATTTGTTTCATATTCTTTTCTAAGTTTTAACTGAATGCTCAGCTCATTGTTTTCATTTTAGTAATGAAAAAAATTAAGGCTGTGATTTTTTTCCAATTCCCATAAATTTTTATTGTGGTGAGGTGGTGGGAAAACCTGGCCTGTAAAAATTATACTTTTTTCTCCTTTTTCTGGTTTTCTTTGTTGCCTAAGTTATAGTAATTTTTTACAAATTTAAAAAATAATGTGAATTTTCTATTTGATGGGTGTACTGTTAAATAAATATCCAAAAATCTATTTTTATTAGATTAGTTAAAGCCTCTGTATCTTTTATTTATTTTCCATCAGCTTGATCTGTTGAAGTCTAGGAGTGGTGTGGGTTTATTAATTCCTCTATACCCCAATTTTAAACAATTGTATTTGCTCAAATTTTACTTTGCTGCTTTAGTCATTGGGCCACCCAAGAGCAGCAGGGGAGGGGGCCTCTCTCAGAGCAGTCTGGGCAGAGAGAATGTCTTCTGTTCCAAAGAATTCTCTCTCCCTGTTTGGTGGTAGCTTGTCTGCAGGAATGGCTGCCATCAATTCCTTCCCTCCTGTGAGTATGGGCCCCTCCCTCTGGTGAGGAAGAGTCTATTTCTCCACTCCCTTGAATCTGGCTTGTGATAATTTTGAATAATGAAATATGATGGAAGTGATGTTGTACTAGCTTTGAGACTGACGTTAAAAAGGGAGAGCACTGAGGACAGACAGGTGAGTGAAGAAGCCCTCTTGGACGTCTAGCCCAATATACCCCCGATGACTCCAGTCCTAGCCACCATCTGACTTCATGAGAGACCAGACCCCAAGTGAGAATTATACAGGCGAGTCAGGTCAACCCACAGAACTGTGAGAGGAATAGCAAAGTATTGTTTTAAACCACTATGATGTATTTACTTACTTATCTTATTATACAAGTTTCAGGAATACAGCATTATAGTTTAACATCTGTTTACACTACAGAGTGATCACCACCACAAGTCTAGTTACCATCCATCAGTATACAGTTGATCCCCTTCACCCGTTTTGTCCACCACCAACCTCTTTCCCCTCTGGTAACCACTAATCTGTTCTCTGTATCTATGAGTTTGTTTTTTAGATTCCATACATGAGTGATAACATACAGTAGTTGTCTTTCTCTGTCTGACTTATTAGCTAAGCATAATACCCTCAAGGTCCACCCACATTGTTGCAAACGTCAGGATTTCATTCTTTTTTTATGGCTGAGTAGATATACACACACCACATCTTCTTTATCCATCTATCCATTGATAGACACTTAGGCTTTTTCCATACCTTGGCTATGGGAAAAAATGCTGCAATGAACATAAGCGTGCGTATGTCTTTCTGAATTAGTGTCCAGAAGTGGAATAGCTGGGTCGTATGGTAGTTCTAGTTTTAATTTTTTGAGGAATCTCCATACTGTTTTCCATAGTGGCAGCACCAATCGACATTCCCACCAACAGTGCATGAGGGTTCCCTTTTCTCTACACCCTCTCCAACATTTGTTATTTCTTGTCTTTTTCACAATTGCCATTCTAACAGGTGTGAGCTGATATCTCATTGTGGTTTTGATTTGCATTTCTCTGATAACTAGTGATGTGCCTGTTGGCCATCTATGTCTTCTTTGGAAACATGTTTATTCAGATCCTACGCTCATTTTTAAAATCGGGTTGTTTGTTTTTTTTGGTTGTTGTTGAGTTGTATGAGCCTTTATATATTTTGGATATTAACCCCTTACTGGATACATGATTTGCAAGTATATTCTCCCATTCAGTAGGTTGCCTTTTCGTTTTGATGATGGTTTCCTTCATGGTACAGAAACTTTTTAGTTTGATGTAGTCTTATTTATTTTTGCTTTTGTTTTCCTTGCCTTTGGAATCAGATCCACAAAAATATTGCTAACACTGATGTCAGCGAGGTTACTGTTTATGTTTTCTTCCAGGAATTTTATAATTTCAGGTCTTATGTTCAAGTCTTTAATCCATTTAGAGTTAATTTTTGTGTATAACATAAGATAGTGGTCTAGTTTCGTTCTTTTGCACGTGGCTGTCCAGTTTTCCCAACACCATTTGTTGAAGAGACTGTCCATTCTTCATTGCATGTTTTTTGCTCCTTTGTCATAGATTAATTGTCCATATATGTGTGGGTTTATTTTTGGGCTCTCAATTCTGTTCCATTGATCTATGTGTCTGTTTTTGTGCCAATACAATCTGTTTTGATTATGATAGCTTTGTAGTATAGCTTGAAATCAGAGAATGTGATGCTTCCAGCTTTATTCTTCTTTTTTAAGATTATTTTGGCTATTTGGGGTCTTTTGTGGTTCCATACAGATTTTGGAATTATTTGTTGTAGTTCTGTGAAATATTCCATTGTAAACCACTATGTTTAGAGTGGTTTGTTACAGAACAATACTGAAATAACTCATCGCTTTGCCTAGTAGGGCCATTCCTGGTTTGTGGAGCTGAGCACAGGAGTTGTTGTGGGTTTCTCTTTCTTTTGGACTCTGAACTTGGCACTCTTCAAAGGTTGGTAAGGATCCTGATCTGTGCTCTACTCATTGCCTATTGCCTGATTGGCTAGGACTTCACATGGCTAGAATCCAAGGGTCCCCAGGAGAAAGATAAGCTCACTGGATGAGAGAAAGATATAACCCCAAAGGAAACCATCACAAATTTCCCTTTTTGTTCTCTTGACGTTACTCTGCATTATTCATTATGAAATGTAGGCTGTTATGGTGATGAGAAAAGGTTGAATTGGGGGAAGCCTGGGAATGATGTTTCAATATTGAAGGGATTTTGCCTGTTTACACACTCGTGCGAGCTTACTTATATGAGCTGGGCCTGAGACATCCTGTCACCTACTCCCATGCTGCCAGTGGGTAGCTCAAGGTTGAAAGGTCTCCCCTGCTTCTGCAGTGAAGTGGAACACATATGCTCCAATTATCATTCCAACCTGAACGTCTTTAAAAAATATTTTAATAAGTACCCTGCCAGAGAGGAAACACAGGAAGATAAAGTAGCTGCCACCCAAATGCAGATGAATAAACTCTGTCCCAAGGTTCCATGAAAGGTTGCTAAGGGGCCATGTCTCACCTATGTCCAAAGTTACAATGAATTACTTGCCATGCAAATGAATGAATTAGTAAGTCCAAGTAGAGAAGGACTCTCTCTAATGGCTCCTGAGGAAGGTCAATATACCATTGCAGTCAACAAAGACAAAAGCGTACATGGTGACATAAGGAACTGTATTTATGTCTCATCATTATATAAAACCTTGGCATATTATGTCTGCACCTGTCTAGTTCTAACTGACAAATCTTAAAAAAAAAAAAAAAAAAAAGAATAGGATTGGAGAAAGGAGATTCGGGAAAAGTGATCAGGTGGCCAAAGGGACTCAAAATTCAGAGTGTTCAGGGTAGTAAGATGAAGGTATATGCAGAGATTCCATGGGTCATACACTTCAGAGATGGAATTAATTGAAAACATTTGTTGATTCAAGAGGAAGCAAATGGTGCTGAATGGTCTGACCTGGTGTAACATGCCCTAAATATTGTTTCTTAGATTTGCGTTTCTAAAAACCAGCCATTGGTATTGACCATCCTCTCATCATTGGTGGCATCCAGTTCAATGTACTCTGCATGGGTCCTGCTAAGCAGTGCAGCAATTATTTCTCCAAAAAGCCTGGATGGTTCTCAGTAATAATGTTGCTTTCATGCACTTTTCTAAGATTTAGAAAAACAGTGTGGCATGGTCATGCTGAGTGAGTGAAAGTGTGACCCAGGATGAACTAATTTTACTCACAGCCTTCCTTCTCTCCCTTTCTGTCTCTTCCAGTTAACAATCTTGAGTATATTTTCCCTGTCGTTGTCCATAATCCCAGTTAAATGACTCTGAGTGCTTAGAACTATCATTAATGTAGTCTTTCTATTTATTATTTTATTTATGTTGAGGTATTTGCCTTAAAAAATTTGGTGCCAGAAGATAAACTGAGATTGCTTAGCCAAGAGTATTATTTAGCTTGGATGTGAAATGTAAAATTATGAAATTACTTATTCATCTGGTGCATAGCTCCGGCCTCATCCTGCTCCATAGATAGAAGCTCATGGATGAAGGTTTGTTTTCTTCTTTTGCACAATGTGAGGAATCCCATCTTTAGGACGCATTCTTTTCCCATGCCTGTAGCTATCAAAGTGCTTTCCCCAAGTGGAGAGAATATTAATTAAAAAATAAAGAATATTTTGCTTTTGTGATTGCTGTATTGTTGCCAGTGAGACATAGGTATGTGTCTTTTAGGTTCTCAGCATCTCACACATGCACCATTTTTCTATCCCATGACCCTGTCATAATGGCTAAGCTCCTTATTTGAGGGACCAGTTGCTTGTTTTGAGGTGAAAAGTTTCATACTAATTGCATCTCCTATTCACCAAGCCAGGCTTAGTACTGATTGTTTTATATACATCATCTCATTTTGTGCACCTAATTGCACTGTTGGTTAATATTATTACCGTGATTCAAAAATGTATAAGTGGGCTCAGAAAGGCTAAGTAATTTGTCCAGGGTCTCTGCACGTTAATGATGGAGCACAGCTATAACTCCAGCTCTGTTTAATGCTGAAGTCTTTCTTTTGAGCAACATGTGCTTTTAGATGGGAATGAATCTAGGGCAGAAGGATTCAAAAAGCATGGCTACTTAAAGAATTGGCCACCAGTAATATTACACATTTGAGAATCTGCTTTGGGTCCTGATACCTCCCCGCTCCCACCATTCTCTTCCAGCTCTCTATGTCTCTGTTTTTAACTTCCTCAGAATTTCGGTGCCCTCTAGATGCTCTTCCTAGAGAAGGGTTCCATATATCCCCACTCTTCCTTCTAATTAGGCTTGTCCTGAGTGCCTTTGCCTTTCAGTCCTCTATGCTTTGTATGTGACAAGTCTCTAGTGTGATCCATGCGCTGGGTCCACTATGAAGGTTTATTCCTTAATAGGCACTTTCTTTTCATGTCCACAAGTATACACTGTAAATAGAAATGGTTAATTGTCTCCCATATCCATTTTCACTTTCTTCCTCCAGCAGGTGAACCCTGGCATTTCACTGGGCACAGGACAATATAGTAAAGATTACGTTTCCCAGCCTCCCTTGCATAAGTTGGTTCAAGAGGTGGTAAGTGATGCTGACCTAGTGTGGTGCAGGAATTCGCAGGTGGGTGTGGCTTCCTTTGTGTCCAGGTGTGGCCAAGTAACCTATACTCTGAACAGTTGGATGTGAGAAATGATGTGTACAAATTCTAGGTTGTGCCTTAAAAGGGAGGGGCGTACCTTCCCCTTTTCTTTTTTTGGACTGTGCGGATGAAAGCCACACTCTTGGGATAGTGGAGGCACAAGACAGAAGAAGCCTGGTCCCCTGACAGCATGAAGCCACCATATTGACTTCAGACAGTTTATTCTCAGAAGGTTACATGTGAGAAAAAAGAGTTCTATCCTGTATTGTTTTGGGATTTGCTAGATCAGCTGAACCTTTAACCTTAGTAATGTAACTCCTGTAGGAAAACTCCTGAGACAGAGTTTTACTCTAAAGGGGTGGCCCCAATACTGGGCATTTGAGGTGCTGTGGCAGGCCGTCGTGGTGGCCTGCTGGAGCACGCTGGGCTTTGGAATGACTCTTAAATTTTGACCATGCAGTTGGCTACCCGCTCCAAATTTGCACAAGCCGGTCCTTGCCCAGCTGACTCCGAGGGGCCTCTGACATCCTCCTGGCTTCATCAGCTTTTCAGGTGAGGGCTGCTAGGATCCTGCCAGAGTGCCCTGAAAGGTCATGGCTGGTGTTTGCCATCGGCCAGACATAGTAATGAAGAACTTATAGCACTCAAAATCTGGGATTCATTTAGGAGTAAAAAGCATTAATTTAAGTCATCCAACCTCAAAATTGGTTTCAGGCCTCCACTGGGCGCAAATACTCTTCCTAATTACAAGACCGCATAGAGTTAGATCTGAAATGGGATCATGATCCAGTATCAAAATGCCTCATCTCCATGGTGCACAAAACACCTCACTAATCCTGGCTCATTAATTAAATATTTGTGATAATTCTTCCCAGGCTTGTCTGAGCTTACGTTCTGTAGGATCTGGGAAGAAATGTTTGTTAGGCTTATATTTAGTGAGAGTAAAAAAAATTATATCTTAAATCTTTTGGAAAGAGGCAGGATATAAAATAGAGAAGAGCTTTTGCAGATTTCAGCACCTTAATTGTAAATAAAGGATGTTGCTAATGACCAGTGCATTTTATTTGTTCAGTGGAAGTGGCCTCAGTAGAGACCTCCACTTGGAGAGACCGGCAGTGGCACTGCCTGCTTCATTTCTGTCCATTTATACGGTCCCTCCCAGTTGCACCAGCCCTCACCAGGACAGCAAAAGGTCACCCAGGTGCCTGCACGGACCTCTGACTCTGGAATCCTCCTTGGCCAGGTTATGTTGCTGCAACTGGCTTTCTGCATTTCTTACTTCTTGTATGCTCTTCTGGCCCCAGGCTCCCCCATTCCTATGGGTTGATGAGACCTTTGAAACTAGCTTGGCCTTTGTCTCCCTTGGCTGCGTGACCTGCTCTCCATGTCCTTCCCAAGTGATCAGCCTTTCACCAGGGCCCACTCAACAGGGGGCAGAGGATGCTTGGGAGCAGGTGATTACATGTACCTGCCAGCAATGAGAAGGCCACGGAGACACTGACAAGTTGGGCTTTTTGTCAGTTTTCCTTGTGCTCCCTCTTCCCCTACCTCAATTTAAATCCAACTCAGTAAGGCTATCCTGTATAAGGAACTCTATTTGCTGGTTTGGCAAGGGCAGCTTGGGAATGTTAGCTGCTATGTGGAAAAAGTCCTCGTCCTGCTCACCTGATTCAGAAGGACTGAGAGCTGAGGGCCAGGAGGCTGCCTGGACCATAGGAAACAGAACAACTCAAGGAGAGCCTTCACCTCCTGGCTCAGTAGGAGGTATGGATGTAAAGGCCTCCAAGGCACCAGCTTTATACACAACACCAAGTTCTTTACCTCCAAGAGGTTCTTTACCTTTTGTGGGGAAGGCAAGTTTTCCAAGGGACTCTGGTCCACCCAGGACATGAGCAAAAGGCAAAGATGCTCTTCCCCCAGGTAGTCTAGTTCATCATCTCCTGCCTCCTAACTAGTCTCTCTGAGACCTCGCTTGCTCCTCTTTCCAATCCACCTCACTGCTGAGATCCAACATACCAATATGCTAAAAATAGAGTTACCATATGATCCTGTAATCCCACTCCTGGGCACATATCCAGAGAAAGTATAATTCGAAAAGATAACATGCACCCCAATGTTCATAGCAGCACTATTTACAACAGCCAAGACATGGCAGCAACCTAAATGTCCATTGACAGATGAACGAATAAAGACAATGTGGTATATATATACAATGGGATATTACTCAGCCATAAAAAGAATGAAATAATGCCATTTGCAGCAACATGGATGGACCTAGAGATTATCACACTAAGTGAAGTAAGTCAGAGAAAGACAAATACCATATGCTATTGCTTACATGTGGAATCAAAGAAAAGAGAGATACAAATGAACTTATTTACAAAACAGAAATAGACCCACAGACGTCAGAAAGAAATTTGTGGTTACCAAAGGGGAAAGGGGGAGGGATAAATTAAGAATTTGGGATTAACAAATACACACTCCTATATATAAAACAGATAAATAACAAGGTTCTACTGTATAGCACAGGGAACTATACTCAATATGTTGTAATAACCTATAAGGGAAAAGAATCTGAAAAAGAATGCATACATACACACACACACGCACAAACATATACATAACGGAATCACTGTGCTGTACCCCTGAAACTAACACAACATTGTAAATCAACTGTACTTCAATAACAAAAAGTACTGATGTGGCCGACAAGGCCCTGAATGATCAGTCTCACCTCCTGCTCCCCTTTCTTCCCACCTGCCGGTCCTGCAGTTTCCTTTCAACTCCATGGTCATCACTACTTCATGGCCATCTCTACTTCATGGCCTTTGCACGTGTTCTGCCTGGAACACGCTTCCGCCAAACCTTGCTTGGCTAAATTCTGTTCACACCTCATGTTCTGCTTAGTCCCTTTTTCAGAGAGGTTTTCCTGCCCACCTCCAGTCTCAATTATGCCCACCTGGTAATCTCTTTCATGTCCTGCCCTTTTCCTCTTTCACCTTTGCCATTGTGTATTTGTCCCTCTCTTTGTTACAATACTGAAAGCTCTGTGCTGACCACTGTTTCCTTCATCACCCAGGGCCTGGCCCACAGAAGGGCCGCCAGAGTACCTGTAAAATAAAGGCGCGAAGAAGCAGACCCTGCTTCCTAGGAACATGGTGAAACATTTGTCAAGTACCACGTTAAGCCCTATGAACGTTACAGTCCTATTCGTATCCTGTGAACAAGGTTAAAAGTCCATCTAATGGGCACAGGGTGGTCACTGTTATAATAGCCATGGTTCATCCAAGCCTACTTATGTTATCCTAAAACCTCACCACAACCTTGTAAAGTAGGTATTACTATTCCCATTTCAAAGATAAAGAGATGGATGCTCTTGAAGGCTAAGGCCCTTCTCCAGGGCCACACACACAGTAAATGGCAGTAGTACCTCACAGAGACCCCTCTTAAAATGGATGCAGGAGAATCCAGGAGAGAAATTCCCTAGGTATTGGCACCCAGTAACTCAGCATACTTATCTACCCTTTTTGAGGCCAGGGAAAAGAGCACTCAGGATTGTTAAATTTGGAGAAAGGGACACGGGAAGGTTAAATTTTGATGGGAATCAGGGAGGCAAAAGGATAAAAGTGTACAGAGCACGAAACAGAAGGGATGTGAGGGGCACTGACCTTGGCTGGGAGAATCACAGAAAAAAGAGGAAAGGTGGCACCATAGATATGTCCATGCATCTTTTAACCTAGAACTTCCTTCCCTAAATTTGTGCAAATTGCCCAGGAGAGACTGGTTTAATCTCCAAGGAGCTTTCTGTTCATACGTTAGTCACACGGTATAGTGTAGATTTGTCACAAAGTTTTGAATACTTTAGGAATACTTTCACAAATGCGAGTGGAGTTGAACTCCTCTGTCCCCTGTGTCATTTTAAGAGGAAAATGATTTTTTTTAAAGCTGTCAGATTTATGTGCTGTGGGAAGGAAGAGCAGGATCTGAACCAAGAGATGCATGGGTCCATATCCAGAGAAAACTAATTCGAAAAGATACATGCACCTCAGTGTTACAGCAGCACTGTTTACGATAGCCAAGACATGGAAGCAACCTCAATGTCCATCGACAGGTGAATGGATAAAAAAGTATACATGTATACATGTGGTACATGTATACAATGGGATACTACTCAGCCATAAAAAAGAATGAAATAATGCCATTTGCAGCAACGTGGATGGACCTCAAGATTATCATACTAAGTGAAGTAAGTCAGAAAGAGAAAGACAAATACCATATAATAGCACTTATATGTGGAATGTAAAATGTAACACAAATGAACTTATCTACCAAACAGAAACAGACTCACAGACATAGAGAACAGACTTGTGGTTGCCAAGGAGGGGGTGCTGGGAGGGATGGATTGGGAGTTTGGGATTAGCAGATGCAAACTATTATATATAGACTGGATAAACAACAAGGTTCTACTGTATAGCACAGGGAACTATTGATATATTCGATACCCTGTAATAAACCATAATGGAAAAGAATATGAAAAAGAACGTATTATATGTATAAGTGAATCACTTTGCTGTACAGTAGAAATTAACACAACATTGTAAATCAACTATACTTCAATAAACTAAACTAAAAAAAAAAAAAGAGATGCATGGGTCTGAGGAGTATTAGGCAGGATGGTGCCAGGACGTCTCATAATCCTTTATGTTCTTGTGAATAACATAAGCCGCGCTCAGGGTGAGGCACTGAGACACTCTGCAGAGGGAATGGAACGCAAGCCCATTTTCGGAAACTTTGAAGTAGGGCATTTACTGGCCTAGGTAGGGATTTGGGGGCAAGGGAGAGAGGAATACGGAGGAAAAAAGGAAAAAAAGTGAAGAGCAGCAAAAGGACAGAGTTCTTCTCATGAACAGAACGGTTCCATGAGGAGCTGTAGCCTAAATCAGAGGCCGATTACTATCTAGATCACCTTAAGTCCATTTTCAAAGCGCGTCGACACAATCTTTAGTCAATAAAAAACAACAGTGATTTCAACCTACGGCTGTCAGGGAGGTCGTCAATCATGTAGACATGACTTCTTTGAGCTTTGGATATAATTACCATACATGACCTGACCAAAAGGGCAATATCTTCTATAGGAATGAAAGGAAGATTCTAAAAGTTCATACTCCTTGAAAAAGGAGATCCTATTTGTTTTTTAGACTTGCTCAGGCCAGAGATAACCTGGAATCTGTATTGATACAGGTCATCTTTCAAAGGCTATTGACACAGTAGATGGTTTTTTATTACCTTAGAAACTACTCCAGAGGCAGGGGCCCTGGCCATATTGTTAGACAGCATTCAACCTCACTGTTGGCAGGACCAGGTGGAGATGAGAACATAGTTTATGCACCAGAGTTGAAAACTCAAAGGGGAAGGGTGGAGGTGTGGTTTCCGTTTACCTTCAGTAACCCAACACTCAACTGAAATTTGGAATATATTTGGTATACATCTACCTTTGAGATTAAACAAATAATCTGTAATACTGTAATTTTTAGCCATTTTCTCCTTTAGGTAATTCATATCTGTTTCCCTAGTTTTGCCTGATTTTCAGACACTGTTTTTATTTATTTATTTTTGGCTGCGTTGAGTCTTCATTGCTGTGCATGGGCTTTCTCTAGTTGCGGTGAGCAGGGGCTACTCTTTCTTGCGGTGTGCGAGCTTCTTATTGCAGTGGCTTCTCTTGCTGCAGAGTATGGGCTCTAGGTGCGTGGGTTTCAGTAGTTGTGGCTCGCGGGCTCAGTAGTTGTGGCATGCAGGCTCAGTAGCTGTGGCTCGCGGGCTCAGTAGCTGTGGCTCGCGGGCTCTAGAGCGCAGGCTCAGTAGTTGTGGCGCATGGGCTTGGTTGCTCCGCGGCATGTGGGATCTTTCTGGACCAGGGCTCGAACCCGTGTCCCCTGCATTGGCAGGCAGATTCTTAACCACTGCGCCACCAGGGAAGCCCCTCAGATACTCTTTTAATATTCTGCTTGATCACTCTGATTTAATGAATCCAACACACAATGAAAATAATAAAAATTATTTCATTTTAGGCAAAGGCCTCCTAAAAAATGAAAACATTTTTGGTCATTTTGGTCATGATGGTGATGATGATGTTGATTCTTGAAGTGTTGGCCCTTGTTTGAACTAAGTTTCACTGATGACCTCCCAGTTTGGATCAGCTTTATTGGAGCTGAAGGAGAGAGGACTGAGTTACTCTGCTCAAGTAGAGGACTATCCTTCCAATGAGAGCACTCCTTCATTGTTCCACTGTAAGAATGAACTAAGAATGAAGCAAGAAAATTCAGAACCCTCATCTCTCCAGGTTGGTAAATTAGTAGGAGGGAAAACTTACCAAACCAAAAAGAGAAACCGGTAGGAAGGGAAGGGAAACTGTAGGGGATTTAGAAAGGGAGATGCTAGCTGAACAGTCACAGCCAATATTTGGGTGAGATTGACAGAGGAGGTTGCTTCTAATGTTATCTACAAGGAGGAGCTGGCTGAGCAAGGTATGGCCCTTCCTCTGATCTGTCAGTGTCCAAGCTGTTGGTCAGTGAGTCATTCTTGTCTATATAACTTTCCTCCCTATCCATGTACCCCTGAAGTGATCTCAAGCTGTGGATCATTGTCGCACCAGCACAGGCCTCAGGGGGCCTTCTGCATAGAGGTGACCTGATGCCAGGTCAGAGTTGCTCTGGGCTGGAAGAGAATCATTTCCTTGCTTCTCTGAGAACCACAGGGACCCCCTGAGTATGGAACATGGGGAGAGGGAAAGGCCTCTTTCTGAAGACAAATCACAAATGTATGCCTTCTTTAGATAAATGAAAAGATGCCACTTCTCCTTATATCTGAAAGTGCAAAAAGGAGCAGTTCTAGAAAGTGATTATAAAACTGTAATTAATGCAAAATAAAACTTCAGAGAAGGTTCTGGGCCTTGCGAAAGTGGTTTATGGATCACAAATGTCAGAGTCCCACCACTTCAGAACACATCCGTTTTTGTGAATGAGAAGAATCCTTTAAAAAGTTTATCTTCTTGATATGCCAGGGCTGGGACAATGGTGCTGTTCTGCTCTAGTTTAAGGCATCACAAGGATGCTTCCTCCATCTTGGAAACTAGTCAAGTGCCTTCAACACCATTTCACTCCTTGCCTCCTTTCTCACCATCCAGTGATTCTGGGGTCATTCCCCACCCCCTTTCTGGCCTGCTTTTGTTCTGACCGAGAGAGAGTAGCCTACTAAATAGTCTCTGGGGGAAAAGACAGTCTTCTGGTGTCTTTTTTTTTTTATTATTACTAGATTTCATTACTACTGTTATAGAGAATAACTGATATATTTATAATTTTGCAGTGGGGACAGGTAGGGATAATGACAGTTCTGTCACTGAAATTAACACTAGGAAAACATCACTGTCTACTCAAGAATACTGAGAGAATATTTGACACTGGCTTTTTAAGCTCTCAACGTTTTTCACTTTTAAGGATTCAAATCTTGGGCAGCCTGCCAGAAAGCATTACCTCATCATACTGTCACTGGGTAAAGAAAAAATTCTGAACTAAATGAAGATTCAATTTCATACCAAAGCTCTGAGTCCAAAAACCTTGGACAAAAAGAATGACAAGAAGACCAGAAAAGGATTTTGAATGATGTGACCTTGCGAATGAGTGTCTTGGGAGACCTGGGCCATGGAAGTGAAGGTGGTGCTGAATGCAATATAAGCAGAGGTAGCCACGGCAGAGAACCATTGTGTTCTGGTGTGACCAGCCACTCCCACCTCCTCGCTCGGCCTTTGACGCAATGGGCTGGAACGTTTTTCTACCCAACAGGAAGTCTAGCTCAGACATCACAGACCCAGTTCTGTAATCACCCCTTCCAGCATGTATCTGCAGCATTCTCTCTTTTCTTAAATTACCACTTCTTTGATTAAATAAAAGTAATTAAGGGCGTTAAAAACTTTATGGAAAAAAGATAAAAGAAAACCTCAGGCGCATGACCATGACCACTGTTAATATTTGGGAACTATATATTTATTTCCACATTTCACTATTTTCACATTTCAGTGGATCCCCTTTTTTGGGGTGATGCAACAGGAACCAGAGATCTTTTTTTTTTTTTTTTTTCTAAAGGGGAAAATTCAATCCAAGCAAAACGTAATCGACTCACTGACAATATCTTTTTGATGAGCTGTCCCATGATTTGAACTAAGACCCCACTGAATGCCTTTTACATTATTTTTAGGTCCCCTTTTCACTCTCACTCATATTAAAAGTTAAATTATGATACAGGGACAAGATGGGGCTTTACCTGGAGAATTTAAAAGAAATAATCTTTCATTTGAGTATAAGGGCTAACGAACTCTGATATCTCATATGAGATTTTACTGTATTTTAGGGGCATAAAGTTGTATAGATACTTTTTGAAAGGTGTCTTTAAATTGGTTTCAATGGACACGACTATTTTGGGGAACAGTGGCCACCGAGTTCTGGTCCTCTGTAATTGGAGGGTCTCTATAACTCCTGGTCAACAGGCAGCTGTTATAAATGTATAGTGTCATTTAAAAGCCCCACACTACATAAAAAAAGAAAAACACTGAAAAAAAAACCCCGCCTTCCCATATGTTTCCACTTAGTGTATAGTTGAATATTGCTTAAGTCTTTTCTGTGGCACTCCATCCATCTTCTCTGTTCTGTACATGATGTTTTATTTAATGCACCTTCATTTTATTATGATGGTTCATATGAGCCGTATTCTCAGGACATACCACATACAATCACCCTTTGTATCTGAGGTAATTATGATCTCTTTAAGAGTCTCGAAACAAATGTGATACAGGGGAGAGGAATCATTGGAGTGTCGGGATCTCCAGGGGTCAGATGCTTGATCCTTTAGTTTCATCGTTAGCTAGGATCAGCCCCCAACAATTTCTGCTCAGGGAGAAGATGACGGACCCTGCCTTTACAATCCACCAGAGGACAGTCAACTACTTGTTACGGAAATCCATGCTAAGAAGCACATTCGACTGAAGCTAAGACACAGAAGACATGTTTTGAAAAGTTGTTTTAAAGAAATAAAGAGCAATACACACACCTGCTTTCAGAGCAATTGTTATAATTTATAATTCTTTTTTTTTTTTTTTTTTTGGCGGTACGCGGGCCTCTCACTGCCGTGGCCTCTCCCGCTGTGGAGCACAGGCTCCGGACGCGCAGCCTCAGCGGCCATGGCTCACGGGCCCAGCCGCTCCGCGGCATGTGGGATCCTCCCAGACCGGGGCGCGAACCCGTGTCCCCTGCATCGGCAGGCGGACTCCCAACCACTGCGCCACCAGGGAAGCCCTATAATTCTTATATAGTACAAGGAGGCCTTTTATGTTAGAGATAGAAGCTGTGACTTCCCTCGTGTCTCAGATTCAGACGTTTCAAAGCAATGACGTGTTGCTCCTCAACAGATGACAAAACTCTCAGTTAATTTTCTCTTTACCCAAATTTAAGCATTTCTTATCATTCCAGGCACCAGTGGGAACATTTGGTGGGTGAGGAAACCTAATTTCACGGGATGATGCTACAACTGTAACTGTTTAATTTTTGCCTCAGAAACTCAAAGTCCAGCATGGCCTTATCTTGCAGACCCCTTCAGTAGCTCTGGGTGAAGAGGAAGCAGCAGGAATCATTGCTCCCTTATAGGCTGGAAAAACTGAGCCACAAAGGGGAAGGTTAGGGCTCAGATCCAAGGTTTCTTGGACTCCCTCCGTGGGACTGTCTGGGCTTCCGATGTGGGTATTTCGGTTAAATATTTTTGCCTTTTCAATAGGTGAAACCACCACCAACGTGAATGTTAACCAAAATAGACTTCAAGTTAGCCTCCCATTTCTTTAAATCATGGCTCTAACTGGGAATTTCATAAACGGGAAAAGGTACTGTCCTCAGGAGAGAGAGTTTCTCTCCAACAAAAATTTTCTTAGAGTGGGCTTCTTTGGTTTTCAATAGCTAAGAAGCTTGCTCAAAAAAATACGCAGGAAGGATAGAGCTGATTCTGGAAGAGCTCAACCTCACAAGAGAGGGGAACTTTCTGGTGGTGGAGGAGGCTGTGGCCAAGTACAGAGCTGCTGGTCTGGGCAGCTGCTGCCTCTAATGGACAGCAGGGTACACGGACATTTTCTGCCATGTGTACTCATGACCCCTGCCTGTGACGGATGCATGGCAGAATGGAGCCAGGATGCTAAAGGGACTGGACAAGCTGTAACAATAAGCTAAGTTAAATAATTTAGGTATTTAGGATTAAAAGCCAGGTCTAGCACTCAAGAAAATTGATTCTGGCGTGGGGGACCCCTGGCTCAGTCACAGCCGGGGTGAAGAGGATCTGGGGGTTTCAGACCGTCTGGTCAAATTGAGACAGTTGTGTGACTGCCCAGGGAAAGCGAATGGATTCTCAGGCCACATTGGGAGGTCACTGCCCCTCCCTCAGGTGACCAGCCTGATCCAGTCTGCTCTGCGGTGATGAGATACCACCTGCCGGGAGATTGGCGGCACCTCAGTCAGGAGGCTGGGGACAAACTGGGAGGCCTCCCAGGAGAGCTACTCAGCCACAAGCATCAGTTGGGCTTTTTGTTAAACACACAGATGCCAAACCCTTGGGTCCACTGAATCACAATTACCAAGGGCATCTACCATTTCAACATACACTAAAAGTTTGTGATACATGAAGTTGATGAGTTAGGTAAGAATAGAGCACAGTGCCTGGCTCATGGTAAAAGACCCAATTACAAGTGATAAAAAATGGTGAATAAATAAAGAACAAGATCTACTCTTAGCCATTTTCATCAGTGATGTGTGTGTGCATGCGTGTGTGTGTGTGTGTGTGTGTGTGTGTGCGCGTGCACGTGTTCCTCATGTTGGTGGACGTTGGGATATTAACTAGATTCAAGGTCCCTAAAGCAAAGAGATTAACCTTTCTCCTTTTGGAGACTTTCTGTAGGTAGCTTGGGGAGACACATTTACACAGAGAAGTTTTCTAATCACAGCAGGGGCCTACAGTCCATTTGGCTTATGAACTGCCCTGACAAAGCCACCAATATAATAGTAGGACTACCAGAACCCTGATAAGGAAACTGGGGACTTCTTAAGAGGCTGGCTCTGGGAAAAGTTGTCCATCTGTGATGGATGAGGAAGTTGTGATCTTTGGTCTCATTTGTTTAATTCTTTTAAACATTGATTAAGTCCATGAAATACAAAACATAATAATCTCTACATTGTAACCATTAGCAGAACTAAAAACGGGTTTCCTGATGTCAACACAGGGCAGCAATAAAGGCTCCTGGCTTGTTTTAATTGGACCTGAGCTTTTCAGACCAAGGTCTCTCTTGCCTTTGGGACCACTTATATTCCTTCTCCTTTGAGGGCCCTCCACCCCAATTAAGTGCTGATCTAGGTGGGGCAGGGATATTTAATAGGCCTTTGGTTTTCTGTTAGCCTTTTATTAATGCTGTAAGTTACAGAGGCCAGATGTCCTCGGCTGGGTTTCACCTTCTATGCTGGGTTCCTGGCTGTTGTGATTTTGTTCCTGCTATGATCTCTGACTCCTGCTGAAAGCTGGTCAAAGTCCCGGCTGGAAGTGCTACCCCTCTTAGCAGAGCCCCAGGCTGAAGTAGGTGCTTTGAGAGGGAGCAGGCTGGCAGGCACCATCCCCTTTCCCGGGACCTTCCCAGCAGCTTTCTTCTCTTAACCTACCCTTGTCACTTTCATATCCTCCAGTGAGGAGGGCTCTATCTAAGGGGTCCGAATCTGTGACAACGGCATATTGAATTGATTGCTTTTTAGACTGACAAACACAATGGAATCTCTCTATTTATTTATCCTTAATATGAAAATATACAAGGATACCCAACTCCCTAATTTTTTTCAGAACTGAAAATAAAACTTCAAATTCCCAGCTGTCATTTATTACGATTGCCTTTAGCTCACGTATTTAAAAAATAAATTTGCTTTAGAAATTGACCCAGGACTTCTGCAATCCACTGTAGCTGAATCCTGCCTGTTTAATTTTAATCGACAAAGGCGTGGGGTGACTTTCCTGCAATTTTCCCATGAGGGCTGGGAGCATGGATTGTGAAAACGTTTGCCTCCTGGATGGACACTTCTTTGGAGGGGTCTCTCTCTCTCGGTTCCTCTGGGTCTTCTTAAGAGTGCTCAAGGAGACTGAATGCCTTGTACTGAGCAATCTGGGGGGCTAGGGGCCACCCTGAAGACCTATGGGTCTTCTGAGAAGTAGCTCCAGAACCAGCTGGGGGCCAGTACTCTGGGATCTCAGCCTGACCTGAGGACAGCAAATTCACAAACCACGTGACTGAAAGGGCACAGACATTTTTTTCATGATTCTTTCTCTATGAGAATCCAAACTTTATAGGGAAGACTGTCTTTTCTGCATACCTCCTGATGCCTAGAAAAATAAGTGAATTGTGTACCTGTGAATATGCCCCTCACACACAGACCCTCCCTCTGGGCCTGTTCCTTGCCCTGTCCCCTGAGCTAAAGGAGTTGATCAACAAGAACAGTTTCTCATAGTGACAGTCATGACGTGTGCCAGCCACCGTCCTAAGCACTTCGTAGACCGTATTGCGTTTAATCCTCACAACCTTCCGCGAGGCTCATCTGGCAGGTTCAGAGAGGGTAGTTAACCAAACCCAGGCAGCATGTGGTAGAGCTGGGTGGCAAACCTGGCCATGCTTCTCTGTAAAGTCTTTGTTCTTCTGCTCTCAGCTAAGCAATTCTGAGCCCCGATTGGTATTGCTTATACAGAAATAATTGCACTAATTTGAACTCTCCCTGCTTCCCATTGTACTCCTGTAACAAGCAAGAGGATGAGGGAGCCATCTCTGTGACCTGGACTTGGGCCAGCAGCAGGGATGGGAAGTCCTGAGGCCCTAAGCACTTTTGGTGGGAACTGCTGACTGGTGCAATGGACGTCAGTACTTGGCAGGAAGCTAGAACAGGTCATTACACAGATGGTTTGTAAGTTCCAAGGACAGGAAGCAGTGGTCGTCCCTTTGAGCCAAGGTTTGCAAAGAGTGAATTGGGGCCAAACCTCATTTTTTTTTGCAAGTCTCACCAGAATCATAGATGGGGGCTGACGGATGTAGTTTATCTGCATTTCAACAAATCACTTCACAGCGTGTCTCACAGCACATTTAGAGAAAAGGTGGACAGATGTGGGCTGAATGTTTAGTGGTAATTTAGATGGTTCGGAGAAGGTTGGACAAACAGCATCCCAAGAGTGTTGATGAACGTAGCAATGACAACAGCCATTTGTTCTGAGTGCCCTACACAGGGTCAAGGGTGTAGCCAGCACTTAGTAAATATTTGTTGGTCATATTAAACTCAGGGGAAGTCTTTAGTGACCCCATGAAAGGGCTCTTTCTTTGATTTAGCAAACATTTACAGAATAGATGAGGAGTTTGGGGGAGTGGAGGTCTGATCCTCGATGGAGGGAGGGAAAAGTCAGGTCCATTTTCTTTGACCTCTGGAGCCCAGCCTCACAGACATGGTGACGACAGAGGACAACTGTGGGTCTCTCGCTGTGTTTGGATGCACTGTTTCACAGCACTTAGGAATTCTGAGGGGGAGGTGTGGAGAGTACTGTGGGAAAATTGTGTGTGTGTGCGTGCGTGCACGCACGCTTTGTTTTCTGGCTCACTGCCCGCCTAGAACCAGATCATCTCCACTTACCTGTTTTTCATACTGGGCTTATGGTAAGATTGCATTTAAAGAAGGCCTTCTCCTTTTGGCTCAAAAATGTTTGCAAACCACAGACTCTCATGGTATTGAAGATGCCTTCTAGCTCTAAAAATGAAGTGGTTCTTAAAAGCTGTGTGGCAGGAGGGAGTGCTAAAGGCAAGCTCTAAAACACATCGGCTTTGTTTCCCATTTCCCTTTCACCTCTTGGTAGGCTCAGTCTCCGTGGCAAGTCACTAAAAGTGTCCCCACCTTGAGGCCTGCCATTTTCTTTCTTGTGAGCCCTCCTTCCCGACACCCTCTCAGCCCCGCAACTAGTCTTCCTGTATCAAACTGCATTCTTAACTATAAATGACTCTGGCGACTTCCATTTCCCCAGTGCAGTGCAGAGGATATTTGTACTGTTAAAGACCCAAACTGAGAGAGAAGCTCTCTGATTGGTAGGGTTTTTTGTGTTTTTTTTTGCTGCACGCGGGCCTCTCACTGTTGTGGCCTCTCCCGTTGCGGAGCGCAGGCTCAGCGGCCATGGCTCACGGGCCCAGCCGCTCCTCGGCATGTGGGACCTTCCCGGACTGGGGCACGAACCCGCATCCCCTGCATCGGCAGGCGGACTCTCAACCACTGCGCCACCAGGGAAGCCCCGAAGTTATATTTTGATCACGCGCAAGTCATCTTGTGCCACATACCAGGTACCAGAGCTCAGAAGGAGAGAAACCCAGTTTTGTAGGGGCTGGTAACGAGGAATTAGCCCAGCCTGCAGGCCAGGGAGTGGCTTGGTCTCCCTGAGCCTGGAGTGTCCTGCATCATTTTCTCTTCTTCCTCCTCGCAGGCCCTAGAAACACTCTCCTGGACTGGGCTCTTACACATGCTCAGTTCCTTACACACTTGCAGCTCTTCTTCTCCGACGGCTGCCTGTGACCTAGTGTGGACAGCTCTGGCTCTGGCCTCAGTTCTGCCCTGGCTCACCCCGCTGACTGTGTGTCCTCGGGGGCTGGTGGAGGGACTGGAGAAGCTGGACTGACCTCTCTCCTGCGGCCTGCATCAGCTCTTTACGCTCGGCGCTTGGGGTCCAGTGTCCCTGCTGTGTCCCATGGCTGCTGGCACCTGGGGCATGGTCATCTGCTCGCGAATTGTAAAAGTCAGAGGAAACGCTGACTGGAACCCAGGCCTCCTGGCATTCAGGCTCTTTCCACGAGCCACTTTTGGGAGACGGACTGAGGTGTTGCCCTGACACTCCGAAATGGAATGTATGCACAAGCATGAAAGAAATACATCTGGGCATTCAACAGAGTGTTAGAGACGGGGTCTGGCAAACCCGCCGAGCCGTGTGCTTCCGTAGCATGAGCTTTTCCAAGGTGCGGCTCTGGCAGGGCCCCTGGCCTTTGCAGAAGGGAACTAAGGTGATGGAATGGACTGACATCTCACCAAGGATGGGCACTTTTGGAAGATGTCTGTTTCACCTCGTTTATAACATACCCCATTTTGTTTGGCATTTTTTTTCAGTGTATAGAAAAGAAAATAAAGGAAGGTCTGGTCCCGTCAGAAAAACAGGTTTGTTAAAAGGGGCGGCCGGTTTTGTGTGAGTTAGAAGCACAAAGCAGACGTGGGGATGTTTCTTGCGTCTTCACCTCAGGCAGCTGGCCATTTGGCTGAGAAAGAGATCACAGACTCCCTGGCCAGGGAGGCAGAGCTTAAAGCGGTCCAGGAAGTGAGTGCCCAAGGCTACAAAGTCAAGGTTTAAGCCCAAATTCAAGGCTCAAGCTGCTCTGTGGGTTTCAGGCCCCTCCTGTGTAAAAGGAAGGCACCAGCTTTAGGGAAAGGACTCTTAGGGCAACAGCTTTAGGGTTAATTTGTACTTTGTAGGTTATTTATTTTGTTTAATATTTAGTACTAATTGTATATTGTTGTTTACAAAACGCAACAAAGAAAGGGATACATATGCTGTTTTAATAGTGTAATTATATATCTAATTATCATATTAATTATTATTAAGACTTAAGTTACGTTAAGGGGTCACAGTTGGGGCCATTCTCAGGTATGGCACCTCCAGTTAGAGCTGGTGCCCTGCAGTTGGGGACTGGCCTTCAGTAACGTGGGCCTGGGGACAGGACCCCTCCCTGGGGGTTGGTGGTCATAGAAGGAGAACCTAATGGATATTCTTTTCTGCAAAGTAGACGAGGTGCCTTCCCTGGCTTTGCATCCCTGCCCCCCGCACTCAGCAAAAGTACTATGTCTGAAATCTTGGAGGATTCTCTTTTCCTCTGTCACCTCCGGGCTCTTCTCTCCTCTTCTTCCGCCTCCGTTTCCCCGGCCTCCTCTTCCCTGGCCTCTTTCCTTGTCCTTCTCAACCGCCTTCCTGCTTCTCCTCTTGTTGAACACCGATCCCATGTGAGGTGTTCGAGATGGAAAGGGGGAGAAACCAGCTATGAAATGCTGAATGAGTGGGACACGAACGAATGTGATGATGGCTCAGAGGCAGATGGCATCTCCGAGTCCTGAGAGGGACAGGCAAAGCTTTCTAGAGGAGATATGACTTGTGTTGAGTTACAGCGAGAGGACAGGAAAGGCCAGGATAATTTGGGCTGTGGCGTGGTGTGAGTGGAGGTCCTGATGCTGGAATACATGAGGCCTGTTGGCTGAAACAACGTCTCAAAGGGCAGGCTGCTTTGTGCAGGACTCGAGGAGAGGCAGGCAGAGTCTGACTGGCTGTGCGGGGCTATGCTGCTAGCGCTGCCGCATAGCCCCGCATTTCCCGAAGTGCCTTCCACAGGGCACTAGTGATGCTGTATAAAAACGGAGCAGTCATTTTCAAGTTTGGGAAATGCTGCATGATCTACCCCTCCCCTTTGGAGACTCCCAGTGCCATTGGCTCATGAAAGCATCTTTGAGGTCTTGCAGATAAAAAAAAAAATAAACCTTTTTCACATTGTTAAGTGCAGCGTTTCCCAAACTTATTTGACACCTATGAGCAGCTGGGGAATAAGTGTCCACAAAACGCATCTGTCTGCAGGCAGGGGGAGCCAGTGAAGGTTTCAGAGGGGGTGTAGTTCGTTGCCGTCAAGGAATCAGAACTCCCTCACATCAGCGAGGGGGGTGAGGGGTGTATGCAGACGTGCCAAACACCTGCCGCTGCGGTTGATCCCCCTCTGTTTTCCTGGGGGAAGACTGGCTGGCTGGTAGGTGAGGAAGGGAGAGTTCTCATTCCTGAGCACTGAAAGCATTAATGAAGGCTCAAAGCGCATGCCAAGAAAATGTTTTCGCTGGCCGGAGAAGGGGTTGCATATACATATGCACGCACGTGTAAACTTGCTGACTGGCGACCCTGTTGGTCTTGGTTTTTTTGTTTAGCCAAAGCCTGAGCATCCTCGAAGGAAAAGCTGAAGTCATACCTCCTCTCTGCAGTCTTTTCAGACCAAGCCTGGCCTCTGGCTTACCCCCTCCATCCATGATCTCTCTCTTCTTCCTTTTACTGTCAGCTGCGAACAATCACTTTCTGACACACCACCTGGCTCCTTCCCCATCCCCTCGGTCCCCTGCTCAGGAGTGCCCACCCCATGCTATGCCCAAGCGTGCATGGGACATTGGCTGATGATTGGCATATATGGCAATGCATTCTGCTTTTTCAGCCTCCAAATGGCAGCAGGGCAAATAAATGTGCAAACGACTCATCTTCCTGCCAGCCCCAAAATGAGACAGAACAGAATCACTTCACTTTCATTTCTATTGAAGCGATTCTGGACTACAGCAAGGTCTCATTGTTCATCTCCACGTGATTCTAAAGGTCACCATGAACAGTCAAGAAGGTGACAGCTAGGCACGACAATGCATCCACAAAGCAAAACCAAAGGGTGACAAACAATGGCACCCTGCTGGACTTGCATTCTGCTTTCTGGGCATTATTGAGAGGCCACTCCTGGGCGAAGGGGATTCGAATTCCCAGGGCAGAGTGTGCTGGGAAGGACACTGCAGGAGGTGGAGGGGACTGGAGGGACTGTCAGGTCAAAAGAGGGATGAAGCGTCCATCAGCCAGTCTCATGAGCTGTATCTCCATACTTTCAGAATCCATCCACTCCTCGCCATTTCCTCTCCATCCTTTTGCAGGTCACCACCACTGCCTCTCCCCCAGGGCTGTTGCAATCAGCTCCTCACTGGTCTCCCGGTTTCCACTCTGGACCCCCTACAATCCATTCTCCCCCCTCGCATCAAGGGCAGTCTTGGTAGAACGTGAATTGCATCACGTCCCTCCTCTGCTAACCCTCCACTCCATGCAGCCTTCCTGTTACACGCAGAGTAACATCCAATCCCTGGTTTACAAGCCCTGCCTGCCTTGGCCCCTGCCCTCCCATCTCCCGTGGCACTTGACTTGCGCTGGCCTCTAACGTCCTCCAACAAGCCACACTCTCTCCAGCCGTGCAGGCTTTGCACTGTTGTTCCTCCCCTGACCTTGACATGGCCAGTTCCTGCTTGTCATTCAGACCTCAGCTTCAATGTCACCTCTCCAATGCCCACCTCTCCAAAGAGAGGGCTTTTCTGACCACGCAGGTAGGTATCTGTTCTCTTTCTGTCCCACCACCCTACTTTAATTCTTGGTGTAGCACTTAACACTTGGGTGCTGTGAACCCTACAGAGCAGACTCCATGGAGGGACCGCGGCCTCATGGTTCACAGGGGCTTAGCCCGACAAATAAATGTGATGAATGAATAAATGCTAGCTTTCCCATGCATCAGCCTAAGCTCTTGAGTCGTCTGTGAAGCGAATTTCCTCCTCTGTAAAATGGGAATGAGAACCTACATCAAGGGGTTGTCAGAGGAAACGCATTCAAAATGATTACACATTATGAGGCTCCTGGGAGATGCTAGTTACTATTTCCCAAGTCGAGTCAGTTTCCTTTTTGGTAAAATGGGGATAATATTTGCTTTCTAGGAATCTGTCAAAGATAAAGTAAAGCAGATAATCCAATAAATGTACAGATATTTAGAACAAAGTTTTAAATGCAACAGGCCCCTTCTTCCCTGTGAAGATAGTGGAGGGAAGCTTAGAAACAAAACCCTTCATGCTGGTTTGGAGCACGCAAGACTTTTGGCTACGAACAAGAAGTCTGGGATAGGAACAGGCCCAGCAAGGCAAAGAGTCGCAGCTGATCTAACAGAAAACCAGGAAGGGCAGAAGTGACCCATAACTCTGAAATTCTCCTTGTGTCTACAAAATAGAAACGGTTGGAAGAGTCAGGGCCTGTATGAAATCACGCTGCCCCTCTTCTCACAAGTGCCTTCCAGGCTAGTCCTCTAGGCCAGCACAGCTAACAGAAATGTCACACAAACCACATGGGCGATCTTCAGCTTTCTATTAGTCACATTTGTAAAAAGTAGAGAAACGGGTGAGATCAATCTTAATAATATTATCTTATTGAACCCAATAGGTCCAGAATGTTATCATTTCAACATGTGATCAATATAAAAATGACTAAAGAGTTATTTCACATTCTGTTTCTCATGCTACATCTTTGAAAATCCTTTCACACGTACAGGATGTGGCATTTCTGACTAGTTACATTTCAAGTGCTCAATAGCGATGTTGGCTAGGGGCTTCCTTGTGCGATAGTGCAGCCCTAGACTTTACTTTTGAGGTGTTCAAGATCTTTTGCTACTTGTGGGGCTGAAAGGGGAGGTCACGAATAATTTGGTAAAGCATGACTCCACTTGTAATCCCACTAAGTTGCCTACTGTTATTCCACAGCTGAAGAAAAGTCCTAGTTGACTCTTCCACTGGCCAGTGAAGAGCCTAAAATAAAATTTATTTTAAGACTCTAAATTATTGGGTTAGCCAAAAAGTTCGTTTGGGTTTTTCCCTAAGATGCTACAGAAAACCTGAACGAACTTTTGGGCCAACCCCATAAATGCCTGTCATGGAAATTTATTTACCTTCTGATCTCCATAGACTCTTTAAGACATGTAAAACTATTTGAAACTGTGCCTGTCTGTCTGTCTATCTACCTCTGCTCTGGAAGTGATAATTAGGAAGCTTACTCATTTAAAATCAAATCATGTCCCTTTCCTCTCACCCTGTGTTTCAGGGTAAGATTTATGAGAAGCTGTGCTTCTTCAGGGTGGGACAGTTTGGTCCATGGTTTGCAAAGCTAGAGAATTTCAATAATCAAACTGTTGCCTTTAAAAAATATCAAACTTGGAAATGGGTTAGAACTAAACACATCAGTGGAATGAGCTTCAGGGCACAAGAAAATTATTATGGAGTAAAGTTACCCAAAAATCATTGTTCTCCTTTGACTCATAAATCAATTATAGAGTCTTGGATTTTTTGGACATAGATCGGTGAGTTTTACAAAGGACAGGCATCAAAGCCTGGCTGTGGAGGACACTCTGAGGATCCAAACAATCGTTTCAGCATTAGCGTTTACAGTAATTTGAGAGCACAGCAACATTGCTGGGTGAAACTGGAGTTTTCACGCAGGCCGGTTAAGTCTTTTGGAAGCCTCCAGCCACGTTGCTTATTAGTGGCCTGGTGTGGGATGCAGTCATGTGGGTTGTTGGCGTGTGTGATGCTAATTACTTGTAAGGCCAAATTTTTGCTAGGAGCTTCTGTTTGGAATCATTAGCAAACACATTTTCAACTTTAGGCCACCAACAGAGGATCTAGTGCAGAACAAGCTAGTGTAGCTTAAGGGTGTGCAGTGGGGACCATGGGCTGTGGGGAGTTCTCGTTGCTTATTCCTGGTTTGGAGGGATGCTGTTTACAAGCACAGAAGGTGGCCTCAGTTCTGTGGTTACCTCAGCCATCTCTGGAGGACCACATGGCATTCCCTGGGCCTGCAGACACGGTGGGGCACCGAGGCCATGGCTGCATAAATTCTGGTAAGTTCGTTCCCACCACCAATGGGAAAATACTCTCCTTTCCATTTCTCTCTGCCTCCATGCCTAAGAAACCCAACTGCTTGGTCAGAACTACTTCCCTTGCTAGAAAGAGAAAGAAGGGAAACACTGTCTTGTATAACAACAGGGATGATTCCACAGTGGACTTTCCAGTGGGCCCACTTTTATTAATTATTCCACTAAGGGGGCATGGATGTCTGTTATGATGTCCAATTTTCCAGACTCTGTGACATTTAAGAGTTTCCCATTACAAATCACCTTGAGTGAGCAGTAGAGAATATGGAAAAGCTTATACAAGATTTTCTCCCATTTAGAGCTTGTATTCAAGTCGGAGTTGCAGAGGCCTTGGCAAGTAGGTATGCCAGGGATTGAGGCCAGTGCCTGGGTGTCAGCGGCCAGGGCCACGCTGTTTAATGGGGTGACCCAATCCAGATGTTGGGGGGATGCAGGAATTCACAAAGGTGATGAAAGCTAGTGGAGTGAGTGCCCCCAAAGCTAACTCTGCCGTCACTGTGGATTCTGAACATAACTCTGCCCTCGATGGTCTTAGCCAAAAGAAAAAATGGAAAAACACTAAAACATTAAACAAGTATCACAAGAATGAACTTATAAAGTGAGGCTAGTAAAGTCAGCTGTTTTTCGCTCAAATTTTCTATTTCAAACAATTTAAAGGAAAAGTCAAAGTTATTAGTAATCGGCAATACCAAAAGTTATGAATTGCAATTATAATGAAAGTTTGTTTGAATAACCCTTAAAGTTTGTCTGAAGATGCCCCTAGAAGACAGTGTGAACCCTCTGTCTTTATTAAAGCCAGGGTTTTTTCTGAGACATCTTTGCCCACTACTGAAATGTGGTTGCCTATGAAGGGAACATGATAAAAGTTTACAAACAGCTGTGAACGCCTGGGGGTTGCAGAAAAAGTCATAATCCCTAGCACAAGAAAATAAATTGAGCCATGTCCTCAGTGCTGTGAGGGAAAGTAAAAAGAAAAAAAAGGAGCCATAGTCCCTTTCCACAAATCATTTACGGCTTACTCAGGGAGTGAAACATCAGTACTGGCTTTAAATTAAAATGGTGTGAAATTTTGTGGCAGTAGCTGTGAGCCCAGGAGGAGGGAGGGGCCAGACAATGAGCAAGAATCAGGGGAGAGCCTCGGAAGGCTGAGGGCTGGGTACCCGAAAGATGTGAGCAGACAAAAAAGGGTGGAGAAGGCAGAGTTCAGAGGTGGGGTATGACTGCTTTCCTCTCCCCAACTCCATTGTCAGCCTAGGCCTCCTCTCGCAGCTCCTCTCATCTGGGTCTTCACACATGCTATTCCTTCCAACCAAAAGGCCTTTGCCTCACTTCGCCAGGAGAGCTCATCCTTTAGGTCTCAGCCCAATGGTCTCTTCTTTTCAAAGTCTTCCCTGGTCCCCTAGTCTGGGTTAAATCTCCTTGCTCTATGTTCTCATGGAACCTCAAATGCTCCCCATACTTCCATACCACTTATTACATTAAGTTCTAGTTTAGTGCTTTTCTGACTACTCTGATGTACACCCTACAAAGGCAGGGGCTTTGCTTCGTTCATGCTAAATCCCTGCTGCCTAGCGTGGTACCTGTGGTAGGGTAGGAGCTCAAGACCTATTTGTTGAATGCATGGGTGTACTCTGTCTTAGATACAGTGTTGGTGGTAAAGGGGGAGGTAGGCAGAGGTGGAATCAGGGAGAGAAAGTATGAGGTAACTTGGGAACACACAACACTGCATGGGAGGGCAGGTCACTGTGGGAGGGCAATCGGCAGGTACGTCAGCTTGGGCAGGGTATAAAAATGGAACAGCGTTGGGAGGTGGGAGAAGGTAGGAGGACAAGAAAGAAGGAGATTAGGTGGCAGGGACCAGCTGTACCTTCCAAAATTCGGCCTGGTTTACCTTTTCTTTAAGAGATCAAACCCAGTCGTGACCCCCACCCTCTTCTCCTGGCCTGGGGTGAGGACTCAAGGAGAGCCAGGCAGTGTAGGGCTGGTGGGTTCTGGTCTTGTCACTTCCACTAATTCCCTTTGTGACCTTGGATGGAGCAAGGGTCTTCTTATGAGAGCATTAATCTTCCTAATATGAAAATAGGACATAAGTAAGGTAGTGATGGGGAGCAACTGAGAAAATGTACTTGGGAGTGTTTAGAGGTCTCTCCATCACCTTTCTGGACCTCAATTTCCTTACTTTGAACATGAAAGGACTGGGATCATGAGGAATCCCCAATCCGTTCCTGAGACTGAGGGTCAGGTTGAGGTGGGGTGCTCATGGGAATGACGGGAGAAGACGGGCATGCGTGTGGATGTCTACAGCAGGCTGGCTCTTCTCCACACTATGAATTCTGGAAGGTGATCTCGTAAGTCAGATTCTGCCATCTAAGACTCAACACAACAATTTCGGGCCAGAACAGAACTCCCCAGCAGCCTGGGTTAGAATCAATCTCAACTGAGGTCTATTGCAGAGCTGTAGATCCCCTAGAGATGATCTTTTCCAATGCCCTCAGCTGGAGGAGCAGGCCCATGGCAGCCAAGTGGCTAGACATAAACATCACATTGGAACAAAGCAGAAAACTTCCTACAACGTTACACACTTGGGTGAAATTTTGACCCTAGAATCAAGCCCGATCTCCCTCAATCCTGACTCTGTTTGGAAGGAAAAAAATGAGATCGGAGAATTTCAAGAGGGGTGTCTTTATTACCTAGCCCTGCCTTGTTCCGCCCCTAGTATTTAATTCTCCCGTTTGCTCTCTGCAACTTGATACCAGATCTTGACCTGCTGTTGCTGCAGCTGTTTGGGAGATGAGGCAATTCAAAGGTGAAAGTCATCATCTAAGCTATAAAATGGTGATGATGTTGAGTATGGAAGTACGCATGGGTGTGGAAAAAGAGGGTTAGATTATGGGGGATGGGAAGAGGAGGGAGAGACTTCAACCACATCAGTTACCTTCACATGTATTTCTTTAAAGAGACCTCCTCCTGGGAGCAGGAAGTGGTGCAAAAAAAACACAGCCCAAGATGGTATATTTTGCAGCATCAACTTTGGGTTTAACTTCTCTGAAAAAAGTTAACTTTGCAGGTTTTGGGTACAGTTTGGTTTCTGCTGTGGACAGAGGATGTCTTGAACGTTTCTGTTGTAAATTCAGGCAAGTAAGCCAAGAATTCTAAGTCCTCATGTTCCTCTCCAATGAGACAGTGAAGGAGAGATTTCCAAGGGTGAGAACTGAATAAATTCTACTGAGAATTCAAACATCCAGGCAAGGGGCTCTGACAAAATAAATCACACCCTCTCGCATTTCCTACGATTTGCTTTTTTTTCCCTTTATCTTAAATGATCTACTCGTACAAAAGTTTATGAAAGGTCAGAAGTCAGTGGCTAGCAAATGGGACTTTCTCTCCAAATCTGTTGGGGACTTACAGCCCGGTGTCAGGCACCAATAGACATTTTGAAGATCCCTGTTTACTCGAAGTATAAACCAATATATTCTATGCAAAACTTTTTTTCCCTATGTTTAGACAGAAATGTTTACTTTTCCAGCAGTTCTGTGAATTGAATTAAAGAGCAGAGTGACTAAGAAAAGACGCAATATAAAGCTTATTATCTATTGTGCAAGAAGGAACTGACCTTCACATAAAGATTTTAATACAATAACTTGATTCTTTTGGTCATTGCTGATTTAAATATGAGAGATGAATTCTGAGAAGAAGTTTTCCACACATGTTGAGATCTAACTTCTCTGAAATCAATTGCAGTTTTCAGGGGAAAGGAGGGAAGAAAATGAACTCCCATCTATTTGAATTATTTACACTTGTCATTTTATTTCATCCTGACAACACCTACAAAAGTAGGGATTACTGGATAACTTTGACGCATGAGGAAACTGAAGCTCAGTGAGGCTGATTAATGTAACGGAGGCTACTGGGCAGTGCTGGGAATTTAACTTGGGTCTCTCGAGGTGAAAACGATCCCTCTCTTTCTCCGTGTCATGTTGCAACCAGTTTCAGAGAGTGCCACCTGCATCTATGTCTTTTTATTTCTGCTGTCACCATTTACATTCAAGCCTCATGATCCATGCTTGGACTGCTACCATAGCCCATTAACGATTTACCAACACATTACATCCAGAGTTCTTGTGCTTGGTAGAATGATTTTAACCTGGCTGTTCTGCAAGACAAAGACGCCTATGGCCAATTTTTCTATATACATTAAAAACAATTAAAAACTCTATTAATATCTAGTCAAACCAGAGCTTTGCAAAACTTCTGAGAAAATCTGTGTGCGATTAAATGTCTTAAAATACAATATAATTTGGCACTCTAGGGGCTTCCCTGATGGCGCAGTGGTTAAGAATCTGCCTGCCAATGCAGGGGACACGGGTTCGATCCCTGGTCCGGGAAGATCCCACATGCTGTGGAGCAACTAAGCCCGTGCGCCACAACTACTGAGCCTGTGCTCTAGAGACCATGAGCCACAACTACTGAGCCCACGTGCCACAACTCCTGAAGCCCGGGCGCCTGAGCCCGTGCTCCGCAACAAGAGAAGCCACCGCAATGAGAAGCTTGCGCACCGCAAAGAAGAGTAGCCCCCGCTCACCGCAACTAGAGAAAGCCCACACACAGCAACAAAGACCCAACGCAGCCAAAAATAAATAAATTTTAAAAAACTCCTTTAATTTGGCACTCTAATATTTATCGCAGATGAAGATTAGCTCAAAATGGCTATAGTCTAAATTTTTTAGTCTGATCATCAGGGTGGTAAAATCTCATCCTTGTTCCCCCTCCAGTCTTATGAGGTACACCCATCCCTTGCACTCCATCCTGAGATGTCTCCTTTCACTCCGCAGGTTGGCCTTTATGGGCTGCAAGCTGGTCCTGGAAACCTGCTACCTTGACGTTTCTACATCCTGTCTGTTGACTAAGTCCCGACTTCCCTCCAAAGCCCAATTCAAGTCCTACCAGTCCTGGAGAAGGCATCCCATCCTCTCAGGCTGCCAGCGATTGCCCTTCCTCTGTGGCTCTCGTTCCCTTCAGCTCTGTCTCGGTCTACCCCGGGAACTACCTTGACCACCATCTCTTCTATCTCCTCAACCAGCCGTCTGTTCTTTGAGGTCTCATGCTTGTCTGCCTTTTTCATGGAGCCCTTCCCAGCACTTCAGCAGTATTTGCTAATAAGGAGCATACTTAACAGGTTGAGTAAACATTTCCTGCTCTTGGGTTTCCTCTGCTCATCTTATTTTCGCCGATCAGTGTTGTCAGTACAGAGGAGTTTACTAGAGATGCTGTGAAGAAAATTCAGAGGAAAACTGATGTGAGGAGTCTCAAAGGCAAAAGGTTTTTCTGTGAAAGGGAAATAACTGATGAGAGCTGCAGGATCACGTGAACTTTCCACAGAATGTCAACCAACCGACCGTGTGTATTCTGGGTGCTGGGACTTGCCCAAGTCATCAATTTTCACCACGTTTTTGGGGGGTGTCTTAGAATGTTCTGATATTTATGCAGTTGGATCTGTTGTTTCACCAACAAGCAGTTCAAATGGGGATGTTCATGTCTTTACACAGACACCCATGTGCTTTAAAATTGCCAGTAGTCAAGAAAGAATGTCTTAGCACAGATAAAACAGTGGCTTTAATGATTTTAATTGCCTAGTAATTTGAAAAATTGTTTCCCCCTTATGCTTATAGGGATAACATTAAATGAAAGAATTAGACACTAAGTTATATACATGTATGATTACAACTGAATAAAGAATAATCATACAGGGTAAAAACTCTTAACTATGTAAATGCTTTTTTAGTGAGGACAAGAAATGCTGGAAAGGATGTTACAAGGAATGGCAAAGTTGGGGCAACCCATTGGATGGGGCAATATTTTCAGAGGTATCTAAAGCAATCCTTGGGAGGAAATGCATTGCTTTCTATTTTCAAATGATGGGGGTCACCACTAGCTCACATGGTGCCTTTGTGTGAATCAGGAAAAATGCACCCCTTTCTGAGGTAGGATGCATGCCTGTCCCAGGGAGGCTGACCTGCCCAGTGGTGTTCAGGGTGGACCTCTGTCACAGGGCACGGCCTGCACATCTAGGTGCCTGTGTGCCCAGCAAACGATTCTTTGGAAAATGGAAGTGATCTTAAAGATTAGAGTGACCTGAAGAGTAATCCCGCTAGTACCTGGTAGAGCAAGGGACTAACTCCAGAATTGTTGATTTAATTTAATCCTGATCAAGAATATTTATTGATGGCTTCGTCTATGAAACATAGGGCTATGCCACAATATTTATATATGACAAGGATGCCACTCTTAAGTAGCCAGTTATAACCTGGTATAAAACTAGTTGATTGGTACTTGTTAGATATTATGGTATTAACTTACTGGAGAAGTGGGAGGCCTCCATTAACAACAAAACAAAACAAAAACAAAACAAAATTTCCCAAAGCAGTTACCACTGCTCTTTAGGTGTCATGGGTAGAGAAGGTCATTATTTCCATTCTGCCACCGAGGAATATAACATACAGCGATATAGACAAGGGACCAACAGTGGGTTCTCTTGGGGGTGGAGTTTTGAAGTGAATTGCTCGCAACATTGCATCCCAAATTACCATGTTCCTTGCATGAAGTGGAGACACCCACCCTGGAACTGAAGAAAGTGCTGATGTGCGGGAGGGATGGGATTCCAAAGGTGGGGCTGGTTTCCTCTCCTCACTTTACCTTCACCTGTCCCACTTGGCTAGCCTATCACAGGGAAGACAGAGGCCATCGAATGGGTGCCTCAGCTTCCTGCCCTCTCACCCATACCTGAGAGCCCATCTTGGGCTCTGCCCCCCAGATCACTAAGGAAGAGTGGCATTTCCTAGGCTGGAGGTCATCTAAGTCCTGCTAGGGGCTCCTTCCCTCCATCAATGAGCTCTTCAGCCTCTTCCCCTCCTGGGCTTCTGTCATGAGCACTTAAATCATTCTCAAGTCCTTCATCCTAAACAAACAAAGAGCTTCTGTCAACTCCAGCTCTCCTCCAGCTACTGCTTTGGCTCTCCCCTCCCATTTTCCACTAAGCTTCACTCCTGCCCCCATCATTGCACTGAACCTAGGTCACCAAGGCCACAAGGACCTTGTTACTGCTAATCTAATTAGAGGACTTGTCGGCTTGTATCTAAATTTCCCATACTTGACCCTGTTGACCCCACCCTCCTCCGTGATGTGCCACCTTCCCTTGGCTTCCATGACCCCAGACTCTCCTGTCACACCTGCTCTTTCTCTGGCTGGTCCTTCTTAGTTTCCTTCTTTCTTCTTCTCCTTTTTCTTTCCCCACCTCGACTCAAAGGATGTGACCCTGGGGGTTCAGCACTTAACCTATTTCCCTTCTCTCTCTCCATACTCTCCCTGGGCTCTGCATCTGTTCACACTGGTCTCAACCGCCACGCTAATGATGCCCAGATCCTTGCCTCCAGCTCAGAACTCTCACCAGGGCAAAACTGCCTCCTGCACAGATTGGGCGACACAAGTGGGCATCTAGGTGCTGCAGGTGCCCACGCTGCGCATACATGACTCCGAGAGTGAGCAGCTCCTGAAAGTTTGTGCTCTAGGCGCTCCGCGGTACCTCAGCCTCGGTAAGTTGAAAAGCTAAGCCCTCATCTTCCCTCCCAAAGCTCTTCCTGTGCCCCCATCCTGGTGAACGACATCATAGCCGGCTCAGATCAAAACCTGGAGGTCCTCCTTGACAGCCCCCTCTCTCATCCTCCACACCAGCCAGTTACCAAACCCAGTCATTCTGTTTCCACAACCTCCCCTGAATCCAGACTCTTTCCTCCTCCTGTCACTGCCTCCGGTCAGGATGCCACCATCTCCACGCTGCAGCCAGCATGACTTTTCTAAAATACAATCTGACCACAACTCTGCCTAAAACACTTGGTGGTGATTCTCCACTGTCCCCAGAGTGGGCTCCACGGTCAGCAGCCACGCTGACCCCTCTCCCCGCTCCTCCGCTGGCTGCCTCGCACTGTCCTCCACCAAGCCTCGCTCCTCATGTCCCCCGAAGGAGCCGCAGGCCACCTCCAGATCCTTGCTCAAGCTTCCCTCTCACAGAAGAGCCTCCCTCCACTACTCTCCCCTGGTCTCAGCCTAAATGCCACTTCTAGAAGTCAGTTTTGACACCAAGGCTGGTGAAATGCCCTTCCTGGGCATACTCCCCCCACCTCTCACATTCACCACAGAGCCTTTCACACAGGATGGTTTTTGGGGCCTTAACAGTTTGTCCCTGCTTCTCAAGGGAAGGGACACAGCTTACTAATCGATGAGCGGCCAGCACAAACTCAGTGCTCGTCTCATAGAAAGTGTTCAGCAAGTATCTGTTGCATGCATGAAGGATTTAAGGAATTCTGAGTGTGGACTTCAAATCCGATAGTCCTGAATTAAGCCCTAGATCTGCCCCTTCCCAACTGTGTGTCCTTGGGAAAGTTAATAACCTCCCCTGAGTCTCAGTTTCTGCTCTGTAAAATGGGTTTGTTCTTGTGAATGGATTTGTGCTTCTATAACCATCTGTAATCAGTACAATGCTTGATGCTCTCTTCTCTTTCACCTCATACGCTGAACTCCAGGAAGCCAGAAGTAAGTCCTATTCTAGTTGGCATCCCCGGTGCCCAGCCCAGCGATGAGTTCTTAGCGGGGGCACAATAGATGAAATTTGATGAAAGGATGTCTGAGGGAAGGCAGCCAAGGCAAAGAAGGAAGAGGTAGTGCAGGGAATGTGGAGAAGGGAGAAAGGAGAGGGGAACAGGGTGGACACTTTCTCTGAGTCTGCTTATGTTTCGGGAGGCTCATCTGCTTTCGAAGGACTGGGTTGAGGATGCTCTCTCCCCTTGGAGATAACCTGCCCAGGTCATTCTCGCCTCTGCAACGGTAGGGAGCCACAGGGACCCATGTGACCGACTCAGCTCCCTTATTGGAAACAGCTGTGCAGACGGCAGCCCTGGGGCTGGAGCTCCGGTAGAGGATTTCACAACCTCCAGGGCTGTGCTTCAGATGAGTTTCAAACGTTGTTTATATACGTCTACGTGTGTGCTTCCTGGGTCTCTTCTGATTGCCATGAGGCCCAGCCTTGCAAAACAAGCTCAGAGTGTGCCTTAGTATTTTGTTCTTGCTGATAGTAATGGAATGTACCAGCCTCCCAATGCCAGATCTGGGAGAAACCAAGAACCTGAAAACAAAGAAGACATCCAACCCCAGTGGCTCCTCCCAGAGCACGTGAATGGGGTGGGGCATTAAAGCTGGGGAGGGTTTAGGCGGGTTGATATTTTGACTGAATTCCATCCAGAAAAGACATACGAGGCAGAGTTATATTTTCTCTTTTCCATTCTCTTTATCCAAGCAGTAACAATATTGTAGCAGGCAGGATCTATGTTTACCGTCTTCCAGAGAAGAAAGGGACTGCTTTGAGCACATAAAGATTGTAATCATCCATTTCCCTTATGCCTATGAGACACAGGCATAGAGGTTTTGAAGGGCTGTGGAGAGTTGCCTTCAAATTGTTCCAGGAACGAAAGAAAGGATGCTGCCTGGGATGAGAAATAGGGATTTGGACCAGATCACTGATTCTCAACTCTAGTTGCACATTAGAATGACCTGGGGAGCTTTTAAAATCCCAGTATCCAGACTTCATCACAGACAAATTAAATAGAACCTTTGGGGTGGGATCCTGGCATCAGGGCTTTAAAGTTCCTCAGGTAATCACAACATGCAGGTTGAAAATCACTGGATTCTGTGAACTCTGATCTCTGAAGCTCCCTTACATTTCTGGCTTTGAAATTAGTAATCTAGGAGCAAAACTGTCTGCAGCTGGCAAGATTTCCCTACAATTGGTTGGGACTTAATATTTAGGCTTCAGCTAGAATAGTCACCAATCATGTCAATAGGCGTTCTGTGGAGAAACACAGGAAGGTAGTGGTCGGTAGTCAAATAAGCACAAAAGATTGACTTCGAATCCCAGGCAGTCAGGGTTAGAGGGATTTTGATGGACATCTCATTCCATTTACCTCACTGGTTTCCCCAGACCAGCAGCATCAGCATCACCTGGGAGCTTGTTAGAAATGCTAGTTCCCAGGCCACACCCCAGACCTGCTAAGTCAGAAACTGTGAGAGTGGGATCCAGCTACCTGGGTTTTAACAAAACTTCTGGGTGATTCTGTGCTCAAGTTTGAAAACCAGTGATCTGCTGCAGGAATCCTCTACTATATCCTGTCGTCCTTCAATTCTTTAGATGAAATATGCTTCACTGTAACTTCTACGTGTGGCTCTAGTTCTGTCTTCTGGGATGACCCAGAGTAAATCCAAGTCATGTTCTGTACTTCAAAGACTTTAAGATAATGTTCCAGGGCTTCTGGTTTAATATATGTCTGATAGCTCCTGAGGGCACTTCTCCCAAATTTAAAATAAAATACACAGGAAGATACAGAAAAGGTGCCAACTCACATTACCACCCAAAAATAAGACTGAGGGAATAGAAGTAGTAGAAAATTTTTGTGAAAATTTATGTCATCTTGGAGTAGAGAAGACTGTTCTAAGTTTGACACCAAAGGCAGAAATTATAAAGATTCGTAGATTTAACTATAAATTTATAGATAACGTCAATATATTTTTAAAAACTTAAAAAGTATATGACAAGCTAGAAAAACTTTGCATATGTATATTCTATATATATATATATATATATATATATATAATGTTAGACTTTAAGTTTCATGACGTGAGCATCATATACTTAATGTATAGCACAGGGTCTGACATAAACTGAGTCCTCAAAGCATTTGACTAATGAGTGAATGAAGATGAGTTAAGCAAATGGCCATATAAAAATCAATGCTAGGGACTTCCCTGGTGGTGCAGCGGTTAAGAATCTGCCTTCCAAAGCAGGGGACGCAGGTTCAATCCCTGGCCAGGGAACTAGATCCCACATGCATGCTGCAACTAAGAGTTAGCATGCCGCAGCTAAGACCCAGAGCAACCAAAAAAAAAAAAAAAAATCAATGCTAAAATATACAGTAGAAAAATGGGCTGAGGGCATACATAGGCAATTGACAAAAGGGAAAATAAATATTTGAAAAAGATGTTTCACTTCAATAACAGAAAATGCAAATTAAATTAGCACCTATAAATTAAATTAGCACCTATCAAATAGCTAACTTTAGTAATGTTAATGGAAGATGGGTTTTTCATTGATGCTGACTCTAGGGTTAATTCACACAGTGTTTCAGGCAATAATGAATAATGAGGCCAATCTGGCCTCATTATCAAAGCTCTAAAATTTCTCATGTTGTTCGATCCAGCAGATAGCTGCCTTCCTAATCCTAAGGGAACATTCATGAGTGTGCACAATGATTTGGCAACAAGCATACTGATTACAGCCTCATTTATAAAAATAAACACTTGGAAATAAATATCCAAAAAGAGAAGACAGGCCGAAATATTATGTCACAGATTGACAAAGGAACATGACACAGCCATTAAAATGATATATAACGATATGAATGGCATAGAAAGATTATTCCTCAAACATGGTTAAGTGATTAAAAATAGTTTATAAAAGGGGTGCGTAATGTGATGACCAAGAAATGACCAAGTGAAAAAGCTCTCAGGGTCCTTTAAATCTTCCTCAGACTGAACATTCCTAATTCCTTCCGCCATTTCTCCTTGAATGGTGAGCAAACTTTCTAAAGTCAGAGTGGCCCTGGTGTGTAGGAAGCCTTGGGGAGCGTCCTGGAAAATGCCCATGGGATACATGTTCTAATTGCCAGACTTTCTTGGTAAGTCTCTGTGAATATGCCCTGCTTTGGCAACGCCCCCTTTAAAGCCCGGGTCTGGACAGCAACTTCTTGTGTTTACAGGGATACTACGGGAACAATGAACAATCTTACCAAGGTGACAGTTCACTAGGTAGAGATGATGGGAAAGACATTCCAAGCAGAGAAACTAGAAGATGCAAAGGCACAGAGACACAGAAGATTCTGGCATGTTCAGGGAATGGTGAGCAATTCTAGGTGGCTGGAAAGCTATTTGGAGTGATGGGGGAACCTGGAGGTAGTAGCAGATGAAATGATAAGGGAAGCCTTTCTAAATCAAGCTAAGGATTTGGGTCTCCTTCCTAGTCTTGGCCAGTCTGAAGCCTTGGGATGTTACACTGAGATCCGTGTTTTAGAAAGAGCACAACGGTGGCTATACACTGGAAGCCGGGGGCTGGTTTAAGCAAAGGATACCATATGCTTAGTGAAGTCTTTAAATTTTAGGATCGGATGTGTTGCTGGTTTGCTTTTTAAGTGGTTTCTTCTGGTACTTTCTTTTTTATGTTTGCTCAGGATCTCTTGGTGGGCTCCAACAAACAATAGGACTGTGAGCCCACCCCAGGCAGAAAGAGGAAGATGGGTGGTGGTGGACAGAAAGCATTCATGTCTCCTGCTGTCATCCCATTCATGTTTTCCCTGACCCTGGGCTTGGACAGCTCCCAGGAGGTGGGCACCAATTCCAGGGAAGGATGTGGCTCTGGGCTCAGGCCTCCTGGAGCCCTCTGCTCTGCGGTGGAGGCTGGAAGCTCTCAGCTTTTCCAGCAGCCTCAGAGGCTCTACCGGTGAGCCCGTGTCTGCCTCTCTAGGGCTGGGGTGGGTTCACTGGGGGAAGCAGGAGCAGACAGGAACTGAGAAGGAAGAATTGCCAGGTTCCTGTGAGGTCAACACATGTTTGAAACAAATCAGAACGAGAATGTAATTAGGTGATGTTTGGTTTTGTTTTTGTTTTAAAGGAAAAATTCAGAACCTGTGACTCGTGTTCACGAGCACATGCCTGGATGCAGTCATTTTGAGTTTATGGAAAATGTGGTCAGCCCCATAAATCAGTGCTGAAGAATTCTTACAGAGCCATCCCCGTGCAAGGAAGTCAGGTCTGTAGCGAGTCTCCTAAGATTATGCAAAATAATACAGAGTAAGCATGTAATAATAAGCTACAGTATAGTCTTCTCTACTCCTGGAATTCTTTCCTGAGTTGCCATGAGGAAGCTGTGAATTTCTGTTCCTATCTAATCTGTGACCTTTCTTGTGTAACTCCATGTGTACGTCTGGATGTCTGTGGCCATCACCATGACTACCAGGACACAGTTCTCTGCAACTATTCTCGCATGTGTCTTAAACATTTTAGCAGGATTTCTATACAGAAAGCCCATTTAAAAGTAGGCTGAAAAATGATAACTTGCAACACTGCTGAGAATACAGTCAAATGTATCCTAATTCTCAGCCCGCCTGTCCTTCGCACCCATTATTTGGTGTGATTGGAAAATGAAAATTCAAGGAGGAATCGTATTTCTCAAAAGCACACAAGACATCTTCAAATGTGAAATACAAACTTTCATTCAGAATTAGTAAATAATAGATTCAATCTAGGTGTGATTCACTAGAAGAAATTCCATCCATTTTCATTTCATTGTTGTTGGATTTATCCCATCAGCCTTTTGCCCTCAAACAGTTTTGGTTCTTCTATCTTATATACCATAATATTTCTCTCTATCCTTCCTCTTTCCTACACTCCCTTCTCTGCTTGACCCAGTTTAGAAATCTGTTTCTGCCAAACTGGTCAGCGGAGAGTGGAATGCTAACAAATCTGAGTGATGATTTTCAGTTGCTCTGAGAAGAATGGGCTTGTTCACTGGACTAGCATGTTCTATCACAAAAAATAGTACTGCTGAACCCGAGTTTGGGTATCCTATTTTTTTTTTTTTTGTAATCTGTTAGATGAGTCTCATGCAGGCTAAAAAAAATTCTTAATTTTCCACAGAAACCGTATGTATAACTTATAAGGCCAAATACCACCCTGAGTACAAAGTTGATGGCCTAGGCTCATTTCTGTTAGCTGTAGAGTTTGTACTTTCAAATCTGCTATGGCAATGTGTTCTTGTTGACGTGCGTGCACAGACAAAATACAAATTCCATGTGTCATGAGGGCCAAGCTGGCCCAGCATTTATATGGCCTGGGATTTTTTTTTTTTTTTTTTTTTCCGGTATGCGGGCCTCTCACTGTTGTGGCCTCTCCCGTTGCGGAGCACAGGCTCCGGACGCGCAGGCTCAGCGGCCATGGCTCACGGGCCCAGCCGCTCCGCGGCATGTGGGATCTTCCCGGACCGGGGCACGAACCCGTGTGCCCTGCATCGGCAGCTGGAACCCCAACCACTGCGCCACCAGGGAAGCCCTGGGATTTTTTTAAATGTCATTCTTGCCTGTTGTCCCTGCCACAAACTGGAGCAGGAATAGCTAATTGGCTGCAGCCTGCACAGGCTGTGAAACTTTAGACCAAATCCCCTCAGCCACAAGCCACCCATTGTCACCTGTCACCAGGTGCAAAGGAAGGGGGGCCTGCCTAACTGGCTCTGCTCTCGTGTTTTATTAGTTGTGCCGTGTTGCAGAGTGGGCAGGGTAAAGATGTGGGTATATCTGACACACATCAATTGCAATATAGTTTGAATTTTTGCATCAACCCTTCACAGACAGTAGAAAAGCACAGAGTAAATAATCCTAATAATATTTGCCCTGACTAAGCCTTACTAAGTGTTCAAACGTTAGGCCACATGCTTTACAAACATTACCTTCTCCAACCTGCCACACTGTGAAGTAGTTATTACCAGCTACTTTATCAAGATGAAGTTCAGAGAGATCAAGTGACTGGCCTGGAGTTTTCCAGGCAGGAAGGAAGCAAGATTCAAACCCGACCCTACCTGGTTGGAAAGGAGCCCCAAATTAGACACCTTGATTTTGCTTTGGGGTTCATGTGCTCGATTCCCAGAGCAGCGGATGCAAGATGCAGGTCGTGGGTAGTTGAGGGGGAATTTGGTCCCCAGCTTTGCTCTGTAGATTTTATGAAAGAGAGACTGACTCTTCCCGAAGACATAGCAATGGTGCGATTACAGCAGAACTGAGGTTGTTTCCAGCATTGTTACTATCTGAACAGAGCACAATATTCAGCTTGTCTTGTCCTCTTTTTCCTCACTTACAAAATGAGGACTTTGGCTAGATGGTTTCTAAGGCCTCTGATGCCTCCTCCCTTTCTGTCTCCTCCTAGTTGAGACATCTGAGCTTGGCCCTGACAGTTTCAGGGCAAACCCTCACCAGGGTGGAAGGAAGGTCCTCCCGTGATCCTGGACCAGCTGGGCCCAATGCCTGCTGGAAGGTGGGGGAGCTTTCTGTGGCCCCTATTCCGTGGCTCCATCCTGTGGCCCTAGCGTCCTGCTTGTCACCACTGGCCAGTGTGGCTGAGAAGCAGCAGGCCTCTCCCCTGGAGCTACCTGAGTAAGAGCCAGTCCTGCTTTATTCACACACTGTACCTGTAAACTCAGAAGCTCAAGTCCTAGGACATTAAAGCTAAGCTACTTCTGTCAAAATCCTTTTCAGAAAAGCAAGTCGAAACTCAAGGTCTTGTAAAAACCCAAGTTTTGAAAAGTAGTGTCTGATTTGTCACAACATGAAATCATAGCTGGATTCCTATATCTGGAGTTATTCTGGCTCAACAGTCAGAGAGAGAGAGAGAGAGAGAGAGTGCAAAAAGAACGCATGTGTGCGACCCCGTTAATGAATCCTACCGTGTCTCCTGGCTGTGGACGCATCACGGACACACGATCGTAGCCTTTCCTTAGCAGGACCCACAGGGCATCAAGTTTTCCCTGAAATAAAACAAATGCACCAAGATTACATCTGAAACCAGACCAGGGGCCAGCACCGACAGGCAGAAACTTCCATGCTTCTTAAGTCATGTGAACCACACTTCACCGGCAATGCAGTTGCCATAGGATGTGACTCTGTAGTCCCTAAGTTCAAATGTGGGCCTCAGGAATGGAGGAGGAGGAGAGACACATCCCAGAGGACCCTGATGCTCGCGCAGGAGACATCTGTGACTTTAGTGCAGCCTCAGATTTGCAGACACGGAGGATTCATTCAGGCTCTCAGCTTTTGCCCTCATCATATTCCCAGGCAACTCCTCACACCGCAAGTCAATCTTTTCGACTTGCACTAAAGTTTTTTCTTCCCAGTTAGTGTCCAGAGTTTACAAATGAAACAATGAGGACAGATTCAAGCAGGAAGTGACTAAGTAGAAGCATGGACAGGGTGAGACCAATGAAAGGCCCCTGGGGCACAGATCCATGGCTGTCCCTACGATGGGCTCTGGAATCCCAGGCTCGACAGACAAATGACCAAAGATCACGGATCACCACAAATCACAACCCCCTTTGGAGTTGTAGGTGATTGGTTGAATCTGGAAGGAGTGAGCCTACGAGTGCTAAAGTTTTCACAGTATGTGGCAAAGGCAGTCTAACGTTCTAGTTCCCTAGACATGCTGAGCAGAGGCTGGTTTCTGCCACTGAAAACACTAACAGAAAAAAAAAAAGCGACATTTATTTAGCTTTGCTCTTATTATTATTACTATCTTTTAATTTTTTGGCTGCGTTGGGTCTTCGTTGCTGTGTGCAGGCTTTCTCTAGTTGCCAAGAACGGGGGCTACTCTTCATTGTGGTGCACAGGCTTCTCATTGCGGTGGCTTCTCTTGTTGCAGAGCACGGGCTCTAGGGGTGCAGGCTTCAGTAGTTGTGGCATGTAGGCTCAGTAGTTGTGGCTCGCGGGCTCTAGACCGCAGGCTCAGTAGTTGTGGTGCACGGGCTTAGTTGCTCCACGGCATGTGGGATCTTCCTGGACCAGGGATCAAACCCGTGTCCCCTGCACTGGCAGGCGGATTCTTAACAACTGTGCCACCAGGGAAGTCCCAGCTTTGCTCTTATTATTAACCCTGGTTGGTGACTCCATCAACGGGCAGAAGTCACCTTTATTTTGTCTTATTTCCCTTCATCACTCTTGTGGTGACCAGGACAATCTGCTCCCCTCCACCTCCAAGGATGACATCCTAGTCTCTAGAACCTGTGAATATGTTCCCTTTCATTGCAAAAAGGGCTCTGCAGATGTGATTAAGTTAAGGATCTGGAGGTGGGGACATGATTCTGGATCATCGGGTGGACCCAATCTAACCATATGGGTCTTTAACAGAGGGAGGTAGGAGGGTCAGCGTCAGAGAAGGAGATGGGGCGACAGAAGCAGAGTGAATGTGATCCCATGTGAGAAGGATTCAACCCACCGCTGTTGGCTTTGGGGAGGAGAGGGGGCCATAAGCCAATGAGTGTGGGCAGCTTCTGGAATCTGGGTAAGACATGGAGATGGAGTGTCTCCTAGGGCCTCCAGCAGGAATGAAGCCCTGGCTTCACTTGGTTTTAGCCCAGTGTGACCCATTTTGGGCTTCTGACCTCCAGAACTATAAGATAATACATTTGTGTGGTTTTAAGCCACTAAGTTAGTGGTAATTTGTTATAGCAACAGTATGAAACCAATACAGCCCTTATCACTCCCTGACATAGTCTATTTGCTTAGTGTCTGTCTCTGCCATCTGGAATGTGAACTCCACGAAAGCAGAGGTGCCACTGGTTTCGTTAACTGCTATATGCCCAGCCCTTAGGACAGCTTCTGGTGCTCAGTGAATATTTGTTGGACGAATGAATGCATTCAGTGCTACTAAGTGCTTGGCTAGGTGCTTTTCTATGTGTCTGCTCCTTTCATTCTCCCAGCAATTCCAAAGGGTTATGGAGAGGGAATCAGAGAGATCAACTAACTTGCCCAAAGGCACACAGTGTGTAAACTGGAGAGGTGTGATTGGACCCCACTCCATGTCTGTCTAGTTCCAAAGCTCATAAACTTTCTTTCTTAAAATATATTTTTTAATTGCATTGATGATTTTTTAAACTGAAGTGTAGTTGATTTACAAGGTTGTGTTAATTTCTACTGTACAGCAAAGTGATTCAGTTATACATATATATATATATATATATATACGCACACATTCTTTTTTTAAAATATTCTTTTCCATTATGGTTTGTCACAGGATATTGAATATAGTCCCCTGTGCAAAGCTCGTATACTTTCTATTATACCAATTGCAGGTTCTTGCCTGTGCAGATCCTTTAGAACAGGGTTTCTAAACTGTGCATTGCGACTCTTCAAGCTCTCATGAAAACATTTTGTGTATTAGGACCAGAATTTTTAACAAAGAAAATAAAATAGGAAAGAAAATCTTTGAGTTAAGGGCAAATGGTGAGGATAAGTATGCATGGGTGTGTGTATGAGGAGTGTGTGAAGTGAATGCACACTTGTGCACGCATAAGCATATACTGGGCCAACATGTACTTCCTGTTGGGGTCTCAGTCGGGCATGTTTGAAAACACTGATCTGGAAGAGGTCTTTGAAGGATAATGCTGAAAGGCTGAGAGAGTCTAGAAACTTCAAGTTCCTTGCCACAAAGCATTCGTAGTGGCAGCATCCATTTAAGAATGCCACCTCGAAGACTTGGGGTTTTGAAATTATCTTCTGGCGGGTTTTATTTAGATACAAAAAATGTGCTTTTGAACCTTTATCAACTCTGTTGCTCGAGTTCTTGTGGATTCAGCTTTGTCTTGCTAAGTGTAATGTTTCTCATCTCTCTTGGCCAAGTATTTACAAAAACCTCTAAAAATATTTTGAAATGACTTTAGAATGCTGGAAGGACCGCTGCTGGGTTCAGCGTGGTTTTTTCTGCATTAAACCATTTCAAGCATCAGCTAAATGTTTTCCTTTAAGGTTCTTTGGGATAAACATTTATATTTCAGGATATAACCAGGTGGATTTCCTGGAAGAATGCCTCTTTTTCTTTTTCTTTCGCTTTTTTTGGGGGAACTCCGGGTATTTGGCTTCGTAAATCATCCCACCCTCAGTGCTCTGTGCACTGATCACTCAGCTCCTTGACAGATGAGGAGCAGTGAGATGGGGCTGAAAGAAAAAGTAGCTGTTGAGGAAGTGTATTAATTAACTCAGCAGAAATCTAAAGCGCCATGCAGGGCAAAGGGGCAGAAACCACCTAGATGTGTAATACCAGGAGAAAGCGTTGTGTTTCTTTGAGGCAACAGATCATAGAGTGATATTTCAGCACAAAACGACTGGATTCAGACTGTTTGTATTCTGAGGCTTCCCCTCACCAGCTCTGCTGCAGCCTCGGACAAGCTGTTTCATGTCCTTAAGCCTTACCTTACTCATCTTTAAAAAAAAGAGATAATAATACCGTCTACCCTATAGATTTGTTAAAAGGCTTACAGCTAGATATTGAAGTAAGATACTCGTCTCATAGAAAGTATTCATTCAGTCTTATCAACGATGGGGTAAAGTCATTAAAATGAAAAACTGGGAGTCTCTGTAGAAAGATGGAAATGAATGTAATGCGGATGTAAGAATCCAATAATTTGAACTTTACAAGCATGGATCTACCCGTCCTTCATTTGGTGCTCCTACAACTCCATTCCCCCCTTTCCCTCTGGCTTCTGTGACAGTGTTTGATGACCCCAACACTCCACCAAAGCTGCTTCGCTAAGGCTGCCCACAGCATCCCGGCTACCAAATGCCTTGGCCACCTGTGGCCTCATTTTACTTGATTCTTTAGAGCGATCAGAGGCTCTGGGCCTCTCCCTTCCTCACTATCCCTTGGCTTTGCCTTCTCCTTCCTATAACTCTCATGATCCTTTTCAGCCTCTTCTGCTCCTCCCCTCTGCTTACACACGATGTGGTGGTGTCCCCTTGCTGTCCCCCCTCTTCTAGTCTCACCCCCACGCTGAATGCTCACTTTTTTTTTTGCGGTACGCGGGCCTCTCACTGTTGTGGCCTCTCCCGTTGCGGAGCACAGGCTCCGGACGCGCAGGCTCAGCGGCCATGGCTCACGGGCCCAGCCGCTCCGCGGCATGTGGGATCTTCCCAGACTGGGGCACGAACCCATGTCCCCTGCATCGGCCCTGAATGCTCACTTTGACTACTCTCACCTGGTCCCATGGGTCAAACTTCCACCTGTCTGCCCATGGCTCACACATTCTTACTTCAGCTTAGTCCTCTCTTGAGCTCCAGAACCAAATACCCACCGAATCTTTGTTGTAATGTAAACGTATCACAGGTATAAAAAAAACCAAACATCACATACTGAACAATTTTTCCCCAAGCTGCTCCGCTTTTTGCATACCCCGCCTTGGTCCACGGCACCACTGACATCCAGATGGACAAGGCGGACACCAGAGAATCATTCTCACCTCCTCTCCCTCTGCCACCCCTTCATATCCAACTTCGACAATGTCTCTCGAATGTTCTCTCTGTCACAGCCCCCCGTCACCTCTTCCTGTCCAGCCCTGGCCCACTGTCTCCACGGCTACTGCCTTGGCCTAGGCCCTCATCATCTATCACTCACCCTGAGGATAGTTTCCTGATTGGTCTTTTACCTCCAGGCTCCCAGTCCTTTCTACGACTTGATTAATAACATATTTCATGGCTAGCTGGAATGGATGCTTTGCTATTAATAAAATAAACCAAGAGACACCTTATTAGCAGTGTGAATTTAGGCGAGTTACCTAACCTCTCTGTGCCTTGGTTTTGCCATCTGTAAAACAGGAGGAGTAGTAGCAGTTTCTAATTTTGAGGGTGGTGGTGAGAAATGAAGGAGTGAGTGCAGGAAGGGCCCTTGGGACTGTGCCCGACTTGTGGTACATGCTTCACCCAGGTTAGCCCTTCATGCAGGTGAGCTGCTATCAAGAGTTGTCCTGGCCAAGGGGAGACCAGATAGTTCTGGTTGTACCCTCAGTGTTCTGAGCTCGGAATGTCCCACAGATGAACCCGAAGTCCCCATTCTGTGTGGCACAGAAAATGATCTTGGTAATCTACCCATCCTATACCTCTTTCTACTCCTATGCCAGGTAGCTTTTAATGCAAGAAGAGCTGAAGTAAGCTTTAGAATGAGAGTGTTTATAACCAAGAAGAGGATAAACATAACTCTCAAAAGTCAAACAGAAGTGCACAGCAAAGGCCCCCATGTTTAATTTTCTGAGAGGAGGCAAAAGCCCGTCATTTCAAGACAGTAGCTACTGGGCTTATTAATAACATCCCTTTAGGGCCACAAGAGCCTCAGGGGATTCTTCCAGGAAGTCCCTGGGCTTTACCCACTCCTCCTGGGGGGAGCCTTTTTTTTTTTTTTTTTTTTTTGCGGTACGCGGGCCTCTCACTGCTGTGGCCTCTCCCGCTGCGGAACACAGGCTCCGGACGCGCAGGCTCAGCGGCCATGGCCCATGGGCCCAGCTGCTCTGCGGCACGTGGGTTCCCCCCGGGACCGGGGCACGAACCCGCGTCCCCTGCATTGGCAGGCGGATTCCCAACCACTGCGCCACCAGGGAAGCCCCCGGGGGGAGACTTTGAGTTGACTCCACTATTTCTCTCAGATCTGAGTGTCCCGAATGCATGCGTCTCTTCAAGGTGCATGTCAAGACACTGGTCCTCACTCCCGAAGAGAAATGCTTCTGTGAAGCTCAAAGATTTCCTACCATCCTGGGAACCCGCCACCAGAGTGCATTAGCTGACATTTACATATACCTTTCTTTCATATGAAATTGACACACTTTGACTATAACATGAGAAATGTACCAATTCCAGGCTCCCAAACTCTACCTCAGCCTCAGACAATCAATACTTTTCATACCACAAAGGCTGGCAAACTGGAGGTTCTATGTCAATGCTCGCTTTTGTTTCTTCCTAAACAAGAAGACTGTGCCCAGGGAGGTTTGTGAGGCCCAACACTCAAAGCATCTTGGTGCATGGGCTTTGTGGCTGGGTTTCTTCTTTCTTTCTTTTTTTTGGGGGGTGATGGAGGGCCAGGCAGCAGCTGTGTCTTCTCTTCTGGTTTGTCTGCCTCCGCTGTTCGGAAGTTAGTCAGAGGTTGAGAATTTTGAGGGTAGTTCAACTTAGAGGGCTGTTAGAGACTAACACATTTTTTTACACCTTAAAATATATGGTAAATATTGTGACCCATGCTTCCCTTTAAATGAAATAAATTAATGCCTAAGTTGGAAACTTTCCTTACACACACACACACACACACACACACACACACACAATCACACATGGTTAATTTTTTTTTCTCTATTTTCTTTTGGTCTCTGTTTAAACAATGGTTGGAACCATTCTAAAAAGTAGCCGGGGAGGGACAAAAAAAGTCTGTTGAACATCAGCGGCACATCTGACAGCATTTAAGGCTTCAGTGTGTCTTACTAGGCTACACATAGCTTCATTCAGAACCGTTCCACCACTGAATGCTGCTTGATTACAAGGCTGAGGTGCTTAAGGCCAGGGATGACAGGTTCACCTTAAAGAAAATGGACAGAACACCACCCGCTCCCCGGCACTGCAACAGCACAGGCCGGTCCGCCGTGCCAGCCAGGTTCTGGCTTTGGTCCTTCAGCTGTCATTTCTGTCATTGCCAGTCACGTGGAGGAGCTACTGGAAAAGGAGAAAACTCATTTCTCTGAAGGCCGCAAGCCTTCCAGCAAACCTGAAAACAGTCCTGGTTTTAATCTTTCTGGTGGTCATACATCTGGGCATTACTTAACTCGCCCGAAATGGTCAGTCCCAATTTAACGAGAAGCATGGGATTGCTGTAAAGCCAGGGGGTGAAAACTGAGCAAAGAAAAAGTCAGGCCAAATATCGGAAAATTTCTTGATCATGAGCCTGGAATGAGGAAAGGGTGAAGTGTGGTCAGTGTGGTCAGTGCCTTAAATTAGCCTGGGCGACGGTGGGGAGCAGCCCATTGCGGACTCTTTCTCTCAGTGAGTTCCTGCGGGATGTGCTTAGGCAATGTGCTTCCCTGCTTCTCTGCTCCTCAAATCTATTTCCTGAAATGCACGAAAAACAGAGTCAAATGCAACCAGTTTAAAGGTGTATATGATTCTGACCACCTTCACTGGGGAACCAGGACTCTTCCCAGTACCTCCTGAAAGTTTTGCGCTGGATGGAGGTGTTCTCCCTGTTTATAGTGGGGCAGGTTATCCTCCATGAGCTGCCTGCCGCTATCCACGCTCTGTGTTTCTCTGCCTTCCTTGCTCCATGCCTTGGAAGCCTGACCTCTACAGATGGCATCATCTAGCTTCCCTTTGGTGTGGCCAACAGGTGGCATCAGAGGGAGACGAGAGTTGACAGATGAATGGATAAAGATGCGGTACATATATACCATGGAATCTTCCTCAGCCATGAAAAAGAATGAAATAATGCCATTTGCAGCAACATGGGTGGACCTAGAGATTGTCATACTGAGTGAAGTAAGCCAGACAGAGAAAGATAAATATCATATGATATCGCTTATATGTGGAATCTAAAAAAAAATGATACAGATGAACTTATTTACAAAACAGAAATAGACCCACAGACATAGACAACGAACTTATGGTTACCAAAGGGGAAAGGTGGAGGGGGGCAGGGATAAATTCATAGTTTGGGATTAACAGATACACACTACTATATATAAAATAGATAACCAACAAGGATCGACTGTACAGCACAGGGAACTATCCTCAATATTCTGTAATAACCTATAAGGGAAAAGAATCGGAAAAAGAATATATATATGCATAATAGAATCACTTTGCTGTACAGCAGAAACTGACACAACATTGTAAATCAGCTAAAGTTCAATTTAAAAAAGAAGGAGGTAAGAGGGCAAGATGAGGGGCAGGTCGATGCTTGCTCCTTCTGCTCCCTCCCTGAGCCCTGCCTTCGTTGGTGGCTGCATTCTTTTTAAAAATTATTTATTTCTTTATTTCTTTCTTTATTTATGCCCTGCCTTCATTGGTGGCTGCATTCTTATTTATTTATTTATCTATTTATTGGCCATGCCCTGCCACTTGCAGGATCTTAGTTCTCTGACCAGGGGTCGAACCCGCGCCCCCTGAAGTGGAAGCATGGAGTCCTAACCACTGGACTGCCAGGGAAATCCCTAGACTCAAGTCAGATTGCCTGATTTGAATTCGAGCTGCCATTTGTGTGTCCTTGGGCAAGTGACTGACACCTCTCTGTGCTTCAGTTCCTTCATCTGTAAAATGGAGATAATATCTCACAGGGTTGTTGTGAGGATTAAATGACTCAACACGCATAACATGCATGGAGGAGTGGGTGGCTGCATTCTTATAGGCCCGGGGTCTGCAAACATTTTCTGTACAGGGCCAAAGGGTAAATATCTTAGGCTTTGTAGGTCAAGAGGCAAACTCCACGCTATTATGTAGGTGCTGATATAGTCATTTAAAAATACAAAAAGCCATTCTTAACTTGTGGGCCATATAAAAACACGGAACAGGGCAGATTTAGATAGCTGACCCTCTCTGTGGCCACAGCTCCCACTGGGTGGCCTCTTCTCCAGAGCTGCAGCTCTCACTGGTTCCAGTGACACCCTCTCGCCTCCTTGCTCTTCGGGCCTAGGGATGTAACAGCTCTCTCTGTTGCTAGTCCCTGGGTGCCTCACCATTGCTATGCAACGAAGAGTAGTCCCCACTCTCTTAACCCTTCCCTGATCTGTGTGATTTCAACCCTCCTGAGGGTGCCTTCTGTTTCCTGCCAGAACTGTGACAAATCCGGTGAGAGGGTTCAGGAAAGGGAAGCAGAGTTTATGGCACAGCATGAGGCTGAATGTTTTGCCCAAGGCCTAGTGAATGTGTATAGACATTGTGGCTAGAATGTGGCTCATCGTGGACCATGCATTGGGTTAAACAGTGTGAAGGCTGAAGTTCTGGTAGCAAGTCCATTCTTTTTCTGGACAAACAGTGTACATTATGACTTTTGAATTCCTTTCTGTGCTTCTACTCTCAAACTTCCTTGTTCTCGCCCTTCCCTCGCCCACCTGTCCAGATACACATAAGAGGACCTCTTTTGCTCTCCTTTCCTCAAAGATATGGCAAGAAGAATGTCACCTTCTTTGCATCGAGAGTACCTAAGTGATTTGTGTGGGTCACAGGAGAAAGTCTATCTGGCTTAATGCTCTGGGAGTTGTTTCATAATTATGTCCCGCGTGTCTCTTTAACAAGAGATGGTGGAATCCCTACTCCGTGCCAGGTACACTGCTGCTTATGGGTGATTCAAAGATGAGTTAAGCATAATTGGTGCCTCCGGGGGGTCAAATCTGGTGAGGGAAGACTCATAAACAGGAGCAGTTACACAAAAGAGCTATGGTACAATAGTTTGCTAAGTAAGCCTCGGTGTGAGCTGCCCCAGCAGCAGGAGGAGCATTCACACTTCTTCCTGTCCTAACAAGGGAGTCCTACTGACGCTTAGCAAGCCCACCAGCATCACAGGTTTTTGCCATCTGGCTTTTCTGGTGATTCTTTGACACTCAGTTTTCCAACCACTTAACATTAATCCAGCAGCTCTGTTTGTGGGAACCATAGGTCCGTGTGAAAACCAACAAGGTCTCCTGGCTGAGACTCCCGACAAATCTCTGAGGCATGATTGTGGCCGCTTTGCCATGCACCACAGTTCCCGCCCTCAGGGAGCTTCCTCTGGAAGGCTGGCTGGAACCTTGGGTGACAACTGATTAACTGGGCTTGCTAAAACCCAGGTCACTGGGCCCAACCCCCAAAGTTGCCTATTTGGTAGATCTGGGTTGGGGCCTGAGAATGTTCATTTCTAACGAGTTCCTGGGGGATGCTGATGCTGCTGGTCCAGGCACCACACTTTGAGAACCAGCACACACACACACACACACACACACACACAGACACACACACATAACATGCACACACACACAGACACAACACAAACACACAGACACACACACACATACACACAGACACACACACACAGAGACACAGACACAAACACACACACAACACACACACACACAAACACACACATAACACGCACACACACAGACACAGAGACACACACAGAGACACACACACACAAACACAGACACAGAGACACGCACAGACACACACACAAACACAAACACACACACAGAGACACACACAAAAACACAACAGACACACACACACATAACACACACACAGACACACACACAAACACACAAACACACAGACACACAACACAAACACAAACACACACACATAACACGCACACACAAACACACAGACACACACACAACATGCACACAAACACACACATAACACGCACACACACACAAACACACATGCACAAACACACAACCCAAACACACACACATAACACACACACACAAACACACGCACACACACACACACACACACACACACACAATGACCAAGGCTGAAGAGCAGGGGCTGTGGAGGGAGCGATAACTGGGGCAAGGGCAACAGAGGGGTCTCACTTAGGGAGTTTGGATGAGAAATTTGAAAAGGGAGGCGTTGGGGAAAAATGGAGTTTCACCCGATGAGAAAAAGTGGGCAGGTTGTGAAGGCCAGAGAGCCTTTGAAAGCCTATCGTGAGACTGAATCATTAGGTTTGAGACATCAGGCCTGGGAATTTGTAGTTTTAAAGCTCTTCCAGGTGATTCTGATTCTCAGCCAAGTTTGAGACCCTCTATATGCTCACTAGGCAGCAGTACCTGGCACAGAGTGTAGGTGCACAACAAATAATTGAACTGGATCTGATTCCAAGTGTGTGTTGGGAGTTTTGAGATTTCTAAATCTAGTTGTCCATATCCTCATTTATTTCGTGAAACTCAGTCAAACCACTAGTTAACAGATGAATAACATGCTCTCAAGCAGAAATTGAATTCTTCAAATAGAATGAATGTTCTCTCAACGTCCAAGATTACAGAGATGAAAACCCGGCTCTTACCAAATATGCTGTATTAGTCATGAGGTACAGATTCCTGAAAACAACACAATAGAAAATCCCCTTTCGTCTTCGTCTCTGAGATTCTACTTGGCTCCTTCCTGTCTGCACATGTATGCACGCCACTGCATGTTCCACATTAGAAAATAATTAGAAGCAAACAGCTGTTAGTCAAGCAAGCCACACTTTGCCTACATTTTTCCAGAGTTCAACCCATTGCCCTGGGGGAAGGGGTGGCTTATCTAAAGAACCTCACCACGTTAAACACGTCAAACCAAAATGGAAATGCACCGCGATTAGTCTGAGCGTGAGGTAGGTCTGCGGAGCAGAGACAACTACTGAGAAAGTTTCCCTCCACTGTTTAAAGTGGTTATTTCTTTTGATTTCATGGCAGAAAGTCTGCTCTAAAATTAGCAAATATCTCAGCGAATGATAAGTGTTATTTTTGTTGTCACTGGAAGAAGGGTAAAGCTGTGTGTGTGTGTGTGTATGGGGTGGTGATGAGTGAGAGCTGGTTCTTATATTGAATCTTTTGCTGAGTCCTTGCATTTGGCATAGTTCTGTCTGCAGCACAGAACTAGAGGCCGTAGACCTGAGATGGAGCCTTGGGTTCCAGACCTGGGCAGAGCAAGCACTCTACCATCTCAGTTTTCCATGGCAGGAAACGAGGGAATGGGGACAGATTATGTCAGTCTTTTTAGCTACGATTTCCTAGTGCTCTCTGATAACTGGCTTAGTGTAGATGCTTATGGGCAAGACCACAGAGCAAGGGTGTTGGATGAATCACATGAATTCAAAGATACCTGCACCCAAGAGGAAGAGAAAAGAGGACTTTAGGAAGTATTAACTGCCTCCTATGAGTTAAATTTTCCAATAAGTCATAGAGGGTTTTAGTTGAGCTCTGGAGCTGTGAGGGGCGGCGGGGTGGGGGGAGGCGGGGAAGAGAGATGCTGGAGAAATAAGGTATTTTGCTCACAACCAGGAAGAGTGAGTATCAGATCTATGGCCAACACAGTCCACTAGCGTGTCCTGATACACCAGCGCCTGGCTTGAATAAAGGGAGATGGGCTTATGTTATGGCAAGAGGAACAGAGATTAGGCATTAAGGAGAATCCTGCCATTGTTGTTAGACTATGGAATTTCCTACCAGTGAAGTTACCAGATGTTACTGTAATTTATAATGATCCTCTGGGGTTACTGCCCAAGTCACTTTCTCCTAGCCCACTCTCATTCCACCACTTTGCCATGGTGATTTAAAAAAGCCCAGCTCCCAATTCCTGGGCGTATATCCAGAAAAGACAAAAACATAACATGCACCCCAATGTTCATAGCAGCACTATTTACAATAGCCAAGACATGGAAGCAACCTAAATGTCCATCAACAGATGAATGGATAAAGAAGATGTGGTATATATGTATACAATGGAATATTACTCAGCTGTAAAAAAAGAATGAAATAATACCATTTGCAGCAACATGGATGGACTTAGAGATTGTCATACTAAGTGAAGTAAGTCAGACAGAGAAAGACAAATGCCATATGCTGTCACTTATATGTTGAATCTAAAAAAATTATACAAATGAGCTTATTTATAAAACAGAAACAGACTCACAGACATAGAAAACAAACTTATGGTTACCAAAAGGGAAAGGAGGCAGGGAGGGATAAATTAGGAGTTTTAGATTAACAGATACAAACTACTATATATAAAATAGATAACCAACAAGGACCTACTGTATAGCACAGGGAACTACACTCAATATTTTGTAACAACCTATAATGGAAAAGAATCTGAAAAAGAGTATATATATACATGAAACTGAATCACTGTGCTGTACACCTGAAACTAATAAAACATTGTAAATCAACTCTACTTCCATTAAAAAAGCCCAGCTCTCACCTTGATATTGTGGAAGTTGAGAAAGTACACACTTATACTTTCAAGTCCATGATTTTAGAAATTTGTTTCTTTGTGATAAGCTGGATTTTGGTTTGATATTTTATCATACCAAAAGATTCTGATTCTTACTATGTAAGTGTTCTAGGAGGAGTGAGGATGGGTTTTTGAGGATGGGTTTTTGAGTAGAAAGAGGCACACCTTGATCGGAGAATACCACTTCCGGGGGGACGAGGGCCTGCGCATGTTGTTGTTGAGATTTCGGGGTTCCGGGAATTCGTACTCCTGCTCTGGCATCTTGACTCTTGCATTCTTTGCCTTCTCCAACTTAGCACCTTCTTCTGTGGAGCCCTTTTCTCCCCAACGAACCTAAAATAAATAACATACAAAAAAACCCAAAATGACAAAATCTGATGGCTCTGGAGAACGAGAATCACAAATAACTGTATGATGTGCTACCCAGTCCTCATTTCCTTTGGGTTTTGAGGGTCGGGGAAGAGTGGTGGTATGGAAAAAGGGAAAGGGGGAGGGCTAAAGGCGCAGAGAAAGGCAGCGAGGGGCATGGATATTTGGGGGAGGAACTGTCCAGGCTGTGGGGACAGTACGTGCAAAGGCATTGTGGGCCCAGGCGAGAACTTTGGATTTTATTCCAGTGAGAGAAGAAACCACTGTGGGTGGGGTTGAGCCAATGCGCGAATCGCTCTGACTCACAGTGGGCAAGATACAGGAGTGCACAGGTAAAAGGCTGTACCCGCCATCTCTCCGTCTGATGCCTCACAGTTCACGTCCTCATTAGACCTCAGGTGTGAGTTTTCACCAGTTTGCTTTGGTTTTCCATCCCTGAGTAGTCAGCACACAGAGATGAGTACATGAAGCTGTCCTCTTACCTCCATCCTTTTAATGCCTCCAACGCCTCGCCCACCATAATAAGAGGCATCTACCGTAGGCCACTTTTTCTTAGGCAGACCATCGTCATCTTCTTCCTGCAGAGAGATTTTGACACATGAAGGAAGCAAAGCACCATTGCTGTATGTATGTGTCCACTGTTGCAAAGTGGATAGGGGTAGACCGCCTGGGTTAAATCCCAGTGCTACCGCTTCCTGGGGCCTTGGGAAATCACTTAACCTACCTAAGCTTATTTTTTTACCTGTAAAGTGGGAATAAAGAGCAGCACGACGTGGTTAGACTGTGGTGTATTCTTGGGACCTGCTCTCTTCTGCATCTCTACTCCTTTATAGGGTATCTCATCTAATCCCATCTACATGTTAATGACCTGTCAATTTACATCTTCATCCCTGACTCCTCTGAACTCCGTTGACAGGGACATCTCCACCTGGGGGACTAACCAACATCTCAACAATACCGAATCCCAGACGTAGACAGTGGACTTCAGGACACTGGGAGGGGGGAGGGGAAGCTGGGACAAAGTGAGAGAGTAGCATTGATATATACACACTACTAAATGTGAAACATTGTATATATGTGCCACATCTTCTTTATCCATTCATCCGATGATGGACACTTAGGTTGTGGCACATATATACAATGGAATATTACTCAGCCATAAAAAGAAACGAAATTGAGCTATTTGTAATGAGGTGGATAGACCTAGAGTCTGTCATACAGAGTGAAGTAAGTCAGAAAGAGAAAGACAAATACCGTATGCTAACATATATATATGGAATTTAAGAAAAAAGAATGTCATGAAGAATCTAGGGGTAAGATAGGGATAAAGACACAGACCTACTAGAGAATGGACTTGAGGATATGGGGAGGGGGAAGGGTAAGCTGTGACAAAGCGAGAGAGAGGCATGGACATATATACACTACCAAACGTAAAATAGATAGCTAGTGGGAAGCAGCCGCATAGCACAGGGAGATCAGCTCGGTGCTTTGTGACCACCTGGAGGGGTGGGATAGGGAGGATGGGAGGGAGACGCAAGAGGGAGGAGATATGGGGATATATGTATACGTACAGTTGATTCACTTTGTTATACAGCAGAAACTAACACACCATTGTAAAGCAATTATACTCCACTAAAGAGGTTAAGACAAAACAAAGCAATACCGAGTCAAAAAGAAGTCCTGATTTCCCCACCTCAGACCTGCTCCTCCCACAGTCTTCCCCCCTGCCTAGGAGTCACTCTTGAATTCTCTCTCCCCCACTGCCCCTCTCCCACCCCATCTCAATTTCCCAGCGAGCTCTGTTGACCCTACTTCTAAAAGATTCCAAATGTGTGACTTCTCCAACTGTGCCTCCATCACCACCTCCACCACCTTGGTCTCAAGGCCCCATAAGCTTTCTCCTAGATACTGAGGTAGTCTCCTAACTGACCTTCCTGCTGCCCTCTTACCTACGATCCGTGCTCCACAAAGCAGCAGAATAAATTCCAAACCCCGACTCTGCCCTGCGAGCTCTGGCCTTTGCTCACCTCTCCAGCCTTCTTCCTTACCACGCTCCCCTTCTCTCTGGCCCTCAAATATTCTGCATGCATTCCTGTCTCGGGGACTGTGCACATTCCCTTGTCCAGGAATGGCTTTTCCCCTGGTCTTGTCATGGTTGCATCCTTCTTATCACTCCACAGAGAGGCCTTCCCTGGACATCCTTCTCAAGTAGTCCCACTCTCTTCGTCCCATCAATCTGTTTTATTTTTATCTCTTACCATGGCTTGCTATTTATTTATTGTCTGTCTCTGCACACCGGGATGTAAGTTCCAAGGAAACTTCTGGTTATTTGTCGTATTTACTATTCTCAGCTTTTAGAACAGCATCTAGTATGTGGTAGATGCCCAAGAATTATCTGCTGAATTTACAAATAAACTAAATGAGATGATTCAAATAAAGCAGTAAACTCAGTGTCTGCAACTTAGCTCAGAGACAGGAAGTTAGCCCTGATTATATTTTTCAAAATGAAGGAGCTTGTAAGTTTATGGATGGAAAAGGGAAGGATAATCAGCAAGACTGTTCCTCATCTTGGCACCGTGATTATTCCTGTTGTGGGGAGAAAAACTCACCATCTACCGTCCTGGATGGGCTATAAGGTCTTAGGAGTCTCCAAATTTCTTAAATGACAGGAGCACAAACATTACAGACCATCTAATTGAGCCTTTTCATTGCACAGAAGAGGATAGTCAGATCCAGAAAAACGAAGAGAAGTTCCGATCTGGCTTGCTGATGCCTCATCCGGGATTCCCCCTATATTTGCACACGGAGCGCCCTCCCGCTCATCTCTTCCCGCCCCGGGGGCTCTACTTCTCCGCGGTGCCTGGGTACCCAGGCTGGGCCGGCCTTCTGCGCATGTGCAGGGCCCACGTCCCACACGGGAAATGCCGAGACTGCAGACCGCTCCACGCGTTCCTGATACACCAAGCCTGCCTTAAATCCCCTGACCCGAGCTTGCCTGCCAAACTCAAACAACAACAGCAAAAGACAACACAGAGGCCCAGAGTTTGACCAAAGGAGAGTCAGAATTTCCCTGCAGTTACCATGGCTCTGTTTACACATTCTAGAGACGGGAGGGTTTTGCAATCTTCAGAAGAGAAGGGAATCTTTGATGTGTTTTTTTCATTTGGCCAAAATTTGATGGAGTAAAATCATAGTCCCCAGCAATTCCACTAACGGAATTGGCAGCACCTGAGGTGAATTTCTACCTCTAATCAAGTATAAGGGCTTTGGGGGAAGTCCCCCTCAAACTGTCCTTTAAGGATGTCGCAGGGAGGGGAAAAACCACCAGTATGATAAATGGAGGACAGACTGGATGAGCTGAATTGCTTTGTGTTAGCAAAGCTGTAGGAATCAGGGGTTTGTGGGCGGTCAGCAGAAGAGTGGAACTGAGCTCCAGAGAATTGCCAGCCCCTGCCCTGCCCCCACCCCCACCCCCCCGAGACGGCCAGGAGAACCTTCCAGGAGTGGAATGAAGGGGCTTTTTAACAGTCTGTCGGAAGTCGTTAATTGGCTGCACTGTGTTGTAACCCACTCATACTTTTAAACCTTCAGTAACACTCCCTATGCAGACGGCTTTGTGCCCGTGGTGCCTTTGGGGGATGGAGGGATCTGGTTTGTCAGATGGTATCTATCTCCTTCTGAGAGGAGATAACACAGAAGAAGCCAGAAATGGAGTCAGTGGTGCCTGGAGAAACCTCAGAGATTAGGGAGGGATGCTGGTTTCCCATCAGGGGAAGTTGTGTTTAAATTTTAAAGGGTGTGGTGGCCCCGGACATCCAGTTGTCTGATGTTTGGGTAACGCAAGTGGCAGCACGTGATTCAGACAGTGAGGCCCATTCTGACCTGCTTGTCCTCAGGCAGACCTGCTCTAGGAGGAAAAAAGCTATAAAATATGAAGTCTGATGCACACGTTTGGTTGGCCCATAACTGGATTAGTCCTCTGCTGTCGTCACACACTGAAACTTTCCATCTTTCTAATCATGCCAGGCTCTTGTATAGCCCCATGCTTCAACATTCACAGCTCCATATGCTCGGGACAAACTTCTCCCACTTCTTCTACCTGTCTTTTAAGATATTGCTCGAATTTAACCTATTCTGTGAAGAACTCCCTGATTCCCCAGAGAATTCAATGCTCCCTTCTTGTATGTGCCATGGTTCCTTGTATTGACCTGGCTTTCACTCACTCAACAGGTATTTAACAATTAGTTAGTTATTAAGGAGACCAGCAAGGAGAAGGGGTGAGATCACTGATCCTGGGGTTGCCTCACTCCTCCTTATAGGCCATGATGTGAATAGCGCCCCCTGGAGCTGTGATATGGTGGCCCTCTGAGACTCAGTCTACAAGTTCTTTAACATTCCTGCTTCTCTGACATCCATTTGGCAGAAGAGGCAGATGGCTAGTTTGACCCAAATAGGCTCTCAATCTCCAATTCACTATGGGTACCAGTGGGAACTATCTATGGAAAGGAGAACATAACTGAAACGGAATGGAGCCCAAGGAAACAGTTTTAAATCAGACTTTGAATTCATTAAAAAGGTCACTGAACTGTAACACATCTTAAACCCTTAGGATAAACCCTATGTAGCCCCAAACAATGTATTTGTCCATTCCCTCCTTCCCTTGCTCAAGCAACTGTAATTGTGCCCCACTGCACAGTGTTCTATTTTGAGAAAAACAGAGAGAATGCAGCTGTCAACAAGATCGTTTACATTTACAGAGGGGTACGTTTTGTGAGGGTGACGACATGAAACAAAGGATTAAGGCTACAGAAACTCCCAGGCCCAAGAGGCTCTGGAGGGGAGGGCAGACCTCAAGTAGATCTGGCTGTACTGTCTCATCTGAAGTCTTTGGGGATAAGCCAGAGAGGTCAACTTCAATGTCAGTCAGCCTTGGAGATGAATTCCTAGGAGTGAATTGGCGAGTCCGAAAAATTCATCAACACTTTTGTTTGTAAATACCAGAAAATTCCAACTGACTTAACTATATGCTTTGGTACCATCATATCAGTTCACACGTACACAGTGATTAACACAGTCACTGTCTTGTGTTCTTCAACAAAGAATTGTGTGTATATTGTTTAAAGCAATGTTCCATTTTATTTTTTTAATTTTATTTTTTAAATACTTATCCTTACTCTGTGTACCTGGTGTTTTACATTTTATCTATTTCATTTTTTAATTTATTATTTATTTATTTTTTTTTTTTTGGCGGTACGCGGGCCTCTCACTGCTGTGGCCTCTCCCGTCGCGGAGCACAGGCTCCGGACGCGCAGGCTCAGCGGCCATGGCTCACGGGTCCAGCCGCTCCGCGGCATGTGGGATCTTCCCGGACCGGGGCACGAACCCACGTTCCCTGCATCGGCAGGCGGACTCTCAACCACTGCGCCACCAGGGAAGCCCCAATGTTCCATTTTAAACTACTGAATATAGAAGACTGAATGCTGGGTTTGTTCCAGGACCTCTGATTGGAGCAGACATGTGTGTGTGTGTGCAAGTGTGCATGTATGTATCAGTGTGTGTCAGATGTCCACTGGAAAAAGGATGCCTGGCAGAAGCTTGGTCCTTCACCTCTCCAGAGTGGGCAGTTAGTCTGGCTGTCTGTGTAGACACAGCTGTGAGAGGTAACAGGCCTGATACTATTAAGAAGTGCAATTTGTCTGCTCCTAGACAAGTTGTTTAATTTTTCTATAGCTCAGTTTTCCCATCTAAAAAATTCTTGTCACAGAGAAATTGTTAGGTCAGTGAGCATGATAATAAACCTAGAAATAAATTCATCCTTCAAAGCTAGGTACCTATTGTTAATTGGATGCCCACCCAGTGTCACTTCCTTCAGTACACATCCCTCTCCCTCTCAAACGGTCAGAAAATTCATGGAAGGTGAGGACATTTAGAACTAAGTCAGCAGATGAAGTACTGCGTTATTGATTCTCCCATAAACTGCCAACTGTTTGGAATAACTAGAGACAGCGAGGAGTCCTCACTCTATTGCCAATTAGAGAAGACCCTTAACCCAGGAAATGCCCTTCTTGGTTGTGAAAACTGAGCTTCCTTGTTTTTGTGGAGAGCTTGAAATTTCAAGTAATTTTTCTTTGTCCTGTCTTTATATACAGAAACATTACTGTCGGTTGCACCAAATCTCAAAAAGTCATGCCTTTTTATATTATGCATTTTGATATTCCCTAATAAAGAGGACCACTGAGAGCTCATTATAAAGTTGTGTCCATTGTCTAAGTTTATTCATTTTTTAGTAGATTGACCTCCCTTAGGATATGATGCTTACAGAGCTGATGAAAGTCTGGATAATTGATGCTTGTTCATATACATGGCAGAGATTTTTAACCTCATTTGGCTAATTATTGAATGTTAGATACTGTATTAAGCTCTCTGGGGAATACGTCAAAGATTAATTAGATATAGATCCTGACCTTCAGGTATAGCTAATGCTCTTAAACTTTGATGCAGAAGGAAAAGTTTAATAAATAAATACCCTGGGAATGTGGAGAAGGTAGAAATTAGCTCTGGTGGAAGGAATTACAGCCTAGGAGCTGTGCTAGAAAGGCTGGTGGGATTTGAACACAGGGAGCTGCAGTGGAGAAGTTTGTCTAGATTCAGGCTATGATTTTTAGGGCCTTGTATAAAATACTTTTATGGGCTGAGTTATGTCATCGTTTCTGTGGGATTTCTTTATTTTTTTCTGCCAAAACACATTAGGAAGGAGATTAAGCCTGCTTAATTCACAGGGCCAAGGAACAATCAGGGCCAGCACGCATGCCCAGGTAATCAGCACAGCCTGCAGCCCGCCCTGGCCAGCCCGGAAACTCCTGTAGGTCTAACAGAACCTTGTAGGTCTCAAGTGTCCCCAGGTTGTCCTTCTGTTTCAGAAATCAGGTCTGCCTTCTTGAGGTGAAAGTATGACTTCCATAAGAATAGTGGATGAAACTGGAAAAGTTCAACTACCTCTTTTCTCTTGCTTTTAGCTATTCTTTCTTGGTGGTTTACTGGCTTGGGCTTTTTTTTTTTTTTTTCCTCCAAAATTGTATCGTTGGCTATCAGACTTCATTCTACAAATACATATTGAGCTTGTTTTGTGTGTGGAGTCCTAGGCTAGATGCTGGGGCCTGGGGTCAACCACGCCCCACAGTCTTGGACCTAAGTCTCCTGGCGTATTTTGGCCATGGTGGCTGCCACATCACCTTCCAAAGGCAAATGCAGAGCCAGCAACAGAAAAGGGCAATAACTCCGCTAATTGAACATAATGAGTGAAGGGAACATTCTTCACCTCAGGGCAAACAGAGCAACCTCAGCGAGAGCTTCTTGCCCTATTTTTCTCTGGGAGTATAAGACACAGCTGCACACAACAGAACCACAGCCAAGCTGGAACCCGGGGAACTAGCCACGGTGCTTTCTCTTGAAGGATTAAGAAAAGGCTTTTGTGGATGTCAGGAGAGTTTTTTTTCCTCCCTCCTCTGTGCACAGAAATGTAATTTCCTCCTCTGATTTCTGGGCAGAAAGTTAGCATTCCAACAAGATGCGCTTTAATTGATTGCAGCTATTAAATCTCTTAGTTTACAAGCTTATAATTCAGCATATAAGAGCCACATGGAATTTTAAATGTAATCCTTATTATTTTTTTTTTTTCTGTATGTAGGAAACTTGACAAAGGCATTGGGAAGACGAATGGTGAGGGGGTGTTGCTCGCTTTGCAACAACAGACCTTACGGATTAAGGACAATGAACTTGAAACCTCACCAATATATCTTCTGATCCCACTAAGTTTGCAGACCTGTACTCTGGCTTCTAAATTGGTTAGTGTTGCATTGAGGGAGGCCAGCTAACCCAGGAGTAATCGGAGGATCAGGAAAAGCACTGGGCAGGCACTGCTGCCCAGGGATTCTCCTTCTCACCATTAGCCTTTAACGCCTCCAGGCCACACATGCACCAGACCTGCTTGTTGGACAACTTACGGTGGAATTTAAGTCATTTTTCTTCCTTTAAATGATGAGGGTCTAATATCCTACGCAAGGCTGGAATACTAGCATATCCCCCATCACTGTATTTTCTTTACTGCCTGGCAAACTTCAGCACCATCTGTTTCTAGAACCGCTGATTATTTGGACGATGTGGCAAATTCACTCTGATCTACACATATAAAGCATAAGCCTCTGCAGGGAGAAGAGATCCATCAAGTGTATGTATTACAGGAAAAATCAGTACCTTGGGGCTCCAAATAGTTGTACGTATAAAACTACTTATGTTGGCATTTCAAATTTTTCTTGCAAGGAGAAAACCTTCCAAAAACCATTCTGCCTCGGGCTGCCAGTTCACTTCAGTTCCTGTTCATCCTTGGTTAGGAAAGAGCCAGAGACCTACCTCCCTCTTTGCTGCTTTGCACTCAGTGGGAGTCTGGGCTTGACTTAGCTCTGCTTTGCAGAGGCCTGAGTCTCGGGCTGCCCAGTCAGCTCTCTGCCCCACTCCACCATCCTGTCCACCTGGTCACTCACCTCACTTTCCTCAGCAGGGGGTGGAGGGAGCTCCTTGATAATCTGAAAAGAAAAAAAAAAGAACAAGTCAGTAGAAATCTCCAGCCACCTGCTTTCCAAGAGCCCTGCTCTCAAGAGGTACCTGGTGGTGTGGCCATAATTACCATAGTAATGGGCCCAAGCAAGGCAGGTGTCCTTCTGGGCAGAATAGCTCAGTTAGTTAGAGCATGACCCAGGCAGAGGGTTCCACACTCAATTGTGTCTGCTGTAGTTTTTTTTTTTTTTTTTTGCGGTACGCGGGCCTCTCACTGCTGTGGCCTCTCCCGTTGCGGAGCACAGGCTCACGGGCCCAGCTGCTCCGCGGCATGTGGGATCCTCCCGGACTGGGGCACGAACCCGTGTCCCCTGCATTGGCAGGCGGACTCTCAACCACTGTGCCACCAGGGAAGCCCCTCTGCTGTAGTTTTGTATAGAGAAAAAAACATTCCACGGGTAAAAGTTTCATCTTTTACTCCAGGGAGCTATCCTGCAAATTTATTCACTCATTTATTCATCTAGTCATTACTGCATCAAATCATTCACCCACCCGCCCAAACAGCTGCACATTTAACAAAGAATGGTCCAGAACAGAAGTTAAGATAGTGCTACAGAGATAAGTCAGGTATGGACCACACTCAAACTGTTGGCAATCCCATTAACTGTCACTGGCCCCAGGTGGTACCCATGGAGGGAGGATGTGACGGTCAGGCTGATGGATTCCCAACTAAGGGCAGCAAAGAAGGGGTAACCGGGGATTCCTTTCAGGGCCCTGAAATTTAAGAGGCACAAAGATTTACATAACAATATTCTAAGACTGGACTCTGCAAATACCCCATCATCAGGGTTAAAGAGAGACATGTGGTCACTCTGGGAAGGCAAGCAATTGTGAGCCCCTTCTAGCCAATGAGAGGATGGGTGACATATGGAGAAGCATGGGAAGGAGAAAAGAAGGGTGGCGGTAAGTAGCCTGTCCTCACTTTTGTCTCCAACTTGCACACCCCATTCATAAAAGGAAAGCTCTTGAACCCTTGCAGTTAATTTGATTTAGAGTCTTTTACAAGGCAATTTGGCCATTATCCACTCTGACTGCACCATGTCTCCCTCCTCTCATACCCCAAGCTTATTATCAGAATGTTGCGTCCCCTACCTGCAGTCCTTTTCCTTAGAAAATTCTGGTAAATACAAAAGTCATTAAATATCTTTTGATGTCTTAGCGTCAGGGCTGGCCTGGACCACTTTATGGATGGATGCTCGAGCACTGTCCATGGGACCAGTTCCTTAATGTAGTGGGAGAGCTCTCTAGGCAGCTCTTCCTCACTTCTGCCCCCTACTAAGTACATATCACCTTTGATTTGATGATTATTCTGGGACCTCATTTGGGCTCTGATCCCCACTGCTGTCACCCATGCTATCACTGTCTGTAATGTCATCTCCGTATGTTGAGACAGGCTACTGACTTGAGGCTCTACTAACATCAGCCAGGGGACTGAGCCTCCAGTCACCTAAAAAGATAGGACTCAATTAATTAAGAGGCAGAGGCTATCATTTCAATTTATTTATTAATTTTATTTTTTGGCTGCACCGTGCATCATGTAGGGTCTCAGTTCCCCGGCCAGGGATCGAACTCGCAACCCCTGCACTAGAAGTGCAGAGTCTTAACCCCTGGACCGCCAGGGAAGCCCCGAGGCTATCATTTCAAACTCTCATTTCATCTGCCTCCACTTCCTGGCCATCGTGGGAAACCTGCTGAAGGTCTTTGGAAAGCATGAAGCCATGACTTTGCTCACCCACTCAACACTGGCTCCAAATTCCTTAAAAACAGTCTCTGAGGAGGGTCATTACTGCCCAGTGCTGATTTCCCATCATCCCAGAGGCAGTGATGATTTTCAAACAGGAAATGCCTGGAGACTGGAGGGAGGGGTGAGGAGCTGGGGACAGCGATCTGGAATGCATCTCTTCTCTCAGGGCGGGATTAAGGAAGGGAGCCAGAGGAGAGCAGGCTACTTAGGAACACAGACAGATGTTGACAAGAGTGCTGTGGGCAGTGTATTTGCTAAGTACCCTGGGTGTACAGAGGCTTGGTGCAGAGCAGCTGGGGTTTTGTCTTCACAGTGCAACCAGCTTCCCCCCTTGCTGCGTGGAAGCACTGTGTAGTTGTCAAATGTGAACCCCAGACCTGCCTTTTTTTGACTGTGATGATCCGACAAGTCCCTGAGCCTCCTTGAGCTCCACTTCATCTGTTAAATGGGAGCAATAACACTAACCTTGCAGGCACTGAGTCACGATGAGCAATAATGTTTGCAAAACATCTGGAACAGAGCGGGTGCTCAATAGATGGTGAATACTATTATTATTCCCCTTTCCCTTTCTTGTAGTCACTGTCTTTTGCTTTTCTTAAATCTTTAACAAAGGTTTCACTTAACTTGCCCTCCCTCCACATATACCAAATGAAAATTCAGTATATACTATGTATGGTGGTTTCCAGATGGTGCAGCCTAGAAGCCAGAGCTTCATAAAAAAGGGTGAGACAGGAGGCTGGCGCTCAGATGGTGGCCAGAGGGCCTGACAGTGGCCAGGGTCTTCAGGGGGGGTCAGTAGGAGTCTGCTTCACCACATACGTGTAAGCACATGACACCAGCCAGGAAGCGCTGACATCAGCCAGGCAGCCACCACTCAGACCAACCCGTCTGTGGGTTGATGGCCAACGTGTCTTATTGGGTATTTATCGAATTCTGCATCCAACAGTGTCCCAAGGGGAACCCAAAAGACAAAGCAAAACACATGATTTATTAAGTATTAATCAAAGGCGGACTAATTCATAATCTAGATGCCAGGCTAACATACTTGTAAACTGGGCACCTGAGCTTCTGGAAAAATGCCACCATGTTCAGGTAGACGAAATTTAGGCACTTCCAATCTGGCCTTATCGGACGGGTGTCTGGCTCTATTCAGAGGGAATGAGGAAGAAGTCATCCTATTGCTTCCAGTCCCTGCCCCCTCCTTCCCAGTCTTCTCCTGAGGGCGGGTGCAGCTTGCCCAGGGAATGGCAGGAGAGCGTCTCAAAGTGCGATCTGGGCAGGCTGGATGGGCTGTCTGTGAGTGAGGCAAACTCTCATGCCAAGACCAGTGCCTGGGCCACCCAATGGAGTGCTCTGAGCACAGGGACAGTCAGCCCTTCCCACTCCCCCCCCGCCCCCCCTCCCGCCCCGCCAGGGCCCGAACCCAGGTGGCCTGGAGGAGCAATTGGGCAACAGCTTGTATTGGTCTTGAGCCTACAGCACCACTGCAGCCTCACAGGAGAAAATGCAAATTGCCTCAGCCCCAAAAAGGCCTGCATGACGTGCAGGCGTGGCCCCCCACCTCTCCACTTCACCCCTCTCCACCTCTCTCCCCTTCACTTTCTGCACTTCAGCCTCCTGTCACCTTCCTGTCCCTTCCACACACCCTGCTGCTTTACACTTGTAGCGTCTTCTGCCTAATTGCTTGCTAACCTCCCTGCTTTGTCTGCACACCTGCATGTACCCCAGTTAACACGTATTCATCGGCTAGATCACCTCCCCTGAGAAGTCGCCCAGGACCTCACAGAACAAGCAAGGTCCCCTTTATGGGGTCTCACATAACCCAGTGTTTTCTGTAGCATTTTTAAATGTAATTAAAGGTTAATTGCATAATTCTTGGCTTCCAACTAATGTGATTAGACGGTCTTTATTGCCAACAAGAATGCAAGCTAGAAGCAACTGAACACTACAAAGCTTAGGTTGGATTTGAGCTACTTCCCTTCTTAGAAGGTTCTGGGAGCTTCCTCTTGGTTGTGGGTGGACTTGTCAGCTCCTTCCTCATTAGGAGGGACAAACAGAAGATGGATAAAGTTGAAGAGACCCTTAATGAAATGTTTAAGAGGAAAATCCCTCAACAAACATATTTGTAAGCATAACATGGCAGAACTGAATGGCAGTACCACGGATAACTCTGGGGACATTTTTTCATATTTCTCCTCCAGAGGCCAACATCACATCTCTACTTACTATCATTTTCAGGTTGGATATTTGGGATGAGTAGAAAGTGACCAGATGCCTTCTTGGCATAGCTGCCCTAGAGTCCCTTCTGCATTAATGGTTGGACTGGTGAAGTAAAAGCGCATAAGAAAAATGAGATGGGATAGAGAGCTTCTGAATTCTGTTAGTGTTTCTTTGCTACCTGAGAATTTCTTGAAACTCTGTTGTGAATTGGGAGATGTGCCTCTTCTCCCTTATCAGTGACTTTAACTCTGATTTAGTCCATGTTTGTTCAGGTAGAGGTAGAGGTAGCCAGAGGTGGCAAAATCTGTTGTACGGGTAAAGGAAAGAAAGCTTGAAAAGACCAGGTGGAATCTTATTAAATTGAAATCTTCCTGGCAACTTCTCATTGAGTCGAAACAAATTCAAGTTTTCAGGTACACCTCTTCGTTTGGCTGTTGGAAATGAAACGATAGACAATGTGGAGATACAGTTAGCATGGGTTGATTACAGTAGAAAGATCGCATGTGCCCAGGTCCTTTTTGACATCCGGGAATTTTACTGTGTTTTATGTCAAGTTCAACTGTTTAGGTCTCTGTAAATCTCTCTCTCAAAATTTATTTTATAAAATGTTAAGGTGAAATAAAGCACCTGGTGAGTTTATTTTGCTTGTTTTTTTCCCCTCCAGAAGTGTTCAAGATTTGCTCCTAATTTATGTTGGATCCTTGCACTTTGTTGCCCTTACATCTCTACTGCTATAGTACTGTGTAATGGAATGCAGAATGCAATCTACCTGTTTTTTTTGTTGTTGTTTTGTTTTTTGTGGTACGCGGGCCCCTCACTGTTGTGGCCTCTCCCGTTGCGGAGCACGGGCTCCGGACGCGCGGGCTCAGTGGCCATGGCTCACGGGCCCAGCCGCTCCGCGGCATGTGGGATCTTCCCGGACCGGGGCACGAACCCGTGTCCCCTGCATCGGCAGGTGGACTCTCAACCACTGCGCCACCAGGGAAGCCCTCTACCTGGTTTTTGACACCGGCCCCTCTTCCTCCTCTCAGGGTAGCCACACTGGCTCATTCCATTTAATAGAGTGAGTGTGGTCAGTGTGGTGCACAAGGAGCAGGGGGATGCCAGGCTTGGCTATTCCCCCATGGGCCCCTGCTATGGCTCCACCATCACCACATTCCGTTTCTCCTGCTTATCTTTCCTGTCTCTTCACTCTGACAGCGGTTGGCTGTAGGCTAAGCTGTACGAGCTCATGTTAGACAGATGCTCATCTTATGGCATGAGAAGAGGACTTCTTTTTGGGTCCCCTTTCTTCTTAGATTGTCTTCAGTGTCTCAGTGTCCTTCTTGCTTGAACTGGATGAGGAGCATCTCCTGCAACCTCCTTTATACCGAAGGTGTGGTTCTCTTATTGCAAAGGAGACACTTCCATGACACATAGCCAGTTCTGTTGTCCAGACAAAGTCCATGAGAATGGCTTAAGATAACTATTAACAAAATTAAGCATTTGTCCTCTAGTTTGAATTAGATGAATAGCTCTAAACATTATTGAGTACCAGGGTAGCCTGCAAGGCTTCTTAAAACACAGACTTCTGGGCTGCATCCCTGAGTTTATTATCAGTAGGTCTGGAGTGGGATCTTTGCATTTCTAACAAGTTCCCAAATGATGCTTATACTGCTGGTCCGTGGACCACACTTTGAGAACTATGAATCAGCCTGTTTTTAACAATGCTACACCTCGAGTAGATATATGGGGGTATGTTTTGCTTCAAGTCAGACATTCCTATGACTGTTCTGTTGAGAGCTGCCTATGGCTGATTAGAAAATGTTTGAGTCTAAAAGTTATAGTGTCCCTGCTCTATTGTCAGGGACTATGGGGTCTTCATTTCTTATGTGTCCCACCTAGGGGAAGACAGAGTACTATCTCTGGAGGAAACTCTCTTGCTTCCTCTGATGAGCATTCGTGCTCATCTGTGTGCAGAGCTGGCATGGCCTGCATTCTTGGATCCAGCCCTGAAGCAATCCCAGCCAGACGATTGCCTGGGCGTTAGGGACATGGTTCTTATCTTTCACTGCACCATTGGCAATGAACTGACTGCACTGTATTTGCATCTCTTTCTGCTGCAAGAAGAACTGGACTCTAAGCTTCTAGAAGACATGGGCATCCTTGGTTCAGTTTTAATCTCCTGACACATAGTCAGTGCTTGCTGCTTAGTCACTATTTCTGGAATGAATGAGTATGCATTATAAAGGAAAAGGTAAAGAAAGCATTTCTGATTCTTCTAAACTTCTTTGCCTGTCAAATAAGCACTTTAGTGATACAAGATGCAAATCTGGTTTCTCAACTCTCCATATAAATGTTTCTTTAGTAATTAATATGCTAACAGTTCCAACTGCCATGAGTGGATTGTGACATATGTATGCACCATAAGGATCTCATTAGAGTTATGGGTTGGACTCATGGTTAATTATGGTACTTTATTGACACCATCTATATCCCATTTTATCCCCTAGCCCCAGCCTCCAAGTAAATTCCCTTGCCTTGTGGTTCACGAATCAGCTTTGTGTCCCGAATTAAATTTCCAAGAAGGCTTCCTGAAAATTTGAAAACAACATGTACAGTTTCTTTTGTTACAATGTAGGTATGTAATATGTAAATTTATTCATATGTGGTAAGGACACTGAACCATAAAATCAATAAACTGTGAAATCGTATTAGCTCAAAGTATGATTTTTCATGAAGTAAAGGAGAAGGTAATATACAGGCAGACTTTGCTTTATTGTGTGCTGAAGATATTCTGTTTTTTACAAATTGAAGCTTTGTGGCAACACTGTGTTGAGCAAGTATTTTGGTGCCATTTTTCCAACGGCATTTGCTCACTTCGTGTCTCTGTGTCACATTTAGGTAATTCTCTCAATATTTCAAAAATTTTCATTATTATTATGTTTGCTATGGTGATCTGCAATCAGTGATCTTTGATGTTACTATTATAAAAAGATTATGAGTAAATAAATAAGGAAACAGAAGCTTTAAATGACACAATAGACCAGATAGATTTAATTGATATTTATAGGACATTCCACCCCAAAACAGCAGATTACACTTTCTTCTCAAGTGCGCACGGAACATTCTACAAGATAGATCACATCTTGGGTCACAAATCAAGCCTCAGTAAATTTAAGAAAATTGAAACCATATCAAGCATCTTTTCTGACCACAACACTATGAGATTAGAAATGATTAACAGGGAAAAAAACGCAAAAAACACAAACACATGGAGGCCAAACAGTACATTACTAAATAACCAAGAGATCACTGAAGAAATCAAAGAGGAAATCAAAAAATACCTAGAGACAAATGACAATGAAAACACGACGATCCAAAACTGATGAGAGGCAGCAAAAGCAGTTCTAAGAGGGAAGTTTATAGCTATACAAGCCTACCTCAAGAAACAAGAAAAACCTCAAATAAACAATCTAACCTTACACCTAAAGGAACGAGAGAAAGAAGAACAAACAAAACCCAAAGTTAGCAGAAGGGAAGAAATCATAAAGATCAGAGAAGAAATCAATGAAATAGAAACAATAACAAAGATCAGTAAAACTAAAAGATGGTTCTTTGAGAAGATAAACAAAACTGATAAACCATTAGCCAGACTCATCAAGAAAAAGAGGGAGAAGACGCAAATCAATAAAATTAGAAATGAAAAAGGAGACGTTACAACAGATATCGCAGAAATACAAAGCATCCTAAGAGACTACTACAAGCAACTCTATGCCAAAAAATGGGCAACCTGGAAGAAATGGACAAATTCTTAGAAAGGTATAACCTTCCAAGACTGAACCAGGAAGACACAGAAAATATGAACAGACCAATCACAAGTAATGAAATGGAAACTGTGATTAAAAATCCTCCAACAAACAAAAGTCCACAACTGGATGGCTTCACAGGTGAATTCTATCAAACATTTAGAGAAGAGCTAACACCCATTCTTCTCAAACTCTTCCAAAAATTTGTGGAGGAAGGAACACTCCCAAACTCATTCTGTGAGGCCACCATCACCCTGCTACCAAAACCAGACAAAGATACTAAAAAAAAAGAAAATTACAGACCAATATCACTGATGAATATAGATGCAAAACTCCTCAGCAGGGCTTCCCTGGTGGCGCAGTGGTTGAGAGTCTGCCTGCCGATGCAGGGGACACGGGTTTGTGCCCCAGTCCAGGAAGATCCCACATGCCGCAGAGCGGCTAGGCCCATGAGCCATGGCCGCTGAGCCTGCACATCCGGAGCCTGTGCTCCGCAACTGGAGAGGCCACAACAGTGAGAGGCCTGTGTACCGCCAAAAAAAAAAAAAAAAAAACCTCAACAAAATACTAGCAAACAGGATCCAACAACACATTAAAAGGATCATACACCATGATCAAGTGGGATTTATCCCAGGAATGCAAGGATTCTTCAATATATGCAAATCAATCCATGTGATACACCATATTAAGAAATTGAAGACTAAAAACCATATGATCATCTCAATAGATGCAGAAAAAGCTTTTGACAAAATTCAACACCCATTTATGATAAAGGCTCTCCAGAAAGTGGGCATAGAGGGAACCTACCTCAACATAATAAAGGCCATATACGACAAACCCATAGCAAACATCACTCTCAATGGTGAAAAACTGAAAGCATTTCCTCTAAGATCAGGAACAAGACAAGGATGGGCACTCTCACCACTATTATTCAACATAGTTTTGGAAGTCCTAGCCATGGCAATCAGAGAAGAAAAAGAAATAAAAGGAATACAAATTGGAAAAGAAGTAAAACTGTCACTGTTTGCAGATGACTTGATACTATACATAGAGAATATGCAAGATGCCACCAGAAAACTGCTAGAGATAATCAATGAATTTGGTAAAGTTGCAGGATACAAAATTAATGCACAGAAATGTCTTGCATTCCTATACACTAATGATGAAATATCTGAAAGAGAAATTAAGGAAACACTCCCATTTACCACTGCAACATAAAGAATAAAATATCTAGGAATAAACCTACCTAGGAAGACAAAAGACCTAAATGGAGAAAACTATAAGACACTGACGAAAGAAATTAAAGATGATATAAATAGATGGAGAGAAATACCATGTTCTTGGATTGGAAGAATCAATATTGTGAAAATGACTATACTACCCAAAGCAATCTACAGATTCAATGCAATCCCTATCAAATTACCAATGTCATTTTCCACAGAACTAGAACAAAAAATCTTAAAATTTGTATGGAGACACAAAAGACCCTGAATAGCCAAAGCAGCATTGAGGGAAAGAAATGGAGCTGGAGGAATCAGACTCCCTGACTTCAGACTATACTACAAACCTACAGTAATCAAGACAATATGATACTGGCACAAAAACAGAAACATAGATCAATGGAACAAGATAGAAAGCCCAGAGATAAACCCACGCACCTATGGTCAACTAATCTATAACAAAGGAGGCAAGGATATACAATGGAGAAAAGACAGTCTCTTCAGTAAGTGGTGCTGGGAAAACTGGACAGCTACATGTAAAAGAGTGAAATTAGAACACTCCCTAACACCATACTCAAAAATAAACTCAAAATGGATTAGAGACCTAAATGTAAGACCGGACACGGTAAAACTCTTAGAGGAAAACATAGGAAGAACACTCTTTCACATAAATCACAGCAAGATGTTTTTTGATCCACCTCCTAGAGTAATGGAAATAAAAACAAAAATAAACAAATGGGACAGAATGAAACTTCAAAGCTTTTGAACAGCAAAGGAAACCATAAACAAGACAAAAAGACAACCCTCAGAATGGGAGAAAATATTTGCAAACGAATCAACAGACAAAGGATTAATCTCCAAAAAATATAAACAGCTCATGCAGCTCAATATTAAAGAAACAAACGACCCAGTCCAAAAATGGGCAGAAGACCTAAATAGACATTTCTCCAAAGAAGACATACAGATGGCCAAGAAGCACATGAAAAGCTGCTCAACATCACTAATTATTAGAGAAATGCAAATCAAAACTACAATGAGGTATCACCTCACACCAGTTAGAATGGGCATCATCAGAAAATCTACAAAAAACAAATGCTGGAGAGGGTGTGGAGAAAAGGGAACCCTCTTGCACTGTTGGTGGGAATGTACATTGATACAGCCACTATGGAGAACAGTATGGAGGTTCCTTAAAAAACTAAAAATAGAATTACCATGTGATCCAGCAATTCCACTACTGGGCACATACCCAGAGAAAACCATAATTCCAAAAGACACATGCACCCCAATATTCATTGCAGCACTATTTACAATAGCCAGGTCATGGAAGCAACCTAAATGCCCATCGACAGATGAATAGATAAAGAAGATGTGGCACATATATACAATGGAATATTACTCAGCCATAAAAAGGAACGAAATTGGGTCATTTGTTGAGACGTGGATGGATCTAGAGACTGTCATACAGAGTGAAGTATGTTAGAAAGAGAAAAACAAATAGCGTTTATTAATGCATATACGTGGAACCGAGAAAAACGGTACAGATGAACCAGTTTGCAGGGCAAAAATTGAGACACAGATGTAGAGAACAAACGTATGGACACCAAGTGGGGAAAGCGGTGGGGTGGTGGTGGTGGTAGTGTGATGAATTAGGTGATTGGGATTGACATATATACACTGGTGTATAAAACTGAGGACTAATAAGAACTTGCTCTAAAAAAAATAAATAAAATAAAATTCAAAAATTCAAAAAAAAGATTTTGACTCACTGAAGGTGCAGGTGATTAGCATATTTTAGCAATAAAGTATTTTTAAAATTAAGGTATGTAAATTTTTTTTTAGGCAATACTCAATAGACTACATAACCTTAATATGCACTGGGAAACCGAAAAAATTCATGTGACTTGCTTTACTGTGGTGGTCTGGAATGGAACCTGCAATATCTCTGAAGTATGCCTGTATATGTTTTAGATGTTTTTCGTTGCGGTAAAGTTCACATAACATAACATTAACCATTTAAAAGTGTGAGCTGGCTGATTATATTGGGTGCCACCAAGTACTATGAAGATGCTGCTCAGCTGTCAGTAGTGACCTGGAAGAAACACACAAAACCCACACACACCTCATCTGTTTTCTTAGTTCTGTTTACCCTTGTGCAGTGCAATTAAATCAATATATCGCACTTGTGAGCCTGTGTACCTTTCTTCATGAAAGCATTTAAAGCATCCTCAACACGAGTGTATGTCCTGGTTATAAGAATCCAAGGATTCAGGGAAGGAGGAAAGCCTTAAGCTTGTGTATGAGATGCTCATGAAGAGATGAGATTCATGGGACACCCTGAGAGCAAAGGGAGTAAAGGAACCCACATTGAGCTTCATTGGAGACCACATTGAGGAACCCAAAGAAAGGAGAATGGAAGGCATGGGGCCCTTCATCTGCTTTAAAGGGGATTAGAAGCATGTGTCATGGATTGAAGAAAAGGCTATCATGCTGAGAGCAGCAGAATAACACTTTTGTGGTATTTGGTCTTATTTGGAACCACACAAACAGCTTTGTTGTTGTTGTTATGAAAAGAGGACCCTGGCAAGACAACAAAAGCTGCATTTCTATTTTAAGTCAGCACAGAAGGGGTAAGAAGACAATGAGTCACAGTCATCCACCTCTGTTGTTGTGACACTTCATCCTAAGAATGTCCTTCCTTCTGTCCCGTTAACTCAAAGGCATGGGGCTACATCATACTCAAACTCATCACAAAACTTCATGTGTTTATTTTTTAAAAATTGAGACATAGTGCTATTTATACTGTAGCATTACTTCAAGAATTGAAGATGTTTAAAATGGTGAAAATTTTCAGTTTCTTATTAATTTTTAAAAGTGTATTATTTTATAACGTTGCACAGTTTTGAATGTTCTGTTCTGAACCTATATCCCCCCCTCCAGTCCTGTTATTTTCATAGGGCTAAAATTCCATATGAAGTGACATTTTTAGGAATACCCTTCACGTTATGGGAGAAATAATGGTATTTAGAGAACTTTTGATGTATCTGCTACTCAACCATTGTTAACTTTGTAGAGAGCAAAGGAAAGACCAATGACAGGGCCTGACTTCCTCAACTGATTTCTGGTCTTCTGTGCTTTCCATGCGTAGTAAAACCCCAAGGAGTCTGAGTAATAATATTCCTTGGGTTTTTGGTAATTTTCGATTGTGAACTCATGTGAAGTTTGCTTTTACCTATGGGAATCTTATGAAGACTGAGCTAAGGGGTCAACCTGCCAGAGAGTTTCCTTTTGCAGACTCCTAAACACTTCCAAACTGTGATCCCTTTCTCTTAGCTTGTAATTTACAGAACCCCAAGTAATAAATATTTGAACTCTAAAACTGAGAGGTTGTGGCTCTGAATTCTTAGGGACACACACACACACACACACACACCTCATAGCTCATCCTTTTACTCAAGGTCTCAGCTGTAGCAGAAGACTCAATTCTGACTCCCAAACTTTTATGGACCTATGTAAGGCTCTGAAACCAAATGTCTAGGTTATTGAGATCGGAAAATCACCACTGCTTTAGGGTCAGCTAACCGTCTGATTTCCAGAACCTTTTTTATTTTGTCCCTGGAAATGTCTATTTTCTTGTGAGCCTGGCTATGCATTTTAAACAACTTTTATTACATTGTTTTTCCAGGAAATTTTTTCTTTTTATTTTGCTAGGAAGTCCAGTGTATCACCAGCCAGGAGTAATTGATTTTTCACAAATGATTACCTCTTGCATGCTCAGAGGGGTAACTCAAATAAATGTTGTATTTAGATGCCTAAATGTTGTATTTGGAGCCTTTGATTTCAAACATTGCATATCCTGGGACTTCTGGGCTGATATCTTAATTCCAACTCCTTTGCTACCTCCCTGGCCTCATAGGTTCTGTGTGAGGAGAAGCCGTCAGAAGAAAGCTGTGTATAGAAGAAATGCCAATGAGATCTGAAAAGCCACCTAACAAAAGGCTTTAATCTCATGGATGGAAGGGGATGCTTGCTCTCATGCTTTTACAATTTAGGCTTCCATTCTGATTCCTCGACCTTGTAATAAACATCCTTTTAATTAAAATCAAGACACCAAGGGAAACTAGGCAATGCAATGTGGAAAATGTCCAGGAAACATGAAATACTAGCTGATGACAGATAAATGAATCTTACTATACAAACAGTATAAATGTAATAGAAACCTCACAGTTGATTAGAGCTGGCCAAGTACTGCTTGAATCCAGTAATTTTACACTGTAAAAGTTTAGTAAAGTCTAGTGCCAAGGGTGTTGATCTAGAATGTAGTACAAGAAATTTTCAAAGAAATGAGCTCAACTTTTTTGTTTTTTACATTTGGAACTCAAATTCCAAATAATTTTTGGCCTCTCATCTTATCTCCCTTAAGACTGGAATTAGTTAAAAGGCCAAATTCATACATAACTCAAGAGAGAGTAGTGGCAAGAATTTTAACATTAGTTGATAAGGCCTAAATGATGTACATGGTAATTTCAAAGAGCAGCTATGCATATTCTTCACTAGATGATGCACGAGTCACTGCGAAACACTGAGACAGTTAAAAAAAATTCATGAATTCAGACTCCCTGAGGCTTAGAGGAGCATCTGGTCTGCCTGGGTTATGGGCAAGGTGATTCCAGCCACTGGCAGTGCCTGTGGGATCTGAGCAGGACACACAAGGAACAAGGGTGCGGAATGATGTTCACAGTGTGTTTGAGCTTGTTGGCATTGACACCCTTCGAGGAGGGCGGTAAAGAGGCCACACCTAGGGACCCAGGAATCTGACTTTCAGCCAATTCAGCATTCTCTGGGCTTATGTTTCCCAAACGGTCTTTGGTAGAATGTTAATGTCCTTCCAGACATCAGGATGTCCATAGGTGTTTGGGAAGGACTAGTGCCCTTCTAGATGTCAGTATGTTAATGAGTAAGTGTCAAGGGAGGGTTCCAGGGTCAAAAGAAGTTTAGGTGGACAACGTCTGGAAATGCTGCCCCTGATACTTGCATCATATTTTGATGTGTAACCAGGTTTAAGGACCACAGGCCAGGAAATGTTGAAGGAGAGGAGTAGATTCACTTATAGGAGGTAAGAATATAAGGAAGCTACCTTAGCGCCAACATGGTTCCAATTTTCTAATTTTTCATGTGAGGAAATGAAGGTTAAAAGATTTGCCTTTGATGGAGGCAGATCTCATATTGATGGAGGCAGATCTCATATTGGAACCCCATTGTCTTTAATGACAGCTCGCCTCTTTCCAGCTCACCTAGGGGCATGAGGATGGTGGCGGGTGGGTTTCCAGGCAAGTCGCAGGGCCAGCCCAGCAGGGATGAGGGAAGCCACGAGGGCAAGGTGGAGATGAGAACAGACTGGCGTGTGGTGCAGAGCTCTGAGGTGAGGGCAGGCCATGGCAGGGCTCTGCATGCTAGTGGGAAGCGACCTTGTCAGCTGCAGAGAGAGGTGTGTCCAGATGGGAATGGGTGGAGGCTGGAAAGGGATCCAGAAAGCACGATGAGTCTAGGCCCATGATGCCTGGCTAAGGAACTGCTTGTACTTGTCAGGTTTCTACTAAATATGCTTCAGTGAATCCCTTTGGTGATGTTAGGTTTGGTTGTCTGGCCCTGAAAATTAAATGCTATGCTTCAAGGTGTGGAGGGCATTATTTGAAGAATTTATTTTTATTTCAATTTAAGGCACGTCAAGTTCCTGATTAGTTTTTGTCCCTTGCAATTTGTCATTCATTGAACTACCCTGGAAATTCAATAAAGTGAATTAAACATGATCCTTTACATAGTTCTTTAAAAACTGTTCATAAGATACCTACGAGGCCTTTAAAAACAAACCAAAACAAAAGGCAACCGCATTTTGTTTCTCTAGGGAGAAATTCTCAAAGCATGCACATGATCCTCTCCCAACAGTATTTGCCATTATTTGAACAGAAATATAATGGTTTGATTTCACTTTAATGGTGTAGTTTAATTAGCTGGGCTGCAGAAGAATTCCAACTCTACAGCAGGATCTCTTTTTATTTTCTCTCTAGTTGTGGTAAAAAACACATAACCTAATCTTAACCATTTTTAAGTGTACAGTTCAGTAATGTTAAGTATATTCACCTTGTTATGCAACGAATCTCCAGAAACTTTTTCACCTGGCAAAATATGGCAAGATCTTTTGATTCGGGGTTCCTGATATACAATCTGAACCCCCTAATAAAATGGGCAGATTTCTAGGATTTTATTTAAGAAGCTGATAAAAGTGTCTTTTGTTATGTAATATTTGATACATATAAAACGATGTGTGTAACATACATGTAATTTATGAAACCTGATAATAATAATACAAACACCCATGAAACTACCATGCCCTACAGTTCCACCGGTTTGTGGGTTCCTTTCGTATCCATTCCCCTTCCCCACTTTAGTTTAGTTTGGAAAACATATGAATTACATAGTAGGCACTGTACTTTTTGTGGGATGATTTTCTGTGACAAATTTCTCTGTCCCCTGGAGGAGTTCATTGTATAGTGACAGGAACATATATATGAATGAACACTTGTGACAGAATGAGAAAATTCGCTAATAGATGTGTGAAAAAAGTGCTATGAAAACCAAGGGAGGTTGGCGCTAGTTCTCCCCAGGTGGGAAAAAGGAAAGCTACTGAGATGGAGTGATCAGTGAACCGGGCTTTGAAGAAAGAGGAATTGTTGACAGAGTAAATAAAGAAGATGAAAAGATTTCAGCAAGCGGAGACAATATAAGCAAAGAGATCATTAGTAGCTATGAGGTATGTTCAAGGAACCCCAAAGAATACAGTGTGCCTGGAGATGGCCCTCCTTCCATTTAGCTCCTCAATGAGCTTTGAGATATACTGAGTAACAGCCTTGAGCCGGGCATGGTTATGCTCTGGGGAACTACAGCCCTGGCTTCCAATAGCATATGTCTACAGGGGAAGATTGACAAGCAAACGATCAGTTACAACGCCATGGCCAGTGCCATGAAGGAGTCCGCACAGGGTGCCAAGGGGGTCCAGGCACAGGGAGGAGTAGGTGGGAGGTGAGGTGGAGAAGTCGGCGTGGCCAGGTTGAGAAGGGTCTACATACGCCATGTCAAGGAATTTGAAGTCTACTTTAGAGATCTTGAACAGTCAAGAGGATTTGGGGCATGGAAGTGAGTGGGACCATGACCTGATTATTTTTCTTTTTTTAAGGGAAAAAAACCTAGTGACAGTGAGAAAGGCTAAAAGAGCAGAACAAGTTATTGCAGTAGTTCAGGTGGGAGATGCAGAACCTCAGACTAAGGCAATGACATTCATTCATCCATTCATTCCACAACTATTTATTAAGCAACTAATGAGTGCCAGGTATTATGCTTATGCTGGTGTAGAGGGTGCAGATGGATGTATCAGATGAGATGGGGTGTGAGAGAAGAGGATGCTCTACAGACAACTGTGAAGTGAGAGAAGACTAGGAGAGACAGAGGAGACCTTGGCAATCACTCTTCAGTCTAGAGTTTGGGCAGCTCAGAGGATGGTGACATATCTATCGATGAAGAGCAGTTCTGGGGAAAACATGATGAATTTAGCTGGGACACGATGGGGAGAGATGCCTACATCTGAGATGCCCATTGGGTACCAATACTATGGGCCTGGTCTTCTGAAGCCGAGGCCAGCAATGGGTGGACACATTAAGTAGCCATCAGCATATCCATTGTAGCTGAAGTCATGAGCATTAGTGATATTGCCCAGGGACAATGTGTAGAGAAGGTTGAAGACAATCCTGGAGAACAAGAGGTGAGTGGCAGCAGAAGGAGACAGGGGAAAACTGAAGACAGATTTAGAAGAGTCGGCAGCAGCCAGCAGAGGAGAGAGTTGAAAGAAGAGAGTGACCATTGCTGAAAGAGCTAAAGTAGAAGGCAAAATGAGCAGAGATCCCTGGCTGGGGAGTTCAGGCTTGCAATGTATGGACTAGAGCAACGATGCTGATGGAGGCCAGGGTGCAGTGGGCCGAAGAGTGAATGGAAGGAATTGTGGACAGTCTGCTCTGCAGAGAAGTTGGCAGATGAAAGGGAGGGAGAAGGAAGAGGGCGGCTTGAAGGAGGAATAATGTATGAGACACTTCTAAAGGTTGAAAGAGGCCAGTAGGCAGCAGGGAGGAAGACAGTGGAGAGGAAAGGATGAAGATACCACAGGCAGAGGTGAATGAGAGAGAACAAAATGAAGGACATGAGTGGTAAGAGAGGCAGAGGGGCCAGACTGCATCCGGGGAGGGGAGGGATGTTGGAACAGCACGCATGAAAGTGCTACTTGAAGTGGAAGGTTTCTCACAGGACAGCTTCCACCTCTCACTGAGACAGAAGAGTAGGCTGTCTGTTGAGAGTGAAAGAGCCAGAGATAGGACAGTCATCTCCAGGAGAGCGGGAACAGTCTGGGAGAGACACCATGGGGGTGGAATCTGGGGCTCCATAAGGATGAGGTGAGAGTTTGCTAAGCAATGAGAAGGCCTCGTAAATGTGCAGTGGCCCCAACAGCATGCTTGGGCAATTCTCTTCTGAAGGGATCATCATGGAGCAGGAGAGGAGAATACTATCAATTGCTCTGTCTCCGTATGAAGATGGGGCAGGGCAAGTGGGCTGGGCGTTAGGTAATCGAGGGTGTTCATGAGAGCGTCAACATGGGGTCCGTAGGTTAAGACACCAGCCAGGCATTTATCCTCTCCCCCAGATTTTTGATTTGGAGGAGCCAGTCCCCATTGCTAATCAGAATCTATCAGTGTCTGGTGACCTGCTGAAATTTAGGCAGGATGTGATGGCCTTTGCCTGTGTACATAAAGCTACCATCCTAGTTAGACTGCATGCTTTCAGGGTGCTGCCTCTTGGCTGGGATGATGGTAGACTCTCAGGGTTACCTTCATTTTCTAGATCTGTATTAGATAATATTTACCTCTAATACCACTGATTCATTGTGGACTTTTTTCCTCCATATGTTCATACGTTTACTCATCCAGTACATTTCAACTCTTTTTTTCCCATGATCCTCTTCTCATGCAGATTTCCTAGTCTTCCTTTTTTTAAAGTTCAATTTAGAGATTTCAATAATATTGGACCAAATTTATAAGTGGATGGAGTGTCCATAGCATGACTTAAAGCGTTCTGGCAATGCCCTGTGTGGAACTGAGGCAGGGTTTTATTTATTCATTTATTTTTTTGTAAAATATTGGCCCCTGAATTCCCTTCTTGAAAATGCAAATAAGCACAGGGTACATAGGCCAATGACTCTCTCTCTTCCAATGTGAATATTTTTTGTGCCAGTGAATAAAGTTAGGAACCTTAGAAGGCAAAGATTTACCTGGGGATACTGAGGGCCACGTTGGGAAACACTGAAAACTTTGGATCCAAGACCTGGCCAATTCTCTCTCCATCAGTCATTACTGATAGATTATTCTCTGCTACGCGGGCAATAAGTTAACCCAGGTTCCATCTAGGTGGGAGATAAGGGCCAGCTGGGAATGGGGTCCTTCCAGAAAGGCAAAATGCAATGGGTAGCGCCAGTCACTCTCAGCCTTCAGATTTCTTCTTCCAGGACCAGCAGGAAGCAAGAGGATGCTGACGGCTGCAGAAGGCTGGCCTCGTAGTGCCTATTATGCCTGATCTGGCCATACTGGTCGTTACACGTTAAAATGCTCTTTATGATTAGTAAATAGTGACCTGAGTGCCTGCCCTTGTACCCCTGCCATCCTACAGGACTTCATGGACCACCCCCCATCCCACCCCATATCCAGCCACTAAAGGGTTAATGTTTGGCTCAATTGGGATGGAGGCCTTGCAAATTGTTAAAGATTTTGAATATTATTCCCCGGAAGAACTGTGCAGAAGCAGGAGGAAGGCAAACCTCATGGGCTCCTCATGTTACAGACCCTTTCTGCTCCTTGGCTATTTCCCATCATGGAGATATAGCTTTGGTACCAGGCCATGGGGCATTTCCCACACTCAAGACAGGGCAGGGAGCATGACAGAGGAAGGTTTCAGGACCGTCATTTACAAGGATGCCCTCTGCTAGTCCCAGACTGTGGTGAGGGCGTGCTGTCACGCGGTGGAGAGAAACTTGCTGCATACTGCATCCTGGGGTGCGGGGAGATGACGTTTGCCCTCCTTCCTGTATACTCCCTTTAGAAAACATGTGAATTTACCTTGTCCTCCTCAGAACATCATCACTCATAAAGGAAGCCAGCGATCAACGAGTAATTTGGGGAGCATACTAAGCATCAGAGCCCCAGACAGCTTTCAGAAATATGTGGAAGGGCAGTTTTTAAATGCTTCATAAACAGGAAAATCAGTCTCTAAGACCTTCCCTTGTAAAGAAATTCCTCAGGACTTAAAGTCGGGCCACATTAAGACATTTTTGCTGTCTTCCAAAGCAGCATAGGCTTAACCAGATAGATTCGCTGAAAAATATTCTGAATATTGCAAAGCAAGCTGACCTTGTGTGATCCTGCCTCCAATAATGAAAGGCATTAAATAAGAGACATTTTCCTGGAAATTAACACCACGATAAGATATCACTGCATGCCTGTTAAGATTGCTATCATCAAGAAGACAAGAGATAACAAGTATTAGTGGGAATCCTTGTACACTGTTCATGGGAATGTAAATTGGTGCAGCCACTATGGAAAACAGTATGGAGGCTCCTCAAAAAATTAGAAATAGAGCTACCCAGCAATTCCAATTTTGGGTATATATCTGAAGGAAACAAAATCACTATCCTGAAGAGATACAGGCACCCTCATGTTCAATGCAATATTATTTACAATAGCCAAGACATGTAAGCAACTTAAGTGTACATTGAAGGACGAATGGGTAAAGAAGATGTGGAATAGTATTCAGCCATAAAAAAGCCATAAAAAAGAAGGAAATCCTTCCATTTGCAACAGCATGGATGGACCTTGAGGGCATTATGCTAAGTGAAATAAGTCAGGCAGAGAAAGACAAATACTGTATGATTTCATTTACATGTGGAATCTAAAAGAACCAACTTCATAGAAACAGATCAGATTTGTGGTTACCAGAGGTGGGGGCTGGGGTACAGGGTTGGGGGTGGAGGAATTGAGTGAAAGGTAGTCAAAATGTACAACTTCCAGTTACAAGATAAAGCTTGGGGTATATAATGTACAACAGGATGACTACAGTTTAGAATACTGTATTGTACATTTGACAGTTGCTAAGAAAGTAATCTTAAAAGTTCTTATCACAAGGAAAAATGTGTAATATGTGGGGTGATGGATGTTAACTTACTATGGTAAACTTTTTGCAATATATACATGTACCAAATCATTAAATTGTATACCATAAACGTATAAAATGCTATCTGTCAATTCTATTTCAACAAAACTGGAAAAAAGAGACATTTCTCACTAATATAAATTGAATGCCATACAGTACAGTTATATATTCCTATTATAGTAAATATTTTAAAATATTAATAATAGTAATTATTAATAATAATACAAGGAACAACCTTAAGCAGATATATAGATATTCCTATATAGATAATCCTTTAATTTTCACCATCTACCTATGAGGTCAGAGCTCTCATCGTCCTCATCATACAAATGAGGAAACTGGGGCACAGAGAGGTTAAGTAACTTGCCCAAGATCACACAACCAGTAAATGGTGGAGTACTGCTTGGCTGTTGTATTGTTCCTAGCTGTCCCCACCCAGAGGTAACTGTTTTTAATAATCAAAGGGACTAAGTGAACAAAGGGTGATGCCCACTACAACAGAAGCCCCAGGGTTCACCCCAGGCTACCACCAACACTCCCAGCCACCCTCGTCTTTAAGAGCCCTCTGAAAGTTTTCTTCCCCCGAGAATTCCAGACTTGAAGATATGCTTCCTTTTGAATCACCATAGAAAGCAGTCTGGCTGCCTCAGTTTTTTTTTAACCTTAAAAATAAAATGGTTATGCAGCCTTAAGTATTTAAACATTTAAACCTGGGGCTGCTGTGCTTAAGACTGCTTAAAATCTTGGTGAAATCACTCCAGCCTGGATTACACTAATTGACCTGAGACTTGCACCTGTCCCTCCCACCAGGGTCCCTCCCACCCACACATTCTTGTCTGCTACAAGTCATCTTTTCCCCTCAAAACCAGAGGCTTCTGTTGGTGCAAAAGCCTCTTTCTTTCCAGAATCCTTGCCACAGGGATCCACATCCTGGCTGAGTTTTGCATTCATCCATTTATCATCTCTTTAAAGTGTTGTTTGAAACCATTTCTCCCTTTTGTTCAAGTCTAGTGCTCTATGAGGCTTCAGTTTCTGTCCTACACACAGATTGGAGTCGCCTTGCACTGTATGCTAAATGCTGGATTTCCAGAGATAAAGTGAAGACAAGCTCTAGCCTGGAGATGCTCACCATCTATTTTCCTCTGCTGGGCCTGCCATGGAAGAACTGAGGTGCAGGGAATGGAAGAAGCTGTGGCAGTGGAGCAGCGCTCACTTCAAACGCACCTGCCTTTACAGCACATGCTCTGATTGTGCATGAAGTCAGGGCATGTGCTAGAATTAGACTTGCAAGAGCTAATGTTTTTTTTTTCATTTGGATATTACTTTGTTTGGTCTTTTCCTGGTTTGGGGGCCAGGGAATAGAAACTGATAGACAAGCACATATCATTTGGGCACGGCAGGTGATGGCGGGTTATTCCAGGCCCTGCACTATTTGGCGATGCTGGCCAGAGCTATGTGGTGGCTCCAGGTGATGATGATGGGGAGGAGATCCTTACTGATCTTGTGCTGGGCACATATAGGTGTGTCCTATAGGTGCCACTCTTTTTTTTTTTGCGGTACACGGGCCTCTCACTGTTGTGGCCTCTCCCGTTGCGGAGCACAGGCTCCGGACACACAGGCTCAGCGGCCATGGCTCATGGGCCTAGCCGCTCCGCGGCCTGTGGGATCTTCCCGGACTGGGGCACGAACCCGTGTCCCCTGCATCGGCAGGCAGACTCTCAACCACTGCGCCACCAGGGAAGCCCGGTGCCACTCTTTATTGTTAAAAATAAAGAGGCCTGAGGCACTTTCTCAGATGGGCTGACTAGTTGCTAAGACCAAGGTGGCTTTGGAAGAGTATCAGCTGGTGCAACTCAACAAGTGTGTGTGCGTGTGTGTGCACACGTGCACATGTGCCACACACACCCATGCATGTGTATTTATTACACATCAAGTAACACTCGTCATTTACAGTATTCTGCTGATCCTTCCTAGGCACTACACCCAGAGCAGCCCCTTCAGCTGCTCCACCCAAAATGGTGTGTCCATTGGCAAACCCTGACGCATACTGACTCCTAATGACTCATGATTTTATTGAACATGTTAGTTTCTTTTTTTTTGCATTATGTGGGCCTCTCCCTGCTGGGGCCTCTCTCGTTGCGGAGCACAGGCTCCGGATGCGCAGGCTCAGCGGCCATGGCTCACGGGCCCAGCCGCTCCGCGGCATGTGGGATCCTCCCGGACCGGGGCACAAACCCGTGTCGCCTGCATCAGCAGGCGGACTCTCAACCACTGCGCCACCAGGGAAGCCCGATCATGTTAGTTTTTGCCAATTTTGTAAAAATTGTACAAAAGACGCTAGACTTATTGTTAATTATTTACACAGTTTCTTGTTGCCCTCTACCTACTCATGGTCCTGTTAACCTGTGTCATTCTTTGCTTTGAGCCGCCTGAGGTCTGAGGCTGCGGGAGAAGCTTGGGGCACTTACCACGGTGCAGCAGAGGGGCCAGAACCACCAGAGGAGAGCCAGGGCCAGAAGCAGGAACAGGATCAGCAGGGCGATCGCCAGGATGGAGCCATCGGACTGCGGGGCCGAGAGAGAGGGCGGTCAGCAGTGGGGCCGGCTGTGCGTGCAACCAGCATGTGAGCTTGGGGGGCAAGGCAATACCTGTGGTCTCTCCCTCCCCGCACTCCCATCCCCAGTATGCAGATTTAAGGCCCAGAGAAGAGCACAGTTTGCCAAGTAAACTGTGCTACCCAACATTCTGGGCAACACACTCTATGTAGTCAGTTCTCATGAGAAGTGGGTTTGTCTTTTCAGGGAGGCCCCATTCTTCGCTTTGAATAACAGCCTGAAGGACCAATCCTGCAGGAGACAGAGCAGATGGCTGCCTTTGCAGCTGGGCACCGAGATGGCCTACCACCGCCATCTGCCTCCGGACCATCACCCTGTGCCCAGTGACAGCCTCCCACTCCCTGGAACTGCTGTTCCCGCCACCCCTTGGGCTGGACTTGGGACAATTCTCAGAACTCAGCCTGCTTGCCTGAGCCTGTTTCTCATAGGTGCGTGTAAGAGACTCACGAGGCAAAGCCTAGAGCCCACTGATGGGATGTGATAAAGGGCGGAGGGATTCCAGGGAGTAGAGGGTGAGGCAGCTTCTGCTGACCCTGGGAGGGGAGGGGTGTGGTGACTGAGTCAACGCTGCTCTCGGGTCCAATGAAGCAGGCACCCAAGACAAATCATGCCCACTTCCAAACATGCCTAGGCCAGTCCCCAAAACAGACAGTTGCCGTGGCCTGACATGATTATTAACTTTCATCAACAGAGATCCCACTCCCTCGGTGTCAGTATTCTGGGGCTGCTGGTTCAAGGGAGCAGATTTAAGTCCCCTCTACCACCCCTTCTTCCCAGCTACCGGGAGTGCAAGTGGGTACAACCTTTGGAGCTGGGGGCGAGAGGCAAGTTGTCACAGGTATTAATTGTCATAGGTACCCCTTCTGAATATAGCTGGCAATGCCACTTGTAGCCCCCCGCCCCCCAAAACAGATATGTTTGCACAGATGATGAAAAAGGAAAGCAACCTAGATGCTTAACAATTAAGGAATAGTTAATAATACATGGCAGAACCACCAGTTACTCTGTAGACATTATGTTTACACATAATGTAAACATAATGAGAGAACAGCCCTGATACAATGAGTGGACTTACGTTTGCCAAGAGTGAGAGAGAGACTGAGGGCTATTTGCTCAAATAGTAATGGTGATTTTGCTCGTAGTGGGTTTATGGTAATTAAAAAAAAAATCTGTCTTTGCCTTCCTTTTTCTTTGTTGAACATTGCACAATGGGAAAGTAAACTATTGAAGCTGTATTTTAAAAATCTGCACTTGGGGCTCCTCCCTATGGTATCAGGGCTCACGTGGCCCTGGGGTTCTCACCCAGGATCAGTGGACCTGTGGGGTACACAGATGGGCTCAAGTGGATGGAAGGTGTGACCCTCCCGAAACAACACTCATGACCTTCAGAGCACGTGTCTTCGGGGGAGACTGTTCGCAGCATGATCAGACTTTCAAAGCTGCCCTCTCCCCAACCGTTTACAGAGGGGGAGGTTGGATGGCCTGTCCGAGGCTACACAGCAGGTTAATGGCAGAGCTGGGGCGTGACTCACCCCTACTCTGAGTGCTCAGTGGGGGCTACTGGAAGCTGTTTAAAGGCAGCTTTTACTCCCTGGAATGCCTTTGACCCAAAAGCCAGGGAACTAAACACTCGGCTCCCACCAAGCCAAGGCTTGGGAATGCCAGATTGTCCCCGAGGGAGCTGCACCTCACAAGTGCAGGTGCAGGGCTGGGCAGTGGGTGGGGAGAGGGCACAGCAGCCAGAGGATGCTCTTGGACCCACAACGTTTATGCATGAGCTACGGCAGACGGATGCTCTCCTTGAAGATACAAAGAAATCCCGTGTGTTCTCCAAACTTACTGTTAGTCAAGGACAGCCCCCTTGATCTTTCAGTCTCTACGTTCCATGCCCATAAAATGGAGATACTGAACCTCACCTGCCTCATTGCATTGATGTGAGGAGAAAATGAGCTGTAAGATGTAAGCAGACATGGCTGGACAAGTGGGATGGAAGCTATCATGTCAGACGCTGAGCTGTAACTCATCCTCCCTTTGTTTCCTCGTGGCCAGCAAACATGGTGGCCATTTCAGATCATAAATCTGTTTGCAGTCAGAATAATAAGTGGTTTGGTTACTGCAAGGCTTATAAAACAGTGGTCTTTCAGTATAAAGTTATAATTTAGTAAAGACTACAGACTGCATTTATTCCCATTATATGCAATCTCCCCTCTCCTGATTTTACTTTCACTCTAGAGAGAGGAACTGAAGCAGAAAGGCTGATATATTGTGGGGAAAATTATTTTAATTCCTTCTGGAAAAAGAAGGAATTTTCCTGTGAAGTGGGGAGGGTGGAGGACCGGGACCACAAGGGGAGAGGGGAGGCTTCAGCTCCGGAAGGAAATTTCCTGGATTCAGACAAAGCTTCATCCGGCCCGTCTCTGACCAGGCTTGGTCTGCCTCGTCCCAGCCCTCCCTTCCGTAGCGAAGGAGGACAGCGTGGGGCTCAGCAGGGGCAAGGTGCAGTGGGGACGCTAGGGGAGTGGAAACGCAGTGGGGCAGACGCTCCTGGAGGGACTGACCCTTGCTCTGGATGCAGCCCCCAGTAAAGCCCCCCAACGCACTGCCTGGTTTTCAGGATCTTCCAGCACCATTATATACAAACACCCAGTGCAAAAGAGTCACCGTCAGACAAAGGGCATGAATCTCTGATAAACTTAGACATGAAGCTAATGTCCTACAAGTAGGTAACATGTGCATGCAACCTCGGAGGAGGTTCGTTCATGGATTCATTCAGCAAACGTTTACTGAGGGTCCGTCCGGTGCCCATGGAGCAGACCTCAGCGGTAAGGATGGATTACACAGAACCAAGGTGCTCATGGTCTGCTGAGGGCTAGGTATCAACCGTTACCCACACTCAGGGGCCTGTGTGTTATTCAACAGCTGTACACGCAGCACCTTTAATTAATTAATTTATTTTTGGATAGTTTTTATTTTATTTAAAAAATTTAAAAAAATGTAATACAATTTTAAAGGTTACTTTCCATTTGCAGTTATAACAAATGGTGAGCTCTATTCCCCGTGTTGTACAGTACATCCTTGAGTCTATCTTACACCCAACAGTTTGAACCTCCCGCTCCCCCAACCCCTCGGTTGCCCCCCCGCCCGCCACTGGTAACCACTAGTTTGTTCTCTATATCTGCGAGTTTCATGCAGCACCTTTTATGTGCCAGGCAGTGAAAAAAGCAGTCTCTTGAGTCTTAAAGCTTACATTCTGGTGCAATAGTAGTAATGATAGTGATGATAATAATACTTGTTATCAGTATAGCTCGTATTTATTGAACACTTACTATGTGCCAGGGACTGTCCTTTCTAAATATGTACTAACATGCTTTCCATGTGTTAGTTCACTTAATATTAACAACCTTATGAATTCAATAATATTGTTTTTTCCCTATCTTACAGAAAAATACTGAGGCAAGGACAGAAGAAGCAACTTGCCCAAGGTCACAGGGAGAAACCAGAATTTAAAACTGGGCCATTTGGTAAGACATGAAAGCAACCTAAATGTCCACTGACAGATGAATGGATAAAGAAGATATGGTACATATATACAATGGAATACTAAGCCATAATAAAGAATGAAATAATGACATTTGCAGCAACATGGATGGACCTAGAGATTATCATACTAAACGAAGTAAGTCAGATGGAGAAAGACAAATACTATATGATATCACTTATATGTGGAATCTAAAATATGGCACAAATGAACCTATCTACGAAACAGAAGCAGACTCACAGACAGAGAACAGACTTGTGGTTGCCAAGGGGGAGGGAGGGATGGATTGGTAGTTTAGGATTAGCAGATGCAAACTATTATATAGAGAATGGATAAACAATAAGGTACTACGGTATAGCACAGGGAACTATAGCCAATATCCTGTGATAAACCATAAATGGAGAAGAATATGAAAAGGAATGTATATATGTGTATAACTGAATCACTTTGCTGTGTAGCAGAAATTAACATTGTAAATCAACTATATTTCAATAAACTAAATTTTTAACAGAGTTGGGCCATTTGGTTCCACAGCCTACAAGTTCAACCAGCAGGTTACTGCCCTCAGCAAGCACTAAGAACTAAGTGTCTGGAACTAGCACTGAGGAGGTGACACTGGATTCTCGCCCTCAGGGCGAAGGAGAGCTTGGCATTCCTGCACAGAAAGCAAACACAAAGTGCATGGTGTAGGGGTGAAGGAGGCAGGGTCCCCACTGTTGGAGCCCAAGCTGAGGGGCATGGCTTCTCTCTTGAGCCTGAGTGGCTTCAACCTGGGGAGACTGTGATCGGACTTGTTTCTTGGGAAGTAAATGCTTTCAATGCATAGAGTATGGACCTGAGGGGAAGACTGGAGGTCAAAGGCCCAGGTGGAAGGCTCCTGCAGTCCCTCCCAGTCTTTTAGGATGACATTTTACAGGGTCACTCCTTCTGAAACTCTTGCATTTTCATGGATGTCTTTGTACTAATTTTACTAACGATAGCGACTGTTATTGTGTGCTATCTGCATTCCCGGCACTAGGCAAAGTGCTACCTATGCATGAGCCCATTTAATTAAACGAGCCTTGTTAAAGCAGTCTTGTTGCAGGAACTGTTATCCCCTTTTTGAATAAGGAACAAGGAGACTCAGCGAAGGTATGTAACTTACCCAGACCCTTCCCGTACCACTTATGGACATATTTATATGCCCTCAATTTTAATGTTGCAAAACTGGGAATTGAACCTTCACAGTCTGATTTTAGAACCTTGCTCCCTTCCACTTCATCATTACACTCTAATGTCGCATTTATAAAAAATTCGCTTAAGAAATATCTATACTTGAAAGACTAAACATAAGGCAGCTGCATGGGAGACTGAGATCGTGTTTGTAATTGTTCCATCTGATGGAAGGAAGTTCATCCACGTGGCTCCGGGTGGATCAGAGAGTCACATAGTGAAAGTGTATTTCAGAGTGAAGTCCGAAAGGGATGGAGGCCACAGCAGGGCCTGGTTGCCCCTTATGATCTTGAATTGGAATTTCTATCAATTACCTTGTGAAGAGGAATTGACAATTACGTAAGGATGGCTCTGTGTTACCTGTTGAATGAATATGAGTATGTAGCAGAAATACATACACATCTGCCCTGTTTAGTATCTGCTTCATTCGTGAAATTAGTTCAGCTACTCTAAATGAATCCTTTTGCATTTTCATCTAGTCCCAAGATGAAAAGCCCCTTTGGGTGCTAAGACTCTGCCATGGGCCGGGAGGCATGTGGAATGTTCCACAGCCCACACCATGTAGCCTGGTGGCCCAGAACCTGGCTCTGTCCTCCTGCTCTGGTGCAAACTGCCTTGGCTCCTTGGGCTTTGGCCTCCAACCTACCCTCCTGTGTCCCAGCTCACTGTCTGCTGGCACACCCTGT